>NC_140954.1:115118622-115718622 GCF_014529385.1 Adiantum capillus-veneris
TCTGATAATGCTGTAGGCACATCTGCTTTCTCAGATTGTTTCCCCTGATCAGGCACCTCTTCTAACTCAATGATCAAAGTCTTGTTAGGCACAGACACATAACCTGCATCCACCCTCATAGCAAAAGAAAATAATGTTGACCAAAAACACAGACAATCTTCTACTAGACTGAGTTTTCCTTTTGTCAGTACTGAACATTTCTGCATGAATTTTGGCATAGACCCAATGGGCCCAACTCACCTTTCCACCACTTTCAACAAAATACAAAGGAGCATAATTGTCTTTTGACATATAATCATACTTTGCCAAAAAACACACTCTTTCCAGAAACCACCTAATATGTTCCCTTCTGCAGTAATCAACATTCTTAAGCATGTAATATTGTCTTCCTCCCTCTCTAGGACCAAATTCCTTCTTTAAATCATGATTTGAACATTAAGCAGCTACTGTAACAGAAGTAATGTAACTGAAATGCCTCAAAGATTAGCCCCGCACTCAAAATTAGCTTTTTTGAAATTGCTCCCCTTGTTTTCCTCAATAACTCCACTTGTGTTTTTGCATAGATGTTGGCTTTCCACTGAGCCTAAGGTAAAGTTGCAAAATCATACAAGCAAATATTATTCAACCACTGTACATTTTTTTTAGCCTGACAATCAATTTCTACCTTAAAATCTGTGAAAGGGTCCATCAAACTCTCTAGCATCTTGTTAGACGACAAAGAATGAAGCCGACTTACCTCCTCAGGTGGTAAGTTGGCTTCATCCTCCAGGTCTAAGATGTCGACCCTCATGGTAGCTCCTTTCCTCCACGGTTGCAACTTGCAAGGTTCCCCTTGATCATCGTCAGGGGAAGGCTTCATAGCTGGAGCTGGTTTAGCTCTTGACATGGTGGGTGTGAAGAGCGAAGAAACCAATGGACGTGATTAGTCACACAAACACACTTGCACGGGATAGTAAGTGAGGTGATTGATGATGGACATCCCCTCCTGAGATACCACACGGCCTAACAAAACACCATTTTGATAGCCATTACACTTTTGCAAGGATTCAAAGAGAGCCTGAACATTTGACATCTTTCAAAGCACAACTTCAAATGATGGAGATGCAAATCCATTTTCCCAAATACTGAGAAGTCATCCAAAAAAACTCTCATAAAATCCTGTAGATAAGGCTCAAATGTTTTATAAGATGTAAAATTAAATGATGGTGGTCCATTCTTGAGACCAAAATTCATCACTGTAGATGCAAATGCTCCCCAATCTATTATGAAGGTTGTTTTGTGTTCATCCTCCTCAGCCACTGTAATCTGATTATACCTTGCAAAACCATCCAAAAAACTACACATTTCTTTCCCTGGTACTGCATCCAATATGGCATCAGAAAAGGGCATTGGAAATGGATCAATGATAATGGCTGCATTCAATTTTTGTAGTCAACGATAAATCTAATTTTGCCATTTTTCTTGGGTACCACAATGATAGGTGACCACCATGTAACTTCATAAATTGGTTTGATAAACCCAACTACTGACAACTTATCAATCTCTTGCTTTACCTGTTGTGAAAAATAAGGATTCATCCTATATCTTTGTTGCACAATCAAAACTGCATATTCTCTCAAATTAATATGATGTTGATGGAACATTCGATCAATCCCTTTGACATCTAAGTAATCCTAGGAAAATACATCCTTATACTCCAATAACAACTGCAAAAAAAAATATTGTAGAAATTCTCCATCCACATAAATACTAACCTTCACCATTTTAGGATCATCCTTATTTCTTAGATTTAGTTCCTTCAATTCATCTTGCTGAACTCCTTTAAAGCCACCAAACCTTTTGTTGTAGATCTTCTCCACCATGTCTCTGGCATCCTTTTCTTCCTGTTCATCAACGCCTTCTTTTGAATTAGAAGCTACACTCTGATCCTGAGTATGTCGGAACCCTGAATTTCTTGACCCAAAACAGGTTCACCAACATTCTCTTCAGGTTCCTGTTCCTTTTGCAAGATACCTGCAATATCAACCTCAAAAATTGAAACAACAATCGGATTAGCTTGCAAAAAGGCTCCTCCTCATCATCCTCCATCTCTGCAACCAAATTAATAGATTGGGCAAACAATGGCCTTTCTTTGCAAGGAATATGCTTTCACCCCAACATACGAATAATGAGTACATGTTTACCCTTGGTAAGAACCACCTGATTCTCACCCCAATCTTGTTTTACCTTGGCTAACCTGAACAAAGGCCTTCCCAACAACATTTCATAAGAAGCATCTTCTTCCTTCATCCTTAGTACTACAAAATTGACTGGAAACTGCATACCTGCAATTTGAATGGAAGAGTTCCTCAAAATAACCACAGGCTAGACCCTTCTCTGATCTGCCATTTTGACTTGAAAAGGTGTTGGTTCCAACTTCCCTAAGCCCATTGTAGGATATACTGACTCAGGTAGAATATTGACTCCAGATCCTCCATGTAGCAGTACCTCATCAAATATCCTGTCTTGTAAGGTAACTGTAATAACAGGAACTACAAAATCCACATCAGAAGGATGAATTGTGTTCACACCAGGTTCGCCCATTTGCTAAGTCGGAACTTCATAGTGCTTACCCAACAGTTTATGCAACAACCTTTCTTTAAAGGCTAAAACTATAGAAAGCATCTGATCCAAAGATAAATGTAAAGGAGAATTAATGACCACCTCAAACCAATTAGGTTCAGATGCTTTAACCCTTTGTTGGTGTTGCCGTGGTTCATCGAAAGAATCAGAATTATCCTCCAAAATCTGATGTTGTTGCTCCTTCTGAACATGCTTATGCACCCGATCTTGTACCCCTTTCTGCTGCTCTCAGTCAATATGACCCTTGGCCTTAGACCTTGTTATAACCAATACCTCAATATCTTGCTCCAAGTGCTCTGGATTATTGCAACTAATCTCCTCTTCTTCATAATCCTCAATCTGAACTACACACTTTGATCCAATTTCTTGTCCCTGATAAATTGGAATATCGATGTAATGACATTAGCTTGTGCCTGAGGTTGATTCTGGGGAGGTTATGGAGGACCTGCTTGTTGGTTCTCCTGATTAAAAGGAACAACTGGAATACCTCTTTCTTCTCTATGTTTTACCCATAAAGCACAACGGAGCCCAACCCAATGATTACGATCACCACAGTAAAAGAAGACATCACCCCTTGGGGTCTTCTTTGATTGTTGTCTTGGCTTCTCCCAGGTGGTCTTCCTTTGAATGGAGCCACTTGATTAGCCTTAGCTGAACAAGTACCTCACCCAGTATTAGAAGGTGGTTTATTCCTCTGCTTTGGATTATACCAACACTAAGCAGTTGTATGACCATCCTTCTTACAAATTTCACAGAACCTTTTCTCTTTAGGAGGAATCATTGATTATATGATACTCTTTAACTGTTGAATCAAATCAACATCAGCACCTGTCTTATCTTTCTTTTTCTTATCAGGACTCTTTTTCTTCTTCTTCTTCTGATTCTCCTTATCAGATGAATTCTCTGAATCAGATTCGGAAGAAGAATTTGTACCTGAACCAGAGCCAGATTCAGAATGCATGCTTCCTCTTTTGCTAGACTTGGTCATGCCAAGCCTTTTCTCAACTCTGGATGCAGCCTGTACCAAGTTATTAAAACCACTTGCAATATCAATATTGGCCACAGCATTCTTAAGACCACTCCTTAAACCTTTCAGAGAATAGCCAGCTAACATCTCATCAGTGGGTCTTTCACTACCCGATAATCTTTCAACAAAAATCCTGAATTTCTGAGCAAAATCCTCTACAAGCATGGTACCTTGTTTGATATGATGCATCTTTCTTAAAATGTATGTAGGAGTTTTCTCCTTTCTGAACCTTTGTAAAAAGGATTCTCTAAGTGCATTGTAAGTAGCAAAGTGAGCCATACCATATTGGCTAAACCAACTCATGGCCTTACCTTCCAATGTAGCTACAAATTGTTGTAATTTGATAGGATCCATGTACATCACCTGATATCCACTAGCTTGCCATCTCGTTTCAAATTGCACCACATGACAATCTGCAACTTTCCTCTGAACTTTGCTGATTTAATCTGTGGATTAGGAGGTGGTTGGGCCATGTGGATAGGATTTGGGATTCTTGTAGGTCTTTGCATGTTAGAAACCCTCAATGGGTCAAAGTGGAGTCGTCTTCTACTTCTTGCAGGTCCTCCTGTCAAGAGTAACGCCCCAACAAATTGCCTCACTGCCCTTCCTCTGCTGCACCAGAACTCTCTGCACCAGAATTTAACAGCGGTTCTTCAGGTGGTGGATCAATTCCATCATCATCAAGAACAGCATCATAATGAAATGGATCTATGTTGCATGCTCTCTCTTGAGCCCTCGTATAATATATACGAGAGATTCTCCTACCCTCTCGGAAATTCATCATCCCAGAAAAACATCCATAAGTGCAATACCAAACAACTACTTACAGCCTGAGAAAAGAGGACATAACCCACAGGATCGCCAAATGTGTTGTGGTTCATCAACATAGAGAAAACTGAACTGAAATACTACCCTTGACCTCACATAAATCAAAACTACATTCAGATATAGCAAGTGATACACAAACAAAATGTAATAGAGCAAGAATATAACTCAGAACAGAAGAAAATGTAATAGAGCAAGAATATAACTCAAAACAGAAAAAAATATAATATAGCAAGAATATAACTCAGAACAGAACTCAGATCCACTATATTCATCAAGAAAAGAACTACAACCTCAACCCATTTTGGTCGGATTCATACATGCCTAGAGTGAGCTTATAAGCCTGCTTCACCTGAATGTGGTTATAACAACCTCAGTCTTCGAATACAACTAACTGTTAAATATTTGATTTACTACAATTCGACAGACCATAATCCGATCTACTACAATCCGACAAGGCATATCCGATTGACCATCAAACTACATCCGATTGACCAACAAACTGACATACTAAAGTGCCTGTCTCAACAAATAATTAAGAGTGTTAAGAATTAAATCATTTTCACACAATGGGCGATCTTTCTTTAATTGGAGCTATAGCCCATGTGATTGCAACTCTCTCTCTCTCTCTCTCTCTCTCTCTCTCTCTCTCTCTCTCTCTCTCTCTCTCTCTCTCTCTCTCTCTCTCTCTCTCTCTCTCTCTCTCTAGATCTTGAGCACGGGATGGATGCAATACATAAAGAAGTGGTTTGGGAGATGGGATGCATTACACTTGCTACATGATGCTTCAATTGACTCCCAAGTGAATGAAGCTTTTCTGCAACGCCGATGTATTACCGCTTGGGAGAAATCCAGTGGGTCATGCTTCATACATTACACCATCCATATTGCCCCCAACTACAAAACCATGTTCTTCGTTGAAGGAGGAAACCGTACTCACACTTACATGCTTGAGCCTTGTTAATGATACGCACTATCGCAGCCATTCGTCTTAGCTCCCATTCCCTTCGATGTGAGACAGGGCATTGGGGCAATGGACAAGAGTCCAATCAACTGTGCACATTATGCTCACTGCAAGTTTGAGAGTCTAAGTACCATAGAGTACTAGAGTGTTCAGCTTTTGGTCACATTTGAAGTTGCTTCTCTCACATTTTCAGCCCCCATGACTTAGACCTACACACTTTCCTCTCCCAGCCACAGTGTGGGCCTCCATTGCGACTCTCATCACCACAATTTTTGAGCATCAAGAGTCACTCATCAACCATACACATATTGCATCACATATAACTTTGGTCCCATAAGTCATATTTGACCTCCGAGGACGATAATAAAATCTATAGAGAGAGAGAGAGAGAGAGAGAGAGAGGGAGAGGGAGAACGTGCGAGAGAGAGAGAGAAAGGGGAAGTAGATTGAGAAAAGAAAGGCCTATATAAAGGAGATGAAATATGAAGTTTTTAATTGCTAAGAATTTTTTACGCCTTCAAGATTGAAGTGAGTCTTCTATCTCTATTTCTTGCATTTTTTTATCATGTTTCACTATGACTCTATCTCTCTCTCTCTCTCTCCCTATTCAACTTGGCGCTAGCACCCTTGTTAAGTGAGCGCATGAGATAGGGGGTAGGAGATTGAGTGTTGGAGGCTTTCTTTGATGATTACTCTAGGCATGCATGGGTGTCTCCGCTTAAAGCGAAGTTCGAAGGGTTAATATGCTTCACACAATTTTTGGATATGGCTGAAAATGTCTCAAAATGTACTATGGGCAACCTCCGTTCCATTCGAGGGGGGGAATATATGTCTCATGAATTTAATGCATTTATGGCTAGTCATGAGATAAAACACCAATGTACAGTGCCGTATACACCTCAACAAAATGGTGTTGCTAAGAGGAAAAGCGGGTCTCTCACGAAAATGGCACAATGTATGGTCAAAAGTCAAGCTTTGTTGCATTTGTTTTGGTTTGAGACTATCATGTGTGCCACTTATATACTTAACAAGTGTCCTAAAAAATCTTTGTAGTCTATGACTACTTATGAAGCATGGAATGATATAAAGCCTTCTATTGAGAACATGCATGATTTTGGCTATTTGGCATATGCGTTGGTGTCACAAACACAGGACAAAAAATTGGATGATAATGCTGTCAAGTGTATTTTTGTTGGTTATAGTGCTGAAAGCAAAGGTTACAGGTTGTATCATCCACAAACAAAGTGTACCTTGTTCTTACGGGATATTGTTTTTTTGAAAGATTTTATCAAGCCCTTGATGTCATGTACTAGGGACAGTAATGTAAGCTCACACAACATTTATGACACTTTGTTGCCTCTTTTCAATGGTGAAAGTTTGAATGTACATTCAAATGAGGCAAATGTACAGCCTATAGGGATTTTTAAAAGTGTTATATATCAACCTATTAATGTTGTAGATGTACCTGATGTACTTGATGAGGAAAGGGTTGAGAATGAGTAGTCCAGAGGTATGCCAATATGTTTGGTGCATACTTTGCATGATATTCAATTGGATGCACCTTTGTCTAGCCGTGCTCGTTCAGGTTCTTGCCATGCATCTTATGTATCAGATTGTTATGGTTTGGCTATAGTCTTTTGATGAAGCACAAAATTCAGCAATTTGGATGGCTACCACGCAATGTGAATGTGATGCACTTATAGAAAATGACACATGGACTTTATGTGATTTGCCTCCTGGCAAAAAGCCATTAGTACAAAGGGGGTTTACCAATTGAAACGCAAGCCGGATGGTGAGATTGATCACTATAAGGCTCGACTAATTGCAAAGGGTTATGCACATCAAAAAGGCATAGATTATGAAGATATTTTTGCTCCCACTTTGTCATATGACTATTGTGTGTTTTCTATGTGCATTGGCAACTCATTTTGGTTGGGATGTACATCACTTAGACATTGTTAATGCTTTCTTGAATGGTGAAATGTTTGAGGAAGTTTATGTAATGTAGCCTCATGGTTTTTTCATTAAAGGGCAGGAAGATAAAGTGTGCAAATGTAAGAAAGCTTTGTATGGTTGACGCAATCTCCTCATTCTTGGTATGAGAAGGAGGATGACACTCATTTGGTCAAACGAGGCTTTCGTAACACTCCAATAGAAAGCACATTGTATGTAAAGCGTGAGAGTGATGTACTTCTCATTGTTGTTCTCTATGTGGATGATTTGTTGATCACTGTACCAAATGAGAGACATATTGCTGAATTCAAGACTGACTTAAATGCTACTTTCAAAGATCAAATATTTGGGGTTGTTGCATCATTACTTGGGCATATAGTTTAAACAGTGTGATGGTGGTATTGCCTTATGTTTGACAAGTTATATAGGGACATTTCTATGTAAGTTTGGACTTGAGGATTTCAAACCTATTGCCACTCCCATGGAAATAGGTTAAAATTGAGTCTTCATGATGGTGGTGATCCTATCAATGTCACTCTTTACCAAATTGTTGTTGACTGGCTTATTTATGTTTGCAACACAAGGCCGGATATTTAGTTTGCAGTCTCACAAGTCAGCAAATTTATGAATGGCTGAGTACAGGGCAGTCTTCACAGGTATGGTTGAGTTTGTATGGCTCAAACACCATATGCCTGATTTGGGTGTTGGATAGAACACTACCAGCACTCTCTACACTAACAGTCAGAGCGCATTGGCAGTAGCAAGGAACCCAATTTTTCATTCTTGCACAAAGCACATTGAGGTGCATTACCACTATGTCAGGGAGAGGCTCTCAGTACGAGAGATCATCTTGGCTTACGTGCCAACACAAGAAAACCTTGCAGATCTTTTCACAAATCCATTGTCTCGTGAGAAGTTTGAAGCTTTCTGCAAAGCTTTGGGCTTACTCCACTTTGTGGACTGATCATGTCCTCAGGGCATGGAATTTCCATATACTCTATGTTCTAGCTCTCATTCACCGCATCACTCCCAAGGGGGATTTGTTACCATATACATGTGGTAGTGATGTGACACTTACGACTACCGGGGCATTTTTTTCCCTCATTAGTAGTTTTTTCCCCATGTGCATTGTATATACACCCATCAGTCTAGGTCTAACTTATCTTTACAAGTAATACACTCTCTGTTGTGTGCCTTGAGCTTCCTTCATCTGCTCCAATCTGAGTGTGTTTTCCTGCAACCCTAATTCCAACATGGAAATCTTTTTCCTTGAAAACACAACTCTAGTGAAAGGATTAGAAAATCCCCTCAAAAGCTTCCTCCAAAAACTCTCTCCACTCCTATCCCCCAAAGGAGGACGCTGTCTTTGGATACTTTTGTATATACGCTTTGATGGACCCATTGTTTATAATTCCTTATTAGGTTGACAAGTGTTAGGTGGTCATTTCTTATAGGTCGTTTATTTATAAGTGACTTTTAGCATTCATTTTAGAAATGGTGGGTTTGTGAAGCTTGCCCAACCTAGCATATAATTCCTATAAATGAAGACCTAGTGCTTGCAGAGTCAGGCAGAGGAGCAAAGGCCACTAAGCCACAGTACGAGGCTCTAAAGTACCCTAGCATTTTTATTCTTTAGCACCAACATTTTGCGTCAGCATTTAACCCATCCCATTGTGGCAAATCCTCACCGCAATCAGCCCGTCATCATCATCAACAGGCCAACATTTTCACAATTTAGCCATTATCAACAGTAGATTAGCATTTTCAGATTATGCCATAGCCTCATTTTCATCGCCTTCATTGTCATCGTCATTGGAACAAGTCACAATTTTCAGCCTATAGCCAGCCATAAGTGTTTAGCCATCAATCACCCTAGTGTTTTGCACTTTTACTTAGCCCTGTCATTGGTTGTAGACCCCTTACCATTGACACCGCTAGCAGAGTCCGACATTCAATCATAGCATCGTCGTTGTTGTCTTCGTCAACACAGCACCCCAACACCTAGTATCCCTTGTGCCTTGTCCCCGCATAAGGATCCTCAAAACCTCGTCGTTTTCATCACATCCTCCGTCGACATAGACCCATCACTACCTCATCATCAACATAGGCCAATAGTACTCATTGTCATCATCATCATTGTCAACATAGAACCTCTCAGTACCTGTAGTACCATCAATACTTAGTAGTACCTAGCATCAGTATCCATTAGCATATGCATCTCAAAATTTAGACATTGTATCAGCATTATGCAAGAATAAAGAAAGTACTTGCTCTAAAAATAGAGTAAGGGGCCCCTTTAGGGTACGGGACCTGACATTCCGCGGTCTCTCTCTTTCTTTTAGTTCAATTCTTTCAAGTGAAGTAAAGTCTCCCTTGTGTTTGTACTAATCCGAGCTAAATCCTTAAACACTTTTCGTTGCACCTGACAAGAAAATTTAAGGGAAAAGTTGCACAATAGTTTTGGTGAAGTTCGGGAACTATCCACCTATGGATGCAAAGTGGATGGAAGAGTGTTAATTGCACTAGATGTATTGCAGCTTTACCTTGAGGCCTTTGGGTTACAAACTACGTATGCCCAATTCAACGTGTTCAAAAGAGGGGTAATAATGGAGCTAGTAAATCAAATGTACATATAGATTCAGCGCAATAGAATTTCACTGCTCTACAAATGCTAAAATTATGCTCCCTTCTACCGTAGATGAAATGACAAAAGTATGAAGGTATCATTATGTCATTTTTATCTATGTTCCGTGACATTTCCTGTGAATACATGTGATGATAAAAGGGTGCTAATCACACTAAATCATCTATGGCATGTATATCTTGCATGCAATCGAGGATGTTTGTGATTTCAAGAGGGAGGTATGTCACAATGCTGTGGCAACCACTAACCTTAGTTGTTGGTTTCTTTCCCTTGATTTTTCTTTAATTTTTGGGACCCTCTTTTTAAAGTAACAAATGGCCGAACGTTGCATGGCTAGTGTGAAACGATCGATGGCCAAGATTTTCAACCGCAGTCAAAAAGGGCACGTTGCCACAAGATGGGTTGGCCAATCAGCATTAAAATTCAATCAGTAAAAGGGTCTCTAGTCTCAATTCAAAGTCATCTAGGCCCCTCGCTACACTTTATAAGTCAATCGGTACTAGGAAATTAACTCAAAAGAGGCATAAGGGACACATGGCAGCTCTAGGTGGAATTGTCAGTCCAGCATCAAGAGGGGGAACCGAATTTGAGAGTAGAAGCTGGATTTTTCTTCAATAAGTGAATACAAGTGTGTGTGTGTGAGTAGTGGGTGTAGGTGATCACAGTTTTAATGGAAATCTTGCCTTCTCCCTTGTTGTATGTAGTGCGATAATTCTATTCTCATGCAACTCTCTGTCCCTTTGAATATAGAATTGTAATGCCCAGCTCAAGGGATTTCCCTCTGTATGTACAGTTGGGTAGGTTCATGCATGTATGTCAAGGCAAGAGCCTCTTGTCTAGGTATTGGATTAGTTAATTGCTAATCCTCGTATCTACAGGTGAATTTGGACAGATTTACACAAGAAGTCTTGTCTGATTCAAAGGGAAAGTAGCAGTATAAGTGCAGGAGTATGAGGGCTTTCTACGAATGCGATTGGCATGCAAAATGGAGCCCAAAACTATAAAATACAACCTACTGTGTATTTTTGCAGGTTTAGGTTTTTGACCCTAATTGATCCTAATACTTTTGAGAGCTTTTGAGAAGCCATGGGATCGTTGTACCGGTGATTTGGTGCATTTTTGGGGCAAAAAATAGAGAATTCAGCATGCTGTAGATTCTTGCCAAGTTTGGAAAAGTGCTTGTATGCATCGGGGAAGTCATCTTTTGCATGGAGATTCTATCGATGAAGCCTCCTACTAAGGTTATGCTACCAAAATCAGGTTGGAGTAGGCCATTTTCAGTCCGGTAAAAGCGAGACGGCTCCTAGGAACTTATAGGTTTTCTCCCAAGTTCTATACAATAAAGAAATACCAAAAGGGGTGCCAGTCTTTGGGGCCTACAGAGGGCCACTGTCTGCTTGGTAGCACTCCGTATCGTTGTCGAGGGATAATTGTGCGAAAGGTGAGCGAGGAAGGCACCGGGCCCCTGGCTATGAGAGGTGCGGGAAAAAAAGGTGTAGCAGATGCAATTACCGACAACAATATTCAAAATAAATAGTTCACCTAATTCCAGTTAATCGACAGAATCCATGATTAATCAATCACTAATGGAGGCTTAATGCTCCTTACAAGAAGAAATCCTGGCTTAATCCAGGTGCTAAACAGGAAAATTAATAAAGTTTTTCTTACTCTGCCTTCTGCTTCTCGATTGAATGGTTAATGATGGCGTAGAAGCTCCGTTTAGGTTAGTGGCTCCGCTAATGGTTTGATATTAGACGTGATTTGGAGATCTTGGCTTATGAATTCGAGAGATTAGGTTTGATGTATAGAGCTTGGGTCAAGCTTTTGAGATTAAGAAGCTTAGGAATTGGATTAGGCTTAGCTTTGGCTTGGCAACCAAAATTACGAAATCGGCTTAAGCTTGATTAACGAGAGTTTTGGCTTAAGTGAGCAAGGGCTTTGGCTTATTGCTTGGCATCCGAGTAGGTTTAGGAAGGCTTAGCAGCTTAAGCTTGAGGGATTCGAGAGGTTTAGGAAATTTGGCTTAAGGAAAATAGGGTTAGATTGGGCGAGAGAATCCATGTGGTTTGGCTTATGGAGGTTTTTAATGAAGGCTTAGGAGCTTAAGAGCTTAAGATTATCAGGAGCTTAAGGACTTGTAGCTTATGAGGAGGTTAAGGTTAAGGAGTTCTCGAGGTTTAGGAATGGCTTAAGAGCAGAATCGGTAAGCTTCAGAGATTAGAGAGCTTAAGAGCTCAAGAGCTTGAAGATATGAGGAGGAGAGAACACCACAACAAGATGATGAGGTGATGAATATGAGATGATAAACCCCCAAATCACACGATTCCCCCTTTATATGGATGCATGTCTCCCTTGCTAAAAATAGCTAGGCACCCATTAGCAACGTCGCTAATGGGTCCTAGACCTTGATGATGTGGCAGGTCGAGGATTGACCTGCACGATTCACGGCGAGAATGGTATCGAAGCTGATCGCGCGGGCGTTCTAAGCCAATTTTGACTCTGCAGCAGCGGACTCGCCCGAGCATTGTAGCGCCTAGCGCGATGTCCTCTCCTTCCTCTTCGCTACCTGCGTGCTGCCTCAGGACTTCGCCATACTTGGCTTCACACCCTTATGGGTTTAGGTTACCCTTTATTAATGGGCGGACATTGGGTTATCCTAGTGGGCAATACATATCCTAGTATACATATCGGTCCAAGCAATACCTTGCAAAATCTCTTCGGTACAAACCTTTTTGGCATACACATCGGCCTTGCATTGGGTTGGCCCCACATTAAGCATACATACCGGCAAGGCACTGCTTCCTTCATTGGCGGCATTCGGCACACTTACCGGCCATGCAGTGTCGGCTAAGGCTAAACTTGGGACTTCAGGTCCGGAACATATGTCGGCCAAGGCAAAGCTTGGCACCTCTTTTTTATCTTCCAGCAAGTCGCAGCCGTGTTGGCATTTCTCCACAATCATTGCATTCCAAAACCTAGGTAAAACTCAAAATAGCACTCTGATTGAGCCGACCAGATTGGTGCGGAATCGGCTCCCGTGCATCTTCAACGGTCAATAACTTGGCAACCGTAAATCCAATCGTCGATCTGAAAAGACCGACGCGCTCCACAAAGTGAGCACTTCAGCCTGATGCATTCATTTCATTTTTATCCCCTCAGTTGTTGCTGCCCAATCTGGCCCAATCCGGCACGGTTCTGCAATCGACTAGAACTTTAAACTGCCATAACTTCTTCAACATAGCTCCAATGGACGAGCCGTAAAGACAGGCCGGTAGAGCACGTCGAGCACTACAGTTCTAGGGCACAATAGCTCATCTGTGTTCACTTCAAGCATAACATTTTTTAGCATCATTAAGGCATGTTCTGGCCCTTTCAGCCGCATTTGACATACATTCAGCGTTGAACTCGACCTGCAACCAGCTCTTAATCACTGTTCATTAAACATATAAGCTTCAAACAAACTTAATGTGCATTTTTTTGGCATCTTTCTTTGCATGGGAGCGGAGATGCATGACATTCACCCGCTCTGAACCTGCACAGCCTCCGGTATGTGCCAATTGCACTTAATCAGCTTCATTAAAATCATCATCAGACATATCATCGGATGTATACATAACATGATCCTCTAGAGGCGAATCTGAATGGGAATCTTCAAGAACAATCTCGCCTTCTCGCTTCTTGAACAGCTTGATCCTTTTTCCTGTAATAGGCACTTTAAGCATAGTAGCATCTAGTTCACATAATTGATATGTTGCATTATCAAAAACATGTTGCACCACATATGGTCCAAACCACCTTTTAACCATTTTTCACATAGCAGAGTATTGGTTCTCCAAGCTACTGTCATAGACAAGTACCCAGTCACCATCTTTGATAGCATGAGGTCATAGTGTATGCTTTCCATCAAATGCTACCTTGTTCTTCAATCTTGTCTCCTTAAGCTTCTCTTTAGCCTGCTCAATATCCTCTTGACGCCTCTCAAGCTGCCGAATACATAGAGTAAGCAAGTCTTTAGTAGACATACCTTCTTCCCATGGCATTATGGTCCAAGTTGTAACTGCTTCCTCTGTAGGCATAATGGGTTTTTGCCCATGCATCAATTCGAACGGCATAAATCCTGTAATTGAACTGTGTGTAGTGAGATCCTCCCATAAAGCAAATGGCAAGAGTTTAGGCCAATCACCAATATGTCCTTCACATGCCTTTGCTAAAGCTTTAACAATAGGTGGATGTCCTCTTTCACTCTTCCCGTTACCTTCTGGATTATATGCTGTGGTGAGGGCGAGTTTAATGCCCATACGAGCAAAAAACTCTCGAGCTTCATCTGCATCCAGCTCTCCTCTATCTGTAGTAATTCTGCCAACACACCCATACCTGGAGATAACATCTTCAAGCAAGAACTTGCATACTGAACTAGTAGCTTTGGTATGCAAATCTCTGCCTTCCACCTGATTAGTAAGATCTTCCCTGGCAAGAACAATATATCTCATCTGCCACACTCCTACTGGCATTGTAATAAGGTCCACCACCCACTTGTAGTGCATAGCCAGTGGATAGGTGGGATGCAACCCATCTCTATGTCGCACATTAGAGTACTGTTGACATATTAAGCATGATTCCACAAATTGAACCACATCTTTGTACATACCTCTCCACCAATATCGGTCTTTAATTTTGACAAAGGTTGCCCAAGCTCCTCTGTGTCCAGCCCATAGACTTTCATGAAACTCTTTAATCAACTGCTATTGGGTTGCTTTGTCGCAAATAATTCGTTGTGGTACCCCCCCTGGACGCTTCGGTTGCTTCCATAAATGTCCATCTTTCAGGAAATAGCCATAGGCCTTTTTCTTGATCTTCTTGAATTCTTGATCACTCCATCCTTCTTGTCTAGTGAGAGTACTTAGGTAGCGTCCAATCATAAGCCACTCTCCATCATAAAACTCTTCAAAAAGACTTCAAAAACATGATCAATACTACCACAGTTGGCATGTAGATAAGAAAACGTGTAGAACTTCAAGCCAACATCATCACTCGTGGTCAGCATCTCTTCTTCATCTTCAAACTTGGCTCTTGATAACATATCTGCAACAGGGTTATCTCTACCTGCAATATGACAAAATTAGTGTTAAGAGACTTGATATACACTATCCATCGTAGCATGGCAATGTCCGGAGTAGAGCAATTTGCAATCATCCCTATCAGTAGCAAGCAATTTGTCTCTACCACAACGGAAGCTCCAATAAAGTATTCTTTATCGGTCCTTAGAGCAGTAGAAACGCCCCAAGGTTCCCTCTTAACCTATGGATATCCTTGTTGACGAGCATTGAGTACCTTGGCTCCAAATCTTGCATACTTCCTCCTTCAGTATCATCTTGACCTTAGCCCATCCAATACCTGTCGGGCTAGTGTCAATTGTTAAAATAACTCGCCTGTTGCATTTATAATCAACTTTACTCAAGGTCGGAGCCTCAAGAAGCATCTTCTTTAATTTCTTAATAGCTTGTGTGTGAACTTCTTCCCAAACAAACCTCTTACCTTTTCGTAGCAATTGATACAGCACCTCTACAACATGAGCAAAGTGTGGCAGCCAAATATGATAGAACACACATGCGCCTAAGAATCGACGAACCTCGGTAACTGAAGAACATGTATCCTTCATCGTTTGGATTGCTTCGACTTTTGCTGGACTTGGCCTTCTTCCTTCAAAACTGCACATGTGTCCCACAATTAAGACCTCCATAGCTCCAAAAGTCAATTTTTTACCTGAAAGTGTTAAGTTAACTTCTTCAAGCCTTGATAATATAGCATCACAGTCAGCAATATGTTGAGCAACAAACTATTGGCACCCCCTATGGTCTTTTGCTTCATCTTTTGAGCCTTCTTCATAGCCCTTAATTGGTAGATCATCAATGAAAGGCATAGTAACATATGGGATAAAGTCCCTTAATACCTTAATCATGCTGTTCATCATATGAGCTACTGAATTAGTAGCACCCTGTGGCAGAGTGCACATCCTTACCAAACCAAGAGGAGTACGCATTGTAGTAAGATTCCTGCTCTCCAAATCTAATTGGAATTGATCATATCCTGAATAAAGATCACCCATGGAGTAAATAGATCTACCTGCAAAGGCCTCAGCAAATTCATCCACAATTTGGCCATTACCCACATTGCGGATTGTTACCTTGTTAACCGGTTGCATATCCTGAATGAATCTTAATGTACCATTTTTCTTCAGAATAGTAAACCATCGATTAGAATACGGAGCACATGACGGCTCCAAAAGTCCCATTTGAATCTTTTCATTAAGCAAATTGATGAGCTTTGGCAAGTGAGCTTTAGGAATTGGAATAGGATGCAAGCTCCATGGCATATGTGGAACAGTGAAAATAACCATTGGTGAAACAACACTCGGATCCACACACCCTATCTCGCTTGGCTCAAAAGCAAAAGCTTTACCATGTTTTTTGAGCATACCTTGAAAACGTTTGATCTCCTCTTCATTGAGGAAACCGTTTGCACCAACCTTCAGCTGCTGCAGTGTCTCCTTAGTAAACTTATTCCCTATGTTCTTTGGATCTCTGACTATAGGCTGTCAAGAAGCCTCCTTGATCATCCCATCACTTCCTTCTTGCACCGGTGTAGCCACTGGCCTCACTTTCTTTGCAACAGTCTTGTATTTTGTCTCTACCTGCGCTTCAACAGTTTCACCTGAATCATCTTCAATATGCATAAGGGCCTCATATAAACTTAACTCATTTTACATGTCCATTGAATGGACCTTGACCACTTCAGTTCCGCTTTGTAACCTGTTTTGTCTGATCTCTTCAAGAACTGACATAGTATCTACATAAGATACCTCTTCAAAGACTCCTGAAATCACATCATCGGATTCAAGCACATCACAACCTTGCAATTCACTTTGGATACCTGAAACATACTATTTTTCCCACTTTGGCAAATCATTAAATTTTTTGAAAGAGACTGAACCTTCAGATGTTAACCCCAAAAACCCCGAAGAGAAAGCTTCTCTTTGCGAGAACTTCTCCTCACTTGTACTACCATAGTCCTGCTTTATAATGGCACTCCGAGAAAATCCTGTGCAAACCTGTGTTCTCTAAACTCCTTGCGTATCTTCGGCATTAGATGATCACGTAGACTGTCCTTATTCCTAGCATGGTCAAAACATACAGTCAAGAATTGCACTGCTTTCTTACCATCACGGCTCCAAACCCTGGCATAGGCCGAGCCATCATCCAGCACTTTGGTTTCCATTCGCATAGCCGTAATGTATGGTTGCCCCAGAATTAAAGGATAAGAGGAATGCTCCTGTATAAAGAATTTTTGCTCATCACAGACATCCCCTACAGTTACCTTAACATTGGCACATGCACCATAGAGGTCGCCTGGAAGCATATTGGAAGCTCGAATTCGCCAACCATGGTCCACATCAATAGGTCATTTCCCTTTTTTGTGCAAGCTTGTAGCCATCAAATTGATCTCCGATCCATGATCTATGAGTGCTAAGACCGGCTCTTCGATGTCGCCAAGCTTTACAACAGTTTCGATCGTTGCTCTTGCCCAATGAGTCCTTGAAAAGTGACTCCTTGGTATGCTTTCACTATCTTCATCTTCATTGAAATGAACATGCCTTACCTCAGGTATGGTTGGATTTGACACCACCACAGACCTCGACTCTTCTTCTTCTTCAAGATTTGCCAAATACTCTTCATAGTCGTCTAGAATTGCTTCAATGTGGCGTACCGCTTGGCTCTTCACTGACTCCAGCTCCTGTTCACTTGGTATCTGCCGCTTCCTTTTGATGATATCTATTATCTCCTCATGAAACTCACGTTTGGAAATGCCCAATATATCACCCAATGTGAGCTCCACCTTGCTATTCAGAATTCGCTCTTCAAAGACTTTCTTTAAATCTGTAGCTAATTCAATGTCAGACTTGAGCTTGGGTTTACCTTGATTTTTGTCCTTAGGTACCTCCTCCATCACCACTTCAGGAGCGGGCTTAGGAGCAGGACTTTCTTCTTTATTGCTGTTGAACCTCGTTGTCCTTTTCAATGTCCCAAGATCTTCTTCATCTCTTTTCCGCTTTTCCTCCACCATAGCCTCATTAGCTTGAGACTTCGCAATGAACGCATACACCGAGAGGGAATCCACTGGATCAGTCCACCCTGTGATTTCTGTAATTGAGTTCCCTACTTGCCACAGCTTCCCATAAGTTACCTCTCTAGTTTCTGCTGTCTTCAAAGCATAAGGCCATAATTGACCCTTGGTACCTGCACCATCTTCATCACCATTCCCGCAGACTTGCAGCCCATATGTAGCTGCCTCCACAAGAGCAGCATTATGCTAAATCTCATCAACTATCTTCTTCATGCTGCCCCTACCAAAGTTCAGGTGGAGCATCTCACCTATTGCCCTAAGGTGTATCTTCTTGTCCTTCCAGAACACCACATTCTTTTTATATGCTTCGTCAAAATCATCACATTCCTTAACATACTTGTGGTCTTCACTGTCACACCACATGCATCGGTCCCAGCCTTTACGTGGTGGCTGCTGTCTAGGCTCAGATGTAGACCCCTTTGCAGCTAGTCCATCAAATTTAACAGCTTTAAAATTCAAATTCAATGCTTGAATACCTTTTACCAATTCATCAAGAACTGGCTCCTCCACTCTGGGTATTGCCGAGGTTGTTTTCTCTTTAGGTTCCTCCTCCGCAACATCCATGATGTCAACCACGATCAACTTATTGACTCTCATCTGTTGTTTCACGATCATGTTGACTGCTTCGGTGACTACCTTCCAGTCAGATGTTAAGCCCAATTCTCCACTTGGATCCTCTAGCAATTGCACTAAACTCTTCTGAAGTCGAGGATCAGCAGCCTAAATGAACAGCTCAACCTTCTGATCCCTCATTGAATGTTGCTCTGTCGAGGACAGTTGCTCGAATTTCTTCTCAAATTCTCGCAAAGACTCTCATGCAGACAGATTTTTGTTCTTCTTCTACACCCACTTCACGAAACTTTGCCTGGTTACTCTTTGAGAATCCTCCAGGAAGTATTCCTCTTGAAGCGCCTTCTTAAAATCCTACCAATTCGGGCCTTGAAGCACCTGAATTTCTTTAATTCGACTCCTAAGTTCCGGCTCGGCAATCAAATGGAACCCTTCTACTGCATTCTAATCATCAATTCCATTCTCTTCCATTGCCTGTTCATAGATATTGAAAAATTTGCTAATATCTCGGCCTTCAAATTGATGCAATTTCTCGGTAACTGTGTGCCGAGCTTTACGGGTCCTCTCCTGCAAATTGTATTGTTGTTGGGCAACCTGCTATTGTTGCATGTAAGCAGCAAACTGCTGCATCATTTGCTGCATCTTGCGGTGTCGACATCCTTCTTCACCACACTGCTCACCCCGGCTTGTTTCACGTCAGGTTCACAAATAATGTCGGGGGATAATTGTGCTAAAGGTGAGCCGAGAAGGCACCGGGCCCCTGGCTGTGAGAGGTGCAGGACAAAAAGGTGTAGCACACGCAATTACCGACAACAGTATTCAAAACAAATAGTTCGCCTAATTCCAGTTAATCGACAGAATCCATGATTAATCAATCACTAATGGAGGCTTAATGCTCCTTACAAGAAAAAATCATGGCTTAATCCAGGTGCTAAACAGGAAAATTAATAAATTTTTGCTTACTCTGCCTTCTGCTTCCCGATTCGAATGGTTAATGATGGCTTAGAAGCTCCGTTTAGGTTAGGCTCCGCTAATGGTTTGAGATTAGGCTTGATTTAGAGATCTTGGCTTATGAATTCGAGAGATTAGGCTTGATGTATAGAGCTTGGGTCAAGCTTTTGAGATTAAGAAGCTTAGGAATTGGATTAGGCTTAGCTTTGGCTTGGCAACCAAAATTACAAAATCGGCCTAAGCTTGACTAACGAGAGTTTTGGCTTAAGTGAGCAAGGGCTTTGGCTTATGCTTGGCACCCGAGTAGGTTTAGGAAGGCTTAGCAGCTTAAGCTTGAGGGATTCGAGAGGTTTAGGAAATTTGGCTTAAGGAAAACAGGGTTAGATTGGGCGAGAGAATCCATGTGGTTTGGCTTATGGAGGTTTTTAATGAAGGCTTAGGAGCTTAAGAGCTTAAGATTATCAGGAGCTTAAGGACTTGTAGCTTATGAGGAGGTTAAGGTTAAGGAGTTCTCGAGGTTTAGGAATGGCTTAAGAGCGGAATCGGTAAGCTTCAGAGATTAGAGAGCTTAAGAGCTCAAGAGCTTGAAGATATGAGGAGGAGAGAACACCACAACAAGATGATGAGGTGATGAATATGAGATGATAAACCCCCAAATCACACGATTCCCCCTTTATATGGATGCATGTCTCCCTTGCTAAAAATAGCTAGGCACCCATTAGCAACGTCGCTAATGGGTCCTAGACCTTGATGATGTGGCAGGCCGAGGATTGACCTGCACGATTCACGGAGAGAATGGTATCGAAGCTGATCGCGCGGGCGTTCTGAGCCAATTTCGACTCTGCAGTAGCGGACTCGCCCGAGCACTGTAGCGCCCAGTGCGATGTCCTCTCCTTCCTCTTCGCTACCTGCGTGCTGCCTCAGGGCTTCTCCATACTTGGCTTCACATCCTTATGGGTTTAGGTTACCCTTTATTAATGGGCGGCCATTGGGTTATCGTAGTGGGCAGCCGACCTTGCTCTAATTTGAGTGGGTGACCCTTAAAGGGCACCCCATTTAGCATACATCTGCACTGGCCCTCATTTGCCTTGGGTGGGCGGCCCTTAAAGGGCACACCATATGGCATGCATAGCTTCATGTCGACCAAAGCACTTCCAAGCATGTCTGCTCTAGTTCCCCTCAAGGACACCCCATTTGTCATACATAAAGGCACTTAGTTTGGCATGCGGCATCGATCAAGCTTTGATCCACAGAAATAACGCATCATATTTGGTATACATATCGATCCAAGCAATACCTTGCAAAATCTCTTCGGTACAAACCTTTTTGGCATACACATCGGCCTTGCATTGGGTTGGCCCCACATTAAGCATACATACTGGCAAGGCACTGCTTCCTTCATTGGCGGCATTCGGCACACTTACCGGCCATGCAGTGTCGGCTAAGGCTAAACTTGGGACTTCAGGTCCGGAACATATGTCGACCAAGGCAAAGCTTGGCACCTCTTTTTTATCTTCCAGCAAGTCGCAGCCGTGTTGGCATTTCTCCACAATCATTGCATTCCAAAACCTGGGTAAAACTCAAAATAGCACTCTGATTGAGCCGACCAGATTGGTGCGGAATCGGCTCCCGTGCATCTTCAACGGTCAATAACTTGGCAACCGTAAATCCAATTATCGATTTGAAAAGACCGACGCGCTCCACAAAGTGAGCACTTCAGCCTGATGCATTCATTTCATTTTTATCCCCTCAGTTGTTGCTGCCCAATCCAGCACGGTTCTGCAATCGACTTGAACTTTAAACTGCCATAACTTCTTCAACGTAGCTCCAATGGACGAGCCGTAAAGACAGGCCGGTAGAGCACATCGAGCACTACAGTTCTAGGGCACAATAGCTCATCTGTGTTCACTTCAAGCATATCATTTTTTAGCATCATTAAGGCATGTTCTGGCCCTTTCAGCCGCATTTGACATACATTTAGCATTAAACTCGACCTACAACCAGCTCTTAATCAATGTTCATTAAACATATAAGCTTCAAACAAACTTAATGTTCATTTTTCACGCATCTTTCTTTGCATGGGAGTGGAGCTGCACGACATTGTAAAGTTCAAGTAAAGTTTATCAAGTAAAGATTTGGGTGAAAGCTAAAATCTACCACCCTACATGCCGGTTTCATTGGCGTACATAAAAAAGTAGTACAAAAATTGAATGGTTGACGGCTTCACCAAGTCCTTCTTGCTAAGTTTCTGAAACAATGTCAACACACTAGACTTTCTTGTCACAAATGTGACAATCGTTGTTGCATCCTCAAGTACTTTTGGAACCCAAGCAATCATGACAATGTCCTTAAACAGAAGGTCCAAGCAATGGCAAGCACATCTCGTAGAAAAAATGTGTTTCCACTCCCTTTCAATCATCTCCCCAGCACTAACACAATTGGTTGCATTGTCCATGCATACATGTACAACATTTGTTGGGCCAACCTCTTTGAGATGCTTAAAAATTAATTCCGATGTCTTTATTTCCCGAGATGTGTTTACATCTTTCATTGTGAGGAATGTAGAAACCTGCCACAACAATGGGTGTGCCATCTAGTGTCATTATTGTTAGTCATATGCAATGTTTATGCTTGTCATCTTTGATGATGGAAATGTAGACTTCTAATCCCTCATCATGCATGTAACACCTCCTTGTCCTCTTTATTGTCTTGTATTTCTCGCCCACACCAAAGAATGTACATTGTATTTGTCCAAATCAAGAATCTGTTGTGCATCATGCTTCCATGTTTCAAAAAGAAGTATAACGTCCAATTTGTTGGTTAGCTCATTCATGCCAAGTCCCCATGGACATCCACTACAATTCCAAAAGCACACTCGGAATTGCGAGTTGGTCTCATAGTTCATGTGTCCCTTCTTGTTGGATGGATTTGTTTTCTCTTCAAGGGACATTCCTCCATAAGATTGATGTTTAAGCTTTTTTCTTCTTTCTTCATATGCTTTGTGATGAGCATATGTTGCATAAGGGTGCGGTCTTCATACACAAAACATCCCGTCCCTTTGAGGTAAGATCACAAGTACAAACATGCATACCATATGTATCAAATTCTTTACAAATTGTGATGAACTGATTGCAAATGCATTCAGGGACTCAGTTATGTTGAAGAAAATAATTATTGTAGACCAAATTTTTAACGGGTTTTTGATGTTTCCATCCGACAAGTACATTGTCTAGTAGTTTGTGATTGCCAAAAAGTAGGTCGAAGCACTCACAAAAAAGTGTTTTAGGATGTACCCAATCAAGAAGCTCGTTTCAAAAGAGACAGTACATATAAATAAAGTCCTAGCTTGGAACTTTTTTGTTGAGAAATTTCCTTCCACATGGGCTCACAGCAACCTGTAGTTATATCAATAATTACATTTCAAGAAGGTTCCTGATTGGTGTGTTTCTGTCTCTTCCTCTAGTATAGCTACAAGATTTCCCTTTATTAGAAGACGAGCTTGGTGTCACAAAAGAAGTAAAAGAGTTGGGGGTAGCAAGAGAATTGGGTCTTTTTAAAGAAGGGGAATCATCTTCATCAATACATGGTTCGAGTAAGCTAGTGAATAATCTTTACACTTTGTAATTGGCATGAGTGGTCAAATAGATGCCAGGTTCATCAGATTTTAGTTCCTTCAAAATATCTAGCATTAGTCTACGAAAGATGTTGAAAGAAATCTAAGCGATTACTGTATGTTTTGCTGGACCACCTAACCAAAATAAAATAAGGGAGAGATGAAAGTCCACTGGTTTCTCCGAGAAGAGTAGGTCTAGATGGTTGAGAATAAACCATATGGCATGATCGAACCACATGATGCTAGATTTGCATGAAGCTTTCGGGTCAAGAAACTTGCAGGCACATTTAACATAGGGACAAAAAACATTCCAAATGGATTCTGTGTAGAAGTCAGGGTTGCTTTTCACAAACTCTATGTTTCCCTTTGTTCGGATGTAGAGGCCTGTATTGGAAGGGCATTTGGAATGATCGATGAGGTTGAGGTTGAAGGGGGCTTTTATGAGTTACCCTTTATCAAGGAATTGTCCACCTTTCAAAATTTTGAATATGCAGTCTTCAATGGTATAGGCAGGGAGGTTAGCAAGGTAAACCCAGATTTCACTTAGAATGGGTGCTGAAAAAGCTTTGTTAGGTAGGACCCAAAGCTGATGGTCTGCCCCAAAGGATTCAAATCAATATGCCTAACAGGTAGGACAGGAAAGACTTTAGAGATTTTTGGTACCACTTCTAAGAGGTTAGAGTCATTGAGGGGGCAGAGATTGCTATGAAATTCTTTAACGGCTTCCAGAGTAGCACTATCTCTACAAAAGATGCCACCTGTTTGAGGGATAGTTGGGGTAGCTGGGGTATTTATAAAGGTAGGATTGAGGCCGCATAATTTCTTCAAAGATTTGGACAGATCAGCCCCAGAGGATGAGAACAAGGCAAGATCTTGCTGATATTGTAAAGAGAGTATAGGAAGTTGTACTGTGTATTCGGGAAAAAAATACCTTCTTTTGAATCCTTATCAAAGGCAGCCAAAATTTTGACCCAATCATTAAAGGATAACATGTGTAAGATAGACATCTTTTTGTCTGAGGTAAGATCCGAGTCATAAATTAGTTGAGAAGCATCCAGGTTGCTAATACATCTGAGGACAAGAGATGTAGCCACAGAGAGGGGTCCAGAGAATAATTCCAAACGTTGCGAGCGAGCATGGGTCTGCAATATACAAAAAAGTTAATGAGGATATGACTACTTAGTGTAGTAAGTAATACAACATTTGGGCCTTTCTTGGTAAAAAAGGTCCGGTTCTAGCTGCTAAGGCTTTTTTAGGAGTATGGTCTTTAGGTAAAACTTAATCTGCTCTAAAATCCTTCTATGATTCTACGGGTTGTGTTTAATTTCATGCGGGATGTCATTCTAAAGTGTTTTTGATCCTGAAAGGAGAAATATAAACATAGAATTAGTCATGTGGATTGGGCATGCAATCCTTAAACCGGCAAAGTCAGAGACTATGATAGCCATGAGTAGGAGAAAAGAAACATAGTATATGAGGGGCCACCTAACACTAGTCAACCGGCGGTTAAGGGTTTATAGATTGTGGGTCTCACTTAGAACTATGCTTCAAAACTATTCTCTAAAGCCAACATCCTGATTTTCCCATAGAATGTGAAAACCTTATATAGGACGTGTGTGTAGCTATTTTACCATAAATAATAAGACATAATTGAACTTTTTACATTCAAAAGACAGCTGGATCGAGAGAGAAGGAATGATAAGTACAAAAATAACTCAGTCTCAGAATCATCTCTATACAATGTTTATATGAATGAAGTTTCATTCCAGTATACAAATATCAGAAGTACTTCCCTTATCAAAAGTGTCTGTGTAATCATGTAAGGACAATTGCTTAAAGCCAAAAAAAACCTCCAAAGATAAGATAGAGTCCTTACTTGCATTCATCCAAACAAGACAACATTGTTAGCCTTGAATGTGTTTTACAGGTATCAAGTGGACCATACCAATTGTTATACATGTCCGTCTTTAACAATTTTTTTAAAACTTCAAGCCTTAGTCCAAAGTATTTATTTTATCACCCAAAGTGTAAGGTTTTTAGAAGGTCATACTACCTTTAGGACTAGCTCCATTGATGAAGCTTCATATTCTCTTTGCTATAAAGAAAAATCAATATAATTGATATATCTTTTAAGAATAATCAACAAGTTTTTTAGTATTTACAGATAAAGTTTAACCCTAATTAGGGCTCTATGTCCTTTTCCTTCCTCAAATGTTACTTAACTTCATTCTTCGATGAGTAAGCCAATTAGCAGAGATCTTTAGATATAAACATGATGTCTAGCTAGACTAAGTGCAAAAAATTAAGTATGTGCTTTCAAAAGGTATAGTTAGTATGCCACAAGCCAATCGGCTAATCCCCCAATCCATGTATAAAGTTGCACCACAGTAAGCAGTAGCGGTCGTCCAGCACTTACTATATAGACTTAGCCAACCCATATGATGGATTATACCTGTTTTAAACAGGTAAGGAACATTACTCCTCAGAAGTGTCATATTTTTCCACGACCTACCACACGGTGGTTTTAAATTCATCAGGTTGTACGGCTGATTATGCCCCCCAAAAATATTTCAGATTTTCCCTAAGTGCCATTATCAACAAAAGTAAAGAAACAGTCAATATCGGGTATGGAAAACCCCTTTTTCCAAAAAAACAATTATGTAGCTGCAATTAAATAATGACCAGCTTCAAAAAGAAAACCAGTAATAGTACCATAGTAATGCTCCCAAAAGAAACCACCTTTACCATGTAATGCCAGTCAAAGCCGACCACTGTAGTGGTCCTTACCAGGCTGTAGAACAAGGAACAGAGCCCACCAAACAGATGTTCAATCACTTATATCATGCCATGCTAAGTATAGTCACCCCGACTATTTAAGTACAGTGAATATTGGGTATGAAAAAAATCGTGAATATCGGGTATGAAAAAATGCTTTTTTCCACACACAAAAATTGTACCTACAGTCAAATAATGACCTGCTTCGGGAAAAACCAGTAATAGTACCATAGTAATGCTCCCAAAAGAAACCACCTTTACCATGTAATACTAGTCGAAGACGACCACTATAGTGGTCCTTAACATGTTGTAGAACAAGGAACGGTGCCCACCAAACAGAGGTCCAATCACTTATATCATGCCATGCTAAGTATAGTCATCCCGACTATTTAAGTACACCATTTGCTAAGTACAGGCATTTTTATGAAACAACACAAGACCATTTAATATTAAAAAAATAGTAATGAGATTATTGATGTTAAGCTTAGTGGCTAAACCTGACTTGGCTGAGTTATAAGCTCCATGCTTGGTGCAATAGAGATAAAAAAACAAACAGTCCTCACTCTTGACGCAAGTAAAACACACACAAAGCTAAGTGAGGGACAGAATGCACCCTCACATCTTTAAATAGAAGAACGACAGCCTCCCTCACTCATGGCTAGTTGTTTGCAACATATAATGAGTAGATCAAGGTCCCCCAAGGGAAATGTGGAAGAGTAGCCGCCCACGATGTCATCTGGCATAGTAGGTTAAACCCAAGTGCCTCACGGCATAGTACAAGGCTATAATAAGTAATTTTTCACGCTTTGTAACCATCATACCCTTCTAAGGGTCCTATCCCATGTTTAAAGAGTAGTACGTCCCCTTAAATAGAACCTAGAGTATCGAGAAGCAAAATACACCTTAATTTGATGCTTAAAAATGCTACCAGCAACACAAGTGGCTAAATGTGTGTGTGTGTGTGTGTGTGTGTGTGTGTACCAACAAATGTGAAATAATCTTGGAAAAAAATCACCAGCATTGGTGAAATGTGTGTGTCTGAGTTGTTACCGTATACATGTGGTAGTGATGTGTGTGAACACACTAGGACTGCCGGGGCATTTTTTCCCTCTTTAGGAGGTTTTTCCCCCGTGCATTGTATATACGCCCATCACTCTAGGGCTATCTATCTTTCCATTACACACTAAGTAACACACTCTCTATTGTGTGCCTTGAGCTTCCTTCGTCTTCTCCAAGCTGTGTGTGTTTCTTTGCAACCCTAATTCCAACAATTGGTATCAGAGCAGGTCACGTCCTCCCGGGCTTAGTCGCCAACTGCTCCAACACACCCCTGCTCACTTTCTCCAATTTTAGTGAGCTTTGGCAAGCGTTCGTAGGTCTACTCAGAATTTTGATTTGGGCTCATTTCGGCCTCCGTTTCCACTACAGGCAGTACTGCACAGGCTATTTCGTCATTTTGTGCAGAATTTCTGTCAGTGCCGTTTTCTGCATAACAGGTGCCTTATAGTCTTCTACGTTTTGTGCTATATAGCACAGGTTGTTCCCGCTCCGTTTCTCCTATTTTTGGGAATTTTTCACATCAGGTGCAGCATTTACCATGGCTAACAACAACAACACAGATGTGTTCAAGATGTTTGCTGCTGAGGACAGGTTGGATGGGAACAACTACCCTATGTGGGCTTATATGATGCAACATGCTCTTGTGTCAAAGGGTGTCTGGAACATTGTGCAGGGCATTGATGTACGTCCTGGTTCTGAGGATGTAGGCGATGTTGAGGATATTGCAGGTCTTGCTGCAAGGATTGCAGTTGTTAGAGTTGTTTTGCCTACGTCAGAACAAGCTCGTTGGGATGTTAAGGATGCGCAGGCTCATGCATTGATTGCGTTGTCTATGAAGCGCACCATTGTTCCTCACATCCGTTCAGCAAAATTTGCAAAACAGGCTTGGGATATTCTAGCAGGTCTTTATGCAAGCCGCAATGAGGCTAAAATTTATTTGCTGCGTAAAGAGCTGGAGTCGAAGATTATGCATGAGGAAGATGATATGGACACTTTCCTTGCTAGTGCCAAGGATATCAATGAGCAACTTATTTCTGCAGGTGAAGTTATTTCAGACAGTTCCCTTGTGCAGACTGTTCTTGATGCCTTACCAGATTCTTACTAGACTTTTGCTAGTACTTGGAAACTTATGACCCAAGGAAATCCAGAAGTTGTCAAGTTTGATGCATTATGCACATTGCTGTTGCAAGAGTCACTTTCCAGAGAAAATAGGACTAGATAGCGTGCAGTTAAACAGGATTGTATTGCTTCTCAAAGAAAGAGTGGTAACAGCAATGCAACCACTTCTTATGGTTCTTCTGCGAATGGCAAAAATTATGTTCCTAATGCTTCTACTGGCAGCAATTCGTCTGGAAATTCTGGTGATAAGGGCAAAAAGAAGATGCGTTGCCATTATTGTAAAGCCGATGATCACTTGATCAAGTCGTGTCCTAAGTTGAAGGCCAAAGAGGCTAAGAAGAAAGAGGGTGGTTCCACTGCAAATGCTGGTTCCACTAAAAATGCAGCCATTGTTGAGTCTTCTGTGAAAGGAGACTGTGTTGCTGATGTTGATGCAGAATGGGCTTTTAGCGCAAAGTGCACTTACAATCCTGTTGTCCATAATGCATGCTTGTCAGTTGCTGCAGATTCACATGTGTGGTATTTCGATAGTGGTGCTACAAAGCACATTACCTGACATCGTGAATTGTTTACCTCTCTCGAGTCTGTCCCTAATGGGAATTCAGTCACTTGTGCCAACAACGCCTCTTATCCAGTTTAGGGAGTTGGAAAGATTGTGCTCACACTGCTGCTAATGGCAGTTCCTTCACACTTGTTGATGCACTTTATGTACCTGGGATCAAGAAGAATCTCTTGTCTATATCCGCACTTGCTAGACTTGGACTTGTAGTCAAATTTGTGGATGACAGATGTACAGTTCATGATCTCAGTTTTGGTGATGAAATTGTTGCATCTGGGCTTTTCTGCCGTGGGATGTATAAGCTCACTTTGTATGACAAGTGTGGACAAAATTTTGCAAATGTTGTTGCAGATTCAAGGGCTATTTCAAATGCAAAACTTTGGCATGCACGTTTTGGTCATCTGAATTTTTCCAGTTTGCTGCGTTTGCAGAAATCTGATATGGTTGCTTCTCTGCCGCCTCTTGAAGCACCTGTCAAACATGTTTGTGAAGGCTATATTTTGGGTAAGATGCAGCGTTCTAAATTTCCAAAGGATGGTTCAGTTCGGGCCACATGCAGGTTGCAGCTTGTGCATAGTGATGTTAGTGGGCCCATGCAAACTCCATCCTTGGGCAATTACCTGTACTTCGTGACTTTCATTGATGATTACTCCAGGCATGCATGGGTATTTATGCTTAAAGCGAAGTCCGAAGTTTTTATGTGCTTCACACAATTTCTGACTAGGCTGAAAATGTCTCGAAATGTACTATGGGCACCCTCCGTTCCGATCGAGGGGGGGAGTATATATCTCATGAATTTAATGCATTTCTGGCTAGTCGTGGGATAAAACACCAATGTACAGTACCTTATACACCTCAGCAAGATGGTGTTGCTGAGAGGAAAAACAGGTCACTCGCGGAAATGGCACGATGTATGGTCAAAAGTCAAGCTTTGCCGCATTCTTTTTGGCTTGAGGCCATCATGTGTGCCACTTATGTACTTAACAAGTGTCCTATGAAAGCTTTGCAGTCTATTACTCCATATGAAGCATGGCATGATAGAAAGACTTATATTGAGCACATGCGTGTTTTTGGATGTGTGGCATATACTTTGGTGCCAGAAGTGGAGCGCAGAAAATTGGATGATAAGGCTGTCAAATGGATTTTTGTTGGTTATAGTGCTGAAAGCAAAGGTTACAGGTTGTATCATCCGCAAACAAAACGTATTTTGGTTCTCGGGATGTAGTGTTTGTGGAAGATTCTGTTCAGCCCTTGCTGTCATGTACTAGAGACAGTAATGTAAGCTCACAGAACATTTATGACACTTTGTTGCCTCTTTTCAATGGTGGAAATACGAATGTAAGTTCCAATGAGACAAATGTACAGCCTATGGGGGTTTCTGAAAATGTTTTAGATCAGCCTATTACTGATGCAGATGTACATGATGTACTTGATGAGGAAAGAGCTGAAAATGAGCAGGCTAGAGGTATGCCAAAATGGCTGATGCACACTTTGCGTGACAGTAAATTGGATGCACCTTTGTCTAGTCGTACTCGTTCAGGATCTCGCCATGCATCTTATGCATCAGATTGTTATGATTTGGCTGTGTCTAGTTTACATGATGTTGAGGAGCCTCTGTCTTTTGATGAAGCACAGAATTCAGAAAATTGGATGGCTGCCATGCAATCAGAATATGATGCACTTATAGAAAATGACACATGGACTTTATGTGATTTGCCTCCTGGCAAAAAGGCCATTGGTACGAAGTGGGTTTACAAGTTGAAACGCAAGCCGGATCGTGAGATCGATCGCCATAAGGCTCGACTTGTTGCAAAGGGTTATGCACAGAAGGCATAGATTATGAAGAGACTTTTGCTCCCACTTGTCGTATGACTACTGTGCGTTTTCTATGTGCATTGGCAGCTCATTTTGGTTGGGATGTACAAGACATTGTTACTGCTTTCTTGAATGGTGACATATTTGAGGAAGTTTATGTAACGCAGCCTCGTGGTTTTGTCATAAAAGGACAAGAAGAGGACAAAGTGTGCAGACGTAAGAAGGCTTTGTATGGGTTGAAGCAATCTCCTCGTGCTTGGTATGAGAGAGCTGACACTCATTTGGTTAAACAAGGGTTTCGTGACAGTCCAACAGAAAGCACATTGTATGTAAAGCGTGAGGATGATGTATTTCTCATTGTGGTCCTTTATGCCGATGATTTGCTGATCACTGGACCAAATGAGAGACATATTGCTGAATTTAAGGCTGATTTGAATGCTACTTTCAAGATGAAAGATTTGGGACTGTTGCATCATTACTTGGGTATACAGTTTAAGCAGTGTGATGGTGGTATTGCCTTGTGTCAGAAAAGTTACATAGAGACATTGCTATGTAAGTTTGGACTTGAGGATTGCAAACCTATTGCCACTCCCATGGAAACAGGTTTGAAGTTGAGTCTACATGATGTTGGCGATCCTGCTCATGTCACTATTTACCAAACTGTTGTTGGCTGCCTCATTTATGTATGCAACACAAGGCCAGATATTCAGTTTGCAGTCTCACAGGTCAGCAGATTTATGCATAGCTAAGCATTGGCAGGATGTCAAGAGGATTTTCCGCTACCTTAGTGGCACTTTACATATTGGCAAGTTTTATCCCAAGGGGGGATCATTGCCGCCAGACTTACATGCTTTTTCGGACTCATATTGGGCTGGTTGTTTTGACACGCGAGTGTCCACAAGTGGTTTTTGTTTCATGCTTGGCAGTTCATGCATATCATGGTTGAGCAAGAAGCAACCTACTGTGGCCACTTCGAGTTGTGAGGCTGAGTACAGGGCAGTCTTCACAGCTACGGTTGAGTATGTATGGCTCAGACGCCTTATGGTTGATTTGGGTGTTGGACATGACACTGCCAACACTATCTACACTGACAGTCAGAGCGCATTGGCAGTTGCAAGGAACCCAGTTTTCATGCTCGCACAAAGCACATTGAGGTGCATTACCACTATGTCAGGGAGAGGCTCTCAGCAGGAGAGATCAGCTTGGCTTATGTACCAACATAGAACAACCTTGCAGATCTTTTCACAAAGGCATTGTCTCGTGAGTGAAAGGTTGTGTATGCCAAAGCCCAACGAATACCTACCAATGGAAGCAGTGGAGTCTATGATGGTCCAGGGTTAGTTAAAGAGATAGAATTAGCAGAACCAGGTGAGGAGTCTAAACCAGTCTTTATTGCTCAAGACCTTACCGAAACTGAAGAGGCTGTACTTAAGGAGCTCCTCAAGGAATACAAGGATATCTTTGCTTGGACATATCATGACATGAAGGGCGTTCCACCTTCTATGGTGCAACATACAATTCCCATGATCAACACTGCTAAACCCGTCCAGCAACGACCCTATCCAATGAATCCTAAGTACGCCAAAATTGTACAAGAGGAGATTGAAAAACTTATCCAATGTGGATTCATATACCCTATTGAGCACTCAGAATGGGTTTCTCCAATAGTCATTGTGCCAAAAAAGAATGGGAAACTAAGAGTGTGCGTGGACCTCAAGAAAGTTAATGCAGCCACTAGGAGAGATCATTATCCCTTGCCATATTCAGAACATGTGCTTGAAAGAGTTGCGGGCAAGGAAGCTTATAGCTTTTTAGATGGGTACTCTGGTTACAATCAAATCACAATTGCATTAGAGGACCAAGCTAAAACTGCTTTTATCACAGAGTTTGGAGTGTTTGCATTTCGTGTTATGGCTTTTGGCTTAACAAATGCCCCTACTACATTCCAACGATTAATAAACACTGCGTTTAAAGAATTTCTAAGGGAGTTTTGTGAAGCTTTCCTAGAAGACCTTTGTGTTTATTCTTCTTGGGAGAAGCATTTGTTATATCTACGAAAAATATTTGAAAGGTGCAGATTTTATCGCATCTCATTGAACCCTTTCAAATGCCAATTTTGGGTTAAGCATGGAGTCAGTCTAGGGCATATAGTGTCCAAGAACGGGATATCCACAGATGAGAGTAAGATTAAAGCCATTGCCGATTTGCCACCACCTACGAACTATAAAGGAGTTCAAAGATTTATGGGCCATGTTGGTTATTATCGAAGATTTATTTTAAACTTTGCCGAGATAGCGCGTCCATTGTACAAGCTTCTTATCGAGTTTCACTGGACGGAAGAATGTCATCAATCTTATGAGTTATTAAAGAAGGCCCTAACAAGTGCTCCAATCCTGCGAACACCTGATTGGAATGTACCTTTTCATGTGCATATTGATGCATCAAATTTTGCTATTGGGTGTGTTCTAACTCAACCAGGAGAACATAAATTGGACTACCCTATTAGCTTTGCAAGTCGCCAATTAAATGATGCCGAGATGAACTACACTACTACAGAGCGCGAAGGTCTAGCTATGATTTACGCAGTAAAGAAATTTCGCTATTACCTTCTTGCTACCAAGTTTGTGTTTTATGTTGATCATCAAGCATTGCTATATTTGGTAAACAAGCCGTGTTCCACAGGTCGAATTACACGATGGTTGTTAATTCTTCTTGAGTTTGACTTCACCGTTGTTGTGAGGCCTGGGAGGAAACATGTCATGGCAGATCATTTATCTCGTATCCCTAATGGCGAAGCTCCTACGGGGGTTGATGATGAATTTCCTGATACTCGTTTGTTCATTGTTGAGACAATGCCTGAATGGAGTGAAAAGATTGTTAACTTCTTAGTTAATGGTTTTCCACCCAAACAACTGCGAAAAGATATAGCTCGAAAATTAATCAAGGAATGCGAACCCTATTGCTTACTGGCTGGAACTCTCTATAACAGAGGAAAAGATGATGTTCTTAGACGCTGTGCCCGCGAGGATGAGTATTTATATATTCTACAAGAGGCACACATGGGCGTAGCTGGTGGTCACTTTTCAGGAAACTTGACTCCCCGAAAGATCTTACAGTCAGGCTATTGGTGGCCCACTCTGTTTAAGGATGCATCACTTTTTGCAAAGGGATGTGATGAATGCCAACGCTTCAAGAAGCCACAAAGAAGTGATAGGATGCCTCTACATCCCATCAAGGTAACCCAACCATTTGAAAAGTGGGGCTTAGACTTTGTAGGACCGATTAGTCCGGCTGCACGTAACACGCAATCACGATATATCATTGTCGCTGCCGACTATGTAACCAAATGGGCTGAAGCAAAAGCAACACGAAAGGCGGATGCAAAAACAACAGCTAAGTTCCTCTTTGAGAACATTATCACATGTTTTGGATGCCCCTTTGAACTTGTGAGTGACAATGGAACTCATTTTATAAATGAAGTAATAAAAGAACTCACATCAAACTTCATGATATCTCACCACAAGTCTACACCCTATTATCCCCAATCAAATGGCCAAGCTGAGAGTACCAACAAAACTCTCATCTCCATTTTGACAAAGACAGTCGAGGCTCATTGCACTGATTGGGACCTAAAGCTTACATCAGCTTTATGGGCTTATCGTACTGCGTATAAAGTTGCTATTAATTGCACACCGTTTAAGATGGTGTATGGCCAAGAAGCAGTTATGCCATGGGAGTTTGTCATTCCTAGTCTTCGAGTAGCTTCTCAAGAAGGTTGGGATGGTAACTCCTTAGTGGAGCGATTATATATCCTGGAAAGGCTAGATGAAGAGAGGCAATTAGCTGTGCAAAATGCTCTAGTGGAGAAGGATAGGAGAAAGAAGTGGTTTGATAGCCATTTAAAGGATAAAGACATCAAGGTTGGTGATAAAGTTCTTATGTACGGGGTACGTAACGAAAAGAAGAAATTGAAATACGCTGGTAAGGGACCATATCGAGTGTGTGAAATTACCCCGCAAGGTACCATTCGTGTGGAGACTCTAGATGGAGTTGAAACCATTGGATTCCTTAATGGGAGTAAATTCAAAAGATATTATGATCCTCTAAGCCAGGAAGAGTTGCAAGCCATCCATCAAAAGAAGGCTGCCAAGGAACAAGCAGAGCTTAAAAAAATTCAAGCAAGAGTTGAGGCTCGAGAACGACAACAACGTCTTAGACGCCAACGAGAGGCTAATCTGGGAATCACTCAAGCATTTTTCGAAGACACAGATGACGACTCATTAGAATCTGAGCCACCCCTACGATACCCAATTGAGCTAAATAGCCCCTATGGGAAAGTACTATACAACGCCTTATTAGATACGGGAGCTAAACACAATTTGTTATCCTATGGAGTTTGGTGTCAATTAGGGAAACCGACCCTATCCCCGAGTACGATGCAAGTCAAGGGCATTAATAAAAAGAAAACTGCTATTCTTGGAGTCCTTCAGACCCCTGTTGTCTATGACAATGGAAGCATAGTGTAGAGGTTTCTAGTCATGCCCGCAGGAGCTATGGAAGGCAACGTAAACCTGGGACACACGTGGATGTTGGCAACCAAATGCACTATTCATTGGGATACTGGTAGTGTCACGACGCGACCACCGACTCTTACCCCTATCATTCAAGCAAAGTCACCTACGTTGCAAACTCTAGAAAAGTTGAAGGATAGCCAACATTCACAAGCCAAGGTGGTTAACTCGTCTTTGCCGGCTACCCATGAATCTAGCACTTCAACACTTGTAGTTGCAGCAAGCAGTAATATTGCAAGTACGCAACCTGCACGACCTAAGAGTACATATCAATGGGTCCCCAAGGCCTTACTTCCAACTACCTCAACCCTCCCATCCATTCCAAGAAAAAATTTCCCCGGAAAACTAAGAGCGCGCCCTAGGAGAGTCAAGACCAAATCACGATGGATTCCAAAACAACTGTTAGAAGCCCAAGGCTACTATGATGGAAATGAGCAAATTTGGGTACCTAAACGTAAAATGTGTCCTTCCCTATCGACAACAAACCCATATGAGTCAAACAGTGTAACGCTAAAGCCAATGGCAAAACGTGGGAAGGGAAAGATCACAGAATGCTACACACCTAGTCCAGAGCTAGTTTGGGCTCCAAGGCAAAACCAATTTATTCCACCTAGCTCAGGAAGGGGGGAGTTCCATGAAGCTTCTAGCTCCTCATGTAATACATCCATAGAGGTAAAAGCTTCTACACAGCCTCCATCTATAGTAGTGGACCTCCATGAAGCTACAAAAGAATCCACACCTCCCAGTGTTCAAGAATCACCTCATGAACCACTTCAAGTTCGATCCTGGAAGAGTACCTTACCACCCTTGCAACTTGACAAGGTACCTAGGGTAATAGAAAACTACTGGCAAAAATCCTCACCTATTACCAACTGGAACAATTGGTTTCAAAGGGTGACGACATCATTTCAAACGGTATGATCTACCCAAGGAAGGGGGGAGTGTTTGTGGACATCCATCATTCACTTGCTTCCCTCTCAACCTTTCTCCCTGACCTCTTAATCTCCGATCTTAGGGAATGTATATATAAAGCCTTATACTCACAAAAAAAAGATAAAAAATTAAAAGAGCAAGAGCCATAACACAAATCATAAAAACAAATTATGCACAAGAACACGACCCTTGTAATATTTGCACTCTAACCATCATCTATTTGCGTGTACAGATATGGCTAGTACGCTAGAGTCATCCACTCCTGCCTTGGGTGAGAGGTACCCTCGTTACTTTTCACAAATATTTCACATGGTCTTTCCAGTGCTTGCATCTGAATGGGATTTGATAGGTACGCTAGCATGTGAGAGAAATTTTGAGGAGTTAGAATGGCTGATACGTCTCTTGACCACGTCTGATCTATACTTAGTAGAGAGCGTTTCTCCCATTGCACAAGCCTACCCTTTTGACCAAGATGACTATAGACATCTAGTGACCTTCTTAGTAAACATGGGCACCTATGATGAAGAAGAAAATTTACACGACTACACGGATGGCACATATGGTCTCATGGATGATGACTTTGTTTATCTCGACGACGAGGATAGGGGTTTAGCCTTAGGGTTTCTCCCCAACCTCTACAATATCCTATTCCGTTGACTCTCTCGGGGAGGGCAAATAATTAGTTTAGGGTTCCTTATGTTTTTTGTTGTGTTCAATAAGTGTTGGTGCCTTTTCCCACTAATGTGCCTCTTGGAGGTATTCCTTTTGTTTCCTAGTGTGTACAGGAGCGTGTTGCTATTGATAGGATTTGGACCTTCATGGAATCTTTATCTCGACTCACTCTTCAAATCAAGCGCGACCATCGACACAAACAAGTGTTTCTTGTCCATTAGCATTGCCCCTTATCTTTTTTGCATCTATGATTGTCTGCTTTAATTGTGATTGGTAGCCTAATATTCACCGCATTTGCTTAGTATCAAACATTTAATTCAATGTAATTTTTTGTCATAATCACTTGTCTAGGTTTAAAAATCAAGCAGACCGACTAAGCTAGTTTGACCAAGTTAGGTGTTAGAGATCTTCTCTTAATACCATGGGGAATGCCTTCCTAATAATCAACGGTTACTTAGGTTCTTAATCCGATTTAGGCAGCATTGTGTGAAATGTACTAGGGCTTTCTAGTGGGCTTGACCCTATTGACCTTTAGCTTAAGTATTATAAAGGGAGTTAACTAGTGTGATGAGCCTAGGGAGGTGTATCAGTGTTATATGACCCCCAAAAGTTACAAAATTAAAATGTTGAAAATGAACAAACAAAAAATCAAAGTGCCACACTGTAAAATCTTAAGCTGGAAGAGAAATCTCAGCTTGATTTGGTACTTCACTCACATGTATTGCCTATGGTACTAGAGCCCTAGAGGTTCCCAGTGTGGGCGCTTTTCCTTGAAAAGCAAAAAACCCAAGGCATACAAAATAAGCACACACATCAAATTGAATCACTGTGAAAAGACTTTGGGGGGTCAAAGAAAAAGTAATCAGTCAGGCGATTATTTCATGAGAAATTCCTTTTATGGTAGCTTAACTACAAGGTCTTCTAGATATAGCCTCTAGTCAGCCCTCGAACATGAATACTTGGCTCTCGCGATTAAACAACTTAATTGACCACAGAAAATTAAGAAGCTTACCCATGGTATTAATATTCGATCTCTAGTGCCTTTCGACCGTCAAATTAGCGACCCCGGACTTGTTTAATTTTTTACCTTTACATGTGTTTATGCATTTGATTACATTGCAATTTAATGTTCATTGCTGACAAATTGTTTGAAATTCTTTTACCAATCAATTTGTCTACCTAAAACTGCATATGCTTTTTACTCACTTATGAGAATGCAATTACTGTGCCAATGTTGTTTGATTTTTCAGTGACTGAAGAAGGCTAAGAACATTCATCTCAAATGCTCTTCCACCTCGACAAACGAGCTTCAACTCAATAGCTTCCGAGGACGGAATCTACATCAGGAAGGGGGGCATGTTAACCCTCACGGCTCACGGACACCCCATCACCTACGACGGACGTGTATTATGTATTTGGTAGAGTCAGGTACCGGGCTTGTCGGACCAATAGGAAAAGGGTAAGAGTGATCGCCGATGAGAGGCGCACTCTAACCGGGACATTCAAGGGATTAGTTGGCTAAGCATAGGCGCCCAGGTGTGAATGGGGTGAGCTCATATAAAAGCCAACTAAACCTAAAATTCACTCATTCTCTCATTTGTGCAATAGAAGAGTGCTCTTGTTCCATCTCCATCTCTATCTTCTTCTTCTTCACCTCCTCGTGTGTGTGTGCATGTGAGAGAGAGAGAGAGAGAGAGAGAGAGAGAGAGAGAGGGAGAGTGTGTGTGCGATCGAGCATTACGAAGGCACGACGGCGGCGAAGCGGTTGAGCGCCGCACGACTGCAGCTTCTTCTTCATCGCGGCGAGGAATCCTCCACGACAAGAGCATAGAGCGGTGAGTGACACACCCTTTGCTCTCTTGAGCTTGCTAGATTAGTCTTGTTGTGTGCTTGGAGCCATTTGTGGCTTGCACACGGTGTATCAGCAAGTCCCTTGCTTCGACAATGCGGCAAGGAGCACACAGTAAGATCTTGGAAACAATATTTGTATGGACTTGTCAATATTTTGTGTATGGCTTGCATAGTCTTTGATGCAATAGACAAAACCTTCTTTGCCACCATTGGAAATGGCAATGGCGTATGCTATGGCATGAGATCAATGTGGCTATGTTATGAGGTTTTTGCATGGGATTGGCATTGATATTGACATAGAATCTTAAAATCTATACGAGAGTGTATTTATGAAAAAATTAGCTAGAGGCCATTGTAATCGTAACCCTTCCATCCAAAGGCGTCATATAGGATTGTGTGATTGTGCATTGACTATTGTCAAGTGTCTAGATCGTCTGAGTTTTAAACGTGAATGAAAAAATATGTTATGCACTATAATGAAATTTTCTTTGTAGAACATTTATGTTGCCAACCTATAAATCATTATGTTGATTGTACCTACAAATTAGTGGCATATATATTATGAAAAATAGGTGGCAAATATGGGGAACCAGTTTAACTGCAGCATGCCTATAATAATTCTTTTGACTTTTCGTTAAAACTGTACCTACAGAATAGTGGTATGGGTTACCCTTCCAAATCCGTTGCATGGGATATGAGGCACGAAGAAGGATTGTATGGCGTGCTTGTTGTAGCATGATTTATGAGAGCAGGGAGCCCTTTTTTGCAGAAGTATTTTGGTAGGGATTGTTTTCACTCCGTTGGCTAGCATGATAGGTTGCAAGGGAGAGTCACTTATCATGGAAAGGAGGGATCTGGCTTTTGTCAATGTCCAAGAACAATCCATACTTGTTTCTATGGGAAATATGAACAGGTTTATAGAGAACTTGTTGCTTATATTATTGTGACATATGGAGAGAAAATTGCTCCAACAATTGGTGTTTTGTTGATTTTCCGAGTGTACTCATACATACATATACTTTTTTTATTTTTTACATCAATAAAATGCTAGTTGTGCTATTGCAAGGAGGTTTTTCTGCTGGCTTTCTTAGACCTGCATGCTAGAATTTAACTAGTCAACAAGGCCCTTGTGCAAGGCTGTTTTCTAGAACCAGGCGGTTTCAAGAGAAACTCAACTCATGAGAGCATGTATTGATTGAGGGACAAGATGAGAACTCGCTTAATGTCCTGCTTGTGCTAACAATGAAGGATAATGAAATATTAAAGTGAGTTACTGTTTCACATCAGCAACTTGGCATGGAAGTATATAAAAGGGGGAAAGGGGGGTCCCTTTTACTTGTTCTTGCTCAATTTTGTAAATCCAGGATGTTTTCTGTGAAGCGATCGCCATAACTTAGCTATTATCCCCGTCATTGTAACATTTTATTGGTGTTGTTGTACATAATTTTGGCAGTTTTTCTATCATTTTGGTCTATGGCTGATGTTTGGGTAAATCAAGTGCCATAACTCAGCAATTATCCCAACCATTGTAACTTTTTATTGTTGTTGTTGTACATAGTTTCCAAAAATGCTATGATACTTTTGCTCTATGTCTGATGCTTTTGGTGTATGTCTGATCCTCAACATCTCATATATTTTTTGTTATCAGAAGGTTTGGTGAGTGATTACCATAACTTAGCTATTATCCTAGCCATTGTAACTTTTTATTGGTGTTGTTGTACACAGTTTTCACATTTGTGTTGATCCTTTTGGTCCATGTCTGATGCTCAGCATCTAATATATTTTTGTTTCAAGTATGCAAATTCACATATGCATGGTAACCAGGTTGTGCAAATGGAAGGTATTTAAGTGCAATTGCTCTCCTTGTTGTATATCATTTATTATGGTACTAACATGCGTGATCCGACACAAGAATTTTCATGGTGGCATATAGCAATTTAGCTGGTCATAAATGACCATGTCTAGAGGCTTATGTGTAGTGCATTCAAATACGAGTCACTTCTCAAAATCAACAGCGAGCTATACAAGATATTTCTTGCAATAGCCTCAAAACAATCGATAATGCATGGTTGGTTTTATTACCTACAGTTGGTTTGTTTTGGTGATGCTGCTTGTATGCTAAAGGGGCGTAAATGAGTAGTCACAGCGTGTAGTTTCAAGAAAGCATGAAGATAACTTGAGAGAGAACTCGAGACAGGAGAGCGGATGCTGGTGATCTTCAATATGTACAAAGATAAGAGTAATTGATCTTGAAGTGTGGATTTCACTTTACTTAAAGTTGATTACATAGTGGTAGCTTATCTGATGGGTTTATTTTTCTCTGAATTAGAGACATTCTAAATTCTACAGGGGTTGCTATTAAAACAAGGTAGTGAAGAGTGTAAAGGAAACAATGGCTACCAATTATCTTGAATTGTGAGTTTTCTACTTTATCTTGTATAGGTTATTTCAATGTGCAACCTTTCTATATCAAGTGCATGCCAAGTCTAGAGTTTCATCTCACATGTTTTGAAGTAACATGTGGTGAAATTAATTGGAGCTAAAAACCGATATACCCCTATCTTGCTCATTCCTAGAGTTTGAATGGATGAGAACCATGTCGACTCATGAATGCTTTGAGTTCTCTGTCATACTGGTTGGTGATGCAAGTAAGTTGAGACCTTTCCTTAATTGTTTATGAGATATTTGTTGTTTTGGTCTTTTGACAATTGAAGATGAAATATATAGCCAAATTTATTTATCTTTCATCTTTATTTTGGGATCATTGTGGTATCTGCTATGTAATGATAGATTGTTTTTGAATGCTTAACCAACAGCACAGACTTTTGTAGCTCTTTTTTGGGAAATTTTCTTGTAAAAAGTCCTCTAATAACAAGTATTTTTGTAATACGCATTCCTCAATTTGGGATGGGTTGTTCAATTTTTGCATTGTGAAAGGAATGCCTGAATGTAGAATAATCCTTCCTTTACGAAGGGCAACACTAAACATACTCAATTACACTTGATTGTATAAGGTTGTTTTTGGGCTATCTGGAAGGAGAGCCATGCCACTTAGCATTGATTGATTGGAGCAAAATAATAAATTAATTTTAGCAATGTTATCTAAAGTAAGATTAAAAGAAGCAACACAGACATACGAGAGCAAAAAAAGCAGTCTAAGTACTTTGAGAGTGGTGATGGGAGGTGAAGCTAAAGAGTTTCCGTCACGTGTGACTTGTGCGTTTTGAAATCAGAGTTTCGTTATGCTTCATGTACACGCAGACCGTTTTTTATGTGGTCGATGCTGATTGTTCATACTAGACAGGTTTCATTTTTTGCTTGATTTGATTCCACTGTGCACGACGTGCTTGAGTTTATCGTTCGAAGATTCTCTGAGCATGAGTGCGTAGGTATGCTCCTTCCGGTGTGGTTTCTTTTTCACTTTCAACTGATATGATTCCGGCTCCAAGTCGTCATCTAATATATGGCTATACAAGGGCTTGTATGTGTTGCTTTTATTTCAACAGCTTCGAGTAAATCGGGTACCTGCATCACCAACCAATATGACAAAGAATTCAAAGCATTCATGAGTCGGCATGGTTCTCATCCATTAAAAGTCTGGGAATGAGCAAGATAGGGGTATATCATTTTTTAGCTCCAATTAATTTCACCGCATGTTACTTCAAAACATGTGAGATGAAACTCTAAACTTGGCATGCACTTGATATAGAAAGGTTGCACATTGAAAATAACCTATACAAGATAAAGGACAAAACTCACAATTCAAGATAATTGGTAGCCATTGTTTCCTTTACACTCTTCACTACCTTGTTTTAATAGCGACCCCTGTAGAATGTAAAATGTCTCTAATTCTGAGAAATATAAACCCATTCGATAAGCTACCACTATGTAATCAACGTTAGGTAAAGAAAAATTCACACTTCAAGATCAATTACTCTTATCTTTGAACAAATTGAACCTCCTCGAGTTATCTTCATGCTTTCTACTACATGTTGTAACTACTCATTTTACACCCCTTTAGCACTGCAACCTGCATCACCAAAACAAACCAACAACAGGCAATAAAACCAACCATGCATTATCTATTGTTTTCAGGCTACTGTAAGAAATATCTTATATAGCTCGCTTGTTGATTTTGAGAACTGAGTGTGTCAAAATGCACTGCACATAAGCCTCTAGGCATGGTCATCATATGACCAGCAAATTGTTATATGCTGCCATGAAAGTTCTCGTGTTGAATCCTGCATGTTAGTACCATAATAAATGTCATACAACTAGGAGAGCAGTTGCACTTAAATACCTTCCATTTGCACAACCTCGATACCATGCATATGTGAATTTGCATACTTGAAACAAAAATATATTAGATGCTGAGCATCAGACATAGACCAAAAGCATCAGCACAAATGTGAAAACTGTGTACAACAACACCAATAAAAAGTTACAATGGCTGGGATAATAGCTAAGTTATGTAGTCACTCACTAGACCTTCTGATAACAAAAAATATATGAGATGTGAGGATCAGACATAGACCAGAAGCATTAGATCTAGAGCAAAAGGATCATAACATTTTTGAAAACTATGTACAACAACAACAATAAAAAGTTACAACGGATGGGATAATTGCCGAGTATGGTAGTCGCTTCACCCAAACATCAAACATAGACCAAAAGGATCAAAAAACTGTCAAAACTATGTACAACAACCCCTATAAAATGTTACAATGACGGGGATAATAGCTAAGTTATGGCAATCGCTTCACAAAAAACATCTTGTTTTTATAAAATTGAGTAAGGAACAAGTAAGAGGAAACCCCCTTTTACATACTTCCATGCCAAGCTGCTTACTTCCATGCCAAGCTGTTGATGTGAAACCACTCACTTTAATATTTCATGATCCTTCATCGTTGTTAGCACAAGCAGGACATTAAGGGAGTTCTCATCTTGTCCCTCAATCAATACATGCACTCATAAATTGAGTTTCTCTAAAAACTGCACGGTTCTAGAAAAACAGCCTTGCACAAGGGCCTTGTTGACCAGTTATTCTAGCCTGCAAGTCTAAGAAAGCCAGCAAAAAAACCTCCTTGCAATAAAACAATTAGCATTTTATTGACGTACAAAATCAAAAAAGTACATGTATGTATAGGTACACTTTGAAAATCAACAAAACGCCAAATGTTGAAGCAATTTTCTCTCCATATGTCACAATAATCTAAGCAGCAAGTCCTCTATAAACTTGTTCATATTGCACACAGAAACAAGCACGGATTGTTCACGAACACTAAAAACAGCATGATCCCTCCTTTCCACGATAAGTGACTCTCCCTTGCAACCTATCATGCTAGCCCACAGAGTGAAAATAGTCCCTACGAGAAGCCTTCTGCAAAAAAGGGCTCCCTTCTCTCAAAAATCATGCTACAACAAGCACGCCAGACAATCCTTCTTCGTGCCTCATATCCCATGTGACGAATCTGGCAAGGTAACCCATGCTAGTATTCTGCAGGTACAGTTAACAAAAAGTTAAAAGAATTATTAGAGGCATGCTCCGATTGATAAACTAGTACCCCGTATTCGCCACCTATTGTTCAAAATATATACCACTAATTTGTAGGTACAATCAACATAATGATTTATAGGTTGGCAACATAAATGTTCTACAAAGAAAATTTCAATATAGTGCATAACATCTTTTTCCATTCACGTTTAAAACTCAATCGGTCTACACACTAGACAATAGTCAATGCACAATCACACAATCCTATGTGATGCCTTTGCATGGAAGGGTTACGGTTACAATGGCCTCTAGCCTATAAAACTTATGGCCCAATTTTTTCAGGAACACACTCTTGTATAGATTTTAAGAATCGATGTCAATACCAACACCAGCCCCATGTGAAAACCTCATAACATAGCCACATTGATCTCATGCCATAGCATACACCATTGCCATTTCCAATGGTGGCAAAGAAGGTTTTGTCTATCGCATCAAAGACTATGCGCCCCGTAGCATTTATGTGTTGCGCCAAGCAAATGTATAGTGCATAGGGAATTGGATGCAGATAACGGACCTTGCAATGTTATCGAGATGAAGTCGTGCTTGTGTAGTTGAAACTTCCACTGTTGTGAATATAAGTCCTCTCTATCAGACACAAAATAAGACTCAAGACAGATATAAAAGATACAGGATATTGATTCAGCTTAAAGCAAAGCAGATCTAACTTTATGTTCTATGTCAAGGGTCCACCACAAAAAGAGTTATGGTTGCTTTTCTAGAAGCATCTTGCGAAACGTACTTGTCGTCGAACCCAAATGGGTCCTCCAACCAAGTTCTAATGTTACATTTTCTGAGTGACTTCACTGTTAAAGGGCTCAAGGCTCTATTTCATAGCCCACTCTCTTCTTAGTGTTTTTTATTTGAGTTTGTTCCCATCCTACGAACACGTCCTTCACCATCGTCCTCTTATAGTTATGTGCTAACACTCTACGCCTACTAGTGTTTGAGGTCCAAGGTATTAGCCCAAATGACAATGTATTGATCGATTTCCTTTTTTATAACTACTTAGAAAATGGTGGTATGCATCTTATTAAACATCTCTATACACTAAATTGTTATAGCCAGTGCTATCGTATAGAAGCCGTTTGTCTCGCATGTTTTCTCTAATCACATGTCATTATGCACTGAGATACATCCCTTCCTCTCCTGTGTGTGTGTGTGTGTGTGTGTGTGTGTGTGTGAGTGAGTGAGTGAGAGAGAGAGAGAGAGAGAGAGAGAGAGAGAGGCCAACTAATGAAATTAAAGATGTTGGACGGCCAGTTGGTATTGCAATTTCAAGGCATCAATCGGGCACTGGTGGAGGCGATGTTCGATACTAAGTGACTGGCAGCACATCAACTATCTGCCTATGCAAGCTTTTGAAAAGAGAGCTGAAAGAAGTGGAAGCTGTATTTCACAAAAAATGCGCTACTGGTAACAAGTTTAACGACATGAGCTCCAATACGATTGATACAAAGACTCTTCCATTTGAGAATAGCTTGTTCTAGTCTTTGTTGGGACTGAGTACAGTCCAGCAGCAACGCTGATTTATCGCAGGTTTTTACGAGCAGGTTTGGGTGGGCGGAGATATATACTCTCATGCCCCTTTGTGATGTGTTTTATTACCCATAGTGGGTTGCGGTTCGGATCAGGTTATATGCAGCAGGGCTGAGTTTTGCAAGGTTTTTGCGGACTGGTTTTGGGTTAGTTCTATAGACCAGCAGGGTGTTTTTATTATAGGTATTTGCAAGTAGGTGTTGCGCAACAAGTTGGTGGTCCCTTGGCTTGTTCTGTTCTTTTTTTGGGCTGAGTACATTCTAGGGTAAAGGAGCCAGTTTAGGTACAGTTATAAAGCAGGGGCAGTTTAGGGAAATTCAAATTGTAATGCTTCAATTTTACATTTGTGCTCAATGATTTTCTTTGAAATGGGTATCAAATTGTAGCGCTCGTGAAGATCTACTCACACATCTATCCATTCCCATCCTCTATTTGCATTATCTTAACAATATATTAGCTTCAAGTTATAGGCGTACTTGTATTGGTCACGTCTTTTTACTGGCTCCTCTACCCTAGCAACAAGGCCAATTTTAACAAGGCCAATTTTTACAAGCAGGTTTGGGTGGGCGGAGGCATACTCTCTCTCACTCCTTGGCTACTACACCAACAACAAAGTATCCCATTTTTCTGCTGCATACCTTCATGTACCCCACTACACCATGAGCATGAATTGAGTCACCTCGTCCCATTGAGCACACATCCATACACACATGACACTCACCTCTCACGCTCTCACGCACATTTTTTTCACACACAACCGTGATTGTTGCAAGGAGCCAAAGAGTGATGTATGTGAGGTACTCTGCTCAGCTAGCTCACAACACTCTTACTACACACAGACACAGAGACACATCCACTGACACACACACCCACACATACTCACTCGCCATACCTCTTGCAGACACTTACATGCACACGCTATTTGTCAAGTTTTCCCTACAACACAGACACACACCATGTCTATCGTATGTGCGAGGCGTTCATTTTCGTCATCCTCTTCTCGTTGTTCGCCAGGTCAAATGCAGCAGACTCTGAGGCGCACATGCTCATGAACTTCAAAAATGAGCTTGAGGATGCAACGTCCTTGAGGAACTGGGCCTCCGACCATTTCACTCCATGTTTGTGGATTGGCGTGTCATGTGCACAAGATGGCCAAGTCACTTCTCTCTCTTTGGCCAACATGAACCTTAAGGGCAACATACCTATGGGCGTTCGAGAATTGAAGAGCCTGAAGCATCTCGATCGCAGCTTCAATGCCATCTCCGTTCGTCTGCCTCTACAAATAGGGAATGTGCATGAGTTGGATCTTGCACGAAAACCTCCTAGTTGGTATCCTGCCTTCTGAGTTGGGCTCTTTGTCAAAGTCGCAGGTGCTTGACCTTGGCAATAATCAGCTATCAGGATCAGTTCCTTCGTCACTCGGAAACCTTGCTAACTTGAGCCACATTTTTCTGAATGAGAATGCCTTGTCAGGTGGAATTCCTCCTAAAATGGGGAAGCTTAAGGTCCTTGCAACCTGCATGGACCTTTCTGGAAGTAATCTCTTGGGCAGTTGCCGCCAGAGTTAGGCTCTCTTGCAAGCCTAGTGTATATGGACCTTGATAGCAATGCTCTCACAGCCCCCCTGCCACCAGAGTTGGGAAATCTAACTGCTCCCATAAACTTGCGGCTCAGGCAAAACTTGTTCAGCGGCGCATTGCCTAAAGAAATAGGAAGCTTGAGCAGTTTAGCAAACCTCTACATGGCTTCATGTCAACTCTCGAGGTCCTTGCCGACAGAGATTGGCAATTTGCAGGCATTGACAAACATGGATTTCACTCACAGTCTCCTATCCGGCCCTATTCCAGCGTCCATCGGGCACCTCAAAAACTTAACCACTCTCATCATGCCCTACAATCTTTTCAATGGGTCTCTTCCGGTTTCCATAGTCTGCAAATTGTGGAGCTCTCTTTCAATCAGCTTTCACGTCTTCTTCTGGAGGAGCTTGCAAACCTTCAGCTTTAGGGAATAACCATTTCAATGGGCCATTACCATCTTGGCTGGGCAGCTGGACAAGGGTAACTTCTCTCTTGTTGGCACACTTTAGGCTTGGATGGTAATAAACTCTCAAGCTCTGTACCTGGTGAGGTCTGCAATCGGGAACCTACCTGGGCTAGATTGCTTTGTTTTGTCGCATAATCAGCTGGATGGAACAATTCCAGACAAGATATGCTCTTTTACTACAGAATTTAACATGCCAGACTCCATGTTCACCGAGCACTTTAGAGGTATTGGATCTCTCTTACAATGTGGCAGCATACCTCCTCAAATTGGCAAATGCTGAGTGGCAGCATTCTGGGGGAGCTTTCTGCCCTCCATAATCTTACTATTCTGGACCTCTTGCAGAATGGTTTGGTTGGCAATATCTCTCCCTGTTTGGGAGAATTAGGCAGGTTGCAAGGCCTGAACCTGGGCCACAACAAGCTCACCGGCCAAATCCCTGCAGAGCTCGGTAAAATACGCGGCCTGGTGAAGCTCAATGTTTCCCACAATGAGCTCTCTGGACAGCTGCCTATTCCTTTGGGATTTCTTTCAGAATTAGCACATCTGGATGTAAGCCATAACCAATGACCATCTGACAGGGGAAATCCCTTCTGAGTATGCGAAGATGGTGTCCATGGTGGGCTTCCATGTCAACAATAATAGCCTAACAAGAGGCATTTCCAGCTTTTTCATAGGTAGCTTCTTATGGAATCAAGCACAATCTCTAGATTTCAGCAGCAACTATTTTGATGGTGTCATTCCCAAGAGTTTGGGAAAACCTTTCCAGCCTACTTGGATTTGCACAGCAATCAATTTCATGGCTGGATTCCAACGGAGTTGGTTGGTCTCTTTCAAGCGGCTTATCTAGATTTTTCTGACGACCACTTATCAGGTAGAATTCCAGATGAGCTCTGTGAATTAGATGGGCTTAATTTCCTCAATCTGTCTCGAAGGAGAGGTTCCGACATTTCACAGCTATGCCAAATATTCCTCTGGTTCTTTTCTGATAAAGGATGCTCTCTGTGGTAGTGAACAACTACAGTCAATCAGCGGGTTGAATTTTCCGTCACTATGAAATAATGGCTGCCTTCTTGCGCTCATTGACCACCACATCAGAAGGCATGCACCTGTGCATGATCAGTGGGCTGCCTTCTTGCGCTTATCCATCACCTCATCAGGAGGCACGCAGCTCAGGGAGCGATTCCCACAAGAAGTTTTGGACAATAATTCTCACATTGTGACTTACAGCTAGGTACTAGGTACGATTGGGGGCAGGACGGAACGAAATTGAACGTGGGAGTTGAGAGACCCATCCAGTTGAGAGAGCCATCCGTACTTTTGTGAGTGATTCACCAAGTCTGTGGGCGGGGACACCTCGGGATGGCCGTCAAGGGATCTACGGCGAGGGCAATTTATCGGCGTGGCGGAGGGCTTTGGGCCGTTGGATCAACGCAGGGGGGGACAGATTTTTATATTACTAGCCGTGACAGGTGGGTTGGATAGGGAGTGGGAGGCAGTGCTCGAAAAAAAACTTTTGTCCAAAAACTTGGCAAACCTACATATGTGAAACAACAGAGGTAAATTGACAAAAGTTGAAGGTTTTCACACCAAATTACACTAATTTTTTCAAAATTTTGTAGGCTTTCCCTCTAAATCTAAAATTTAGAGGTAAATTTCAAAAATTGTAGGTGGGAATACACTAAACCTAGGTTTTTTTCGAGCACTGGGGGAGGTCAGGGGTTTGCATCGCGATGCAATGGCAGGGAGCTTGAATTTTTTGTCAGCATGGGGAGAATGGATCTCTCAGGCGTGTCGCATGGGTATTGCACGTAGGATCTTTTGCACTGTTTACTTGGTGAGCCCAAGGCTGAACGCAGCAGCCACCACTTGGCATTAGATTTAAATTTTATAAAAACATCGCTGCAAAACTTCACCGTGAAAAGCTACCAGGTGAATAAAATAAAAAGCGCACTCTGCGTTGTAGCTATGTTGCAGTCGCAGATCATCAAGCTGAAGGGTACGTCGGATGCTTCCTAACGTGATGAGCCCTCAGATATTTCATGCGATCAACCCATGGTAGAGCTCTGTTCTAGTGCTACTGAAACAGAAGATATTAGATTTCTATCAATGATCAGTTGGCATAGCCTTACCAAGCCCGTTCAGCACATTTTTCTACTGATGCTATCAAGCTGTTGGCGATGCAGACAGGCAGAGGCAGAAGAAATTGAGCGAGTAAATGTCAAAGTGGACATGAGGGCAGAAAAGCTTAGCAGGATCGATCACACCAAAGCTTCTGATGGTTATCCTCAAGTAATTATAAGCCAATGGCTTCAGTGCTAACTGCTTTCGCTTTTAGCAAAGTGTGTGAGGGGATTAGTGGCAGACAGGCTCAATGTCGAAGGGAAGGCATTGGGGAATATTGCCACAAGTGCAAGTCATGGTCTGATGAGCCGTTGGCTTCAGTCGCACTCCTCGTTCAACTCTGTTGATAGCCTATCTAAAAATTTGATGAGGCAAGCATTTTGGAACTATTTGCAGACAAACAGAAACATCTCTCATGACCAATTCAACGGAGAATATGGTGTCCGCGGGAGTTGATTAATGTGTAGCTCCAAGGAGATGCAACAGCATTGCAGTGGAAGTCAAGTAGTAAATCATGCAGGTGCCTACGCTGCTGATCAGGATCAAAAAAATCGTCAAAGAGTAGAAGCGGAAACTAATTCTTTTTTCCACACAAAGAGATTTGATGTTGGAGAAGCTGACGAACACAGACTGCGGAGTAATGGCGATTCTGGAGACAAGCATACCAATATGTCAGCACCTATTAGCCTCCAGGAGCAGTTCACTGCTGTCCATTCAACAACTAGGTGGGATAGCAGAAACTCTATAGACAATATGGCCAATATTGCGGCATGTAAAGAGCTTCTCTTGCTAATAACCATGATTCAAGAATAGAGGGAATTGACTTAAAACGATGATTCTAAGTAGGAGAAATCTTATGTGCACAAATCTGATGCCTATCCTACTATACAACATGCAAGCAGTTTGAGCAACGTAGCTCCAAATCGATAAGGATTTTGAGAAAAAATTCTTCTGCAAAGTTAAAGAGCACAAAAAATTAGCCATGAAGTATGTTGATCCGCCTAAATGGACACCTTTTGATAGACAAAAACAGACCTACAAAAACGAGCTGAAGTTTTTTCTGTGTTTTTGTCTGCTTCCCTACCAACAAGCTCCAATGGTGCCCTCCAATCCTCAAGCTCTGATACAATTCAAGTATGCGGGGGAAAGCGTGCGTGTTTGTGTGAAGCAATGGAGAAGAGAGAAGAAGAGGAGACATAGCTTATGGACTCCTATCACAATGGTGTATCTAGGGTTATGAGTCCTTTTTGTTTTATGTAGAAAGAATGGTAAGTGTTAGTTCCCGATTAGTATTCGATCGCCCAACACTGAGGCATGACACATTAGGCTTTACCACTCCAACAAGACTCTTGGGTTGGTAGTCCATTGTCCCAAAAAGTGGATGTCTACTCGCTTAGTCTAGAGCTATCACATATTCATATGGAATCAAGTTCATGTGTATCTTTTGTACTAAATGTTGTTCTCTTTGATGTGGTGTACAGATTTTGCAAAATGCCAATTTCACATTGAGCCTCTGCTTGCTGCATTAGCTTATATGGAATTTTCTCCTAGTAATTCCCAATTTGCGGTGGTAACACTAGCTGTGATGTCGATGTGACACAGAGGAGCTGCACTATAAGCTGGTTTGCCTTCAAGATAATCTGTAGGTACTCGAGTTGCACGATAACGACAAGTCTACTTGTTCTTGGATTTTTTTGACAACTTGGAAAACACCAAATTGATTGTGATATCATGGATTCCAATTGTCTGCAATAAGGCGACAGATGCCAAATTTGTATGTGTGTTGTCCACGCTCTTATACCAGACGTCTTTTTTGGAAAGGTTGCAAACACCACACCCTTTGCAGATGGTGATGTTTGTGCCATGATATTGCATTCCTCTTTTCAAACTTCATAAACACTATGAACATTGAACCATGAAGAAGCAGTAGGGTAGAGCATTTGTTCAGTCATTATTGGAGAAAGATATGCCCATTTTAAAGACTAGACATAAGAAAAAAGCCTAAACATAGTGTTTCAAAGAGGTCAAAATTTTTAAGACATTGTTGAAGAAAGATACACCCATTCAAAGAGGGGACATAGCCACTGCTCGGGGTGCATGGCAAGACGTTCAGCTCAGAGTCTAAATTTGAGTCTAATTCTGCAAGCGTCTTCCATGGTGAGGGACTCTTCCGAAGGTAGTCATTATTAATTATGTTTTGTATGACTTCAATTTCAACAGAGGTGCATGAAGCTATTATTGTAATGGTATAGAACTGTTTGCAGAATGTGCGGGGTCGGTTGATGAGCGATGCAATTGCATACACGTTTGCCGATTTCCTCCAAGGGCATGGTGATTTGCTATCCAAGAGTTCAGCTCCTTGCCATGGTCTAACATTGTGCTCTTTGCACTTGCAAACACTAGTTGGCCTTCTCTCAAATGAGGGTTGAAGGGTCAAGGTCATTGTGGATAACAGTGTTGTAAGCGCCAAAGCTTGCATCAGTGCATGAATCAAAGATGATGCATGGTTCATAGTAAGCTTGCATTGCCATATCTTGAGTTTAGTTGGTTCCTTACTGCCTTCCTTACCTTGAGCTACCAAAACTTTGTTGAGGCTTCCGTAAGGTGCAGGTACACACTTCATTATATTGCCAAGGGAAGGCCCATTGAAATAAGGGAATATAAGTACCCATGGTGATTGACGTCTTTTGTGATTGAGAGCAGTATTGTGCGTGTCCTTGGACACACTCGTCAATAACCATGGGTGGTGGAGGTCAATACTGCTCTCAATCACAAAAGACTTAAACTATTCCTTTGTCTGACCTTTGAATTCCTTCCAGCAGTACATGTTTCCTTCCACACTGGATAGCTTCGAACGGAATGCCCGATGTGACAAAGCACAATGAGGTCATCAAATTTTTAAAAGATATGCACTAGACATGCAAATGTTGCTTTCTCCAACAATCTCCTTCCGCAACTTCTTACTAAAGAAGGTTTGTGTGTCAGTGTTCCTTGCCCAGTTTCATTTTTCTCTCTCAATCTCCCATCAATTATAACAATGCTATAATTTTCCCACGTCTATGCCTTCACGCAAGTCGCCTCGTAGGTCTACAACACACTTCAGCATGTCACCAATGATATTGAAGACAAAGTGTCGTATAGTCCCCTTTAGATAGCAAAGGCTGCATTCATCGTTCATCTCCCAAAGTTAAAGCTATATCATCCATTGTAAGGGTATCCACTATCCACACTAAATAGGTGCACACTCATTTCTTCACCTTTAGTGCTTGTTCTCGATTCATTCTACCTACAAGCAATGAAATTGTTTTTTCAATGTGATGTTGTAATCATTTTTTACTTCAAAATTTAAAAGTGAAATTAGAATTGCTTTAGCAAAGATGAAAACTTTATGGTTACTGAAAAGGGAAACAAAATCAAATAAACAGTATGACCAAACACATTTTGCTTATGATGTCAAGCAAAATATAAAATCAATAAGAAACTCGGAAGGACAACAAGTCTCTACATATGACCTAGTCACTTGCATTGCATGGCATTACAAGCCAAGCGAAACAACTGATGGCGAGCGTATTCATAATAGGTTGGCAATCCAGGTAGTTTTTTGTGTGAGCATGACAAAATCTGCAGATGAAATGACAACCGATGTCAAATAACATGTAACGAGCTTTAACAAACGTACTTGATGATATCAAAGTGTGCATGATTTGATATTTGAAAATGAACTAATAGTTTCCCTCAAGATTTTCAGCCGCGTACACAGTTGATTCCGAACATCTATGTTTTGTGAGGCAAATTGTTGAGCATTGTTTATGAATCCAACGATGCCACTTACAGTTGAGAGGACGATCAATGCTAAAGGGATATAGAACATGTGAATGGGAGGCCATGGCATTTGCAACCGAAAAGACTGTTGATGTCAAAGCAATACGATTTATGTAAATTTAAAAGCCCTTCCAATCAATCATATGACAGAAATGAATTCAAATATAGAGTTTAATAGTGACGTGCACCATTGTTGAGCAACAGACATAGAAAAGCGAACCCTCATCTTGCAGTGACAAACATGAACTAGTAAACAGTTGATGGTCAATCTACACCTCTAGACAATAGCAAACTTTGCGGGAAAATGGCTTAGTTAAAAATAAAATACGCGTTAGGAGCTCATCGATCAACAGAGTTATTAATTGTTAATGTAAAAATTATGCATTCACACACGTTGTGGGCGCATAATGCTTGTGTATTGTAGAAACACCGCGTGCGTAGAATGTGGCCACATGATATAGTTCTTTTCTCCAAATTGATCTTAGACAATCAAGGTTAGCTTGTGCCCTACAACTGATGTACCATATAGGTGCGCCATCCCGGTTTGCTCAAACACGCTCAAAAACTTCATATCCTGGAGTGTCGGCCGTGCAAGGTCAATCCTCTTCGGGTGCCTATGTGTGACATGCCTCATGACTGCCATGGGATCCATGTAGGAGAAGTGCACGCACTAAAGCAAAGACGAGCGGCATCGTCAAATTTTGAAAAAGTAAACTCGGTTAGATTTTGTAAACTCGGACATCCAGAGAGTAAACTCAGACAAGCATAAGTAAATGCGAACACCTATTTTTATAGAAATGCCTACACGCGCCTGGTTAGGGCAAGGGGCTACCACAGCTCCCATCTAAGTTCGAATCCGGGGTTGGCACCCGCCGCCAAAATTTTGGTCGTCGTTCGATCTCCTTGAGATGACCGCCCTCAACCGTCCGTTGTCGATCCCATGGCTAGGGGGTCATTTAAGACCCCGAACCATTTAGTCACGAGGCGTGATAGGGCTAAGAGTTGGGTCGTGCCCGTGCTAATGGGGGGAACGGGGCAAGGCTGCAGACCAGGTAGCACCGCTGTGGTGAGTTTGTGGAAGCGATTATGCAGGAGTGGATGACGACGACGTGAAGGCTTGTGATTGGAAGGCTGCAGCCTACGAAACAGGAGATGAAAGGGCTTGTGAAAATATAGCTTATTATCTACCTTTTACGAAGTGCTACCAGGGTTATCTTTTGCATTCGACAATTCTGGAGTGTTCTCCTCGTCCCCCCATTCCCCCCGTTAACCCTCGGTGCGACTCTACTCTAAGGCCTTTCTTACGTAGTTACTAGTTGTAGTTACTAGTTCGCCTTACAAAGCAAGTGGTATCTCGCCAACGAGAAACCAAGCTAACGGTTTTGGTGGCCAGCAGAGTGAGAGGGACTTGAGCGCCCATAAAAAGCAGCGTGGAAGACTCTCTGTAACTCTATACTCTCTCTCTCATACACACACGCTCACGCACACACACACACCCTCGTCCTCACGATGTGCCAAGGCGTGTTTCCTTCTGCCTTCAATCCTTGCGATTGCCCCAGATCTGAGTTGCTGCCATATCCTCCTCCCTGCAAGCAGCAGCAGTATGCCAAGCACCCATCTGAAGGAGGCCATGCAGACTTGATGAAGAAAGTGCACCACGGCTCTATCTATGCTTCCTCGCTTTTTGCCAAATGGGTCACGCCAACAGCTCCTCCCCATCCTCATGTCCATCCTCATCCCAATCAAGCCCAACAAGCAACCCCACTCGGTAAGCCGCACATACTCCAGCACGATCACCAACCTAATCAACCAGACAGCAAGCAGATTGGATCCACCTCTAGCCCGCTGGACAGACCACACCTTGTTCATGCCTTCTTCTTTGACTCCACATGATCAATGGTGAACAGGTTGTGGACGCGATATAAACATGTTCATGTAAGTAGCCCAGCGTCATTGTGTCACATCTTCAACCAGCTTGTGCTGCAATGTAGTGGCGACATTGCACCCTCAAACTGCATTCTGAACCCTGTTTCAGAGATTATACATGCTGTGTAATGAAATCCTCTTTTAAGAGTAAATGATACCACAAACTGTTGTTTTACAATGGTAACGAAATATGCTCACTGTGTGGGTGTTTGCTGTCTTCTACCCTCCATATAACATACAACCGGTCCCAATCATAGTCTTGGTTCTAATGGATTTTTCCCCAAGTTAACATAAATTATCTGCAAGGTGTTGCTATTGGATTTGAGGAAGACAATGCCAATACTAAGCTTAGTATTATGATCATATTCTGGTAGGAATTTTAAAGCATACCAAGGCTTGGGTCAATGCATAAGTAAGTTATACACATCCCCACCATTGTGCTCTGACATGGTAGAGGGGCCAGATAGAGTACACATTAGGGTTCTAGCACTGAATTACCCAAATGTTGGTAGACTTCGTCTAAGAACACTAATGAATAAGGACATGATGCTGCCCCAAGATGTTACGAACGTCATTTTCCCTCCAACTAGTCCTGAATGAGGTCAAGCTGATTTTCACCCATTCTTTCCTTTATTGCAAGGAAGGTGAAGGCAAAACTCGAATTTGACTACAAGTTGTAAAAGTGCTTGGGATAAAGTTTCCTATCTTTAAATTGGCCCCCCTACCATAGATTCACTTCTGATGATGAATTGAAAAGCTTGTAATATAATTAACTTGTGTAGATTCTTTGATTGGACTCAATCGTTTGAGTAAATACTTTGTTGACTATATACTCCACAATGGCGGCAAAGAAGAGAGCCCAACATGTTTACTCGGTCTGCTACACATGCCATGACGGATGTAAAAGAAACCCAGACAAGCAAGGTTACACAATTCAAGGCAAAGATGACTTTGAGGCGGTGTTAATCCAGAAATTACAGACAAAACAGGTTTCAGACAGGTATTACTGTAGTTCCGACCACATCAGCTACTTTGAAGTGGGCAGCAGAGACAGAACACATCCAGCAAGTGGCTCATGTAGTCCTCATTTACTTAGGAGCCACGTCAATGTAAGCTAGTAGTATCAGGACAAATCTGACAAGGATATGAACCTAAACAGCAAGCAAAATCTTTCCAAACATAAGAAAGTAAATCCCAAAAGATCTTCCAATGACCACATTTTTCAGACTTGATGGTGCAAATCCCCTGCACACAGATTTGGCTGTCCACATGACAGCAGTCATCCATGGTGCATGCGTCTACAATTTACTCCAGTATATATTCAGAAATTGACCTTAGCAAAAGTAAAGCCATAATTCTCAGATACAATTACCAAACTCAATCATGAGAATGAGCTAAAGCTGAATAAAACAATGCTGCAAAAACCTCAATGGAAAACAGCTCTAATTATGTCCTGAGAGCAACTAGGGTCAGGAAAAAAGAAAGGTTTTCCTTTACAAGACAAATCCAGTAAAAGACTATACTGCTCAGAGTAACCTAATTGATTTGAGACTCCAAAAGGTTTCATCAAGTGATGTTGGTGCCACAGTTGAAATAATGCCACTTTTCACACAAGCACTAGGGGCTGAAACCTTTTAACTACATTCCCTTAACTTCTCCTGGCTTCTTCATTTTTTAAGCTTCTTCGGTGGTGATTCATCTTCGTCGTCGTCGTCCTCTTCGTCATCATCCTCTTCATCTTCATCGTCATCTGCCTCATCTTCATCGTCATCACCTTCTCCCTCTTCCCCCTCGCCTTCTGCACCTTCTTCATCATCATCACCTTCTTCATCATCCCCTTCATCATCGTCATCTCCTTCCTCATCATCATCGTCATCCTCATCCTCGTCGTCATCCTCCTCTTCATCATCCTCGTTCTTGGCAACCAGTAGCCACTCTGAAAAATGATGTCGAGAAACCCTACCAGCCAACTCAGGAGCTGGAATATGATTCAGGATGCTCGCTGTACATTTTTCTGATGCATTCTCCTACAAAATCAAGACAACCATTAGAGAGAAGTTCTTCATGAACTTAAGTCACGACGCTAGCAAACAGTGCCCTCAGCCAGTATGATATCATAAACCTTACCTACCACACATCGAGTGAAACCAGGATAGAAAGATACAACAAAAAGTCTCATAAGAAAATTTTATTAAAGTAAAAGCTATTGGATCATACTTGTGCTGCACAAATTCTGTTACGGTTGCAAACCAGCACACAGACAACTTTAAAACGTGCAGCAAGTTTAAAGCTGCTAAATACTAAACGCTGCATAAAGAGTATAAAATAACCCCCCCCCCCCCCCCCCCCCCGAAAAAAAGACACCTTCCACTAATGCTACAAAACCTAGCAGCGAATAAACTGCTGACTTGCAAGCTGTTCTGACAGCCCATTTGGTTTGGAGCAAGATACTCCACTCTACATAAGTTTCTGATTGTAAACAAATGGGGCTCACTTGAAAGAGAAAACAACCAAAATAGCCCCAGCAAAAAAACCAAGACTTCAACTCAAGCATCTGTTTGAAGCTTTAGGACACAAACTAACCTCATCGCTATCAGAGGAAATGCTGCCTGTTGTGCATTTCTGGATACCCTCGGTGTGCCTGCAGAAATTTGAAAAAGTGGATCTTTAACAAATCAGAACATTCTTTTTTTGACCACAACTAAGCCAGTTATTACTCCAACACAATTGATCAAGAAATGAAATTACAATGAGGGCCACAAGCTAGGCAGAAAACCTTGATTCACCATGATGGCGACAATTCGTCATACATGTCATGGTGCTCGTACCACAGCTACCCTGAGACAGATAATTACATAAGTTCATCGATCCTCTATGACGTTTTGTATCTTTTATTCTTGCTTAGATGCAGTCAACTTTTAAGATGCACAATCTTTCTCTCCAACAAATTAAGTACCGCTGATCTGAAGATATGTACATGCAAGGAGAGTAAAAACTCCAGCTTAATTGCGTCAAAATCAGGCAAAACAACTAAGAAACTGTGTACAAGCAAGAATATGAGATGACACGCACAACAACAAGCCAACAAGTTGGATGCTAAAAACGAAAACAGAAAATTTCAAGGACCATCCCTCAGCACAAAAGTACCAGTATGAGGAAGGAGAAATAGAGGAGCATGTACCTTTAGAACGCAACCACTTTGGACAAGCGTTAGCAACGCCTTGCTGCAAATGTCTGCCAGAAATGACTGAAGAACAACAGGGAGAAAGGCGTTTTGTAGAACCACTGTCTGTGTGTTAGGAGTGGCCATGGCTATGGAGACAGAAGAATGGATAAGTATGATAATCACATTGTAAAATTCAAGGGGAAAAACAAAAGCCTGCAACAAGGAAGGCTTAAAACCATAACATAAATTTGTAATGTGAAGAAGAAACCGAAGGCAGAAGAAACGCAGGTATTTACTGTGTCAAAGGAGCCTAACTTCCCACATCCAAGAGGAAGACTGAATTCTTACCAGAGTCTGAACACGGAGACAAACAGACGCTGATAGAAAACTGCCAATTACGAGGGAAAGGCCATGGAAAGCTTATATAAACAGAGCACGAAGAAGAAGGAAGGAGGTGAGCGTACTGACCTAGAAGAAAACCCTAGCCTGCTGAGAAGGAGGCTGGGGAGCGTGAAATGTAAGTCACCAGCGAGCAAGCGCGTCGTCCCGAGCTGAAGTCGAAGCAGTGAAAAGTAGGGTTTAGATTGGCAGGCCGGACCAGCGCAGCTCCACCGGACACATTCGACATCAGAACGAGAGAAGAGAGCTTCTCCACCGAAATTTGAAATCTTGGACGTTAGAAATGCTGCTATCATGTGTCAAATACGTGGACAAATCTATATAGGCCTATATATTCAAAGTTCAAACGTATATTGTTGGAAGAACCCCTCCTCCAAAGGCAGGTCAAAACCATTACTCTCATGGTACACAGGTGCAGCACCTAGGATTGCTAGCTCACCCAAGGTTTTATCACCTTCTGCACCATTGAAGCTGCCAACTTTAATTCATTGCAACTTGCAGTGTTCCTTCATTGCTCAGGTTATGTACGTGAAAATTGCAAGGTTGCTATATCATGTGTTGGTTGATTTTAAATGGACCTGAGAGTGTGATGGAGTTATTCACAAAGCCTGAAGCAGCTCTCGTAAGTGCTTCAATCTTCAAGTCACTGCAATGGTGGAACATATTTCATGTGCAAATAAAGATTCAAGCCCATTCGCCAAAAGGTGCATCTTGACTAGGGTTTATATAAGCTGCCATGGCCTAGTCGGTAGTTTAACCAAGTAGAGAAAAAATAACGACCATGGAGTAGGAAGAATTATCCATATACCATGAGGAAGTTGAGGCATACTTTGCTTGCAACAGACTTTGTCTTCTTTGTAGACCATCAAGCCTTGATATATGTGGTCAACAAATGCCAAGACAAGGGTAGGACTAGGGGGACATGGGAATGGCACAGCCGGCTAAGCATGAGTAGTTCAAGGGTCTCCTAAAGTTAGGTTAGGACGCATATAGAAGGGGTACAATTGGGTGGAGAAAAGAATGATTTAGTCCCTAGCCTTCACATTGGTAAGATTTTGGGGAAAGAGGGGGTCATGGAGGAGTTGCATGAAGCTTGCATGGGCATTCTCTCTCTCTCTCTCTCTCTCTCTCTCTCTCTCTCTCTCTCTCTCTCTCTCTCTCTCTCTCTCTCTCTTTGTGGCTCTCATAAAGCTTTCATGGCCCCCTTGAAAGAGGTTATGAGCCACGAGTGAAACAGCGCTTGCACACCCAAGGCAGTGAGGTCAGGTGCACAAAACAACGTTGTTGCAGCACCAAAAGGCTTTGCCCACGACTGTTGAACGTTTCTCACTTCACGAGCTCGGCCAATAGAGCATTGCACAGCATGTGGCAAGTCCTTCTTCCTATGTGTGCACTACCATGAGCAGCCAAGCCATAGCTTCTCTTTGGATCCACATGGTTAGGCACCCCTTAGGGTTATTAAGTGACCAAGTAGCCACAACCCCTTCAAGGGGCCACTCTCACTCGCAAGAAGAAGTTCAGATTCAACTCGCAATTTTTTTTGGCAAGCTAGTCGGAAACCAAGTCAAGATGCTTTCAAAAAATAGTAAGTGTTGAAATCCAAATGATTGAAAAAAAATTGCAAAATTATAACTGAGTCGAGCTTGCTCTTCGGTCCAACTTGATCAAATTTGAGATACAATCTTCCATATTCTTCGAACTTCATCAACTTTGTGTTGGGAACTGTTGAAAAGATTGTTGATTGCATGCATTGGCATGCAATGCACGCTTCCGCTACCAATTCTTGATTGAGATTTGTCTTAAGATTTCCATCAAAGGCCATCAAATGCGTTACAAGTTTTTTCAAGGCTTGTATTCATGTAAAATTTTCTCACTCAAGCCAAGGGCTTCTTTGGGGTGCTCGAATCGATAAGCATTGTTTCTTCCAACATCCTCTTATGATGCTAAGTTTCATTAATTTTCTCACAAACCATAGTTTCTTACAACATGTGTATCATGTCATCGGACCACGATGTTCCACATGATCAAAGGTTTGATTTTTGAAGATACTCCACAATCGGGGTCAAATGCATGTGAGTGCACAAACGCGGTGCGAGAGAGAGAGAGAGAGAGAGAGAGAGAGAGAGAGAGAGAGAGAGAGAGAGAGAGAACACACGATGTGGGTGGAGCAACTCACCACAAGGTGCTTTCTTAATGGCAATCCGCACTTGACGCACATAGACCAAGTGATCGTGCATAAACAAGTGCCAAAAAAGGTGCAATTTGGAACATTCATCAATGAGGAAACAATGCTCTCAAGAGAGCTCACTAGCACTCAAAAGTGCTCGCCGAAATACATGTACAATGTGCATCAACCATGCGCCATAACCATATGCAAATCCATCCGCAAAGATCATAAACTAAAGCACGAAATCGTTGCCAAAGTGTCCTATAAAACCTATGAAAGAAGCTCCACCTGTAATGCTAAGCTTTCTTGCCCAATCTACCCACTTCTTCTTCACCCAAATCTATCAAAAAACTCAAATCTCAAGCTTTGCACAAGCTGAAATTTCATCTTCAACCTCAGAATTTATGCACCTAACTTTGAGCACGTGTCATGCTTTCAAAAGTGCATTATACCAGCAAATCGGTGAGGAATTTGCACAAATTTTCCCTTGCAAAATTGTAGACTACGTAAAATAGAGGGGAACCATGGGTAGAAATTTTAAATTTGCATTCTATAAGAAGAAAAACGATCTGCAAAGCAATGCTACACACACGGTTTTTAGGGCAGCACCTTCACCTACATACTATCTTCCACATTGTCTTCTAAGCTTCCACAAGAGCATACATCGCTCTCAACTGAGCTCAACTAAGCTCAAAAGCTCCCATTGCATTCTCACAAAGCTCCCACCACCAAGAGTGAGCAAGCTATGGCCTCAGAGCTCTTGAAGCTACCATTGCCAAGATGTAGTTGTGATACTAGTTGCAAAGAGAGAGAGAGAGAGAGAGAGAGAGAGAGAGAGAGAGAGAGAGGGAGAACACAAGATGTTGGTGGAGTATTTCACCACAATGTATGAGAGAGCCCCTTATTCTTCTATATAGTAAAGAATAAAGTGTGTACATTGATAGGCGGTCGGACGTCTCTGGCATGTCCGGCCTGGGTAAGAGGCACATCGCCTTTACCCCAACAATGCAACTCTATCGTGCCAAACGAGCCTGACTTAGTTGATATGCACGACTTCGACGCGCTCTTCCAAAGGGCTCAATAAATTGAGACAAGTTTGACAGCCATAAATACAAACTTGACTACACTCAGCAAGATAGTTAACCATTTTATGAGGCCAAGAAGCAACCACATATTCCAAGGGCGGCCACTTAAGGCGCTCATGGAGGACAACGCTAATTACAATCTTTCCCTACAGTATATGATAACCCAAAAATTTTATCCTACTTGAAGGACTTGAAGCCCCTGATCTACAAAGGTGAAAAAAAAAAAAACAAAGACACAGTTAATACATTCTTGTATAAATGGATTGATGTTCAGCAGTTGTAGTCAACACCAAATGTTGCATGTTCCAAAGAGATGAGTCTAGCTTTGTAGGAAAGGCATACAATATTATGAAATATATGGATCTTGCATGGGCCTTGTAAGGTTTTGAGATTAGAGGCTAAATGGTAGTCATTAAGGGGAACAAAGGGAATGAGTATTTTATAGGTTTTTGTTACCATATACATGTGGTAGTGATGTGTGTGAACACACTTCGTACCGTCGGGGCATTTTTCCCTCTTAAGGAGGTTTTTTTCCCCGTGCATTGTATATACGCCCATCATTCTAGGGCTATCTATCTTTTCCATTGCACATTAAGTAATGCACTCTCGGTTGTGTGCCTCGAGCTTCCTCCGTCTTCTCCAAGCTGTGTGTGTTTTTGTAATGGAAATGGCCTACGAACTTTGAGAATAACAAAATAAAGAGAATTAGAGTGAGCATTTTTGTGAGTTTACTTTGAGAACATAGAGGGTGAACTTAATTGATGGTAGGAACATAAACATAGTACTTAATTAACTTAGCATGAACAATACTTTTGCAAGAGAGAGTAATAGAGAACATGACATGTAACATTTAATGCACTTATACCATGACATGTAACATTTAATGCACTAATAATGTGTGTATAGAGGAAATTGATAACAAAGTGAGCATTTCATTATGAACAAGTTCCTAATGAGCATAGAGAGAGTACTTAATTGAAAAAGCAACATAGCAATTTACACCTAGCTAATTTGGTATTGACAATACTTGAAAAGAGAGAGAAATAGAACAATTGACAACAATTGAGGACCGGATTTACATGGAGCCGGTCCCCCCCTATAAAGGCTTTTTATTATAGCTTCTCCCATCAAAGGAAATTTTTGTACAATACAATCTTTGTGTATCTTGATAAAACTAGTTGGTGTGATGAAGATGGAAACTTCATACACCAAATTATGCTTGAAAAACACACCTAGTGTCCCTAGCCTCAGTCCCAAGACCTCACACACCTTCCAAAATGGTGAGAGCTGGCAGGGAATGAGGATAGATTGAGAGGAAGAAGAGGTATCTTAGGAGAAAGAATTATTCTCCTCACATAATCACTCTAATAGCATAGCTTAACTTAGTAAGTAGCATGGTAGAGGAGATGAGCATTCCATTGAAGCTTGGGTCTTGGTTGGATTTGCATTCCATAGCCAAGAGTTGTCGGTGTAGGCCTCTACTTCTCAATGCTTGGAGAAGGAGATGGAGTTCTTCTTGCACACATGAGTTGTGTGTGTGTGTGTGTATGTAGCATTGTGTTAGTGTAAAATGCAGCCCCTTCTCTCATCTTGTCGACCCCTCTTGCTAAATGCTCATACTGGCCTCCGATGGCTCCTGTAAAGCTTAGCCATTCACAAATTAGAATCATAGTTGATAGCCTTTTGACAAGTGTCCCCCCTTTCCCCTTTTGTGAGAGCTTTAGGTATTTAATTAATTCATCTAAAGTCTCATTGGACCTTTTTGTCTTCTGGCCAACAAGAATCAAGCAAGCCATTGGGCTGCTGGATGCTCATTGGACCCCTTGGTAGATTGTCCAATAGTCTTCTAGGGAGCTTAATCTCTATTGGTTCTTTTATTAAGCATTTTTAAATCGATTAGACTAAATTTACTGTGACCTAATTCTCATTGGTCCACCTCTATGGACATCCAATAATATTTGAGGTGAGGTTGGGGGCAATTGGCCTAGGAGCTTGACATGTGTCCAGTATTCCCTTTGTGTAAAGGGGGAGCCTTGGTGTGTGTGTGTGTGTGTGTGTGTGTGTGTGTGTGTGTGTGTGTGTGTGTGTGTGTGTGTGTGTGTGTCTCATCCCCTACAATATGGGCTCGCCCCCTCCTTCCTAGGGATGTGGGAAGACTTTTTAGTCTTCCCATGACCATCAAATTTCCCTTTGCTTTGACCATTGGATAAAAGATTTAATTTTTGAAACCTTAGCCTATGGAAGTCTTAATGGAGCTGAACCTTAGGTCTTTTAAGCCCCATTGAAGCACATTGCTATTTTGCAGGCTGTCCCCCTTTGGATCCCTATTTTCCCTCCTTTGGATCCCTGACAGAGACCGGTCTGGCAGCCTTATCAATATTCTCGCTTTTACTCCCCTAGTACTTCCCTATATTAAATGATCAGTTTAACATGACAAAATCATTTGAGAGTATTAGAAATTAGTTTTTATGACATTACCTATCTCTTGAAATCATAGTCGTCCTCGACTATGAGGTAGAGAAGATAAAGCCTAGTCATTAGTCCGTATGCTAGCAGACAGAGGACCCCTATTTTATGCTATGACATTGTCCCAAAATGGATGACTAATCCATTTGGTGCTTGAAAGCGTTAGCTGTGGCAAGCATGTCTGCACATTAGTCCGTATCAATCTTCCATAGTAGAGTGACAAGCTCTACTTGGTGTTCGGGAGACATAGTCTCCACAAACATGATCCTAAGCATGCATGCTTATCAAAATTTGTGCACAATAAAGAAAAAGAGAGTCTTATAAGACAAAAACTTTGTTCATTTATACATATTTACAATTGCTTACTCTAGGGAATTATTGTAAGCATTGGCAAGGTTTAGGTTATCCTCTAATTGTATGTCTTGCATCCATCTAGCATCTTCAAAAGGATAATTTTTAAACTTGATAAGATATTGTCGGATAGTCTTACCGCCTCGTAATACCTTGTCTTCGTGTCAGAGAATGGATTCGGGTTGCAACACCTCTTCTTAGTTCTCGATCTCCGGTGGGTCTTCGATAATTGCTTCTTGAGGTGGATCTCCTTTGTAAGGTAATAATAGGCTCACGTGGAAAGCATTGTGCATGAGCCAATGGTTGGGAAACTTGGTTGATATGTCATCTCATTGATTGGCCTAAGAATCAGAAAGGGATCATATTACCTTTTTGCTAACTTAGCATAGTACTTTTGGTGTCCTGCAGAATTCTAGTTCGTTGTGTGCCTTAATCGAGCCTTGGGAAACTTAAGCAAGACCCAATCATTTTGTTCAAAGGCTAGGGCTCTTCTTGCTTATCAACAGCAGCCTTTTGCCTTTGTTGAGAGATGGATATAGCATCCTTAATCTTTAGGAAAGATTCTTGTAGGTCTGGGCTATATTCATCTGCAGCGAAGATCTTCCCATGTCCTTGAGTAGCAAGGGACTTTTTTATCTTCCCTCTATCACCTCAAAAGGTGCTTTTCCCATGGAAGTATGTACAATGTTATTGTAAGCATACTCCACTAAGGGTAAATACTTCTCCCATTGGGACTTTTGATCTACTTCTGTGACATAAGCTTTTAGTAGATCAAGAATGGTTAGGTTAGCTATTTCACTTTGGCCATCCGTTTGGGATGATAGGCTGAAGAGAAGTTTAGCCTTGTACCTAAATTCTCAAAGAGACCCTTCCAGAAATTACTGGTCATTCTAGGATCTCTATCTGACACTATGGGCATTGGCAAGCCGTGGTACTTGAAGATTTGTGATATAAAGAGGGTTGCCATTTGATGGGCTTTGATAGTCTTTTTGACAGGTATGAAATGTGCTTGTTTGCTAAACCTGTCTACTATTGTCCATATTCCTGTATTCCCATGGATAGACTTGGGCAATCCAAAGATAAAATCCATGGATATGCTCTCCCACTGTGAATTAGGGATTGGCAAACGTTGAAGCAATCTAGGTTGCTTCCCTCTATCAAATTTCGTCTTTTGGCATACCACACAATTTGAAACATACTCTTGTATGTTTGCTTTCATGGCAGGCGAATAGAAATATATTTCTATCCCTTTTAGGATAGACTGAATTCCTCTATACCCCGCATAAGGAGGAGCATGAGATTCATACATTACTTTCTCACGTAGCGAGTTACTAACGCATAGTCTATTGCCATAGAGAAGATAACCATCTTGTAGGGTAAATGGTTCTTCTTTCTTCCCTAGTGCAAGGGCTGAAATCACATCTCTAAAATCGGGATTAATAACGTACTCATCTATCATAGAAGATAGATCATTGTGAGTTGCTATGGAAACTGCATTCACTCTCGATTGTCTTGAGAGTGCATCAGCTACTCGATTATGCTTGCTAGCAATGTGAGCAATATGAAAATGAAATTGCGAAAGGAAATTTGCCCACCTCATTTGTTTGTTGGAGAGCTTGGTCTGCATCATGAAGTACTTAAGGCTTTGGTGATCCATCCGCAGAATGAAAGGAGTCCCCAATAAATAGTGCTTTCACGAGTCTAGAGCATGTAGAACTGCTAAGAGTTCCTCCTCATATATGCCTAGAGCTTGTTCAAGAGGGTCGAGCCTTCGACTTTCATAGGCTATGGCGTGCCCTTCTTAGAGCAAAACAGCTCCAAGGCAATCACCACAAGCGTCGCATTGAACCTCAAATGGCTTTGAGAGATCCAACAGTGTAAGCACATGTTGAGAGATAAGCTTTTCAAAAGCATTGTTCTCCTTGGTGGACCATATATACCTAACGTTTTTCTTTGTTAGGTCATGTAATGGTCCCGCGATTTGTGAGAACTTTTCTATGAAGCATCTATAGTATGCACACATGCCTATAAAGCTTCTTAGTTCATGTAGATTCCTTGGATTAGGCCATCCTTTTATTACCTCTAGCTTTGATGGATCCATTTGCATGCCATCTTGAGAGATAATGTGACCTAAATATTGAATCTCTTGTAAGAAAAAATCACTTTCTTTCGATCAATATAAAGTTTATTCTCTCGTAAAACTTGAAATATTACCTGGAGGTGTTGCTTGTGTTCATCTAGTCAAGCCAAAAGGCATGACAATGTACTCATAAAGACCAAACGTAGTGCGAAATGCAGTCTTTACAATGTTTTGATCAACTATTCTTATTTGATGGTAGCCACTTTTTAGGTCAATCCTATTGAAGTAGGTCGACCCTTGTAGCTTATCAAATAGGTCTTCTACCCATGGAATAGGAAACCTAGTATTGATAGTGATCCTATTTAGTGCTCTATAGTCGACACACATATAATATGTGCCATCTTTCTTTTGCACTAATAACACGGGTGAACAAAATGGAGATGGGCTAGGCCTAACCATGCCTTTCTCAACTAACTCATGCACTTGCCGCATAATCTCCTCTTTTTGAGCTTGGGAAACTCTATAAGGAGGTTTATTAGGCGGTAAACTTCCAGGAAGAAGTTCAATTGCATGGTCGTCATTGCCTCGTTTGGGAGGTAGTTCACAAGGGATATCGTCAATAAAAACATCTTGAAACCCCTGAGGAAATTGGATAACTCTAATTCCTTTTGATTGTTTATATTTCCTTTTGCTAAATCATATGGTTCATTTTGAGAATCTTTAACAAAAATCATGTACACGAAAATAGAGCTCTTTATTGACTTATTGAAAGCTTGCTTATATACAAGAGGTATGGTACTACCCAACTCCTTAGCATCTATGTACATATCTTTTTCCCTAACCTAAAGTAGATTTGCCTTTTAGGGAATTTAATATTGGCCATATGATCAAACCATGGTACCCCTAGGATTACATCCTCGTGCTTGAGAGCAAAGATAAAGAAATCCTCCTTCTCCACATAGCTTTATAAATGGAGCCTCAATTTCCCAATTAAGGGAGTGACTGAGGCTTCTTGCCCCTTGAAAGCACATCGGCACGTAAGACATCTCCCATCTCATAGGCTTGGATGCCTAGCTTGGTGGCCAACTCTATGGATATGAAATTGTGAGTAGAACCAGGGTCAAAGAGAATAAAAGCATCATGTTCTCTTACCTTTCCCCAAGCATGGCATAGAGGAGATCCTTTGTGATGAGCATCCTCTTCTTGAATTTCGACCAAGGTAGCTCTAGGAGGCTCATTACGTGTATTCTTGTGGGGGCAAGCACGATAGGCATGCCCTTGCTCCCCACACTTGAAACAACGGTTATCTTTCTGATAACACTCTAGCTCTTCAAGAGAGAGTTTATTTTTGCCTTTATAAATTCCCTTCTCCTTAGCTTTGTTGTTGTTGGCATTGCCTTTGGGAGACCTTTGGACATTGTCCTTCCCCTTAGGCTCGTTACGGTCCTTGTTTTTCGTGGGCTTAAGATTTCTCTTAGCCCCTTGTTGGAAATTGATTAGTGAAGCCACCATGGTATGGTGTATGACCGCAGATATGGTGCGTGGCCTTTGGGAGTTAACATACTCCGCCATATCCTCAGTTATTAAACCCGCACAGAATTGTTGTTTTTGCTCTCCAAAATCCATCTTTTTGAAGACAGTGGCTTTGAGATGTAAATCGAAAAACTTGTCTACATATTTGTGAATAGATTTGTAGGGAGAGAGCTTCAAGCTTTGCCATTCGGTGAGTACTTTGTCTTTGGCATTGGTAGCCAAAAACTACTTCATAATGGAAGGTCTTAAAGCTTTCCATATTCGTGGAGCTTCACCGTTTGCTCGTATGCTAGACCACCATTGCCTGGCGGACTTTTGAAAATGCATAGCTACATGGCATAGCTTATAGGACTCCGTGAAGCCTCATCTCCAAACACCGATCGAATTGTTGGATAAAGGCCAAGACTTTGTCCGTAGCACCAAAAGTGCCATCGTAGGTAAGGAAAGAGATGTTCTTTCCTCCCTCTTTAAACTTTTTGAGTTTGGAAGACCTCTTCTAGGCGGCATAGGGTTTCCTATGGCCTCTTCTTTTAGGTGGTTCAAGAGTTGCACCATCACTTTCTTCAGAAGAGGAAGAGTATGAGGAGGATGGAGAAGAGGATGACCTCTTTCTTGCCTTTTTCTTCCCTTGTTCCTCCTTGTCTGCACCATCGCTTTCTTCTGAAGAGAAAGAAGATGAAGAAGATGGAGAAGAGGGTGACCTCTTTCTCGCCTTTTTCTTCTCTTGTTTTCTCTCATCCCTCTTTGAATTATGGTGTAGAGAAGTATGCGATGGTCTTCTCCGTTTAGGGGGTGTTGGAGAGCATTTTGCCCGCCGTCTTCATGGAGCCATCTCCGCCGAGGTGGCAGGAGACTCACTTCTTTCTCGTTCTTTTGGTGGGATCTCTACCATTGAAACTTAAGTTCTCCTTTGGGAAGGAAATGCGTCATCGAGTAGTAGATTTTTGAGCCCTTTGTACGGATCCTCTTCTTCTTCCCTTATCGGAGAGAGTCCTCTTTTGGAAGTCTCACAAGGAGGCTTTCTAGGTACTCTCTCTTCTTGGTGGGGAGTTTGGAGAATACCATGGGTGCACAATTGTTGTAGCACTTCGCCTTGGAGGGATGGGTTTCTAGGTACTCTCTCTTGTTGGTGGGGAGTTTGGAGAATACCATGGGTGCACAATTTTTGTAGCACTTCACCTTGGAGGGATGGGTTGCCTAGGGCTTGTTGTAGCCTAGAAACAAGATAGTTTACAGGCATAGGGGCATCATTAGTTTCTCTTTCATTAGCAAAATCAAAGCTATCGACATTCATTTCAATCTCTTTTCCTTTGTCATCCATACTAGCAAATTTTAGGTGTAAAATTTTACTTCTACTTTGGCACTTCAAGCCCTAGTTGCTACTCCTCTTTACCTTCAAAGATAAGCACTCAAGCATCTATACCCCTGGCTAGAATATTATTAATTGCAAGGAATAGAACAGAGGGTTCAACAGACCCATGATAGCACCGGTTCATGTCAAGCTTCTAATAGCTTAATAATGATTAAGCCATAGGCAAGCCCCATAGGACTCCATTATTAAGACCATAGCTCTCAACGGTGTCCCTGTTAACTGCATAAAGCAGGCGTGCTTCAAGGATGAAAAATCCCAATTCTACTTACTCTTTTGCAATTAATAAAACCAACCATTTGTAGCAAGCTTGAGGATCTCTCTTCTTGAGCAAGAAAAGAGAAACCAATAGCTATGATACCAATGTAACATTTAATGCACTAATAACTTGTGTGTAGCGAAAATTCATAAGATAGTGAGCATTTCATTAAGAGCAAGTTCCTAATGAGCATAGAGAGAGTACTTAATTGAGAAAGCAACATAGCAATTTATACCTAGCTAATTTGGCATTGACAATACTTGAAAAGAGAGAGAAATAGAACAATTGACAACAATTGAGGACTGGATTTACATGGAGCTGGTCCCCCCTGTATAAAGGCTTTGTATTATAGCTTCTCCCATCAAAGGAAAATTTGGTACAATACAATCTTTGTGTTTCTTGATAAAACTAGTTGGCGTGATAAAGATGGAAACTTCATACACCAAATTATGCTTGAAAAACACACCTAGTGTCCCTACCTCAGTCCCAAGACCTCACACACCTTCAAAAATGGTGAGAGCTAGTAGGGAATGAGGATATATTGAGAGGAAGAAGAGGTATCCTACGAGAAAGAAGTATTCTCTTCAAATAATCACTCTAATAGCATAGCTTAACTTAGTAATTAGCATGGTAGAGGAGATGAGCATGCCATTGAAGCTTGGGTCTTGGTTAGATATGCTTGGAGAAGGAGATGGAGTTCTTCTTGCACACATGAGTTGTGTGTGTGTGTGTGTGTGTGTGTGTGTGTGTGTGTAGCATTGTGTTAGTGTAAAATGCAGCCCCTTCTCTCATCTTGGTCGATCCCTCTTGCTAAATGCTCATGCTAGGCTCCCATTGGCTCCTGTAAAGCTTTTCCAACCACAAATTAGAAGCATAGTTGATAGCCTTTTGACAAGTGTCCCCCCTTTTCCCTTTTGTGAGAGCTTTAAGTATTTGATTAATTAATCTAAACTCTCATTGGACCTTTTTGTCTTCTGGCCAATAAGAATCAGGCAAGCCACTAGGCTGCTGGATGCTCATTGGACCCCTTGGTAGACTGTCCAATAGTTTTCTAGGGAGCTTAATTTCTATTGGTTCTTTTATCAAGCATTTTTAAATCGATTAGACTAAATTTACTGTAACCTTATATTCTCATTGGTCCACCTCTATCGCCATCCAATAGGATTTGAGATGAGGTTGGGGACAACTGACCTAGGAGCTTGACATGTGTCCAGTATCTTTGCGTAAAGGGGGAGCCTTGGAGAGTGTGTGTGTGTGTGTGTGTGTGTGTGTGTGTGTGTGTGTGTGTGTGTGTGTGTGTTTCTCTCTCATCCCCTACAATATGGGCTCGCCCCCTCCTTCCTAGGGATGTGGGAAGACTTTTTAGTCTTCCCATGACCATCCAATTTCCCTTTGCTTTGGCCATTGGATAAAAGATTTAATTTTTGGAACCTTAGCCTATGGAAGTCTTAATGGAGCTGAACTTTATGCCGTTCAAGCCCCATTGAAGCACATTGCTCTTTTGCAGGCTTTGTCCCCCTTTGAATCCCTATTTTCTCTCCTTTGGATCCCTGACAGAGACCGGTCTGGCAGCCTTAGTAGTACTTACCAATATTCTAGCTTTTACTCCCCTGGTACTTCCCCATATTAAACGATCAATTTAACATGAGAAAATCATTTAAGAGTATTAGATGTTATTTTTTATGACATGACAAAAGTTGAGGACTGGATTTACTTGGAGCCAGTCCCCCCTCCAATAGGCGTTTGTATTATAGATTCTCCCATCAAGAGAGACTTGATACAATACAATCTTTGTGTTCCTTGTGACCTAGTGAATGCAATGAAGATGGAAAGCTTCATGCATCACAAGCATAACATAAACTTTGCAAAAATCATTAACTGTCCGAAGGCCTCAAACACCTTCGAAGGTGGAGAGAGCTAGCGGGGAATGAGGGTAGGGAAGAGGAAGAAAAATCATCCATAGGAGAAAAAAATAGTTCATAACTTATCATCACTCTTATTGCTTAGCATATTATAATAGCATAGTAATGAAGATGAAGAAGATGGCAAGCTTAAGCATTGAAACATGGCTCTTGGTTGGATTTGCATTCCATTGCCAAAATTGTTGGTGTAGGCTCTCCACTTCTCAACAAGCTTGGAGAAGGAGATGGAGCTCTTGCACTTTGCACTCCACACAATGAGAGAATGTGTGTGTGTGTGTGTGTGTGTGTGAGTATACCCCCCTCTCATGCTTGGTCCCCCCCCCCCCCCCTCTCTCTCTCTCTCTCTCTCTCTTTTATCATTTACTTATTTCATTTGGACATATGTCCTCTTTTTCCTCTTTGAGAGAAAGAACTTCATTATTTATATTTTTCCATCTAAATTCTCATTGGACCCCTTTAAAGCCTATCCAATAGGATTCAAGCACATCATGAGGGCCACATGTGGAGGATCATTTGGACATGTGTCTTTTATGCTTCTTAAGATATCATGTTTGAATTGAACACTTCAAGCACCTAGTCAATTAAGTGGAAACCGTTTATGTCTCTCGAGAGTTTGTGTTTGAATTGAACACTTCAAGAACCTCATTCATTTAAGCATGAGAAGCACCTCAATCTTGGGCAAGGTTCCCATAAACTCTTTAAAGGCACTTTAGTTAGCAAGTCAACAAGCACCTCATGCTTGGGTAGGGTTCCCATCTCAAGGTCAGCCCTAGCTTGCCTAAGGTCAAAGGATTTTTTAACACTAACTTTTGGAGGTCTTTAATGAAGCTAACCCTAAGGTCTTTAAGCTCCATTAGGTAACATTGCTCTTTAACAGACCATCCCTCATTTGGACGCTTTTAACCTTGGCCCTATGTTACGACAGATCCATAAGCACATGTCTATATTCTAACCCTTGTTCTCGTTTATTATCCCACATTAAATGATCAGTTTAATATGAGAAAATAATTTAGGTTGGTTAGATATTAGATATTATGACATTACCTCTCTCTTGAAATCATAGTCATCCTCGACTATGAGGTAGAAGAGATAGAGTCTTAGTCATTTGTCTACGTTTCTTAGCGGGTAGATGATCCCCTTTCACCCTACGACATCATTCCAGAATGGATGACTAGTCCATTTGGTGCTTGGGAGACGTAGCTGCCGCAAGCATGTCTGATCTTTAGTCCATATCATACTCCCAAAGTAGAGTGACAAATTCTACTTGGTGTTTGAGTGACGTCGTCATCACATACATGATTCTAAGCATGCATACTATTTAAATTTGTGCACAAAAGAGGATTAGTCTTATAAGACAAAAACATTGTTCATTTAGAAAGCATTTACATTTGCTTACTCTAATACAGCATTGTAAGCATTGACAAGGTTCATACTATCCTTAAGTTGTATTCCTTGCATCCATCTAGCATCTTCAAAAGGATTTTGAACTTAATAAGATACCGTCGAATAATCTTACGATGCCATAGTACCTTGTTTTCATGCCAAAGGATAGCTTCGGGTTGTAACACCTCTTCTTGGTTTTTGATTTTTGGAGGGTCTTCAATAATTGGTTCTCTTGGTGGCTCTCCTTTGTAGGGCTTAAGTAGGTTCACATGAAAAGCATTGTGTATGAGCCAATGGTTGGGCAACTTGAGTTGATAAGCCATGTCATTGATTGGCTTCAAGATTTGAAAAGGACCATAGTATCTTTTTGCTAATTGAGCACAATACTTTTGATGGCCCGTAGGATTTTTGCCCGTCATTTGCCTCAATCGACCCTTGGGAAACTTAAGTAAGACCCAATCATTTTCTTGAACATTAAGGCCCTTATGTACTTGTCAACAGCATCTTTTTGCCTTTGTTGAGAGATGGATATAGCCTCATTAACGTCTTGAAAAGATTCTTGTGGGTCATGACTATAATCATCAGCACAGCGAAGATCTTCCCATGTACTTTAAGTAGCAAGGGACTTTTAGGTCTTCCCTTTATAATCTCAAAAGAAGCTTTTCCTGTAGTAGTATCGACTGTATTATTGTACGCATACTCTACAAGGGGTAAATACTTCTCCCATTGTGATCATCGATCTACCTCTGTAACATAAGTCTTTAGTAGATCGAGTATCGTAATTGGCTATCTCACTTTGGCCATCCGCTTGTGGTGGTAGGCCAAAGAGAAATTCAATCTTGTAACTAGATTTTCAAAGAGACCTTTCCAAAAATTACTGGTCATTCTAAGATCTCTATGTGACATGATGGATGTTGGTAATCCATGGTCAAGCCAAAAGGCATGACAATGTACTCATAAAGACCAAACGTAGTGCGAAATGCAGTCTTTACAATGTTTTGATCAACTATTCTTATTTGATGGTAGCCACTTTTTAGGTCAATCCTATTGAAGTAGGTCGACCCTTGTAGCTTATCAAATAGGTCTTCTACCCATGGAATAGGAAACCTAGTATTGATAGTGATCCTATTTAGTGCTCTATAGTCGACACACATATAATATGTGCCATCTTTCTTTTGCACTAATAACACGGGTGAACAAAATGGAGATGGGCTAGGCCTAACCATGCCTTTCTCAACTAACTCATGCACTTGCCGCATAATCTCCTCTTTTTGAGCTTGGGAAACTCTATAAGGAGGTTTATTAGGCGGTAAACTTCCAGGAAGAAGTTCAATTGCATGGTCGTCATTGCCTCGTTTGGGAGGTAGTTCACAAGGGATATCGTCAATAAAAACATCTTGAAACCCCTGAGGAAATTGGATAACTCTAATTCCTTTTGATTGTTTATATTTCCTTTTGCTAAATCATATGGTTCATTTTGAGAATCTTTAACAAAAATCATGTACACGAAAATAGAGCTCTTTATTGACTTATTGAAAGCTTGCTTATATACAAGAGGTATGGTACTACCCAACTCCTTAGCATCTATGTACATATCTTTTTCCCTAACCTAAAGTAGATTTGCCTTTTAGGGAATTTAATATTGGCCATATGATCAAACCATGGTACCCCTAGGATTACATCCTCGTGCTTGAGAGCAAAGATAAAGAAATCCTCCTTCTCCACATAGCTTTATAAATGGAGCCTCAATTTCCCAATTAAGGGAGTGACTGAGGCTTCTTGCCCCTTGAAAGCACATCGGCACGTAAGACATCTCCCATCTCATAGGCTTGGATGCCTAGCTTGGTGGCCAACTCTATGGATATGAAATTGTGAGTAGAACCAGGGTCAAAGAGAATAAAAGCATCATGTTCTCTTACCTTTCCCCAAGCATGGCATAGAGGAGATCCTTTGTGATGAGCATCCTCTTCTTGAATTTCGACCAAGGTAGCTCTAGGAGGCTCATTACGTGTATTCTTGTGGGGGCAAGCACGATAGGCATGCCCTTGCTCCCCACACTTGAAACAACGGTTATCTTTCTGATAACACTCTAGCTCTTCAAGAGAGAGTTTATTTTTGCCTTTATAAATTCCCTTCTCCTTAGCTTTGTTGTTGTTGGCATTGCCTTTGGGAGACCTTTGGACATTGTCCTTCCCCTTAGGCTCGTTACGGTCCTTGTTTTTCGTGGGCTTAAGATTTCTCTTAGCCCCTTGTTGGAAATTGATTAGTGAAGCCACCATGGTATGGTGTATGACCGCAGATATGGTGCGTGGCCTTTGGGAGTTAACATACTCCGCCATATCCTCAGTTATTAAACCCGCACAGAATTGTTGTTTTTGCTCTCCAAAATCCATCTTTTTGAAGACAGTGGCTTTGAGATGTAAATCGAAAAACTTGTCTACATATTTGTGAATAGATTTGTAGGGAGAGAGCTTCAAGCTTTGCCATTCGGTGAGTACTTTGTCTTTGGCATTGGTAGCCAAAAACTACTTCATAATGGAAGGTCTTAAAGCTTTCCATATTCGTGGAGCTTCACCGTTTGCTCGTATGCTAGACCACCATTGCCTGGCGGACTTTTGAAAATGCATAGCTACATGGCATAGCTTATAGGACTCCGTGAAGCCTCATCTCCAAACACCGATCGAATTGTTGGATAAAGGCCAAGACTTTGTCCGTAGCACCAAAAGTGCCATCGTAGGTAAGGAAAGAGATGTTCTTTCCTCCCTCTTTAAACTTTTTGAGTTTGGAAGACCTCTTCTAGGCGGCATAGGGTTTCCTATGGCCTCTTCTTTTAGGTGGTTCAAGAGTTGCACCATCACTTTCTTCAGAAGAGGAAGAGTATGAGGAGGATGGAGAAGAGGATGACCTCTTTCTTGCCTTTTTCTTCCCTTGTTCCTCCTTGTCTGCACCATCGCTTTCTTCTGAAGAGAAAGAAGATGAAGAAGATGGAGAAGAGGGTGACCTCTTTCTCGCCTTTTTCTTCTCTTGTTTTCTCTCATCCCTCTTTGAATTATGGTGTAGAGAAGTATGCGATGGTCTTCTCCGTTTAGGGGGTGTTGGAGAGCATTTTGCCCGCCGTCTTCATGGAGCCATCTCCGCCGAGGTGGCAGGAGACTCACTTCTTTCTCGTTCTTTTGGTGGGATCTCTACCATTGAAACTTAAGTTCTCCTTTGGGAAGGAAATGCGTCATCGAGTAGTAGATTTTTGAGCCCTTTGTACGGATCCTCTTCTTCTTCCCTTATCGGAGAGAGTCCTCTTTTGGAAGTCTCACAAGGAGGCTTTCTAGGTACTCTCTCTTCTTGGTGGGGAGTTTGGAGAATACCATGGGTGCACAATTGTTGTAGCACTTCGCCTTGGAGGGATGGGTTTCTAGGTACTCTCTCTTGTTGGTGGGGAGTTTGGAGAATACCATGGGTGCACAATTTTTGTAGCACTTCACCTTGGAGGGATGGGTTGCCTAGGGCTTGTTGTAGCCTAGAAACAAGATAGTTTACAGGCATAGGGGCATCATTAGTTTCTCTTTCATTAGCAAAATCAAAGCTATCGACATTCATTTCAATCTCTTTTCCTTTGTCATCCATACTAGCAAATTTTAGGTGTAAAATTTTACTTCTACTTTGGCACTTCAAGCCCTAGTTGCTACTCCTCTTTACCTTCAAAGATAAGCACTCAAGCATCTATACCCCTGGCTAGAATATTATTAATTGCAAGGAATAGAACAGAGGGTTCAACAGACCCATGATAGCACCGGTTCATGTCAAGCTTCTAATAGCTTAATAATGATTAAGCCATAGGCAAGCCCCATAGGACTCCATTATTAAGACCATAGCTCTCAACGGTGTCCCTGTTAACTGCATAAAGCAGGCGTGCTTCAAGGATGAAAAATCCCAATTCTACTTACTCTTTTGCAATTAATAAAACCAACCATTTGTAGCAAGCTTGAGGATCTCTCTTCTTGAGCAAGAAAAGAGAAACCAATAGCTATGATACCAATGTAACATTTAATGCACTAATAACTTGTGTGTAGCGAAAATTCATAAGATAGTGAGCATTTCATTAAGAGCAAGTTCCTAATGAGCATAGAGAGAGTACTTAATTGAGAAAGCAACATAGCAATTTATACCTAGCTAATTTGGCATTGACAATACTTGAAAAGAGAGAGAAATAGAACAATTGACAACAATTGAGGACTGGATTTACATGGAGCTGGTCCCCCCTGTATAAAGGCTTTGTATTATAGCTTCTCCCATCAAAGGAAAATTTGGTACAATACAATCTTTGTGTTTCTTGATAAAACTAGTTGGCGTGATAAAGATGGAAACTTCATACACCAAATTATGCTTGAAAAACACACCTAGTGTCCCTACCTCAGTCCCAAGACCTCACACACCTTCAAAAATGGTGAGAGCTAGTAGGGAATGAGGATATATTGAGAGGAAGAAGAGGTATCCTACGAGAAAGAAGTATTCTCTTCAAATAATCACTCTAATAGCATAGCTTAACTTAGTAATTAGCATGGTAGAGGAGATGAGCATGCCATTGAAGCTTGGGTCTTGGTTAGATATGCTTGGAGAAGGAGATGGAGTTCTTCTTGCACACATGAGTTGTGTGTGTGTGTGTGTGTGTGTGTGTGTGTGTGTGTGTAGCATTGTGTTAGTGTAAAATGCAGCCCCTTCTCTCATCTTGGTCGATCCCTCTTGCTAAATGCTCATGCTAGGCTCCCATTGGCTCCTGTAAAGCTTTTCCAACCACAAATTAGAAGCATAGTTGATAGCCTTTTGACAAGTGTCCCCCTTTTCCCTTTTGTGAGAGCTTTAAGTATTTGATTAATTAATCTAAACTCTCATTGGACCTTTTTGTCTTCTGGCCAATAAGAATCAGGCAAGCCACTAGGCTGCTGGATGCTCATTGGACCCCTTGGTAGACTGTCCAATAGTTTTCTAGGGAGCTTAATTTCTATTGGTTCTTTTATCAAGCATTTTTAAATCGATTAGACTAAATTTACTGTAACCTTATATTCTCATTGGTCCACCTCTATCGCCATCCAATAGGATTTGAGATGAGGTTGGGGACAACTGACCTAGGAGCTTGACATGTGTCCAGTATCTTTGCGTAAAGGGGGAGCCTTGGAGAGTGTGTGTGTGTGTGTGTGTTTCTCTCTCATCCCCTACAATATGGGCTCGCCCCCTCCTTCCTAGGGATGTGGGAAGACTTTTTAGTCTTCCCATGACCATCCAATTTCCCTTTGCTTTGGCCATTGGATAAAAGATTTAATTTTTGGAACCTTAGCCTATGGAAGTCTTAATGGAGCTGAACTTTATGCCGTTCAAGCCCCATTGAAGCACATTGCTCTTTTGCAGGCTTTGTCCCCCTTTGAATCCCTATTTTCTCTCCTTTGGATCCCTGACAGAGACCGGTCTGGCAGCCTTAGTAGTACTTACCAATATTCTAGCTTTTACTCCCCTGGTACTTCCCCATATTAAACGATCAATTTAACATGAGAAAATCATTTAAGAGTATTAGATGTTATTTTTTATGACATGACAAAAGTTGAGGACTGGATTTACTTGGAGCCAGTCCCCCCTCCAATAGGCGTTTGTATTATAGATTCTCCCATCAAGAGAGACTTGATACAATACAATCTTTGTGTTCCTTGTGACCTAGTGAATGCAATGAAGATGGAAAGCTTCATGCATCACAAGCATAACATAAACTTTGCAAAAATCATTAACTGTCCGAAGGCCTCAAACACCTTCGAAGGTGGAGAGAGCTAGCGGGGAATGAGGGTAGGGAAGAGGAAGAAAAATCATCCATAGGAGAAAAAAATAGTTCATAACTTATCATCACTCTTATTGCTTAGCATATTATAATAGCATAGTAATGAAGATGAAGAAGATGGCAAGCTTAAGCATTGAAACATGGCTCTTGGTTGGATTTGCATTCCATTGCCAAAATTGTTGGTGTAGGCTCTCCACTTCTCAACAAGCTTGGAGAAGGAGATGGAGCTCTTGCACTTTGCACTCCACACAATGAGAGAATGTGTGTGTGTGTGTGTGTGTGTGTGAGTATACCCCCCTCTCATGCTTGGTCCCCCCCCCCCCCCCCCCTCTCTCTCTCTCTCTCTCTCTTTTATCATTTACTTATTTCATTTGGACATATGTCCTCTTTTTCCTCTTTGAGAGAAAGAACTTCATTATTTATATTTTTCCATCTAAATTCTCATTGGACCCCTTTAAAGCCTATCCAATAGGATTCAAGCACATCATGAGGGCCACATGTGGAGGATCATTTGGACATGTGTCTTTTATGCTTCTTAAGATATCATGTTTGAATTGAACACTTCAAGCACCTAGTCAATTAAGTGGAAACCGTTTATGTCTCTCGAGAGTTTGTGTTTGAATTGAACACTTCAAGAACCTCATTCATTTAAGCATGAGAAGCACCTCAATCTTGGGCAAGGTTCCCATAAACTCTTTAAAGGCACTTTAGTTAGCAAGTCAACAAGCACCTCATGCTTGGGTAGGGTTCCCATCTCAAGGTCAGCCCTAGCTTGCCTAAGGTCAAAGGATTTTTTAACACTAACTTTTGGAGGTCTTTAATGAAGCTAACCCTAAGGTCTTTAAGCTCCATTAGGTAACATTGCTCTTTAACAGACCATCCCTCATTTGGACGCTTTTAACCTTGGCCCTATGTTACGACAGATCCATAAGCACATGTCTATATTCTAACCCTTGTTCTCGTTTATTATCCCACATTAAATGATCAGTTTAATATGAGAAAATAATTTAGGTTGGTTAGATATTAGATATTATGACATTACCTCTCTCTTGAAATCATAGTCATCCTCGACTATGAGGTAGAAGAGATAGAGTCTTAGTCATTTGTCTACGTTTCTTAGCGGGTAGATGATCCCCTTTCACCCTACGACATCATTCCAGAATGGATGACTAGTCCATTTGGTGCTTGGGAGACGTAGCTGCCGCAAGCATGTCTGATCTTTAGTCCATATCATACTCCCAAAGTAGAGTGACAAATTCTACTTGGTGTTTGAGTGACGTCGTCATCACATACATGATTCTAAGCATGCATACTATTTAAATTTGTGCACAAAAGAGGATTAGTCTTATAAGACAAAAACATTGTTCATTTAGAAAGCATTTACATTTGCTTACTCTAATACAGCATTGTAAGCATTGACAAGGTTCATACTATCCTTAAGTTGTATTCCTTGCATCCATCTAGCATCTTCAAAAGGATTTTGAACTTAATAAGATACCGTCGAATAATCTTACGATGCCATAGTACCTTGTTTTCATGCCAAAGGATAGCTTCGGGTTGTAACACCTCTTCTTGGTTTTTGATTTTTGGAGGGTCTTCAATAATTGGTTCTCTTGGTGGCTCTCCTTTGTAGGGCTTAAGTAGGTTCACATGAAAAGCATTGTGTATGAGCCAATGGTTGGGCAACTTGAGTTGATAAGCCATGTCATTGATTGGCTTCAAGATTTGAAAAGGACCATAGTATCTTTTTGCTAATTGAGCACAATACTTTTGATGGCCCGTAGGATTTTTGCCCGTCATTTGCCTCAATCGACCCTTGGGAAACTTAAGTAAGACCCAATCATTTTCTTGAACATTAAGGCCCTTATGTACTTGTCAACAGCATCTTTTTGCCTTTGTTGAGAGATGGATATAGCCTCATTAACGTCTTGAAAAGATTCTTGTGGGTCATGACTATAATCATCAGCACAGCGAAGATCTTCCCATGTACTTTAAGTAGCAAGGGACTTTTAGGTCTTCCCTTTATAATCTCAAAAGAAGCTTTTCCTGTAGTAGTATCGACTGTATTATTGTACGCATACTCTACAAGGGGTAAATACTTCTCCCATTGTGATCATCGATCTACCTCTGTAACATAAGTCTTTAGTAGATCGAGTATCGTAATTGGCTATCTCACTTTGGCCATCCGCTTGTGGTGGTAGGCCAAAGAGAAATTCAATCTTGTAACTAGATTTTCAAAGAGACCTTTCCAAAAATTACTGGTCATTCTAAGATCTCTATGTGACATGATGGATGTTGGTAATCCATGGTCAAGCCAAAAGGCATGACAATGTACTCATAAAGACCAAACGTAGTGCGAAATGCAGTCTTTACAATGTTTTGATCAACTATTCTTATTTGATGGTAGCCACTTTTTAGGTCAATCCTATTGAAGTAGGTCGACCCTTGTAGCTTATCAAATAGGTCTTCTACCCATGGAATAGGAAACCTAGTATTGATAGTGATCCTATTTAGTGCTCTATAGTCGACACACATATAATATGTGCCATCTTTCTTTTGCACTAATAACACGGGTGAACAAAATGGAGATGGGCTAGGCCTAACCATGCCTTTCTCAACTAACTCATGCACTTGCCGCATAATCTCCTCTTTTTGAGCTTGGGAAACTCTATAAGGAGGTTTATTAGGCGGTAAACTTCCAGGAAGAAGTTCAATTGCATGGTCGTCATTGCCTCGTTTGGGAGGTAGTTCACAAGGGATATCGTCAATAAAAACATCTTGAAACCCCTGAGGAAATTGGATAACTCTAATTCCTTTTGATTGTTTATATTTCCTTTTGCTAAATCATATGGTTCATTTTGAGAATCTTTAACAAAAATCATGTACACGAAAATAGAGCTCTTTATTGACTTATTGAAAGCTTGCTTATATACAAGAGGTATGGTACTACCCAACTCCTTAGCATCTATGTACATATCTTTTTCCCTAACCTAAAGTAGATTTGCCTTTTAGGGAATTTAATATTGGCCATATGATCAAACCATGGTACCCCTAGGATTACATCCTCGTGCTTGAGAGCAAAGATAAAGAAATCCTCCTTCTCCACATAGCTTTATAAATGGAGCCTCAATTTCCCAATTAAGGGAGTGACTGAGGCTTCTTGCCCCTTGAAAGCACATCGGCACGTAAGACATCTCCCATCTCATAGGCTTGGATGCCTAGCTTGGTGGCCAACTCTATGGATATGAAATTGTGAGTAGAACCAGGGTCAAAGAGAATAAAAGCATCATGTTCTCTTACCTTTCCCCAAGCATGGCATAGAGGAGATCCTTTGTGATGAGCATCCTCTTCTTGAATTTCGACCAAGGTAGCTCTAGGAGGCTCATTACGTGTATTCTTGTGGGGGCAAGCACGATAGGCATGCCCTTGCTCCCCACACTTGAAACAACGGTTATCTTTCTGATAACACTCTAGCTCTTCAAGAGAGAGTTTATTTTTGCCTTTATAAATTCCCTTCTCCTTAGCTTTGTTGTTGTTGGCATTGCCTTTGGGAGACCTTTGGACATTGTCCTTCCCCTTAGGCTCGTTACGGTCCTTGTTTTTCGTGGGCTTAAGATTTCTCTTAGCCCCTTGTTGGAAATTGATTAGTGAAGCCACCATGGTATGGTGTATGACCGCAGATATGGTGCGTGGCCTTTGGGAGTTAACATACTCCGCCATATCCTCAGTTATTAAACCCGCACAGAATTGTTGTTTTTGCTCTCCAAAATCCATCTTTTTGAAGACAGTGGCTTTGAGATGTAAATCGAAAAACTTGTCTACATATTTGTGAATAGATTTGTAGGGAGAGAGCTTCAAGCTTTGCCATTCGGTGAGTACTTTGTCTTTGGCATTGGTAGCCAAAAACTACTTCATAATGGAAGGTCTTAAAGCTTTCCATATTCGTGGAGCTTCACCGTTTGCTCGTATGCTAGACCACCATTGCCTGGCGGACTTTTGAAAATGCATAGCTACATGGCATAGCTTATAGGACTCCGTGAAGCCTCATCTCCAAACACCGATCGAATTGTTGGATAAAGGCCAAGACTTTGTCCGTAGCACCAAAAGTGCCATCGTAGGTAAGGAAAGAGATGTTCTTTCCTCCCTCTTTAAACTTTTTGAGTTTGGAAGACCTCTTCTAGGCGGCATAGGGTTTCCTATGGCCTCTTCTTTTAGGTGGTTCAAGAGTTGCACCATCACTTTCTTCAGAAGAGGAAGAGTATGAGGAGGATGGAGAAGAGGATGACCTCTTTCTTGCCTTTTTCTTCCCTTGTTCCTCCTTGTCTGCACCATCGCTTTCTTCTGAAGAGAAAGAAGATGAAGAAGATGGAGAAGAGGGTGACCTCTTTCTCGCCTTTTTCTTCTCTTGTTTTCTCTCATCCCTCTTTGAATTATGGTGTAGAGAAGTATGCGATGGTCTTCTCCGTTTAGGGGGTGTTGGAGAGCATTTTGCCCGCCGTCTTCATGGAGCCATCTCCGCCGAGGTGGCAGGAGACTCACTTCTTTCTCGTTCTTTTGGTGGGATCTCTACCATTGAAACTTAAGTTCTCCTTTGGGAAGGAAATGCGTCATCGAGTAGTAGATTTTTGAGCCCTTTGTACGGATCCTCTTCTTCTTCCCTTATCGGAGAGAGTCCTCTTTTGGAAGTCTCACAAGGAGGCTTTCTAGGTACTCTCTCTTCTTGGTGGGGAGTTTGGAGAATACCATGGGTGCACAATTGTTGTAGCACTTCGCCTTGGAGGGATGGGTTTCTAGGTACTCTCTCTTGTTGGTGGGGAGTTTGGAGAATACCATGGGTGCACAATTTTTGTAGCACTTCACCTTGGAGGGATGGGTTGCCTAGGGCTTGTTGTAGCCTAGAAACAAGATAGTTTACAGGCATAGGGGCATCATTAGTTTCTCTTTCATTAGCAAAATCAAAGCTATCGACATTCATTTCAATCTCTTTTCCTTTGTCATCCATACTAGCAAATTTTAGGTGTAAAATTTTACTTCTACTTTGGCACTTCAAGCCCTAGTTGCTACTCCTCTTTACCTTCAAAGATAAGCACTCAAGCATCTATACCCCTGGCTAGAATATTATTAATTGCAAGGAATAGAACAGAGGGTTCAACAGACCCATGATAGCACCGGTTCATGTCAAGCTTCTAATAGCTTAATAATGATTAAGCCATAGGCAAGCCCCATAGGACTCCATTATTAAGACCATAGCTCTCAACGGTGTCCCTGTTAACTGCATAAAGCAGGCGTGCTTCAAGGATGAAAAATCCCAATTCTACTTACTCTTTTGCAATTAATAAAACCAACCATTTGTAGCAAGCTTGAGGATCTCTCTTCTTGAGCAAGAAAAGAGAAACCAATAGCTATGATACCAATGTAACATTTAATGCACTAATAACTTGTGTGTAGCGAAAATTCATAAGATAGTGAGCATTTCATTAAGAGCAAGTTCCTAATGAGCATAGAGAGAGTACTTAATTGAGAAAGCAACATAGCAATTTATACCTAGCTAATTTGGCATTGACAATACTTGAAAAGAGAGAGAAATAGAACAATTGACAACAATTGAGGACTGGATTTACATGGAGCTGGTCCCCCCTGTATAAAGGCTTTGTATTATAGCTTCTCCCATCAAAGGAAAATTTGGTACAATACAATCTTTGTGTTTCTTGATAAAACTAGTTGGCGTGATAAAGATGGAAACTTCATACACCAAATTATGCTTGAAAAACACACCTAGTGTCCCTACCTCAGTCCCAAGACCTCACACACCTTCAAAAATGGTGAGAGCTAGTAGGGAATGAGGATATATTGAGAGGAAGAAGAGGTATCCTACGAGAAAGAAGTATTCTCTTCAAATAATCACTCTAATAGCATAGCTTAACTTAGTAATTAGCATGGTAGAGGAGATGAGCATGCCATTGAAGCTTGGGTCTTGGTTAGATATGCTTGGAGAAGGAGATGGAGTTCTTCTTGCACACATGAGTTGTGTGTGTGTGTGTGTGTGTGTGTGTGTGTGTGTGTAGCATTGTGTTAGTGTAAAATGCAGCCCCTTCTCTCATCTTGGTCGATCCCTCTTGCTAAATGCTCATGCTAGGCTCCCATTGGCTCCTGTAAAGCTTTTCCAACCACAAATTAGAAGCATAGTTGATAGCCTTTTGACAAGTGTCCCCCCTTTTCCCTTTTGTGAGAGCTTTAAGTATTTGATTAATTAATCTAAACTCTCATTGGACCTTTTTGTCTTCTGGCCAATAAGAATCAGGCAAGCCACTAGGCTGCTGGATGCTCATTGGACCCCTTGGTAGACTGTCCAATAGTTTTCTAGGGAGCTTAATTTCTATTGGTTCTTTTATCAAGCATTTTTAAATCGATTAGACTAAATTTACTGTAACCTTATATTCTCATTGGTCCACCTCTATCGCCATCCAATAGGATTTGAGATGAGGTTGGGGACAACTGACCTAGGAGCTTGACATGTGTCCAGTATCTTTGCGTAAAGGGGGAGCCTTGGAGAGTGTGTGTGTGTGTGTGTGTTTCTCTCTCATCCCCTACAATATGGGCTCGCCCCCTCCTTCCTAGGGATGTGGGAAGACTTTTTAGTCTTCCCATGACCATCCAATTTCCCTTTGCTTTGGCCATTGGATAAAAGATTTAATTTTTGGAACCTTAGCCTATGGAAGTCTTAATGGAGCTGAACTTTATGCCGTTCAAGCCCCATTGAAGCACATTGCTCTTTTGCAGGCTTTGTCCCCCTTTGAATCCCTATTTTCTCTCCTTTGGATCCCTGACAGAGACCGGTCTGGCAGCCTTAGTAGTACTTACCAATATTCTAGCTTTTACTCCCCTGGTACTTCCCCATATTAAACGATCAATTTAACATGAGAAAATCATTTAAGAGTATTAGATGTTATTTTTTATGACATGACAAAAGTTGAGGACTGGATTTACTTGGAGCCAGTCCCCCCTCCAATAGGCGTTTGTATTATAGATTCTCCCATCAAGAGAGACTTGATACAATACAATCTTTGTGTTCCTTGTGACCTAGTGAATGCAATGAAGATGGAAAGCTTCATGCATCACAAGCATAACATAAACTTTGCAAAAATCATTAACTGTCCGAAGGCCTCAAACACCTTCGAAGGTGGAGAGAGCTAGCGGGGAATGAGGGTAGGGAAGAGGAAGAAAAATCATCCATAGGAGAAAAAAATAGTTCATAACTTATCATCACTCTTATTGCTTAGCATATTATAATAGCATAGTAATGAAGATGAAGAAGATGGCAAGCTTAAGCATTGAAACATGGCTCTTGGTTGGATTTGCATTCCATTGCCAAAATTGTTGGTGTAGGCTCTCCACTTTTCAACAAGCTTGGAGAAGGAGATGGAGCTCTTGCACTTTGCACTCCACACAATGAGAGAATGTGTGTGTGTGTGTGTGTGTGTGTGAGTATACCCCCCTCTCATGCTTGGTCCCCCCCCCCCCCCTCTCTCTCTCTCTCTCTCTCTCTCTCTCTCTCTCTCTCTCTCTCTCTCTCTTTTATCATTTACTTATTTCATTTGGACATATGTCCTCTTTTTCCTCTTTGAGAGAAAGAACTTCATTATTTATATTTTTCCATCTAAATTCTCATTGGACCCCTTTAAAGCCTATCCAATAGGATTCAAGCACATCATGAGGGCCACATGTGGAGGATCATTTGGACATGTGTCTTTTATGCTTCTTAAGATATCATGTTTGAATTGAACACTTCAAGCACCTAGTCAATTAAGTGGAAACCGTTTATGTCTCTCGAGAGTTTGTGTTTGAATTGAACACTTCAAGAACCTCATTCATTTAAGCATGAGAAGCACCTCAATCTTGGGCAAGGTTCCCATAAACTCTTTAAAGGCACTTTAGTTAGCAAGTCAACAAGCACCTCATGCTTGGGTAGGGTTCCCATCTCAAGGTCAGCCCTAGCTTGCCTAAGGTCAAAGGATTTTTTAACACTAACTTTTGGAGGTCTTTAATGAAGCTAACCCTAAGGTCTTTAAGCTCCATTAGGTAACATTGCTCTTTAACAGACCATCCCTCATTTGGACGCTTTTAACCTTGGCCCTATGTTACGACAGATCCATAAGCACATGTCTATATTCTAACCCTTGTTCTCGTTTATTATCCCACATTAAATGATCAGTTTAATATGAGAAAATAATTTAGGTTGGTTAGATATTAGATATTATGACATTACCTCTCTCTTGAAATCATAGTCATCCTCGACTATGAGGTAGAAGAGATAGAGTCTTAGTCATTTGTCTACGTTTCTTAGCGGGTAGATGATCCCCTTTCACCCTACGACATCATTCCAGAATGGATGACTAGTCCATTTGGTGCTTGGGAGACGTAGCTGCCGCAAGCATGTCTGATCTTTAGTCCATATCATACTCCCAAAGTAGAGTGACAAATTCTACTTGGTGTTTGAGTGACGTCGTCATCACATACATGATTCTAAGCATGCATACTATTTAAATTTGTGCACAAAAGAGGATTAGTCTTATAAGACAAAAACATTGTTCATTTAGAAAGCATTTACATTTGCTTACTCTAATACAGCATTGTAAGCATTGACAAGGTTCATACTATCCTTAAGTTGTATTCCTTGCATCCATCTAGCATCTTCAAAAGGATTTTGAACTTAATAAGATACCGTCGAATAATCTTACGATGCCATAGTACCTTGTTTTCATGCCAAAGGATAGCTTCGGGTTGTAACACCTCTTCTTGGTTTTTGATTTTTGGAGGGTCTTCAATAATTGGTTCTCTTGGTGGCTCTCCTTTGTAGGGCTTAAGTAGGTTCACATGAAAAGCATTGTGTATGAGCCAATGGTTGGGCAACTTGAGTTGATAAGCCATGTCATTGATTGGCTTCAAGATTTGAAAAGGACCATAGTATCTTTTTGCTAATTGAGCACAATACTTTTGATGGCCCGTAGGATTTTTGCCCGTCATTTGCCTCAATCGACCCTTGGGAAACTTAAGTAAGACCCAATCATTTTCTTGAACATTAAGGCCCTTATGTACTTGTCAACAGCATCTTTTTGCCTTTGTTGAGAGATGGATATAGCCTCATTAACGTCTTGAAAAGATTCTTGTGGGTCATGACTATAATCATCAGCACAGCGAAGATCTTCCCATGTACTTTAAGTAGCAAGGGACTTTTAGGTCTTCCCTTTATAATCTCAAAAGAAGCTTTTCCTGTAGTAGTATCGACTGTATTATTGTACGCATACTCTACAAGGGGTAAATACTTCTCCCATTGTGATCATCGATCTACCTCTGTAACATAAGTCTTTAGTAGATCGAGTATCGTAATTGGCTATCTCACTTTGGCCATCCGCTTGTGGTGGTAGGCCAAAGAGAAATTCAATCTTGTAACTAGATTTTCAAAGAGACCTTTCCAAAAATTACTGGTCATTCTAAGATCTCTATGTGACATGATGGATGTTGGTAATCCATGGTGTTTGAGAATCTGAGATATGAAGATGGTTGCCATTTGGTGTGCCTTAATAGTCTTCTTGACAGGAATAAAGTGTGCTTGCTTGCTAAATCTGTCGACTATTATCTATATTCTTGTATTCCCATGGATAGATTTGGGTTATCCAAAGAGAAAATCCATGGATATACTCTCCCATGGTGAATTAGGGATTGGCAATGGTTGGAGTAATCCAGGTTTCTTCCCTCTATCATACTTAGTCTTTTAGCATACCACACATTTTGAAACATACTCTTGTATGTCCACTTTCATGGTAGGCCAATAGAAGTACCTCTCTACTCCTCGAAGAGTAGGTTGAATGCCTCTATGCCCTGCATAGGGAGGAGCATGGGATTCATACATGACTTTCTCACGAAGGGAGTGGGTAACACATAGCCTATTGTCATGGAGAAGATAACCATCCTGCAAGGTGAATGGTTCCTCTTTCTTCCCCAAAGCAGGGGCTGACATTACATCTTTAAAGTCAGGGTCAGTAGCATACTCATCTATCATAGAAGATAGATCATTGTGAGTTGCTATAGACACCGCATTGACTTTTGGTTGTCGTGAAAGGGCATCAGCCACTTGACTGTGCTTACCAGCAATGTGAGAAATATGAAAACAAAATTGCGAAAGAAAATTTGCCCACCTCATTTGTTTGTTGGAAAACTGGGTTTGCATCATGAAGTACTTGAGACTTTGGTGGTATGTTCGTAAAATGAATGGAGTCCCCAGTAAATAGTGCTTTTATATGTCTAGGGCATGTAGAATAGCTAAAATCTCTTTCTCATAAATGCCCAAGACTTGTTCATCCGTATTGAGCCTTCAACTCTCATATGATGGCATGCCCTTGTTGAAGCAAGCCTGCTTCAAGGCAATCACCACAAGCATCACATTGGACCTCAAATGGCTTTGAGAGATCCGGAAGCATGAGGACTCGTTGAGAGGTAAGATTATCTTTGAGCTTGTCAAAAGCATTTTTCTCCTTATCAGTTCATGAATACTTAACGTTCTTCTTTGTTAAGTCATGTAATGGTCCTGCTATTTGAGAAAATTTTGATATGAAGCGTCTATAGTATGCACACATACCAATAAATCTTCTTAGCTCATGTAGATTCCTTGGATTATGCCATGCTTTTATTATCTCTAACTTTGATGGATCCATACGCATACCATCTTGAGAAATATATGACCTAAGTATTGAATCTCTTGAAGGAAAAAATTGCTTTTCTTTTGTTGAGAAAAAGCTTGTTCTCCCTCAATGCTTGAAAAATCACTTGGAGATGATGCTTGTGTTCCTCCAAGGACTTGGAATAGATGATGATACCATCAAAGAACACTCCAATGAACTTGCAATAGGGTCTAAATATTTTCTCTATCAAACGATTGAATGTTGTCGGTGCATTGGTCAAGCCAAAAGACATGACTAGATATTCATAAAGACCAAATGTTGTACAAAACGTGGTCTTTAGGATATCTTCATATACTATCCTTATTTGATGATAGCCACTTTTAAGGTCAATCCTACTGAAGTAGGTAGAGCCTTGTAGCTTATCAAACAGATCTTCTACCCGAGGCATGGGAAATCTATTTTTGATAGTGATATGGTTTAGTCCTCGATAATCCACACACATACAATATGTACCATCTTTCTTTTACACTAAAAGGACTGGAGAACAAAAGGGAGAGGAGCTAGGGCTCACCATCCCTTTGTCTACCAATTCTTGTACTTGCCTCATGATCTCCTCTTGTTGAGCTTGGGAAACTCGATAAGGAGGCTTGTTAGGCGGTGAGCTTCCTGGTAGGAGCTCAATTTGATGGTCAACATCCCCTCGTTTTGGAGGTAAGTCCATAGGGATATCATTAATGAAAACATCTTGGAATCCATTTAGAAAAGTAGACAAGTCTAACTCTTTTTGATTCATACCATTTTCATTTGATAAATCATTAGCATCATTAGTGGATTCTTTAACAAAAATCATGTACACAGAAATCAAGCTTTTCATTGACTTATCAAAAGCTAATGAATTTACAAGTGGTATAGTACGACCAGACTCATTAGCATCTATATACATGTTCTTTCCCCTGCAGGTGAAGTAGATTCTCCTTTCAGGAAACTTCATGTTGGCAACTGTTGGACGGGAAGCGACTCACACACCCATGAAGTGCATGCAAACACTACCTAGATCAACATAATGTCAATCGAGGACACAGATGACACGATAGGCACACGGAGGAAATATCTTAAGCTTGTCAGGCTGAGACCATCCTACACATACAACACTCAGGAAGGCCAACTAAACCACAATCAAGAACCTCACTGTCCTCAACTACACCACCTAGCCACATACACACATACGGAAGGTAACTCACCTAATCATGCCAGATTTGTACGAAACTTAAGGAACACCATCCCCTCACTAGGATACACTTGTCCCTAAGCTTCTACACTCAAAAAACTCACTCAAAACCCATCTGCAGAAAACGCGTAGGATGACAAAGCTGAATTTTGAAAGTGCCCGAAACTGAAATTTATGAGTACCTATGCGTAGCTTATGTCGCCACGATTCTATAGACTACTAGCACGCAGAAAACAGACATCGTTTGATACACTTACGGCCACAAATAGGTCGTAGATGCGTTGGCGTGTGAGCTTCGTCTCGCGTGGAATGCTTGGCGTTGTCGCGTAGCTATCCTCGAGCCTACAACAATGGTGCAGTCGGATCTCCAATGTGTTGAGCAAGTCGGGCGTAGCGAGAGGATGAAGCTCACGCTCACTCTCTTTCTCACTCACACACAGTAGACGACAGCGCTAAAGTTTGATTATGATTAAAAGTCTCCTTACAAAATGACCTAGGTACCTTATATACTAAGGCTACCTTAGGTTTAACCAAAAATGGGGTTGAAAGGGTCAAATGGATTTGTATTTACAATCTGGAAGTGCCATTGCACCTCGGCTTCTGAAACTAGAATAACTACTCATTACAAATGACGTTTATAGCCATAATCTGTAGCATTTCATAACTCGCAAAAGATAAGACTTTGGTACGAAACTTGAGTTATGTTGTGTTGTTGACCCAGCGGTCAACATTCCCCCCTTCCGCGTTCATGTCGTCCCCGACATGACCTGATTGTCGATGGCGATGTGGTCTTTGCTGTCGTTTTGTTGTTGGAAAGAAAGTATAGATTATAGCCTTTGCAGTAGCTTGTCTTGTTCGTCCAATCCGATATACATAGTCTTCACATGATTCAGGAAAATCATAATTGATGATGAACTTTATGTCTTTCACATCCACGCTCCGAGCTGCAGCATTTGTTTCTGTCATTATAGGTCTACTGCCAGATCTAAATTCAAAAAGAACCCAATGTCGTTTAACTTGACTCTAATTATCATGGATAGATAAAGCTCCATCCATCATTTGCTCTAGCAAATCTGTGAATTCGGAGTATTTGTGATTCTCAGAAACAACTTCTACAATCTGTAGAATTAAGTGATTGGCTTTCTGATCTTGTGAGCCAATGACAACTTTGTAAGGAGTTATGTTGTGTTGTTGACCCAGCGGTCAACACTTTGCTGTTGTTTTGGCTTCATCTGTTGCACTGCTTGTATCTTTGTCGAACCACAACAAGAACTATGATCCATTAGAGCGGACATCTATCATCGTAACCATTCATCTTTTGAGATCCTATGATTACTTTTATGTCTGCTATTTGTCATTGAGGACTTCTTTGTTCCTGTGCAATCATGTTGTTAGTGTTGTCTGCAGCGTTGTCATTGTAGGCCATTCTTCAACTCGCCATTGAGGAGAAGTATGCTATGATCTGAAATTGGTGCTCCAATTCATTTGTCAATTGATTTGAGTAGCATTTCCTTATTGTTGATGTAGAAGGAATATGTACAAGAGGATGGTGATAGGTGTCTTTAGATTAGGGTCTAAAACCTGGATGACCAAAGGGAAAAAACCCGGTGGGAAAAAAATGCCTTTGGTATACGCTCTTATTGGAGTCGAGCAGTTGAACGTGAAGCATGTTCATGAAAGGTGAGTGCTTGGGTGAAACACGGAAAGAGTGCCAGATGCAAGTGTCGATTATGGGACACTCTATATGCATATGAGAAATTTGTCAATAAAAGCATGCAATGTGAAAGAAGGAGATGATGGGTGTTTCGAGGAATAAATGTAGCACATGTGACATCAAAAGATGTCTCAATAGCTTCCACCTGTCCAAGAAGGGTTTTCGATGGAGAAGTTTCTCCACTCGTATCTCACTGTGCTCAGTACGTGAGTGTCTTTTGGACCTTCTCCTTCACTTCACCAGACTTAAGTACTTAGACTTCGACTCTTTTGCTCACCTATACCAGCATGAGCGAAACAACTTAAATATGCTCAACTCTTCCAGGTTGAGCAGTACCTAGAATAGCTAAGACGCTCAGACCCCAGAGAATATTACTTGAAGCTTTGGGACTAACACCTCACTCATTTTGTGGCGTAGCTACTCGACTCTGACTTGTATGACTTGTCGGTTGCATGTTGACACTACTTTGTGACAAGTTCTTCGGCTGTTGTAGTGGCTGCTGAGACATACTTCGTGAAGTTTCATCGTTTTCCTGTACCTTCTTCTCTTTGTAGTGCTCAGGCCTCTCGTCAGTCTTTTCTTCATGTGGATTATGGATTTTTTATTTTTTCTTAATAATAAACAAAGAAAATCTTTAAAAAAAACTCAACAAAATAAATATCATTCAAATAGAAATCTAAATGCTATGTACACTATACACATGTCCCTAGGGGCTCATATATGGATTTTGTCCCCATACTCCTCTGTAACACTACTATGAGGGCATATACTCTAAATTTTGTCAAAAAATTTATCACAATAAAACGCAAAAATTCAATGCATCTCACAAAACATTGCCCTCTAATAGTCATAATGCTAGGTCTGCATTCAGAATGCCTCCCCCCTTCCTATTTGGAGTCATCCTTTACGACAGGGTATCGCAAAGGGTATGTGTTGTGCTTGGGCAATTAAAAGTTGTGCCTATGCAGGCCTTGTAATGTAGCCCTATTATGCATACACAGTCAATGCATGGAAAAGATTTATGTTGTGCAAGATGTGGGTATAAGCAATTTGCTTATTGGCATTTGTTGGCGAGGCTTCCTATTCTAAGCAATGTAATGGTCTTTGAAGCTCCTGTATCATTGCTTGATTGAAGTGACTTGCTCTCTTCTAACTGTACTCTAATCGTAGGAAGAATTGTAAGAATTCAAGCGGCGATGCACTGACAACAGTTTTGTTGTTCTCCTTTGGGACCCATTTCTTTGCGATTATTGGCTCTTTTGTTGCTGACGCTCGTTTGGGAACCCATACTTGCCCGTGTTTCGTTTGTGTTTGAAGAGACTTCTTTGGGATCCACCTTTTTGTTGTGTGAGTTGACAGTGGTCTTTGCTTCGGCCCTTGTACGCTTGGTTGGTGACGGGATTCAGGCTTTGAAAGTTGATACTTTGGTTGTTTTGGAATCCAAATGAATTCCTGACTTTTTTGTGCTTGAATCAACTTCTTTGGAGCCCAAACCTGAGTTGTGAAAGCTTGCGACTTTGTGATATTCTTACCCATTCGTGCACGCTTTCCTTGTTTTTGTTTTGGTGTTGGATCTTGTGATTTGTCATTAGAGATCTTTGTCTTCTTGATCCATATCTGTTTTTGGCCGATCTGGCTTTTTGGTATCCAGATTTGTCGAGCTTTTTGGCTTTGACTTGTTGTCCTGTTGTTTTGACCTGTCATGGTTGTTGCTGAACGGGTTGGTGATAATGATGGCCTGAGTTGATGATAGGGATGTCGTAAGATTCATCACTATCGCTACTATCCTCAGCAAGGTTGACTTCTTGTACTTTCCCTTGATTTTTTGGCTGGTAGTGGAAAGTTACTGTCTGTTTGCTCGTGGGTGATAGTTTCTTGGAGGACTTTTCTAGCCCATTGATTAGAGCATTGTTAGCTCGTTGCTCTGGTCGTATTCCTCCTAGCTAAGTCTTTGCCTCCTTATTAGGAGCCATGTATGAGGATGCTTGTGGTGGCTGTGTCTTCACCGAGGACTTTGGAATCCACTTTTGATGCACTTTATTCATGTAGCGATGACATTGATTCCCGGGTCGTTGATCTTCTTGAAGCTCGAAGTGTTCTATAGAGTCATAGAACTCGTCGTCTTCTTCATCTTTTGATTCTCCACATTTCTTTGTTTGCTCCTTATTTCGAGAGCTTGTTGATGTCTGGACCTCTTCGTTTTCCTTGATTACACTCACTTCAAAATAAGGAACGACATCATAGCCATTTTCATCACAAAACTTTGTTGTGGGAGCATCCTCCACGGCGCACACGTCCAGAGTAGCCAAGATGTGTTCCCATCCAAAAGGCTCTAACTCTTCTTCAGAAAATGGTTCTGGGATATAGTCGTTATCCTCTATAACCCGCTCTAGGATACATTCCTCGCGTTTCAAGCTACCACATTGTGAAGCTCCACACATCCACAGTTCTTTAGGCTTACCTAACCAAGCTGGAAGTTCTGATCCTGCTACTGTGGCGGAATCAAACTCCTCAACCGGTGTTCTCATCACATCCCTATAGCTATGGTCCCTCAAGTTTATCTTTGTTATGGTTTCCATATGTCTCAGGTATATATGGTCATAACCCCAATCCTGGACCATTTTCAATTGTCGCATGAATGGTCTTCCCAGAATGATGTCATAGTTGTTCTTCTTGCCAAAGTCAACAACAGCAAAAGTGTGTTCATATTCAATGCCACAAGAAGTAACAAGTACTTTTTCTAGCAGTCCTAGGGGCTTTTCCTTGTGTCCGTCTGCAAGTTGCAGGGTCATTCGTGTGGATATCAAGGCAGGTTTTCCCCATTTTTTCCAAACCTCTTTGGTTGCAATGGCCACACCAGCTCCACTGTCAAGGATTGCCATGGTTTTTACACCATTGAATTCCAAAGGAAGGGTGGTGTTTCCATCTTCTCCCTCGTAATACTCGCCTACCTTGTTTAATGGCACTGGCTTAGTATTTAGTTGAGGCATTTCAAGCTCTTTGATGCCTTCCTTGATTTGAGTCATTGGGGTTTTTACACCAAATTTCTCTAGACATTTACCCACATTAGCCCACATGTTTGGTCTTATTCTGAGCAACTCGGCTAACATTATTGTACAGGTGACTGGGGTAGATAGAATATCTACTAGCCCCTTTGAATCGATGGCCTTGTTGGGAGACAGTCTCTGTGATGGGACTGCAACCACATCTGACTTGGTCTCGTACTCTCCCATGTAGGACGGTAGTGTTCCTAGCGAATGGGGTTGACGATCCATAGATTGTACAGATCCTTTCTCGCCCCAATACGATTGCACGTCTAGATTCATTTGAGATCCAGTCTCAAATTCCTCTATTGGTGGTAGAAACACTCCTCGTTCATCACCAGTCTTTTCTACAAGTCTTCTTAGGTCATCAGCTTCATTGGCCTCTCTGACTTGTTTCCACAATTCGTCAAGACCATCTATCTCTTTACAATCCTCAGGTATAGCTTGGTGAAATCCCTCGGATGAGTTATCCGTGGTATTCAACACTATCCTTGGTTCTAATGCTGGGTCTTTGAGGTTTGGTCTGTGCTTATGACTAGAATCTGGCTCTTTTAGTTCCTGGTTTGGTGGGATTATTTGTGTAGGCATGACATGGATCACATCCTCAGGTTTTGCAACTGGCGGTTCTAGTAAAGCTTGGGCTGTTTGAATCATTTTCTTGCACATTTCAAACCTTTGCTTTTCTAGTTCCGTATAGGGATATGTCATCCACCTGTGTTCTTGGGTTTGGTTGTTTTTGAGCCTCGCATCATAGGCTTTCAAGAGGGCATCTAATGTCTCATTAACCTTCTCTACCAACACAGATCCTCCTGAACTAGCACTTCTCGGTTTCTCATCTGTGGATGGTTCTTCTAGAGGTTTAACCATCTGTGTAAGAGAAGGTGCCTCCTTTTCCTCATGTTGTTTTATCTTCTCCTGAGCTTCGGTAAGCTTCTCAACTAGAGATTTTTGCTCTCGTTCCCTGCGTGCTTTCATCCTAGTCTTTCTAGCTTTCCAACTATTTCGTTTGCTCTTGGTTTTCTGATTTGGTGCGTCTGTCTTTGGTCCATCATCTGTCTTTGGACTCGTGTCACTTTCCATGTTCTTTGTCTCTGGATTCTCATCAACTTTCTTTTGGGCTTGTGCTCCCGTAACCACTTGAACTGGTACAACATTTTCATTTTCTAAGCTACTAGGTAGCTGAACAATCCCTGATACATTTGTCATGATTTTCCTGATTTGATTTGGTTTTTTCGGGCAATCGGGGATCAAGTGAGTGATGCCACACTCAAGACAATAGGCATTTACTTCAGTGATCTCCGTATGGGGACATTGTTTGACCAAGTGGTTGTCACGACTTTTGTGACAATCTGTCTCTGGTTGAGGAGATTCTTTTAGCATTTCCTCTTGGCTATAAGCAAGCTTTGACCTAGATAAGCCGCTATTTGCAATGAATCGCAATGTCCTTTCGTCCATTTCATACCTTCTTTCTTTCGACTGAAACCCAGGAGGTGGAGGTTGTACCGGCCTCACCACTCCATGTGCTTCTCTCACATTTTGTTGCTCCGAAGGGTAGTACTCACTTTGGTTGCTATACCACATTGTAGCTGGTACTGGTGTTGGTTTATTTGATGCTTCCATCATTGGCATGTATCTCATGTCTACCGGCATTCTAGCACCTGGCACCGGAGGTTGTTGTCCTAAGACAACCTGTGGCCTTAAAACTCCTACTGGTCCTGGCGCATTTCCCGTAATGTATCTAGGTGGAGTAGGTTATTATGGAACAGGTTGTACATACCTCTCCCTAGCATTTTCCATGCTATAATAGCACTCTTCCCTCGTATGGTTCGTCCATTTTCTCTCAATTTCACACCACTTCGGCTCTCCCGAATCGGACCTTACAAGAGGAATCAACCTCTTGACCAAGTCATCGATAAGCTTTTCTTGATCAATAGGTGCCGTTGGCTTGGCCATGGACTCACTTATCTGTGAAACACTGTGCTGAGAGGATGTGTCATCTCCTTGACTCTTTAAGTCCGTTTCTTTGTATGCCTCACAGTTATCCACTAGATAAAGAGCTTCTTTGATCAACTCGTTTAGCATCATCCTCCTTATCATATGCAGATCCTTCTGAAGCCCCGCATCTCTCATTCCCTGGATAAAGATCAGCATCAATCGTGCTTGCGTAGGTAATTCCGCTCTCGGACAGAGCTTAACATATCTCTTGAGCCGTAATGATGCTTTGCGTACTGATTCATTCTCTTTCTGTTTGAATCTATGGATTTGCTAGACCGTGTTGTGAGCAATGCCTTTTGGCGAGAATTCTTCAATAAACTCCTCAAACAACTCATATAGGGTTTCAAAATCCCATTTTTCCACCGAGTCGAACCATGTAGCTGCATCATCTTCTAGAGTCAATCCAAATCCCGCAAATTGTGTCGCAAAATCTGAAACTTTCTCTGCTCTAATCACTCTTCTAAAAGCCGTTACATGATCTCTCGGATCTTTATGTCCGGAGTATTTTCTGTTTACCCATTTCTGGACTTGGGATGGTCTAACTCGTCGATTTTCTACAAGTCTAACCAGAGACTCTCCCAATCCTTCTCTCATTATCGCTCTTGAAGGGAATCCTGGTGGCTCTCTTCTTGGAACTCCTATAGGAATTCTCGTGTTTGGTGGAGGCATTTGTGGTCCTTCATTGACCAAATATCCACCTCGTTCTAGTACAGTCTGTGGATTTGTGCTTTCTACAACTCTGTGTTCTCGTCCATACTTGTCGACAACTATAGATTTCCATTGACACTCGACTCTGTATGTGTAGACATATAAGAGCTTGTAATCCGTTATCTCTTCTAGGTATGGATCTGAGCACCTATAAAGATTGACCTCATTGTCGTCAATGTATCTATATAGTCCTTCACTCTCATGACCAATCATCCAAACTCTCTCAACAAGATGGGTCTTTATCAATTGCAAGTTTGGAAGATCCATTGTGGGAGGATATTCCTCTATCGTCGAGATCTCCAAGCTTGTGTAAGCTGCGTTTGAATCTAGGGTAGACATGATTTCTGGGCATAAGAGCTTTTGCTTGGTTTGAGTAGACTTAGTCCACTGTGTTCAAGTTCTTTGGTTAAGGAAAAGTCGAAACTATGTCCAAAACCACAACCGTTTCGTCACAATTCTCGCAAATTGTCGCTTTTAGACACCTCTGGCTTCCGGATGAATTTTGAGGCTTTAAACAATGTTTTTTTCAGAGTTGAACTAAATGGTTGCCGTCGGCATACATTTAGTTCAGGTTTTGCTCTAAGATCTGTAGAGCCGCTCTCAGGCTACGTTTTGATATAAAAACTTTTCCGATCCGATACCGTTTGTGAAAGTTATGGCCAAAATAGTGAAATGCAGTTTAGACTGGTCAAAATGAGTCCAAATTCAATTTTGAAAAAATATTTGGGATCTCTGTGACACTATGAACACTCCTGTATGGTCAAAAGCACAGTTGGACCCTAAAACTGGCCTAGAGACATCCTACGCGTAGTATGTCTATATGCTCAGAATTTAACAAAATTTGGTTCAGAGACTCCCCTTAAGTCCAACAACACAATGGTATGCTCAGAATTTCATCTGGTCCTAAAAATGGCCTTGAGACATCCTACGCGTAGGATGTCTTTTTGCTCAGAATGACTTGAAATTTTCACCCCAGCTTCTCCTTGATGTGCTGATCACAGTGGTGTGCTCATAGGTTGGTTTGGAGCCCTAAATCAAGCTGGAGACATCCTACGCGTAGGATGTCTTTTTGCTCTGTTTCAGCTCAAACTTGCACTGTAGCTTCCCCTTGATGTGCTAAACTTACAGCTATTTTTACTTTTTGATTCTGACACCTATAGGTTGGTCAAATGATCAAGAATATGTTCCAAAAGCCTGATGTCTATTCTGATGAATTCCTAAGTCAAATTAACTCCAAATTGGACCAAAATTGACTAGGAGGCTTGCCTAAGGCTATACAACACCCTGCTATGTCCACAGTTTGAATTTTGGTTTCAGAATTATGCCTTAGACATCCTACGCGTAGGATGTCTAACTGCTCAGAATTGCCCCAAATTTGAATCACGGACTCTCCTTAAGGTGCTGATCATTGTGGTATGCTTAGAATTTCGTTTAGAGTCCAAAATCACACAGAAGACATCCTACGCGTAGGATGTCTTTTTGGCATGTTTGACCCCAGACTTGTCCCACAGCTTCCCCTTGATGTCAGTAACCCAGTGGTATGCTTAGATTTTAATTTGGATGTCAAAAGACCCCAAAACTAGCTATCCTTGCCTTTTTCAGTCAAAAATACTAAAGTCTGCTTAAAACCCAATTTTCTCACCCAAATGAGGTGAAAACTCTCACATGCACTCAAAACATCATGTATAACATGCACATGAAGTCACCCTATGGTTTGGTCTCAAAATTAGGCCTTGGACACAATTTGGGTAGGATGTCTGGGAATTTTCGTCTTTTGACTTTGATCTGTCAAAATATGGTCAAATTTCCACTTTCCAGGTGAAAATAGGGTAAAACCTACCTTCTAAACACACTGGTAACCTCATATTTTCAAAAAAGTGCCTAGATCACCCTGTAGACATCCTACACGTAGGATGTCTACTGCTGATTTTTTGAGACTGAAGTGTCCCTGATGCTTCCTTATGCTCTCAGCAAGTGCAAGTATGCTTCACAATTGCAAAAACATGCAAAAATCACTCAATTAAGCCTTTGCTGAAATTTTACGTTTTCTGACTCCGCCTTTTGGCTTTTGGTCAACAAAAATAGGAAAAAACACCCAAGTCAATATGTTACTAGGGTAAAACCTACCCTCTGAACCCACTGGTGCAGTCAAAATTTTCAAATTTGGTCTCCAGAACCCCCTTGAGACATCCTACGCGTAGGATGTCTATATTTACAAAATTGCAAGTTTTCTTCACAGAACCCTTGCAAATGCTCTTTTATATGCACAGCATCAGTCAGTCATACAAAAATATCCACAAAAGCTTGTTTAATGCATTTTTACCCTCAAAAGCACACTTTTCCGTGATTTCAATTGCAATCAAGCACTTTAGCAAATAATTCAGTGTTGAATAGCTCTAGATTAGAATCGGATCACTTACCTAAAGCTACTCCTACAAATTATATGGGGTTTTGCATCTACGAGTAGAAAAACGCTTCACTGCCACACACGGACTAGTAAACGCTTTTATCACCTCACAAATCACTCGACCACCAACAACTACTCTAATCCACAGATCCTAACTAAACCTATCTAGTCGCAGACCCTCGGCAAGACACACGCTTCCTAGCTATCCACTTGATCGCGGAATATCCTCTTCCGGATCCACTTAAGAAAAATGCTTTCTTTAGCCGAAACTAAATCAAGCAACCATCACACGAGTGTTAGTAGGAAACCTACTTAGGTCCTTGTGTCCCCGGCAGCGGCGCCAATGTTGGATGGGAAGCGACTCACACACCCATGAAGTGCATGCAAACACTACCTAGATCAACATAATGTCAATCAAGGACACAAATGACACGATAGGCACACGGAGGAAATCTCTTAAGCTTGTCAGGCTGAGACCATCCTACACATACAACACTCAGGAAGGCCAACTAAACCACAATCAAGAACCTCACTGCCCTCAACTACACCACCTAGCCACATACACACATACGGAAGGTAACTCACCTAATCATGCCAGATTCGTACGAAACTTAAGGAACACCATCCCCTCACTAGGATACACCTGTCCCTAAGCTTCTACACTCAAAACCCATCTGCGGAAAACGCGTAGGATGACAGAGCCGAATTTTGAAAGTGCCCGAAACTGAAATTTATGAGTTCCTATGCGTAGCTTATGTCTACACGATTCTATAGACTACTAGCACGCAGAAAACAGACATCGTTTGATACACTTACAGCCACAAATAGCTCGTAGATGCATCGGCGTGTGCGCTTCGTCTCACGTGGAATGCTTGGCGTTGTCGCGTAGCTCTCCTTGAGCCTACAGCAATGGTGCAGTCGGATCTCCAATGTGTTGAGCGAGTCGGGCGTAGCGAGAGGATGAAGGTCACGCTCACTCTCTTTCTCTCTCACACACAGTAGACGGCAGCGCTAAAGTTTGATTATGATTAAAAGTCTCCTTACAAAATGACCTAGGTACCTTATATACTAAGGCTACCTTAGGTTTAACCAAAAAATGGGGTTGAAAGGGTCAAATGGCTTTGTATTTACAATCTGGAAGTGCCATTGCACCCCGGCTTCTGAACCTAGAATAACTACTCATTACAAATGACGTTTATAGCCATAATCTGCAACATTTCATAACTCGCAAAAGATAAGACTTTGGTACGAAACTTAAGTTATGTTGTGTTGTTGACCCAGCGGTCAACAGCAACCATGCGACCAAGCCATGGTGCCCCTAGGATAGCATCCTCATGTTGGAGAGGAGAGATGAAAAAGTCTTCTTTGTCGACATAGCTTTGGACATGAAGCCTCAACTTCCCAATCAAGGGATTAACGGAGGCTTGCTGTCCCTTGAAAGCTGTGTCAGCCGTTACAATATCTCCCATCTTAAAAGCTTGAATGCCCATCTTGGTGGCCAGCTCCATTGATATGAAGTTGTGAGTAGAGCCAGGGTCAAACAAGATGAAGCCATCATGCTCTCTTACCTTTCCCCCAAGCATAGGAGAGAGATGATCCTTTGCACAATGAGCATCCTCTTTTGGAGCTTCGATGGTAGAAGCCCTAGGAGTCTCATTGCGAGCATTTTTCTTGGGGTAAGAACGATAGCCATGTCCTTGCTCGCCACACTTAAAACAGTTATGGTCCTTGCAAAAAGCTTCAAGCTCTTCATAAGAGAGTTTGTTTTTACCTTTGTAAACTCCCTTCTCCTTGGACCTATTGTTGTTGTTTTTGTTGTTGTAGGAAGTGCCTTCGGAAGAATTTTGGGCATTGGTTTTTCCCTTTGCATCATTTTTGTCTTTGTTTTCCATGGATATGACATTCCGTCTAGCCCCTTATTGGAAATTGATGCTGGAAGCAACTATGGTGTGGTGGATTACTTTGGTGATAGAACCAGGCCATTGGGAGTTGACATACTCGGCCATTTCTTCAGATAATCCCGCACAAAAATTTTGCTTTTGCTCGGCTAAGTCTATGTTTTGGAAGACAGTAGTCTTGAGATGTAAATCCCAAAACTTGTCCACATATTTGTGAATAGACTCATGTGAGAGAAGCTTCAAACTGCACCATTCGGTAAGTACTTTGTCCTTTGCATCGCTTGCAAGGAATTGCTTGATGATGGAAACTCGTAGAGTTTTCCATGTCTTTGGGGCTTCATCGTTGCCACGAAGGCTAGCCCACCATTGATGAGCCAATTTCTGGAAGTGCATAGCTACATGGAGTAGCTTGGAGGACTCCATGAAGCCCTCGTCTCCAAAGGCCGCATCAAATTGTTGGATGAAGGCCAATACTTTGTCGATGGCACCAAAGGTGCGGTCATAGGTCAGAAAAGAGACACTCTTTCCTCCCTCTTTGAACTTCTTGAGCTTTTGTGATCTTCGCCATGCAGGGTATGATTTTTGATGTCCTTTCCTCTTGTATTCTCTAGGAGAATAGCCATAGCTTTCGTCGAGAGAGGAGGAAGGTGAAGAAGAAGGAGAAGAGGGTGACCTCTTTCTTGACCTTTTCTTCCTTTATTTCCTCTCTTCCCTTTTGGAGTGACGAGAAGAAGGACCGTGTGTTGACCATTTCCTCATGGCAACAATTGTCGATCTTCTAGACCGCCGTCTTCGTGCAGCCACATCTTCAGAGGAACTTAGGGATTCATTACTTTCTTGTTCTTTGGATTCCTCCTCTCGTATGGGAGCCTTCTTTTGGGGGTCTCATCAAGAGGCCTCCTAAGCTCTCTCTCCTGTTGGAGAGGAAGAGAAATCCCATAAGCACGATTTTGTTGAGTAACTTAGGGTTGCCCATAGCTTTGATGCAACCTAGTAACAAGATAATTGATAAACATGGGGGCATCATCATTAGCATCTTTCTGTGCAAAATTAAAGCTATCAAAGTTCATTCTACTCTCTTAGCTATTGCCAGCCATGCTAATTATAATTATATGTTTACTTAGTGTATTCTTTGGCAATTCAAAATCTTAGTTGCTACTTCTTTTAGCCTTTGAAAATAAGCACTTAAGTATCTACACCCACGGCTTGAATTGGTTAATTATAGAGAGTAGTGGGGTGGGTCTAACATAGCATAATTGTGGAAGGATAGCTCCTTTTGGACTTCTTATGGCTCAATAATGGTAAAACCATAGGCAAGTCTAAAAAGACCCATTATTAAGACTAAAGCTCCCGAGGTGTGCACCATCTCCCACATAGTGGACTCAACAAAACCGATAATAGATCCGAGTCCCACTTACCCTAACATAAGCAACAAAATCAACCATTAATAGGCTATTTAAGGACCTCTCTTCTTAAGCAAGAAAAGAGAAACCAAATGCTCTGATACCAATGTAATGGAAATGGCCTATGAACTTTGAGAATAGTGAAATTAAGAGAATTAGAGTGAGCAATTTTGTGAGATTACTTTGAGAACATAGAGGGTGAACTTAATTGATGGTAGCAACATAAACATAGTACTTAAATTAACTTGGCATGAATAATACTTTTTCAAGAAAGAGAGAATATTAGAGAACATGACAAAAGTTGAGGACCGGGTTTAGTTGGAGCCGGTCCCCCCTCCAAAAGGCGTTTGTATTATAGATTCTCCCATCAAGAGAGACTTGATACAATACAAACTTTGTGTTCCTTGTGACCTAGGTGATGCAATGAAGATGGAAAGCTTCATGCATCACAAGCATAACATAAACTTTACAAAAAGCATTAACTGTCCCAAGGCCTCAAACACCTTTGAAGGTGGAGAGAGCTAGCGGGGAATGAGGGTAGGAAAGAGGAAGAAGAATCATCCATCGAAGAAAGAAATAGTTCCTCACTTATCATCACTCTTCTTGCTTAGCATATCATAATATCATAGTAATGAAGATGAAGAAGATGGAAAGCTTAAGCATTGAAGCATGGCTCTTGGTTGGATTTGCATTCCATAGCAAAGAGTGTTGGTGTAGGCTCTCCACTTCTCAACAAGTTTGGAGAAGGAGATGGAGCTCTTTCACTTTGCACTCCACACAATGAGAGAATGTGTGTGTGTGTGTGTGTGGGAGAGTATATCCCCCTCTCATGCTTGGTCCCCCCCCCCCCCTCTCTCTCTCTCTCTCTCTCTCTTTATTAATTATTTCATTTGAACATGTGTCCTCTTTTTCCTCTTTGAGAGAAAGAATTAAATTATTTATTTTTATGCATTTAAATTCTCAATGGACCGCTTTAAAGCCTATCCAATAGGATTCAAGCACATCATGAGGGCCACATGTGGAGGATCATTTGGACATGTGTCTTTTATGCTTCTTAAGATATCATGTTTGAATTGAACACTTCAAGCACCTAGTCAATTAAGTGGAAACCGTTTATGTCTCTTGAGAGTTTGTGTTTGAATTGAACACTTCAAGAACCTTATTCATTTAAGCATGAGAAGCACCTCAATCTTGGGCAAGGTTCCCACAAACTCTTTAAAAGCACTTTAGTTAGCAAGTCAACAAGCACCTCATGCTTGGGTAGGGTTCCCATCTCAAGGTCAACCCTAGCTTGCCTAAGGTCAAAGGATTTTTTAACACTAACTTTTGGAGGTCTTTAATGAAGCTAACCCTAAGGTCTTTAAGCTCCATTAGGTAAGATTTCTCTTTAACATACCATCTCTCATTTGGACCCTTTCAACTTTGGCCCTGTGTTGAGACAGACCCATAAGCACATGTCTATATTCTAACCCTTATTCCCGTTCATTCTCCCACATTAAATGATCAGTTTAATATGAGAAAATAATTTGGGTTGGTTGGATATTAGATTTTATGACAGTTTTTCTGCAACGCTAATTCCAATAATTGGTATCAGAGCAGGTTGCATCCTCCCGTACTTAGTCGCTAGCAGCTCCAGCACACACCTGCTCTTTTCTCCAATTTTTGTGAGCTTTGGCGAGCGTTCGCAAGTCAATAAAAATTCTAGGTTAGCTCAAAGAGTTGTGTCTGCTCAGAATTTTGATTCGGGCTCATTTCGGCCTCCGTTTCCACTACAGGTAGTAGTGCACATGCTATTTTGTCATTTTGTGCACAATTTTTATCAATGTCATTTTTTGCATAACAGGTCCCTTACAGTCTTCTACCGTTTGTGTTATATAGCATGTATTGTTCTCACTTTGATTCTCCTCTTTTTGGGCAGTTTCCACATCAGGTGCAACATTTACCATGGCTAACAACAACACAAATGTGTTTAAGATGTTTGTTGATGAGGATAGATTGGATGGGGACAATTACCCTACATGGGCTTATATGATGCAACATGTTCTTATATCAAAGGGCATCTAGAATATTGTGCAGGGCATTGATGTACATCCTGGTTCTTAGAATTGCAGGCGATGTTGAGGATGTTGCAGGTCTTGCTGCAAGGATTGTTGTTGTTAGAGTTGTTTTGCCTATAGCTGAGCAAGCTCGTTGGGATGTAAAAGATGTGCGGGCTCATGCATTGATTGTGTTGTCTATGAAGCGCACTATTACTCCCCACATTCGTTCAACAAAATCTGATGTGCGCTCCTTGTCGCACTGTCGAAGCAAGGGACTTGCCGATACACCGTGTGCGAGCCACAAATGGCTCCAAGCACACAACAAGACTAATCTAGCAAGCTCAAGAGAGCAAAGGGTGTGTCACTCACCGCTCTACGCTCGCCTTCGTGGTGGATTCCTCGCCGCGATGAAGAAGAAGCTGCAGTCGTGCCGCGCTCAACCGCTTCGCCGCCGTCGTGCCTTCGTAATGCTCGATCGCACACACACTCTCCCTCTCTCTCTCTCTCAAATACACACACACACGAGGAGGTGAAGGAGAAGAAGATGGAGATGGAGATGGAGCAAGAGCACTCTTCTATTGCACAAATGAGAGAATGAGTGAATTTTAGGTTTAGTTGGCTTTTATATGAGCTCACCCCATTCACACTTGGGCGCCCATACTTAGCCAACTAATCCCTTGAATGTCCCAGTTAGAGTGCGCCTCTCATCGGCGATCACTCTTACCCTTTTCCTATTGGTCTGACAAGCCCGGTACCTGACTCTACCAAATACATAATACACGTCCGTCGTAGGTGATGGGGTGTCCGTGAGCCGTGAGGGTTAACATGCCCCCCTTCCTGATGTAGATTCCGTCCTCGGAAGCTATTGAGTTGAAGCTCGTTCGTCGAGGTGGAAGAGCATTTGAGATGAATGTCCTTAGTCTTCTTCAGTCACTGCAAAATCAAACAACATTGGCACAGTAATTGCATTCTCATAAGTGATTAAAAAGCATATGCAGTTTTAGGTAGACAAATTGATTGGTAAAAGAATTTCAAACAATTTGTCAGCAATGAACATTAAATTGCAATGTAATCAAATACATAAACAGATGTAAAGGTAAAAAACTAAACAAGTCTGGGGTCGCTAATTTGACGGTCGAAAGGCACTAGAGATCGAATATTAATACCATGGGTAAGCTTCTTAATTTTATGTGGTCAATTAAGTTGTTTAATCGCGAGAGCCAAGTATTCATGTTCGAGGGCTGACTAGAGGCTATATCTAAAAGACCTTGTAGTTAAGCTATCATAAAAGGAATTTCTCATGAAATCATCGCCTGACTGATTACTTTTTCTTTGACCACCCAAAGTCTTTTCACAGTGATTCAATTTTGATGTGTGTGCTTATTTTGTATGCCTTGGGTTTTTTGCTTTTCAAGTAAAAGCGCCCATACTGGGAACCTCTAGGGCTCTAGTACCATAGGCAATACATGTGAGTGAAGTACCAAATCAAGCTCAGACTCCTTTCCAGCTTAAGATTTTACAGTGTGGCACTTTGATTTTTTGTTTGTTCATTTTTCGCATTTTAATTTTGTAACTTTGGGGGGTCATATAACACTGATACACCTCCCCAGGCTCATCACACACCTTTTATAATACTTAAGCTAAAGGGCAATAGGGTCAAGCCCACTAGAAAGCCCTAGTACATTTCACACAATGCTGCCTAAATCGGATTAAGAACCTAAGTAACCATTAATTATTAGGAAGGCATTCCCCATGGTATTAAGAGAAGATTTCTAATACCTAACTTGGTTAAACTAGCTTAGTTGGACTGCTTGATTTTTAAACCTAGACAAGTGATTATGACAAAAAATTACATTGAATTAAATGTTTGATACTATGCAAATGCGGTGAATATTAGGCTACCAATCACAATCAAAGCAGACAATCATAGATGCAAAAAAGATAAGGGGCAATGCTAATGGACAAGAAACACCTGTTTGTGTCGATGGTCGCGCTTGATTTGAAGAGTGAGTTGAGATAAAGATTCCATGAAGGTCCAAATCCTACCAATAGCAACACGCTCCTGTACACACTAGGAAACAAAAGGAATACCTCCAGGAGGCACATTAGTGGAAAAAGGTACTAACACTTATTGAACACAACAAAAAACATAAGGAACCCTAACCTAATTATTTGCACTCCCCCTAGAGAGTCAAGGGAATAGGATATTGTAGAGGGTGGGGGGAAACCCTAAGGCTAAACCCCTATCCTCGTCGTCGAGATAAACAAAGTCATCATCCATGAGACCATATGTGCCATCCGTGTAGTCGTGTAAATTTTCTTCTTCATCATAGGTGCCCATGTTTACTAAAAAGGTCACTAGACGCCTATAGTCATCTTGGTCAAAAGGGTAGGCTTGTGCAATGGGAGAAACGCTCTCTACTAAGTATGGATCATACGTGGTCAAGAGACGTATCAGTCATTCTAACTCCTCAAAATTCCTCTCACATGCTAGCGTACCTATCAAATCCCATTCACATGCAAGCACTGGAAAGACCATGTGAAATATTTGTGAAAAGTAACGAGGGTACCTCTCACCCAAGGCAGGAGTGGATGACTCTAGCGTACTAGCCATATCTGTACACGCAAATAGATCATGGTTAGAGTGCAAATATTACAAGGGTCTTGTTATTGTGCATAATTTGTTTTTATGATTTGTGTTATGGCTCTTGCTCTTTTACTTTTTTATCTTGTTTTTGTGAGTATAAGGCTTTATATATACATTCCCTAAGATTGGAGATTAAGAGGTCAGGGAGAAAGGTTGAGAGGGAAGCAAGTGAATGATGGATGTCCACAAACACTCCCCCCTTCCTTGGGTAGATCATACCATTTGAAATGATGTCGTCACCCTTTGAAACCAATTGTTCCAGTGGGTAATAGGTGAGGATTTTTGCCAGTAGTTTTCTATTACCCTAGGTGCCTCGTCAAGTTGCAAGGGTGGTAAGGTACTCTCCTAGGATCGAACTTGAAGTGGTTCATCAGGTGATTCTTGAACACTGGGAGGTGTGGATTCTTTTGTAGCTTCATGGAGGTCCACTACTATAGATGGAGGCTGTGTAGAAGCTTTTACCTCTATGGATGTATTACATGAGGAGATAGAAGCTTCATGGAACTCCCCCCTTCCTGAGCTAGGTGGAATAAATTGGTTTTGCCTTGGAGCCCAAACTAGCTTTGGACTAGGTGTGTAGCATTCTGTGATCTTTCCCTTCCCACGGTCTGCCATTGGCTTTAGCGTTACACTGTTTGACTCATATGGGTTTGTTATCGATAGGGAAGGACACATTTTACGTTTAGGTACCCAAATTTGCTCATTTCCATCATAGTAGCCTTGGGCTTCTAACAGTTGTTTTGGAATCCATCGTGATTTGGTCTTGACTCTCCTAGGGTGCGCTCTTGGTTTTCCGGGGAAATTTTTTCTTGGAATGGATGGGAGGGTTGAGGTAGTTGGAAGTAAGGCCTTGGGGACCCATTGATATGTACTCTTAGGTCGTGCAGGTTGAGTACTTGCAATATTATTGCTTGCTGCAACTACAAGTGTTGAAGTGCTAAATTCATGGGTAGCCGGCAAAGACGAGTTAACCACCTTGGCTTGTGAATGTTGGCTATCCTTCAACTTTGCTAGAGTTTGCAACGTAGGTGACTTTGCTTGAATGATAGGGGTAAGAGTCGGTGGTCGCGTCGTGACACTACCAGTATCCCAATCAATAGTGCATTTGGTTACCAACATCCACGTGCGTCCCAGGTTTACGTTGCCTTCCATAGCTCCTGCGGGCATGACTAGAAACCTCTGCACTATGCTTCCATTGTCATAGACAACAGGGGTCTGAAGGACTCCAAGAATAGCAGTTTTCTTTTTATTAATTCCCTTGACTTGCATCGTACTCGGGGATAGGGTCGGTTTCCCTAATCGACACCAAACTCCATAGGATAACAAATTGTGTTTAGCTCTCGTATCTAATAAGGCATTGTATAGTACTTTCCCATAGGGGCTATTTAGCTCAATTGGGTATCGTAGGGGTGGCTCAGATTCTAATGAGTCGTCATCTGTGTCCTTGAAAAATGCTTGTGTGATTCCCAGATTAGCCTCTCGTTGGCGTCTAAGACATTGTTGTCGTTCTCGAGCCTCAACTCTTGCTTGGATTTTTTTAAGCTCTGCTTGTTCCTTGGCAGCCTTCTTTTGATGGATGGCTTGCAACTCTTCCTGGCTTAGAGGATCATAATATCTTTTGAATTTACTCCCATTAAGGAATCCAATGCTTTCAACTCCATCTAAAGTCTCCACACGAATGGTACCTTGCGGAGTAATTTCACACACTCGATATGGTCCCTTACCATCGTATTTCAATTTCTTCTTTTCATTACGTACCCCATACATAAGAACTTTATCACCAACTTTGATGTCTTTATCCTTTAAATGGCTATCAAACCACTTCTTTCTCCTATCCTTCTCCACTAGAGCATTTTGCACAGCTAATTGCCTTTCTTCATCTAGCCTTTCCAGGATATATAATCGCTCCACTAAGGGGTTACCATCCCAACCTTCTTGAGAAGCTACTCGAAGACTAGGAATGACAAACTCCCATGGCATAACTGCTTCTTGGCCATACACCATCTTAAACGGTGTGCAATTAATAGCAACTTTATACGTAGTACGATAAGCCCATAAAGCTGATGTAAAATTTAGGTCCCAATCAGTGCGATGAGCCTCGACTGTCTTTGTCAAAATGGAGATGAGAGTTTTGTTGGTACTCTCAGCTTGGCCATTTGCTTGGGGATAATAGGGTGTAGACTTGTGGTGAGATATCATGAAGTTTGATGTGAGTTCTTTTATTACTTCATTTATAAAATGAGTTCCATTGTCACTCACAAGTTCAAAGGTGCATCCAAAACGTGTGATAATGTTCTCAAAGAGGAACTTAGCTGTTGTTTTTGCATCTGCCTTTCGTGTTGCTTTTGCTTCAGCCCATTTGGTTACATAGTCGGTAGCCACAATGATATATCGTGATTGCGTGTTACGTGCAGCCGGACTAATCGGTCCTACAAAGTCTAAGCCCCACTTTTCAAATGGTTGGGTTACCTTGATGGGATGTAGAGGCATCCTATCCCTTCTTTGTAACTTGTTGAAGCGTTGGCATTCATCACATCCCTTTGCAAAAAGTGATGCATCCTTAAACAGAGTGGGCCACCAATAGCCTGACTGTAAGATCTTTCGGGCAGTCAACTTTCCTGAAAAGTGACCACCAGCTACACCCATGTGTGCCTCTTGTAGAATATATAAATACTCATCCTTGCGGGCACAGCGTCTAAGAACATCATCTTTTCCTCTCTTATAGAGAGTTCCAGCCAGTAAGCAATAGGATTCGCATTCCTTGATTAATTTTCGAGCTATATCTTTTCGCAGTTCTTTGGGTGGAAAACCATTAACTAAGAAGTTAACAATCTTTTCACTCCATTCAGGCATTGTCTCAACAATGAACAAGGGAGTATTAGGCAATTCATCATCAACCCCCGTAGGAGCTTCGCCATTAGGGATATGAGATAAATGATCCGCCATGACATGTTTCCTCCCAGGCCTCACAACAACGGTGAAGTCAAACTCAAGAAGAATTAACAACCATCGTGTAATTCGACCTGTGGAACACGGCTTGTTTACCAAATATAGCAATGCTTGATGATCAACATAAAACACAAACTTGGTAGCAAGAAGGTAATAGCGAAATTTCTTTACTGCGTAAATCATAGCTAGACCTTCGCGCTCTGTAGTAGTGTAGTTCATCTCGGCATCATTTAATTGGCGACTTGCAAAGCTAATAGGGTAGTCCAATTTATGTTCTCCTGGTTGAGTTAGAACACACCCAATAGCAAAATTTGATGCATCAATATGCACATGAAAAGGTACATTCCAATCGGGTGTTCACGGGATTGGAGCACTTGTTAGGGCCTTCTTTAATAACTCATAAGATTGATGACATTCTTCGGTTCAGTGAAACTCGATAAGAAGCTTGTACAATGGACGCGCTATCTCGGCAAAGTTTAAAATAAATCTTCGATAATAACCAACATGGCCCATAAATCTTTGAACTCCTTTATAGTTCGTAGGTGGTGGCAAATCGGCAGTGGCTTTAATCTTACTCTCATCTGTGGATATCCCGTTCTTGGACACTATATGCCCTAGAATGACTCCATGCTTAACCCAAAATTGGCATTTGAAAGGGTTCAATGAGATGCGATAAAATCTGCACCTTTCAAATATTTTTCGTAGATATAACAAATTCTTCTCCCAAGAAGAATAAACACAAAGGTCGTCTAGGAAAGCTTCACAAAACTCCCTTAGAAATTCTTTAAATGCAGTGTTTATTAATCGTTGGAATGTAGCAGGGGCATTCGTTAAGCCAAAAGCCATAACACGAAATGCAAACACTCCAAACTCTGTGATAAAAGCAGTTTTAGCTTGGTCCTCTAATGCAATTGTGATTTGATTGTAACCAGAGTACCCATCTAAAAAGCTATAAGCCTCCTTGCCCGCAACTCTTTCAAGCACATGTTCTGAATATGGCAAGGGATAATGATCTCTCCTAGTAGCTGCATTAACTTTCTTGAGGTCCACGCACACTCTTAGTTTCCCATTCTTTTTTGGCACAATGACTATTGGAGAAACCCATTCTGAGTGCTCAATAGGGTATATGAATCCACATCGGATAAGTTTTTCAATCTCCTCTTGTACAATTTTGGCGTACTTAGGATTCATTGGATAGGGTCGTTGCTGGACGGGTTTAGCAGTGTTGATCATGGGAATTGTATGTTGCACCACAGAAGGTGGAACGCACTTCATGTCATGATATGTCCAAGCAAAGATATCCTTGTATTCCTTGAGGAGCTCCTTAAGTACAGCCTCTTCAGTTTCGGTAAGGTCTTGAGCAATAAAGACTGGTTTAGACTCCTCACCGGGTTCTGCTAATTCTATCTCTTTAACTACCGCTGGACTATCATAGACTCCACTGCTTTCATTGGTAGGTATTCGTTGGGCCTTGGCATACACAACCTTTCGCTCCCCCGTGGTATAAGATTTAAAATGTTCAGGAGCCGTATGTAAGTCAGCAGGCTCTTGTCCTGACGGAGACCTTTCTTTTAGTTCTGCCTCCTTTTGTTGTTGTGCTAACTCTCGGTTTTGACGTCTTCTTATAGTTCGACTCAATTTCAGCTCTGTAACGTCCAATTGAGCGAGGTCAATGGGTCGCGGGCTGCACCACATGACACTCTAGAGATGTTCACCCCAATTGTCTACTAGCTTTCGATGAGCATCACATGCCCCTAGATAGCTAAGCCATTCTGCAGTAGATCTTTCCTTGTTTATCCTAGCTCTCACATTTGCTCGATATCGTCGTCTCTTATATGACCTTTGTTTCTTGTTAAGGTTTTGATTTTGGTAAATGTTTGAACTCGACTCGCTTGATAGGTCTTCGCTTGTATCTTCTTCACTCTCATATAAATTACCATAGATGGTCGTACTAGACCTTGAGTGTTCAGTTTCTATACTTGGCTCACTCGATGTTTCCTCAGGTTCTGAATCCATTTCTCCCTGAGATTCCATTTCTGATGTGTATTGGCCTGAAGCTTTTGAGGAATCATCGGTTTCACTCTCAGGTAGGTGTGCCTCTTTCTTATCATCGGATGTTACATGCGCTACACCTAACATGTTTACTGGTGCAATGTGTGGTATCTCTTCCCCATCTGGTGTTACCCAGGTTGTTCCTCTAGCTCCCCATGTATCTATAGTTGCCGCTAGGTGTACCCAATCGACATTGTCTGACTCAGCCATTCCGGGTAGGATATCCATATAAGGAGAGTTCTCCCCAATATTCGTGTCTTCGTTACACGTGTAACAATAGTGTAATGGAGCTGAGTGAATTGTTGTGTCTGATCGATTATCAATGATGAATTTATTTCCTAGAGGATGCGCTCGACCACTTAAAAGATCAACTCGAATGACAGAGTCTTGGAACTGTAAGTAGACGTGGTTTTTGGACCAGTCATGCACCATTTTTGCTTCCCTCATGAATGGACGCCCTAGGATAATCTCAAATGACATAGGATGCTTGGAAAAATCCATAACAATGAAAGTCTGCCTTACCTTGTGTCCCAAGACCTTGATCCTGAGATCCTTAAGCATCCCAATAGGCGTAACAATAGATCCATTATCCATTTTTACCACTACGCTTGTGGCTTCAAGGTGAGGTCGCCCCATAGACTCCCAACAACTCTTTGTCACCATGCTGACTCCCGCACCACCGTCAAGGACTCCCTTTACAGTTAACCCTTTAGTAGTGATTGGCAGAGTAGCATTAGATTCATCACCTTCAAAGTATTGCCCCAACTTGTTAACGGGTACTTCAATTATAGATTCATGTCCCGCTAGGTCACATGGTGGTGCTAAATGTTCCTCATCATTCATTACCGAGTCAGGTTTGTTCATATGTGCAAACTGTGGTAATCCGGCCTGTAATTCTCCATTGAGGAAGGCTCGGAGAGCTGAGACTAGCTCGGGGTCTTTATATAGTTTGGACATGATGGTGGTTCTAACTTCTGAAGACATGAAATCCATCAATTTGGCAACATTTAATGGCATCTTGTGGGACGTAGGACCCTGACAAGAGAATGGTGAAGATGGAATCTCCACTTCCTCAAGGGGGTCGGGCATTCCCTCACCAAACATTCTCTCTAGTAGGAAAGGTGTGTGTCCACTTTCAGATGTCCTACCCTCACTCTCTTCCCGAATGATACTGGGTATAGCTAACGGCATGTAGTTCTTGTGAGGTTGAACTTGTGTGGGAAACACTGTGTCCGACATCTGGATATGTTTGGGTTCAGGTTCTAATGTTCGTTGAGTTTCTTCCACCAAACCCCTCAGTTGTTGGACTCGTTCAATTTCCACTGTTGGGTTTGGATAGGTTCCAATATTTCTCTTGCAATCCTCATTTCTCGTCTCTCGTGGCTTATCTTGGGGGTTCGCAACTGGGTGGTTTAACCTTGAATACTCTTTTGGTGTTCGTCGTAATTCCCTCTCGTGATCCTCCTCACTGGCTTTTTCCTTTGTAGTAATAGTTTTGGTCTCCGTGGTCTCTATCGAATCTGAGTCATCCTCAGGGTCATTCATATACACGGGATCCTCTCCTGTCCCTATGTTAGTCTTTGAACTAGGTTTTGAGCTAGAAGCATTAAGGGATTTCTTTCTTCATGTTTTCTTCTTTCTCGCTCGGCCAATGGATGCAGCAGCTCTCTCTTCGAGGATGTAATTTTCCTTTTGGAGCATCGACCGTGTGAGTGCATTCACTGGTGCTATGTTTATAGTTGGTGGTGTCCCATCAACAATCTCTATTAAGTTCAATGGTGTGATTTTCGGTGCGTTTGGATTGTTAGGACACTGTGCGATCAAATGATCTATGCCACAACGATTACAAATGAGTATTGGCATTGCCAATGCACTCCCTTGACTTGTTTGCATTAGTGCAGCATTCTTTTGCATTCTAATGGGGCACTCAGCTACTCGATGTGGTCCACCACATTCGTAGCACTGAAGAGGTGGTCTCCTGGCAAAACTATTAATGTTTTGGCCTCTTGCTGCTAGCGCAGTAGCTTGATATACCGGTTTGATTTGTCCCCAATGGTCTTCCATATAGTACATGGGACACTCCTCAAGCATGTCGACTCCATAGGTGATACTAGGGTCTATGTCCCCTTCGCAATCTACATAAGTACTAGATGACTCACAACCTATTTGGTTCATAGGTGTAACTCTTGGATGAGGGGGTTGCGGTCCTAGCACTGGAGGTGGCAACGGTGTGGTTTGGACCACATTTTGGGTTCTAGGGACCATGTGCTGTAATGGAAACTGTTGCTCCATGGGTGGGGTAGGCATCAATGCAGGAACCCGAGGTGAGTCTGCCCAAGCTATAGGCGGTCTATTTTCCATGATGTGTTTAAGCATTAGGCAATCCTTCGCTTGATGGCCATACCTACCACACGCGTTACAAGTCCCGTTAAACTTTACTCTGAAAGTAGGGCATTCACTCGTAGTATGTGGGCCCAAGCAAATTGAGCACCATTGTTGCTCCCTTCTTGGATACATGTGAGTGTTTTGTGGAGCACGATTACCCCTAAGGCTTTCTTGGATGGCCTTGGTGAGATCTGCCAAAGTCATCTCAGATATCATTTGCTCTTTCACGATTGGCTTTATCTTCATTGGCTCATGCCCTGATGCTTGCGAGCTACTTGACTTCGGCTCGGCAGACACTCTTTCTCCTGCAATCATTAAATTATCCTCCAATTGGATTGCATTCATGGTGACTGCTTCCCAAGTAGTGATACCTCTAATGACTAGGCCATTATAGATACTTTCATGTCGTAGTCCCCTAATGAATCTATCGAGCAATTGGTTGTTGTTGAATCGCTCGTTTGGATTGCATCGAGAATTCAAATTCTTTAGGCGACTAATGAAGTCTCTCACGGATTCACCTTCTTCTTGTTGGGCTTTCTGGAGCTGAGAGGCTACACCCCAAAGTACTCCCTCTCGTATGTATTCTTTTAAGAACAGTCTCCTAAGAGTAGAGTAGATCGTTTTCTCTTCTACTCTTAAGGTTCTATACCAATCTCCAACCTTTCCGCTTAGGGTCAAACTCAAAGCCTTACACTTATGTAGCTCATTGTGCTCTTCCAAGGAATCACACACATGTTCAAAGACTTCCATATGCTTTCTAGCATCTCCGTCTCCACTGAATTTCTGTGTGAGCTTAGCTACTTGAACTGCCTTGCTCCTAGGCTCTCTATCAGGTGCACTACGCATGTTTTCCGCAATAGAGCGACCGATAGTTTGAGCAAATGCTGCCAAATCTCCTATTTGAGCAGGTATAATGGGTGTATGTGCTCCTGGAACCACATGTGAGATGGGAGTTGGCCTTGGCCTTGGCATACGCGCGGCTCTTGGGTCCCGAATTTCGTATGGTGGTGTATCAGACGGTGGTCCAAAGTTTACAGGCGTGGCCCTAGGCATAGGGGGTGCCTGATATGGCATGTTATTATTAAATGGCATGGCTCCACTTGTATAAGAGCTTGGATAATTCCATTGTGGATTGTAAGCTCTTGGAATAATCAGAGGTGTAGGAGCTACATGAGGCTGAGGTACGACAAGTGCACATGATTGATACATACATGTAAGTATAGTTGGGGGCACTGTGCTACTAGGCATCGGCGCAGTGTTAACAAATGAACTCCATGGTGTACTTCTTGTCATGCTCACCATTGGGATATGCATGGTAGCCGTAGTGTCATTAAGAGAAAGATGAGCTAGATCTGGGAAGGTAAAGCTGCCACTTGTGGGCTCAGATTGTACTGAGGCTCCTGGCGAAACAACATATGGAGGATCAATGGGGCTCATTGAGGGAGTCTCCATTTGTGACAAGGTTGGTTGGTTGGCCTTTCCCGTATCCAAGAATCTCATTAGGCCTGTTGAAGGCATGTTGATCCCTGTGTTTTGACTTTCTAACTCAACAATCCTATGGAGGACATCACAGACTTTCTGTTGTTGCTCATCTATGCTAGTAGCACCCGATGTGGATTGTAGAACATCTAACCAACCCACATGATAGGTGTGTCCTGTGTACCGATCAGTTCAAGCTTCTGCTTGTAGGTCATACTCCCAATTTTCGTTTAGGAATATCCCATCTAGGCCTGGCGTGCTGGAGGTTTCCCTTGAAGTGGAAGCATTATTGCTCCCCATAGCTTGCCCCTCCGTGACTGCTACCTTGGGAGCACTCGGTTGCTCGGCTAGCATGATTGTTGTCATAGGAGCCTTTGCTTTCAGGGCTCGACTTTGTTCTAGCCTTCGTAGGTTCTCAATTTCCCTCTCCCTTGTTGCTTGCATATAGCGTTCGATCTTATGTACTTCGGCAAGACTCCTACCATCGGGTAGTAAAACCTCAGAGGGAGATAGTCCTAAAGGATCAGGAGGTGCAGTGGATGGAACATTCACATGCATACTCTCAAGAAGCATAGGGTCCATTTTAGGCATGAATGACGAATTTACTTCCCCACTCCCTTCATTTATTTCATTAACCGCATGTTCGGAGCGAGTAGCTCTACTAAGGGTCTCTTTTAAGCGGCTAAACACGCTGGACCCGGGCCGTGGGCCCATGGCATGCATGTCTTGACTTGAACTATCAGGGTTTGGTGTAGGATACCCCTCCATGACTTCGTAGTCAGAGAAAGAATCAATAGACGCGATATGAGGATCTTGGGTCGCGCTACCTTGAGTCCCGGCCGAAGGTCCAGAACCTAGGGTGGAGGAATAATGGGTGCCCGCGTAAATGGAGGCACTACCAATATGCTCGTGCTCTAACACTCGTCCAGAGCATAGGTTCATATGACTTGGATCCCCTAGAAGTGTCAGTGAGGGCCCGTGAAGGCTGCTCACCTAGTAATTTTGGGTGTTTTGCAACCCAAGTCTTTTCTTATTTATTTATTTTTTGATTTTTTGGTCCTTTTTTTCTGACCCAGCTATAGAATAGAACGTATGATAGCTCAAAACGAGCGTCTCGGTCAGAGGGACATGCCATGCTTTACAGCCCTCTGTTTGGTCAGTTTATGCCCTCAGAATCCCTAAAACCGTCAATTTCTAGTAGGGAACTAGGCCCAAATTAGAAAGTCTAAGGGTGCAAGTGGGAAGAGAAGGGAGGAGAGTGGAGGACTTGCCCCACATGCTCTCATTCCCTCTTGAGGGGGTAGGGTATATATATAAGAGTGAGTCTAGTATATATCATAAGACTGAGGACTGAGGCATGGGCCTGGGCTTGGGCTTGGGCTTGGGCTTGGGAAAATGATCCCAATCCCGATCAAAATTTTAGTGTAGCCCCCTAGTCACTCACGCTTAAATATTATTTTCGGTTTTTTTTTTTTGGCGATGACCGCGCGCAGTTTAGGTGCCCCTTTCTTGGCCACACACACTGTCACCTACCTAACCTCCCAGTCAACAGCTCACAGACAGCTCACTACCTTATCTACTTACTAATAGTGCTGCTAACCACTGACAAATCTATTAACTGCTTACTGACAGTGAGCTAACTGTCCACCTACTTCCTCTCTCACTACCTTACTGTGCAAAGACTGTGTGCAGCCAAACCTTGACAGAAAACTGTGTACAGACTGTGTGCAAACAGAAATTGCTAACTGCCTTCCTACTTATTCATTCACTGCAAACAAGCTAACGACTACTAATTGTGCAAAGACTGTGTGCAAACAGAAAACACAACATTATGCAGAAATCACAGAACTTGCAGACAACACAGAAATTAACAACTTACAGAAAAACAACTCATTCCTCTTCCTCTTCCTCTTCTTTCCTACTACAAACAACTCATAGGAGAAGCACAAAGTGCCTCTTGGGCTTAGTGCAGGGCGATTCCCCGGCAGCGGCGCCAAAAATGTGCACTCCTTGCCGCACTATCGAAGCAAGGGACTTGCCGATACACCGTGTGCGAGCCACAAATGGCTCCAAGCACACAACAAGACTAATCTAGCAAGCTCAAGAGAGCAAAGGGTGTGTCACTCACCGCTCTACGCTTGCCTTCGTGGTGGATTCCTCGCCGCGATGAAGAAGAAGCTGCAGTCGTGCCGCGCTCAACCGCTTCGCCGCCGTCGTGCCTTCGTAATGCTCGATCGCACACACACTCTCCCTCTCTCTCTCTCACACACACACATACACACACACACGAGGAGGTGAAGGAGAAGAAGATGGAGATGGAGATGGAGCAAGAGCACTCTTCTATTGCACAAATGAGAGAATGAGTGAATTTTAGGTTTAGTTGGCTTTTATATGAGCTCACCCCATTCACACTTGGGCGCCCATGCTTAGCCAACTAATCCCTTGAATGTCCCAGTTAGAGTGCGCCTCTCATCGGCGATCACTCTTACCCTTTTCCTATTGCTCCGACAAGCCCGGTACCTGACTCTACCAAATACATAATACACGTCCGTCGTAGGTGATGGGGTGTCCGTGAGCCGTGAGGGTTAACATCTGCCAAACAAGCTTGGGATATTCTCGATGGTCTCTATGCAAGTCACGATGAGGCTAAAATTGCACTGTTGCGTAAGGAGCTAGAATCAAAGATTATGCATGAGGAAGATGATATGGACACTTTCCTTGCTGGTGTCAAGGATATCAATAAGCAACTTATTTCTATAGGTAAAATCATTTCAGAGAGTTCTTTTGTGCAGACTATTCTTGATGCCTTACCAGATTCTTACCAGGCTTTTGCTAGTACTTCGAGACTTATGACCCAAGGAAATCATAACGTTGTCAAGTTCGATGCATTATGCACATTGCTGTTGCAAGAGTCGCTTTTCAAAAAAAAAAAGGAACTAAACAGCGTGCTGTTGAATAGGCCTTTATTGCTACTCAAAGAAAAGGTGGTAACGTAATGCAGCCACTTCTCATGGTTCTTCTACGAGTGAAAAATCACTTTTTCCTCATGCTTCTGCTGGCAGAAATTCATCTGGAATTTTTGGTGATAAGGGAAAATAGAAGATGCATTGCCATTATTGTACAGCTAATGATCACTTGATCAAGCAGTGTCCTAAGTTGAAGTCCAAAGAGGCTAAGAAGAAAGAGGGTGGTTCCACTGCAAAATGTTGGTTCCACTACAAATGCATCTATTGTTGAGTCTTCTGTGAAAGGAGATTGTGATGCTGATGTTGATGCAGAACGGGATTTTAGTACAAAGTGTACCTATAATCTTGATGTCCATGATGCATGCATATCAATTGTTGTAGATTCACATGTCTGGTATTTTGACAATGGTGCTACAAAGCTCATTACTTCACATCGTGATTTGTTCACCTCTTTTGAGTCTGTCCCTCATGGGAATTCAGTTACTTGTGTCAACAATGCCTCTTATCCGGTTCAAGGAGTTGGAAAGATTGTGCTTACTACTACAAATGGAAGTTCTTTCACACTTGTTGATGCACTTTATGTACCTAGGATCAATAAGAATCTTTGTTTGTATCTGCACTTGCTAGACTTGGTCTTGTAGTCAAATTTGTGGGTGACAAATGTACAATACATGATCTTAGCTTTGATGATGAAATTGTTGCATTTGGCATTTTATGTCATGGGTAGTATAAACTCACTTGGTATGACAAGTGTGGGCAGAATTTTGCAAATGCAATTGTGGATTCAAAGGCTATTTCAGATGCAAAACTTTGGCATGCACATTTTGGTCATCTGAATTTTGCCAGTTTGCTACGTTTGCAAAAATCTGATATGGTTGCTTCTTTGCCGCCTCTTAAAGCACTTGTCAAACATGTTTATGAAGGCTATATTTTGGGTAAGATGCAGCGTTCGAAGTTTCCAAAGGATGGTTCAATTAGGGTCACATGCAGGTTGCAGCTTGTGCATAGTGATGTTTGTGGGCCCATGCAAACTCTGTCCTTGGGTAATTACCTTTACTTTGTGACTTTCATTGACGATTACTCCAAGCATGCATGGGTGTATCCACTTAAATCGAAGTCCGAAGTTTTTATGTGCTTCAAACAATTTTTGGATGTGGCTGAAAATGTCTTGGAATGTACTATGGGCACCCTCTGTTCCGATCAAGGGGGGGAGTATATGTCTCATGCATTTTTGGCTAGTCATAGGATAAAACACCAATGTACAGTGCCTTATAGGACTCAACAAAATGGTGTTGCTGAGAGGAAAAGCAAGTCGCTTACAAAAATGGCATGATGTATGGTCAAAAGTCAAGCTTTGCCGCATTCTTTTTGGCTTGAGGCCATCATGTGTGCCACTTATATACTTAACAGGTGTCCTACGAAAGCTTTGTAGTCTATTACTCCATATGAAGCATGGCATGACAGGAAGCCTTATATTGAGCAAATGCGTGTTTTTGGTTTTTTTTGTTTGGCATATGCTTTGGTGCCACAAACATAACATAGAAAATTGGATGATATGGCTGTCAAATGTATTTTTGTTGGTTATAGTGCTAAAAGCAAAGGTTACAGGTTGTATCATCCGCAAACAAAGCATACCTTGGTCTCATGACATGTTGTGTTTGTGGAAGATTCTGTTCAGCCCTTGATGTCATGTACTAGAGATAGTAATGTCAGCTCACAAGACATTTATGACACTTTGTTGCCTCTTTTTAGTGGTGGAAGTTCGAATGTAAATTCCAATGAGGCAAATGTACAGCCTATGGGGGTTTCTGAAAATTTTATAGATCAACTTATTATTTATGTAGATGTACATGATGTACTTGATGAGGAAAGGGTTGAAAATGAGCAGGCTAGAGGTATGCCAAAATGGCTAGTACATACATTACGTGATAGTAAATTGGATGCACCTTTGTCTAGTCGCTCTCGTTCAGGCTCTTGCCATGCATCTTATGCATCAAATTGTTATGCTTTGGATGTTTCTAGCTTACATGATGTTGAGGAACCTCTGTGTTTTGATGAAGCACAAAATTCAAAAAACAAGATGGCTGGCATGCAATCAGAATATGATGCACTTATGAAAAATGACACATGGACTTTATGTGATTTGCCTCTTGGCAAAAAGGCCATTAATACGAAGTGGGTTTACAAGTTGAAACACAAGCCATATGGTGAGATTGATCGCTATAAGGCTTGACTTGTTGCAAAGGGTTATGCACAACAAAAAGCCATAGATTATGAAGAGACTTTTTCTCCCACTTGTCGTATGAGTATTGTGCGTTTTCTATGTGCATTGGCAGCTCATTTTCATTGGAATGTACCTCACTCAGACATTGCTACTTCTTTCTTGAATAGTGACATATTTGAGGAAGTTTATGTAACGTAGCCTCGCGGTTTTGTCAAGAAAGGACAGAGGATAAGGTGTGTAGATGTAACAAAGCTTTGTATGGATTAAAGCAATTTCCTCGTGCTTGGTATGAGAAGGCTGACACTCATTTGGTGAAACAAGGCTTTTGTAACAGTCCAACAGAAAGCACATTGTATGTAAAGTGTGAGGGTGATGTACTTCTCATTGTGGTTCTTTATATAGATGATTTGTTGATCACTGGACCAAATGGGAGACATATTGCTGAATTTAAGGCTGATTTGAATGCTACTTTCAAGAGGAAATATTTGGGGCTGTTGCATCATTACTTGGGTATGCAGTTTAAGGAGTGTGATGGTGGTATTGCCTTGTGTTGGAAAAGTTACATAGAGACATTGCTATGTAAGTTTGAACTTAAGGATTGCAAACATATTGCCACTCCCATGGAAACAGGTTCAAAACTGAGTCTTCATGATGCTGGTGATCCTACAAATGTCACTCTTTACCAAACTGTTGTTGGATGCCTCAATTATGTATGCAACATGAGGCCAGATAATCAGTTTGCAATCTCACATGTCAGCAGATTTATGCATAGCCCAGGGTCTAAGCCTTGGTAGGTTGTCAAGAGGATTTTCCAGTACTTGAGTGGCACTTTATGTCTTGGCTTGTTTTATCCCAAGGGGGGATCATTGCCGCTAGACTTACATGCTTTTTCGGACTCAGATTGGGCTAGTTGTTTTGACACACAATTGTCCACAAGTGGTTTTTATTCCATGCTTGGCAGCTCATGCATATCATGGTTGAGCAAGATGCAACCTATCGTGGCCACTTCCAATTGTGAGGCTGAGTACAGGGTTGTCTTCATAGATACGGTTGAGTGTGTATGGCTCAGACGCCTTATGGCTGATTTGGGTGTTGGACAAAACACTGCCAACACTATCTACACTGACAATCAGAGCGCATTGGCAATTGCAAGGATGAAACCATTTTTTCATGCTCGCACAAAGCAAATTGAGGTGCATTACCACTATGTCAGGGAGAGGCTCTCAGCAGGAGAGCCCATCTTGGCTTATGTGCCGTCACAGAACAACCTTGCATATCTTTTCACAAGTACATTGTCTCGTGAGAATTTAGAAGCTTTCCGCAAAGCTTTGGGCTTACTCCCCTTTGTGAATTGATCATGTCCTCGGGGCATGGCACTTCCCTTTACTCTATGTGCCAGCTCTCGTTCACCGCATCACTCCAGGGGGGATTTGTTACCATTTACATGTGGTAGTGATGTGTGTGAACACACTTAGAACTGTTGGGGCATTTTTTCCCTCTTTAGGATATTTCCCCCCCGTGAATTGTACATATGCCCATCATTCTATTGCTATCTATATTTTCCATTGCACACTAAGTAATACACTCTCGGTTGTGTGCATTGAGCTTCCTTTGTCTTCTCCAAGTTGTGTGTGTTTTCCTGCAACCCTAATTCCAACAGTTTTCAGCTCAGAAAAGAGCTAGAAGTAGAGGCATGGAAAAATCACTCCCCCACTAGCTTCTCAACTTTTGAGGGGTGGCTCTTAACAAACCATGCCACATCAATAGCTCGTGACCCAAAGTGGTTAAAAGGGCGACATGTAAAAATAAATTGGCATGGGTTGTTTTCCCTCTATATATGTATACATATATGTGTGTGTATATATATGTGTGTGTGTGTGTGTTGGGAAGAAGAGGGGGAGACCGGTTGCTTAAAACCATTCAACCTTGCCTACAGACATCACCATCAACCTATCCACCTCTTTTCCCAATTTCTAAGCACACATTTCCCAATTTCTAAGCACACACACACACACACCTAGACTATGACACACACACACACACACACACACACACACACACACACACACACACACACACACACACACACACACAGAACATGGAATTGACATAGACAAGATTGTAAGAGTGTGTAAGAAAACTGTAAGAGATAGAGACATGATTAGAGAGTACACAACAAACGAAGCATAGCATGAGAGTGTAGAGAAGAGAATCTGCAAGAGAAAGGCCTGAATCTAGCCCCAAACTCCACGGCACCTCTCTTGTGCGGTTGGTATTTAATATATTATTTGTGAGTTTAAGGTGCCAAAATTTGAGGCCCCTCTTTTACAACCACTTCACTTTTGTAAATGAGTGAAGCTCATTAGTTTTTGCATGACCCATAAGGGGAGTTCCCACTATAATTATTTACAGAGCCATAGTGGCTTATTGAAATAAAAATCTAAAATACTATGCGAGTATAAAATGGCCGAGAGTTATTGCCTGCGCGCCTCTTCGTCAACTCCCCGCATTCCACCCTACAAAATCATCATCATCAACTTATTTAGAAAAATAAATCGACAACACATAATTAACCATTATGCCAACTATCCCGATTGCAGCTAACCACTACAATCAGAGGGTGCCCAGTCTCGTAACATCCCTACCACTAGGGATAGCAATTGTCCTCAATTGCTCAATAGAGAAATCAACTGGACCGTGAGTGATGGAAACTGTGTAGAAGGTCTGGGAAGTTGCGAAAAAAATTCAGGTATTCATTTGGCATCCTCTCTAGGGTGGCCCCTGAAATTCAAAAGGTAACGGTTATAAATCATACCAGTGCGTATAGTGGTGGTCTTGTGATCAACTATTTTGTTAGGGATGAGTTGTTCTTCTTGGTCTACAAGTGAAGGTGGGTCTTCATAAATGTGATATATAGGTAGGGGTCCTCTGAATGGTCGTAAAAGACTAATGTGAAAATACATTGTGAATGTGCCAATGTGCAGGTAGGTCTAAATGGAAAGAAACATCATTAATGACAACTGAAATTATAAAAGGTCCATAAAAACGAGGAGCAAGTTTAACAAAGACATTACTATCAACACTTTTGATCCGTAGTTTTTCAATGCGAAGTAAAACATAATCAACTTCTTTAAATTGGTGTGCCTTGCGGTGCTTGTTAGCATGCTTAGTGTAAAGTTCTTGTGAGTGTTTAATGGCAAAATGCACACTTGCATAAACATCATGAAAGTCAGTTGTGAAATTTTCAGTGGCAGGCACAACATTAAAAAGACGTGAAGCAGGAGTAGGAAGAGAGTGATCGTATACAACTTCAAATGGAGATTTAATCGTGGCAATGTGAGTGGTGTTGTTATGTGCAAATTGTAGAATATGCAAGTAATCATCCCATTTCTTAGGTTGAGAAGAAACATAAGCCTTTAAAAAATCAATGATAGTGCAATTGGTGACTTTGGTTTGACCATTAGATTCACGATGAAATGCAGAAGTGAAGTTAAGTGTAGTGTCAAGATTTTCAAACACAGTAGTCCAAAAATCACTACAAAATTTTGAACTGCGATAAGAAATAATGACTTTAGGCAAACCATGATGTGGGAAAACAATCTTAAGACACAAAAGTGTAGCTTGATCGTCCTGTGAGTGTTTTTTTAGAAGGAATGAAATACTCTTGTTTAGAAAAACGATTAATAAGGAAGTTTTCTTGAATAGTGTATCCGAGAAATGTGTGCACAGAATTGTCAAGCATATGCAACCATGTCGTTTTGAAGTCATCATCATGTGCATAAGTGTCAGACATCGTGTCAAATGAAGTTCTCGTAATGGTTGATAGATTATTAAGTGAGGCTCTTCTACTCAAAGCATCAGCTACAACGTTTTCTTTACCAGGTTGGTATTGAATGTTGGGATGAAAACTTTGAATAAAAGTGGCCCACGTAATATGTATATCATCTATTAAGGGCTGCAAAAGTAAATATTTGATACTTTGTTGATCAGTTTTAATGATCAAGTCAGTGCCCATTACATAGTGTCTCCAGATTTTCAATGCATGTACCACAGCAGTCAATTCTTTATCATAAGTACTAAACTTTGTTTCAGAAGGTTTGAACTTACGACTTTCAAAAGCAAGTGGATGGTTATCTTACATAAGGACTGCACCGATACCTTTTCCACTAGCATCAGTGACTACGACAAAGAATGGTCTTTCAAAATCAGGCAGTTGCAATACAGGTGCATTAGTCAAAGCATGTTTAAGTGCATTAAAGGAGCTTTCTTGTAAATCAGTTCATTCATAAGGTGTGTTTTTCTTCAACAGGAGAGTCAAATAATATGATTTGTAAGCAAAGTTACAAACAAATTTCCTATAATAGCTACAAAGACTGATGAAAGAACGTAGCTCATGCAAGTTTTTGGGTCTAGGCCATGATTGAATGGCTTCATTTTCCCTTACCCGATACGATATGTCCCAATATTCAATTTCAGATTGGAAAAATGAACTCTTTTCAGGATTCAAGTACAAGTGATTTTGTGCAAGCAGATCAATTACACGTGTTAAGTGCTCTTTATGCTCTTCTTCAGATGTACTGAATATATCAGAATGTCATCAAAAAATACAATCACAAAATCTTGATGGTCAATGAAAATTCTATTCATCATGTGTGCGAATGTGGCTGGTGCATTTGTCAAACCAAATGGCATGACAAGAAATTCATAGTGTCCAATTTGTGGTCTGAAAGCAATTTTGTAGACATCATGTCCAAACATTTTGATTTGGTGATACCTTGATCTAAGATCAATTTTGCTAAAGATGTTTGTCCCTTCCAATTTGTCTAACAGATCATCCACTCTAGGAATAGAAAACCTATTCTTGATGCTGACCTTGTTTAAAGCCCTGTAGTCGATACACATATGAAAGGTTCCATTTTTCTTCTTGACAAGAAGTATTGGAGTTCCATATGGTGAACTACTAGGTCGGATTAGGCCTCAATCAAGTAAATCAATGATTTGAGTTTATATCTTCTTGTGTGCGGTTGGATTTACACGATAAGGTGCTCTACAGGGAGGTTCACTATCCGGTATGATATCTATTTTGTGATCTTCTGGGCGTGATGGTGGAATTCTAAGTGGCAGATCATGCATGAAACAATCTTTAAATTGTGAAATAAATTCATCATGTTAGAGTTGTGTGAAGTTTCAGTTTCAGCAGAAATTTGATCTACCAAACTAGATATGTTTTCCCCTGTTTGCGAATTGCTCTTTTGGCTTGAATGTGAAAGAGGAGTGGAAATTTTTGATGTGCGAGTGTTGCTTGGATGGAGAAATTTTTATTACTATGAGTGAGAGACATAGTATGTGTTTTATAATTAATCAACGAGTCAAATTCATGAGACGAAATGGCATACCCAAAATCATATCAAGACCATGCAATGGTGCTACTAGAAATGTACGTGCTTGTGTAAATTCATCAATGCAAACTTCAACAGTGACTTGGGATTTACAGTTGAAATGTTGATTATTAAAAACAGTTTTGACTTTATGAGATGATGAGATTTTAGAAAGAGAGAGTTGTTGTGCCACGCGTGTAGAAATGAAATCGTGGCTATTACCATCATCTAACAGAATGGTGACACTTTCACCCTTAACAATGCCTTGCACTTTAAACAAAGTGTGAGGAGATATAAGAGTACCTGAGCATGGGTTGTCATCGTTATCATAATCAGGATCATATCCCTCACCGTAATTAGCTTCCACTTCATTGTCATCGGGATTAACATCTTTCATGAGGTTAAGAGTAGGTCCATTGGGGCGGTTGTTGTTGAAGGGTTTTTGGATTGGATTTTTGTTGACTCCATTGGAGTGGCCATTGGATTGACCATTGCCCTTAGTAGGACCATTTGGGAACTTATCTGCATAGTAACCATACTAAAAACATTTAAAACACTTCACCTTTTTGTTACCATTAGAGTTTGGAGCAGGACGTTGGTTGAAAGAATTTTGGTTGGCTCGTTGTTGCTGGGTATTGTTGTTGTTGTTGCTTTGAGGTTGAGCAGTTGTAGGAGCATTGTCAAATTTGCATCTCTTGAAAAAGGTACGGCTTTGATGTTTGTTTCTATCAAAGTTAGTAGAGAAAGGGGGTCTCTTCTTACAGTTAGTGTTAGCAGTTTGATCAGTGTGAGAGGGTTGTCCACCTTTCTTCTTCTCTGCATTGAGAGCCAAATTAATAGCCTTTGACAAAGAATCTGGTTCAAACATATCTTTCTCAGCACCAATTTATAGTGCCAAGCCTATATGTACTTACACTTCAATTTCTTGCGACTAACATGTTCAATAGCTTGCAATTGAATTAAACAGTTCCAAAAGCGATCAATGTAACCCTGTACATCTTCATTTTGACCCTATCGAATTAAATCCCATTGATGTCGTGCTTTAGCTTTGTACTGTGTGGGCAAAAATTAGCATGCCAGGTACGTGGTCTTTTCCCGTGCTGTTTGGTGGCGTTCCACCACAGTGTAACGCTACTAGTGAGATGATTTGATGCACATTTTACCATTTCACGTTCGAAGAAGTCTTCATCATGACAATAGTCATCTAGTTGACTAACCCATGCTAGAAACATGCTAGCATCTTTAGTGCCATCAAAATCCTTGAAAGTGAAGGCTTTTCTGCTTTTTTTTTTTGCTTGGGTGCCGGTGCAGATTCTGTGCATGCAGAATGCAATAATTTATCTTCAAGTTCTTGCCTTCCAATGCATCCATAGGTGAGAGTTTGTTGCACATTTAAAAGTTGTTCAACAATCATGGGTGCCTGAGGAAGGTGTGCCATGATTCCGTGCTTTTTATTTTTTTCTTTTTTTCTTTTTCTTGTGTGTTTATAAATAATAATCCTTAAAAGGGCTATATGGTGATATTTACAGATGCAATCTGCGGAATAAATAAAAGAGAGTAAAATAAATAGCAAAAATGAAATGTACTTAGCTAAGAAATTGCGTTTGCATCAAGTCCGGAATGGCAATGTACGAGGAAATTGCCGAAAAGGTGAGGGGCCAGACGGTTGGTCTGTGCGTCAGTCAAGTTCGTGGCGTCCAATCTCCCTTGTCCCAAAACAATGGGCAATTCAAAGCCTTTGGATATGGTAGTGACGCTTCGTAGTGGTTGAAGTAATTGACGATGGCTTGTTCGAGGGGTGGTTCGTAGGAGTTGCGAGCTAAATGAAAGGTTATATAATGGATTCGACCTTGGGGTTATGCAATGGCCTGAACGTTTGGTGGTCAGTCGAAAGATTTTGAAGGTGGTTGTGAAGACCGATGGTATGGTATCCACGGGCGATTAAGGAGTTGAGAAGGGGGGGGGGGGGGGGGGGGGGGTGAATGAATGCTTAAATGTATGTATTCCTTTCAAAGCTTAATGGGGTTGCAGACTAAAGGTAATGGCGTGCCTTACCTTTCTTTTTTATTAAGACCACTAGGTAATTCCATGGGTGTCCATCCATTCACCCTTTAATTTAAGGCCTCACCTTTTGTCAAAAAAGGTGTGAAGGCAATTGCATGGCAGCGTGCAGATCAACAGCGACAACGTGAGTAGGAGGGTGGACAAGGCAGCCTCTGCAAGCTTTTTCTGTCTGTGAGCCAGGAGAGGATGTTGATGGCAAGTAGGGGGCACTCCCTTTGACACTGCACGGGCACATTTTGGTGAAGGTCGACAATTGAAGCTTTCCTCTCGGCAGGGATCGATTCCCACGCCCACTCGGACAATGCAGATTTTCAAGACTTCAGAGTGGTGTGCAGGCAGGTCCTCTCACGGTTGTAGAGAGCCAGTTTTTCTTAGCTCTTGGGTATATTCCCTAGCTTCTTGTCGACTCAATTTCTTCTTCCGCTTTTCCTTCTTTGAAACCCTCACAATCTTGTCATAGCTCACAAAGTCAATGACGTTGAAAAAAATCCGAACTCGATCGCCAATTCTTTCGAAACCAAGTCTTTTCTAAATCTTCAAGCTCCTCTGCTTTCTTTGACTCTTCTCTCTCTCGCCTTCACAATCCGCAATTTTTAGACTTGGAACTTGAGACTCGGCATTAACTTGGAACTTGAGACTCGGCATACTGTATCTTGATCGTCATGAAGCCAAAACTGGAAACCGATTGCCGATTAGTTGTTGATTTGTCACCAATTAATGACCAAGCAAAATTTGTTTTGCAAGACTGATTAAGCTTTGAATTTCCATGAATCCTTGAATCTTTGTATTGCAAATTTGATGAGTTGCAATTTGGAGTTTGTCGATTCGAGGAGTTTCCTTCTTGAGATTGAATCTAGTGCTGATTAAATCAAACCTGTTTGTTCTGATACCATTGTTGGGAAGAAGAGGGGGAGACCGGTTGCTTAAAACCATTCAACCTTGCTCGCAGACATCACCATCAACCTGTCCACCTCTTTTCCCAATTTCCAAGCGCGCGCGCGCGCGCACACACACACACATACACACACACACCTAGACTATGACACACACACATAGAACATGGAATTGACAAAGACAAGATTGTAAGAGTGTGTAAGAGAATTGTAAGAGATAGAGACATGATTAGAGAGTACACAACAAATTAAGCCTAGCATAAGAGAGTAGAGAAGAGAATCTACAAGAGAAAGGCCTACATCTAGCCTCAAACTCCATGGCACCTCTCTTTTGGAGTTGGTAGTTAATATAGTATTAGTGAGTTTAAGGTGCCAAAATTTGAGGGCCCTCTTTTACAACTACTTCACTTTTGTAAATGAGTGAAGCTCATTAGTTCTTGCATGACCCATGAGGGGAGTTCCCACTACAATTATTTACAGAGCCATAGTGGCTTATTGAAATGAAATCTAAAATATTGTGCGAGCATAAAATGGCCGAGAGTTATTGCCTGCGCCTCTTTGTCAACTCCCCGCATTCCACTCTACAAAATCATCATCATCAACTCATTTAGAAAAATAAATAGACAACACATAGTTAACCATTACGCCAGTTATCCCAATTGCACCTAACCACTACAACAAGAGGGTGCCCAGTCCCGTAACTGTAAGGTCCCTCCCTAAACCCTAGAGCCATTTTGAACTTTTTCAGCGTAGAAAATAATTTAGAAAAAGCAAGACCGACAAAGAAGTCATGCGGACGAGACTTTACTCCAGAATGAAAAGAGAAGGATATTCGGATAAGAAATTACGTCATCCCTATATTTTTCCAAAAAGATTAAGATTATTTTTATATTTCTTCGTCAAAAGCCACGTGGGAACTGATCTAGATCGGGAACTAGGAGAAAAAGGGACTAACTTGATTGAAAGATAAAGTTAAGAGATAAGAACTAAGAAGAAAATTGGGGTCCAATAGGAATTAAGAAGAGAATTGGGGTCCAATAGCATTTGACAAGAGAAATGGGGTCCAATAGCAATTAAGAGGAGAATTGGGATCCAATAGGATTTGAGAAGAGAATTGTGGTCCAATAGGAATTAAGAAGAAAACTGGGGTCCAATAGGAATTGAGAAAGAATACCCACCATTTTCTATATAAGCAATCTTCTCCTTTATAATTTTGGGGACACACACATATTGCTAAGCTACTTGTATATTTGCTATGCTCAAGATTATGCTTAAGTAAATCAAGGTTTCCATTAAACCTTGCTCTTGCTCTCTCCCTCTCTTGGAGGCCAAACCCTCAACTCTCTTCCTCTCTTGAAGGCCAAACCATTGAGGGTTTTGTGAAGAAGCTCCTCTCTCTTTCCTCTTCATCCTGAATCCCTTTCCTTCCTCCTTGAGCCTCACATCTCTTCAAGAAGGACTTCAACCCGACTTCCCTCTTGCTTAGAGGAGGTAATCTTCATTTCTAGTAAGATTATTAATCCATGTGTTTTAATACTATGAAGGTTTATGTGCATCATTTTAGGTTTAAGCTTTAATGGTAACCTTGGAATTAGGGTTAAGTATTAATAGTAGTTATGCATCACTAAATTACGCTTCAAAGGTAGATTTGCACTCGTAAGCTAAGCTATAATGGTAACTTTGCACTTAGATGTAAGCTTTAGTGATTACCTTGCATTTTTAGGTTTTAAGCTTTAATGGAAACCTTGCAATTAGGGTTAAGTGATAAGAGTATCTTCGCATCATAAAGTTAAGCTTCAAAGGTAGATTTGCACTCGTAAGCTAAGCTTTAATGGTAACTTTGCACTTAGATGTAAGCTTTAGTGATTACCTTGCATTTTTAGGTTTTAAGCTTTAATGAAAACCTTGCAATTAGGGTTAAGTGATAAGAGTATCTACGCATCATAAAGTTAAGCTTCAAAGGTAGATTTGCTCTCGTAAGCTAAGCTTTAATGGTAACTTTGCACTTAGATGTAAACTTTAGTGACTACCTTGTATTTTAGGTTTAAGTTTTAATGGAAAGCTCGAAAACTCATAAATTATAGGATGACCTTCTAGCTTCCTAAAATGGAAAGCTAGGTACCATAAGAAAAGAGTAGTTGTTTAAACTCGATAGAAGTAGTTCAATTTTTGGTATTGAAGAGTATTTCTAAAGTTTTCAATTTCAAGTTTGTTTGCAAATACGGGATGGGGGAGATAGGGGATAACTTCGCGGAATTGATCTCCGTGTTGTTTGAACTTAAAACTCTACAAGCTTCCATGGAGATGCCCCATGGATGGCAAAGGATTGCAAAAACCTGAGATCGTACAAAACGGGGATTGAACTTTAAAAAAGTTGGCATTTCCGAAGAAACATTAACCATCAAATACCTATGGCAAAAACTCGCTTGTATTTTCTAAATAAACGATAATTAATGAAAGTAGGAATTAAGGTCGATAAATGAATGAACCTGGAAATTACCAACTAGGAGTTAAAAAAAAGAATCTCGAGAGGTGATAGGGATAGCCCATTGCAAAACATAGATTTAACTAGGAGTTTTGAAGATTGTCTGGAAATGATCGAGAATCAAGATGGATCTTCTTGGGGTCGATTGGATTGAAAGGCCGGCCCATTGAGAGAATTCTCTTGGGAAACTTGTCGGAGATTGGCCCTTTTCGGCTAGAGCAGTGTAACCGGCAAGTTGTTATACCTAGGTCATTCATGCCCGAGGGATAAGGGATGAATGGGTTTGTTTTACTTTTGCCCGGCCGAGTGAAGTACCCACGGTATCTTATTGGAAATCGGCCATAATCCGGGTATGGCCTGATGCCAATAGTTGGATGAGAAGGTTATACTCAGGGAGGATGATGTGAATTTAATTAAGGAAATTTGTTCGACTTGGTTGCTTCAAAAGGAACTGGAAAGGCTAGGAATATAGGGGCTATCCTGTGCATTTGTCACCAGATGGTGCTATACCTCTCGAAATAAAATGCTTAGGAAGGAATGATTAAATTACTTGATGAGGCTTTCCCAAACACTTAATTCTGGGAAATATTGTGAAGGTGATGCCATTTTGATGGCTTGTAACCGATTATCTTGGCCCGAATGGGGAGGTAAGATGAATTGGTTGAAACTAAATGTGTTGCATGATTAGTTAGGAAACTAGTTACAAGCTAATTATAGCACATAAAGGAAAGGAAATGAATTAAAAGTTTCTAAATAAAGATCTGGTGGGAACAACCAGATGAATTTCCCTGAATGAGGGTATGCAACAAATTGCATGCTGCTTCTTGTTTGATGATGTCCGATAGACTACTGTTTTCCTGATTTTGTAGTAGTTAAGTACTACCTCGGGAAGGGATTTTCATGAAATGGTTCGGTGGGTAGGCGGATCCGGAGGGTCAGATGGCCGGATGCTGATTTAAAATTTTTATGTTAAACGCTAGGACTACGTGGGATAAAAATGGGTAATCAAGGACGAGCGAGACCAGGTAGGATTGCAAGATCCCTCTTCTTAGGGGAAAGTGATAACTGTCGTGCCTGCTTGTCAGAAAAAAGGGGTTATCGCCATGAAGCAAGGGAGAACAAGAAAGCAAGAGCAGATCCTCAAGTTAAAGATCAAGAGAATCAAGACTAAGGACCACGATTTTGGGTGCGGAAAGTTGTCAAGGACAGATTGATTATGAGAATCGGATAGAATCATTGAATGAAGGGATGTACCCTCTTGGGTTGGCATTCGAGATAGGCCGGAGTCCTGTCTGAGTGTCGGTCCCAAGTGGGAGGGATACCTGCAGATAGATCTACGTCATTCCCTGGGACGGTCTGGAGGACTGAGGGAGGTGAGTAGGGTCGAGTCTGGGTATGGCCCTCACAAGTGGTATCAGAGCGGATTGATTATGAGAAGCGGATATAATCGTTGAATGAAGGGATGTACCCCCTTGGGTTGGCATTCGAGATAGGCCGGAGTCCTGTCTGAATGTCGTTCCCAAGTGGAAGGGATACCTGCAGATAGATCTACGTCACTCCCTCGAACGGTCTGGAGGACTGAGGGAGGTGAGAAGGGTCGAGTTTGAGTATGGTCCTCATAGTAACAATATATATATATATGTATGTATGTATGTATGTATGTATATATATCTATTACCATATCTATCCAGATCCACACATAAATCTATTTCTATATATGTATAATATAATCTATTTATATCTCTATGAGTGCGTGCATGTGGTGAGTGCATGAAGGAGAAGATAGAAACATGTTGTGGAGCGTAGGATGAGAAGAAGGCTCATCTACTCCCTATTGTTCTATTAAGTCAATAAGTGAATTATTTTAGTGATGGGTTAGTGGGTGTCCGCGGCCTAATTGGTTTCAAACCCCAACAATCTACAGTTGTGAAGCATGCATGTGGATTCTACCCAACACCCATCATCTCAATGCAATGTGAAAACTGCTCTAAGCCTAAGGCTTTTGTCAGAGCATCTATAGGGTTGTCATCCATATGGACTTTGACAAGCTCAATGTGTTTGCTAGCCAAAATATCTAGTATCACATGTTACCTAACCTTTGTGTGTGTTGACTTCAAGTGAAACATGAAGTTCTTAGCTTGCATTATAGCACTCTGACTATCACTAAAGCCTAATGAATGTCAAGATCTCCAATTAGATGAGCTAACCATACAGTTTCCTTGCTAGCATCATAACTTGCAACATACTATGCCGCTGTGGTGGGAGATGAAGTGCAATCTTGGGCACATGACCTCCACAAAATGGCTATTTTAGCAAACAATAATACATAGCTAGCTGTGGATCTTTTACTATCCACACAACCCACATCATCTACATCCATGCAACCCACTATGGAAGCATCACTACTCCCAACAACGTAAGCACTTTCTCGTTGTACCCTTAAGATATCTCAAAATGTGATTCACTCCTTCCCACTGCTTTCTACCAGGATTTTTCATAAATCTGCTAACCACTCCCACTATAAATGCAATGTCTGATTTGTTGACCACCATGGCATACATAAGACTACCCAATGCTAAAGAGTATGGCACCTTAGCCATTTTTGCTTTCTCAGCATCAGAGTTGGGAAGCATCATCTTTGCTAAGTTCTACATATGCTTGCATGAGGTACTCAATGAAGCCTTCCCACCCTGCATATTAAAACATTACAAGACTTTGTGGATATACGTCTCATGAGATAACTCAAGTATTTCATGCTTTCTGTCTCTCTTGATACGCAAAACAGGAAAGTGATTTGCATTTCCCAAGTCCTTCATAGAAAATTGCATGCTAAGTGATTTCTACAAATGGAAATCTTCTCCTTAAACTTCTTGACAATGAGCATATGATCAACATAAAGTATCAAGATGATTGATGAACCATCGTTCAGCTTCCAAGTATACAAGCAGTGGCCTTCTTGGCTCCTCACATAGCCTTGGGACTACATGTACTTGTCAAATTTCTGGTACCACTACCTTGAGCCTTGCTTAAGGCCATACAATGTCTTCCGTAGTTTACACACTAGTTTTGCCCTACTAGGTTTGTTAGGTTTAACTTCAAAACCCTATGGCGTCTGATTGCTTCCTGTAAACATCCTCTTCTAGATCCCCTTGAAGACATGTCTTTTTCACATACATCAGGTCAAGTTCCATATCCTTAGTGGCTACTAGCCCAAGCACAAGACGTGATGTGGTCATCTTGTTTATTGGAGAAAAAAATTCATCGAAATCCACACCTTTTTTCTGCTTGAATTCCTTAGAACCAATCCAACCTTATACTCGAGATCGAGATCTTTTGTCGTGTATTTCTTCTTATACACTTGTTTGTAAAGGAAAGGCTTGTTTTCCCCCTATAACTTTTGTTAGTTCCCAGGTCTCATTTGGCACAATTGAATTGTATTCTGTTTGCATAGCTTGCTCCCACTACACGCTATCTTCCATATGAATAGCCTCTTGGTAGCAGGTTGGCTCTCCACAGTCAATGACTAATAGATAGTCTAGCCATGTTGAAAAGCATTAGGTGCATAAGAGACTCTCTCATATCTCATCAATGTGTAACTACATGAATCCACTCTCAATAGAGCACTGCTAGTGGTAGAAATGTCACAAGTAGACTAAGATGTCGGTCTAATCTTAGTTGAGGCTACATCTTCAAATCTAACTTTTTGATAGTCCACCTCTATGATAGGTTTCTTGTGCATCTTTGATTCATTGAAGATAACATGCAAGCTTCAAATTACTCGTTTAGATTCTGGATGCTAGAAATAGTATCCCTGTTCTCTATCAACAGCATAACCAATGATGATGTATTTGTGTGATGTGGGGTCTAGCTTTCTACGTAGACCTTTAGGCACATTTGAGAATGCCTCAAACCCAAATACATGAAGTCTGTCATAGTATGGTTGTGGAGTGCACGTGCACGGATGCGTGCATGTGAGTGAGGAGGAGGCACAAATTTGGGTGGAGCTCAGAGTGAGTTATTCTCACACTCCTTATTCTATACTACACAAAGAGTAAGTGAGTTAGTGATGGGTTAGTACGTCCGTGGGTCTATTAGCCTTAACCCCAACAATATCCCACTTGAAGGCAAACATGGCCCAAGTGGCCTATGTATATACAACATGTACAATTGTGAATCATTCCAATGGCTTCACTCTACACCTCTCATCTCAATGCAATGTGCAAACCACTTTGAGGCTCTTTGCGAGAGCCTTTGCATGGTTTTCATCCATATGAACATTGACTATCTCATTGCTAGCCAGTATATATGAGGTATACTCCATATCATGTGATACTACCTGACCTCTATGAGTTTTGACTTGGAGTGAAACAGAGGGTTATTTGCTAACACAATAGCATTGTGACTATCACAATGCAACAATGGAGTTTGATAAATATTAAGGTCTCCCACTACTTGCTAGCACTAGAAATTGCAACATTATCTTTGTAGTGGAAGATGAAGTGCAATGTAATGGAAATGGCCTATGAACATTGAGGATAGCGGAATTAAGAGACTATAGTGAGTATTTTTAAGAGACTGCTTTGAGAACATAGAGGGTGAACTTAATTAGCTGTAGCAACATAATCATTATATTTAATTAACTTGGCATGAACAACACTTTTGGAATAGAGAGAATTAGAGAACATGACAACAGTTGAGGATAGGATTTATGTGGAGCCGGTCCCCCTCCAAAAGGCTTTTGTATTATAGGTTCTCCCATAAAGAGAGACTTAGTACAATACAATCTTTGTGTTCCTTGTGACCTAGGTGATGCAATAAAGATGGAAAGCTTCATGCATCATGAGCATAACATAAACTTTGTAAAACATTAACCATCCCCGGCCTCAGTCCCAAGGCCTCAAACACCTTTGAAGGTGGAGAGAGCTAGCGGGGAATGAGGGTAGGGAAAAGGAAGAAGAACTAACATATGAAAAAGAGATAGTTCCTCACTTATCATCACTCTTCTTGCATAGCATAGCATAATAGCATAATAATGATGATGAAGAAGATGGCAAGCTTAAGCATTGAAGCATAGCTCTTGGTTGGATTTGCATTCCATAGCCAAGAGTACTGGTGTAGGCTCTCAACTTCTCAACAAGCTTGGAGAAGGAGATGGAGCTCTTGCACTTTGCACTTCACACAATGAGAGTGTGTGTTAGTGTGTGGGGGAGAGTGTACCTTGCAAGCAAGCCCCTAGCTTCCTTGGTCGACCCCTCATTGTATCTCAGGCTTCATTTTGATTGGACCCCTACAAGCTTAGCCAATCACATGCATAGTGCATATGAAAGAAACCATGCTAGCCTTAGGACAAGTGTACCCCTATCCCATTTGAGAGAGAGGACTTAATAAATGCATAAACAATTGGTTTATTTAGCTAAATTATCATTGGACCCCTTGAGAGGCCAACCAATAGGCTTTAGGCACCTTATGAGGGCAACATGGAGAGGAACTTGACATGTGTCCTTGTTGCTTCTTTAGCCAAGGCTTGCCTTGTGTGAGGGTGTTGCCTTGTGTGAGGGTGTGTGTGTTCTCTCTCATGCCCCTACAAGTAGGGCTCGCCCCCCCATGACTAGGGATGGTGGTTGAATTTTGGAACACCTTGAGCCCCTCAAGCACCTTAGTCATGGAGCACCTTAGCACCTTAGTCATTAAGCACCTCAAGCACCTTAGTTAGCAAGCACGACAAGCACCTCAAGCTTGGGCCGGGTTCCCACCTCAAGCACAACCCTAGCTTGCCTAAAGTTTAAGGAACTTTAACACTAACCTTTGGAGGTCTTTAATGAATCTAACCCTAATGTCTTTCAAGCTCCATTAGCTAGCTCTTTGACATACCATCTTTCATTTGGACTCATTAACTTTGGCCGCGCGTCGAGATAGATCCATAAGCACATGTCTATATTCTAACCCTTGTTCCGGTTTATTCTCCCACATTAAATGATCATTTTAATATTAGAAAATCATTTGGGTTGTTTAGATATTAGATTTTATGACATTACCTCTCTCTTGAACTCATAGTCATCCTCGACTATGGACAATGAGGTATAAGAGATAAAGCCTTAGTCATTAGTCAATGTTTCTTAGTGGGTAGAGGATCCCTTTTTACCCTACAAAATCATTCCAAGATGGATAACTGATCCATTTGGTGCTTGGGAGACGTAACTTCCCCAAGAAGTCTACTCTTTAGTCCATATCATAATTCCAAAGTAGAGTGACAATTTCTACTTTGTGTTTGAGAGACGTTGTCAACACAAACATGATTCTAAGCATACATACTACTTAAATTTGTGCACAATAAAAAGAGAATTAGTCTTATAAGACAAAAACATTGATCATTAAAAAGAAAAATGTACATTTGCTTACTCTAATGTAGCATTGTAAGCATTGACAAGGTTCATACTATCCTTAAGCTGTATTCCTTGCATCCATCTAGGATCTTCAAAAGGATAACTTTTGAACTTAATAAGATATCGTCGGCTAATCTTACCATGCCGTAGCACCTTGTCTTCATGCCGAAGGATAGCTTCGAATTGTAGCACCTCTTCTTGGTCTTCGATTTCTAGGGGGTCTTCAATAATTCGTTCTTTTGGTGGCTCTCCTTTGTAGGCCTTAAGTAGGCTCACATGAAAAGCATTGTGTATGTACCAATGGTTGGGAAACTTGAGTGGATAAGCCATGTTGCCTCAATCGAGCCTTGAGAAACTTAAGTAAGACCCAATCATTTTCTTTGAATGTTAAGGCCCTTCTGTGCTTATCAACAGAAGGTTTTTGCCTTTGTTGAGAGATGGATATAGCCTCCTTAATCTTTTGGAAAGATTCTTGTAGGTCACGGCTATACTCATTGACACTAGCGAAGATCTTCACATGTACTTTAATTAGCAAGGGACTTTTAGGTCTTCTTTATATGATCTCAAAAGGTCCCTTTCATGTAGTAGTATGGACAATTTTACTATACGTGTACTCTACAAGGGTAAATACTTCTCCCATTGTGAGCATTTATCTACTTCTGTAACATAAGTCTTTAGTAGATTGAGAATCATAAGATTGGCTATCTCACTTTGGCCATCCGTTTGTGGGTGATAGGCCGAAGAGAAATTCAATCTTGTGCCTAGATTTTCAAAGAGACCTTTTCGAAAATTACTGGTCATTCTAGGGGCTCTATCTGACACGATGGATGTTAACAATCCATGGTGTTTGAAAATTTGGGATATGAAGAGGGTCGCCATTTGGTGTCCTTAATTGTCTTTTTGACCGGAATAAAGTGTGCTTGCTTGCTAAACCTGTCGACTATTGTCCATATTTCCATATTCCCATGGATAGACTTAGGTAATCCAAAAATAGAATCCATGGATATACTCTCCCATGGTGAATTGGGGATTGGCAAGGGCTGGGATTGTGGTTGACTTTGGGAACACCTTAAGCCCCTCGAGCACCTTCTTCATGGAGCACCTCAAGAACCTTAGTCAGTAAGCACGACAAGCACCTCAAGCTTGGGCCGGGTTCCCACCTCAAGCACAACCCTAGCTTGCCTAAGGTCAAAGGAATTTTAACACTAACCTTTGGAGGCCTTTAATGAAGCTAACCCTAAGGTCTTTAAGCTCCATTAGCTAGCCTTGCTCTTCGATATACCATCTCTCATTTGAACCCCTTTAACCTTGGCCCCGTGTTGAGGTAGATCCATAAGCACATGTCTATATTCTAACCCTTGTTCCTGTTTATTTTCCCACATTAAATATGAGAAAATCATTTGGGTTGGTTAGATATTAAATTTTATGGCATTATCTCTCTCTTGAAATCATAGTAGTCCGCGACCATGAGGCAGAAGAGATAAAGCCTTAGTCATTAGTCGATGTTTCTTAGCAGGTAGAGGATCCCTTTTTACCCTACGACATCATTCTAAGATGGATGACTAATCCATTTGGGGCGTGGGAGACTTAGCTGCCAGAAGCATGTCTACTCTTCAGTCCATTTCATTCTCCCAAAGTAAAGTGATAAATTCTACTTGGTGCTTGAGAGACGTCATCATCACAAACATGATTCTAAGCATGCATACTACATAAATTTCTGCACAAGAAAAAGAGAATTAGTCTTATAAGACAAAAACATTGATCATTTAAAAGAAACATGTACATTTGCTTACTTTAATATAGCATTGTAAGCATTGACAAGGTTCATACTATCCTTAAGTTGTATTCCTTGCATCCATCTAGCATCGTCAAAAGGATATTTTTTAACATAATAAGATACCGTCGGATAATCTTACCATGTTGTAGTACCTTGTCTTCATGCCGAAGGATAGCTTCGGGTTGTAGCACCTCTTCTTAGTCTTCAATTTTTGGTGGGTCTTTAATAATTAGTTCTTTTGGTGGCTCTCCTTTGTAGGGCTTAAGTAGGCTCACATGAAAAGCATTGTGTATGAGCAAATGGTTGGGCAACTTGTGTTGATAAGCCATGTCATTGATTGGTTTCAAGATTTGAAAAGGGCCATAGTATCCTTTTCCTAGTTAGCATAATACTTTTGGTGGCTCATAGGATTTTTGCCCGTCGTTTGCCTCAATCGAGCCCTCCGAAACTTAGGTAAGACCCAATCATTTTCTTTGAATGTTAAGGCTCTTCTATGCTTGTCAGCAACATCTTTTTGACTTTGTTGAGAGATGGATATAGCCACCTTAATTTTTTGGAAAGATTCTTGTAGGTCATGGCTATACTCATCGGCACAGTGAAGATCTTCCCATGTACTATAAGTAATGATCTCAAAATGTGCTTTTTCCATAGTAGTATGGACAATATCATTGTACACATACTCTACAAGGGTAAGTACTTCTCCCATTGTGAGCGTTGATCTACTTCTGTAACATAAGTCTTTAGTAGATCAAGAATTGTAAGATTGGCTATCTCACTTTGGCCATCTGTTTGTGGGTGATGGGCTGAAGAGAAATTTAATCTTGTACCTAGATTTTCAAAGAGACCTTTACAAAAATTATCGATCATTCTAGGATCTCTATCTGACATGATGAATGTTGGTAATCCATGGTGTTTGAAAATATGTGATATGGAAAGAGTTGCCATTCGGTGTGCCTTAATAGTCTTTTTGACAGGAATAAAGTATGCTTGCTTGTTGAACCTGTCAACTATTGTCCATATTCCCGTATTCCCATCATATATTCTCTCATGGTGAATTAGGAATTGTCAAGGGTTGGAGTAACCTAGGTTGCTTCCTTCTATCATACTTGGTCTTTTGGCATACCACACATTTTGAAACATTCTCTTGTATGTCTACTTCATGGTAGGCCAATAGAAGTACGTTCTACTACTCGAAGAGTAGGTTCAACGCCTCTATGTCCCGCATAGGGAGGAGCATGGATTCATACATGAATTTATCACGAAGAGAGTGGGTAATACATAGCCTGTTGCCATGGAGAAGATAACCATCTTGCAAGGGGAATGGTTCTTCTTTCTTCCCCAATGCAAGGGCTGACATAATATCTTTAAAGTCAGGGTCAGTAGCATACTCATCTATCATAAAAGATAGAACATTGTGAGTTGGTATAGACACCGCATTGACTCTTGGTCATCCTCAAAGTGCATCAGCCACTTGATTGAGATTACCAGCAATGTGAGCAATATGAAAATAAAATTGTGAAATAAAATTTGCCCACCTCATTTGTTTGTCAGAAAGCTTGGTTTGCATCATGAAGTACTTGAGACTTTCGTGGTCCGGTCATAAAATAAATGGAATCCCCAATAGATAGTGCTTCCATGTGTCTAGGGTATGTAGAACAGCTAAAAGCTCTTTTTCGTATTTGCTCGGCATTGAGCCTTTGGCTCTCATATGCTATGGAATTCCCTTCTTGAAGCAAGACTGCTCCAAGGCAATCAGCACAATCATCACATTGGACCTCAAATGGTTTTGAGAGATCCGGAAGTATAAGGACTGGTTGTGAGGTAAGCTTCTCTTTGAGATTGTCAAAAGCATTTTGCTCTTTAGCAGTCCTCCATGAGTACTTAACGTTTTTCTTTGTTAAGTCATGTAATGGTCCTGCTATTTGAGAGAATTTTTTTGTCATAAAATCTAATATCTAACCAACCCAAATGATTTTCTCATATTAAACTGATCATTTAATGTGGGAGAATAAATGGGAACAAGGGTTAGAATATAGACATGTGCTTATGGATCTATCTCAACACGGGGCCAAGGTTAAAGGGGTCCAAATGAGAGATGGTCTATCAAAGAGCAAGGCTAGCTAATGGCGCTTAAAGACCTTAAGTTTAGCTTCATTAAAGACCTTCAAAGGTTAGTGTTAACAGTCCTTTGACCTTAGGCAAGCTATGGCTGTGCTTGAGGTGGGAACCCGGCCCAAGCTTAAAGTGCTTGTTGTGCTTGCTGACTAAGGTGCTTGAGGTACTTAATGACTAAGGTGCTAAGGTGATCCATTACTAAGGTGCTTAAGTCGTTCAAGGTGTTCCCAAAAGTCAACTTGATCCCTACTCAAGGGGGGGTGATCCCTTATTGTAGGAGCATGAGAGAGAACACACACACCCTCACACAAGACAAGCTTGGTCTAAAGAAGTAACAAGGAAACTTGTCAATTTCTTCTCCATGTTGCCCTCATGGTGTGCCTGAATCCTATTGGTTGGCCTCTCAAGGGGTCCAATGATAATTTAGCTAATTGAATTAATTGTTTATGCATTTATCAAGTCCTCTCTCTCAAAGTGGAAAGGGGGATACTTGTCCCAAGGCTAGCATGGTTGCTTGATATGCACTCTGTATCTGATTGGCTGGCTTGTAGGGGTCCACTCATCTTCCAGCATGAGCTACAAGGGGGGGTGACCAAGGAAGCTAGGGGCTAGCTTGGGGGGTATACTCTCTCTCTCTCTCTCTCTCTCTCTCTCTCTCTCTCTCTCTCTCTCTCTCTCTCACACACACACACACACACTCTCTCTCTCTCTCTCTCTCTCTCTTTCTCTCTCTCTCTCTCTCTCTCTCTCTCTCTCTCTCTCTCTCTCTCTCTCATTGTGTGAGGTGCAAAGTGCAAGAGCTCCATCTCCTTCTCCAAACTTGTTGAGAAGTTGAGAGCCTACACCAACACACTTGGCTATGAAATGAAAATCCAACCAAGAGCCATGCTTCAATACATAATCTTGCCATCTTCTCCATGTTCATTACTGTGCTATTATGTATGCTAAGCAAGAACAATGATGATAAGTGAGGAGCTACCTCTTTCTCGTATGTTACTTCTTCTTCCTCTTCCCTACCCTCATTCCCCGCTAGCTCTCTCCACCGTCAAAGGTGTTTGAGGCCTTGGGACTAAGGCTGGGGATGGTTAATGCCTTTACCAAGGATTATGTTATGCTTGTGATGCATGAAGTTTCCCATCTTCATTGCATCACCTAGGTCACAAGGAACACAAAGGTTATATTGCACCGGTCTCTCTTTATGGGAGAATCTATAATACAAAAGCCTATTGGAGGGGAGACCGGCTCCACATAAATCTGGTCCTCAGATGTTGTCATGTTCTCTAATTCTCTCTCTTGCAAAAGTATTGTTCATGCCAAGTTAATTAAGTATAATAGTTATGTTGCTACCGCTAATTAAGTTCACCCTCTATGTTCTCAAAGTAGTCTCATAAAAATGCTCACTCTAGTTCTTTTAATTCTGCTATTCTCAAAGTTCATAGGCCATTTCCATTACATTGGTATCAAAGCTATTGGTTTCTCTTTTCTTGCTTAAGAAGATACTTCCTTAAGTTGTCCATGAAAGGTTGAGCCTATTCATTGTAATAGGGTAAGTGGGACAGGGATCTATTAACTTGGTTGAGAAGGACTTAGTTTGAGGTACACGTTGGGGACTATACTCTTGATAATGGAGTCTCTTGGGGCTTGACTTTGGATTAACCATTATTGAGATACAAGCAAGCTCAATAGGAACCATAATCAACCAAGCAATGTTAAACCCTCTCCACTAGTCTTTGCAATCAATATTGTATAAACAATGGGTGTGGCTGCTTGAGAACTAATTTTCAAAGGTAAAGAAGAGTAGAGACTAAGGTCTTTGAGGGTTCCAAAGCACAAATTAATCTATACATAAGTTTAATTAGCATGGATGAAAATAACCAAGAGAGTCGGATGAACATTGATAACTTTGATTTTGCACATGAAGGTGCTAATGATGATGCCCCCATGTTTATCAATTATCTTATTAATAGGTTGCAACAAGCGATGGGCAACCATGCTTTGAAAGCCAAAGTTACTCAAAAATTGCGTGCTTATGGGATTTCCCTTCCTCTCCAAGAGGAGAGAGAGCTTAGGAGGCCTCTTGATGAGACTCCCAAAAGAAGACTCTCTCCCATAAAAGAGGAGGAATCCAAAGAATGAGAAAGAAGCAAAGCCCTAAGTTCCTCTGAAGATGTGGATCCTTGAAGACGGCTGTCTAGACGATCACCAACTCCTCCCAAGAGGAAACGGTCAACCCACAGTCCTTCTCCTCGTTGCTCCGAAAGGGAAGAGAGGAAACAAAGGAAGAAAAGGGCAAGAAAGAGGTCACCCTCTTCTCCTTCTTCTTCACCTTCCTCCTCTGACGACAAAAGCAGTTGATATTCTCCTAGAGAATACAAGAGGAGAAGCCATCGCAAATCCTACCTTGCGTGGGTCCCAAAAGCTCAAGAAATTCAAAGAGGGAGGAAAGAGTATCTCTTTTCTTACCTATGATGGCACCTTTGGTGCCACCGACAAAGTATTGGCCTTTATCCAACAATTTGATGTGGCCTTTGGAGACAAGGGCTTCACAAAGTCCTCCAAGCTACGTCATGTAGCTATGCACTTCCAAAAATTTACTCGTCAATGGTGGGCTAGCCTTTGTGGCAATGGTGAAGCCCCAAAGACATGGAAAACTCTACGATTTTCATCATGAAGCGATTCCTTGCAAGTGATGCAAAGGGCAAAGTGCTTACCAAATGGTGGAGTTTGAAGCTGCTCTCCAACAAGTCTATCCACAAATATGTGGACAAGTTTTGGGTTTTACATCTCAAATCTACTGTCTTTCAAAAGATAGACTTTGTTGAACAACATCAATAATTTTGTGCGGGATTACCTGAAGAAAAATTCAACTCCCAATGGCCTGGTTCTATCACCGAAGTAATCCACCACACTATGGTTGCTTCGCACATCAATTTTCAAAAAGGGGCTAAACAGAATGCCAAGCCCATGGAAAACAAAGATCAAAATGAAGCAAAGGGAAATAACAATGCCCAAAATTCTTCCCAAGGCAATTCCAACAACAACAACAACAATCGGTCCAAGGAGAAGGGAGTTACAACAAAGGTAAAAATAAACTCTCTCCTGAAGAGCTAGAAGCTTTTTGTAAGGGCCACCAATGCTTCAAGTGTGGGGAGCAAGGACATGGCTACCATTCTTGCCCCAAAAGAAATGCCTACAATGAGACTCCTAGAGCTTCCATGATCGAAGCTCCAAAAGATGATGCTCATTGCAAAGGATCACCTCTCTCCTTGCTTGGGGAAAGGTAAGGGAGCATGATGATTTCATTTTATTTGACCCTTGCTCTACTCACAACTTCATATCAATGGAGTTGGCCACTAATTTCAGCATTCAAGCTTTTGAGATGGGAGATGTTGTAACTGTCGATGGAGCTTTCAAGGGACAACAAGCCTCCATTAATCCCTTGATTGGGAAGTTGAGCTTCATGTCCAAAGCTACGTCGATAAAAACATGAATTTTTCATCTCTCCTCTCCATCATGAGGATGTTATCCTAGGGGCACCATGGTTCAACCGCATGGCTACCAACATAAAGTTCCCTAAAAGGAGAATCTACTTCACCTATAGGGAAAAGAGCATGTATATAGATTCTAGTGAGTCCGATCGTACTATACCACTTGTAAATTCACCTGCTTTTGATAAGTCAATGAAAAGCTCAGTTTTTGCGTACATGATTTTTGTCAAAGAGTCTCTAAATGATGCTAATGTTTTATCAAGTGAAAATGATAGAATCAAGAAGAGTTAGACTTGTCTAATTTTCTAAAAGGAATCCAAGATGTTTTTATCAATGATATCCCTTTGGACTTACCTCCAAAACGAGGGGATGATGACCATCAAATTGAACTCCTACCAGAAAGCTCACCGCCTAACAAGTCTCCTTATCAAGTTTCCCAAGCTCAACAAGAAGAGATCATGAGGCAAGTACAAGAATTGGTAGACAAAGGGATGGTGAGGCCTAGCCCCTTTTCCTTTTGTTATCTAGTCCTTTTAGTGCAAAAGAAAGATTGTACATACCGCATGTGTGTGGACTATCGAGCGCTAAACCATATCATTATCAAAACAGATTTCCCGTACCACGGGTAGAAGATCTATTTGATAAGCTACAAGGTTTGATCTACTTTAGTACGATTGACCTTAAAAGTAGCTATCATCAAATAAGGATAGTGAATGAAGATATCCTAAAGACAGTGTTGTGTCCAATGTTTGGTCTTTATGAATATCTAGTCATGCCTTTTGGCTTGATTAATGCAGCAACCACATTCAATCGTTTAATGGAGAAAATATTTAGACCCTATTGCAAATTCACTGGAGTGTTCTTTGATGATATCATCATCTATTCCAAGTCCTTGAAGGAGCACAAGCAACATCTCCATGTGATTTTTCAAGCTTTGAGGGAGAACAAGCTTTTTAGGAATCAAAAGAAGAGTGAATTTTTTCTTCAAGAGATTCAATACTTAGGTCATATTATCTCTCAAGATGGTATCCATATGGATCCATCAAATTTGGAGGTAATAAAAGCATGGCCTAATCCAAGGAACCTACATGAGCTACGACGCTTTATTGATATGTGTGCATACTATAGATGCTTCATAGCCATATTCTCTCAAATAGCAGGGCCATTGCATGACTTAACAAAGAAGAACATTAAGTACTCATGGACTGCCAAAGAGCAAAATTCTTTTGACAAGCTTAAAGTGAAGCTTACCTCCCAACCAATCCTTATACTTTCGGGTCTCCCAAAGCCATTTGAGGTCCAATGTGATGCTTGTGGTAATTGCTTTGGAGCAGTTTTACTTCAAGAAGGGCACACCATAGCATATGAGAGCCGAAGGCTCAATGCCAATGAACGGGTCTTGGGCATTTATGGAAAAGAGCTTTGAGCTTTTCTACATGCCCTAGACACATGGAAGCACTATCTTTTGGGGACTTACTTCATTTATTTTTGCGAACGGACCACCAAAGTCTAAAGTACTTCATGACGCAAACCAAGCTTTCCGACAAAAAAAATGATGTGGGCAAATTTTCTTTTGCAATTTTATTTTCATATTGCTCACATTGCTTGTAAGAATAATCAAGTGGCCAATGCACTTCCATGACGACCAAGAGTTAATGAGGTGTCTATACAACTCACAATGATCTATCATCTATGATAGATGAGTATGCTACTGACCTCGACTTTAAAGACATAATGTCAGCCCTTCCATTGGGGGAGAAAGAAGAACCATTCACCTTGCAGGATGGTTATCTTCTCCATGGCAATAGGCTATGTGTACCCACTCCCTTTATGAGAAAGTCATATATGAATCCCATGTTCCTCCCTATGCGGGGCATAGAGGCATTCAACCTACTCTTCGAGGAGTAGAAACATAGTTCTATTGGCCTACCATAAAAGTGGACATACAAGAGTATGTATCCAAATGTGTTGTATGCCAAAAGACCAAATATGATAGAGGGAAGCAACTTGGATTACTCTAGCCATTTCCAATCCCTAATTCACCATGGGAGAGTATGTCCATGGATCTTATCTTTGGATCACCCAAGTCTATCCATGGGAATACGAGAATATGGACAATAGTCAACAAGTTTAGCAAGCAAGCACACTTTATTCATGTCAAAATGACTATTAAGGCACACCAAATGGCAACCCTCTTCATATCTCAGATTTTCAAATACCATGGATTAGGTACAAGATTGAATTTCTCTTCGGCCTATCACCCACAAATGGATGGCCAAAGTGAGATAGCCAATCTTACGATACTCAATCTACTAAAGAATTATGTTACAGAAGTACATCAACGCTCACAACAGGAAAAGTACTTACCCCTTGTAGAATATGCGTACAATAATATTGTACATACTACTACGGGAAATGCACCTTTTGAGATCATAGAGGGAAGACCTAAAAGTCCCTTGCTACTTAAAGTACATGGGAAGATCTTCACTGCCGATGAGTATAGCCGTGACCTACAAGAATCTTCCCAAAAGATTGAAGAGGCTATATCCATCTCTCAACAAAGGCAAAAAGTTGTTGCTGACAAGCACGGGAGGGACTTAACGTTCAAAGAAAATGACTGGGTCTTACTTATGTTTCCCAAGGCTTGACTGAGGCAAACGACGGGCAAAAATCCTACGAGCCATCAAAAGAATTATGCTAAACTATCAAAAAGATACTATGGTCCTTTTCAAATCTTGAAGCCAATCATACATGGCTTATCAATTCAAGTTGCCCAACCATTGGCTCATACACAATGCTTTTCATGTGAGCCTACTTAAGCCCTACAAAGGAGAGCCACCATGAGTAGGGATGTTGGTTGACTTTTGGAACACCTTAAGTCCCTCAAGCACCTTAGTCATTAAGCACGTCGAGCACCTTAGTCAACAAGCACGACAAGCACCTCAAGCTTGGGTCGGGTTCCCACCTCAAGCACATCCCTAGCTTGCCTAAGGTCTAAGGGCTTTTAACACTAACCTTTGGAAGTCTTTAATGAAGCTAACCCTAAGGTCTTTCAAGCTCCATTAGCTGGCATTGCTCTTTGACACACCATCTCTCATTTGGACCCATTAACTTTGGCCCTGTGTCGAGATAGATCCATAAGCACATGTCTATATTCTAATCCTTGTTCCATTTATTCTCCCACATTAAATGATTAGTTTATAATAAGAAAATTATTTGGGTTGGTTAGATATTAGATTTATGACATGCAATCTTGGAGGCATGATCTCCATGACACGGTTGCTTTGGCAAATAGGAATAAATAGCGAGACATGGATCTTTGACTATATACATAATCCGCAAAATTAGCATATGTGTAACCCACTATGGATGGATCAGTATTTCCAAGAGTAAGCATCTACTTGCCATACCCTTAAGGTATCTCAGAATGTATTTCATTGCTTTCCAATGCTTACAGCAAGGATTTTCCATAAACCTACCCACAACTTTCAGTATAAATGCAATGTCTCGTTTGGTGGCTTCTATGGCATACATCCTACTATTGAAGAATATGGCACCTTTACTCTTGGATTTTCCTATTCATACTCTCAACAATGCCATTATCAGAAAGTGTGTACAGTGTAGTAAAATGTCATCTATTGCCTCTTTTGTGAACTTGGTAGAGACCAATGGCATGTACAATGTTTTGTGTGAGAGACCGTTTAGATTTTGTTACCTATGCATAGTAAAGTGCCCCTTAAGTTTCAAAAGGGGCTTACAAAAGGTAAATTTGTAGTGCCATAAGGGCGCAAGATTTTGTTGAAATAAATTATGTTTTTCTCAACTTTACACCCTTGTGGCACTTCAAGTTTACCTATTGTATGCCATGTTGTGCACAACTTTTACCATTTACTGTGTGCCCCATTAACACAATGGTTTAATTTCCACACCAATGTTGAAATGCACCATGCTATGCAATAGATACACAAGATATGAGTTGTGCCTTGCATTTGTGAGCAATAATGACTCTTTGAGTTGTGATACAATTGTCTTCTTGAAGCAATGATTGGAACTTAGCAACGTACAGGATTGTTCAAGAGATAATAGTTTTTCATGAAGTGATCAATACACTAGTGCACTATCTTCAATTCATTGACAAATTTTAGAATTGGTAAGAACAAAGAGAAGATTGAAGGGAAAATTGAAAACACAAAGGAGTGAAGTGTAATTATCACATTATCATTTATAGAACACCAATGTACATCACTTTTTTCCCTTAAAGACTCTTTACAATAAAATTTTATGCCGCTTAGATGACTATGACACTTCATCCGTCAAGAGACCTTGTTTCATTTTCTCAGGGTTTTCACTACTCATGGCTTGGTGCATCACAACGTGTTTAAATACCTTACCCCTAGAGCCCCTAGTAAAGGTAGATAATGCAAAATATTTCTTCATGAAAAGAACCATGTGGGTAGAGTTGGTGATAAAGGACAAACACAAAAACATAGAAAATGCTCTAAAAGCCATTACATAAAAGAGCCATCATTATAAAACTCCTTGTGCACAATGGTAACATCGCTTGGCAGAAGGGAGCCGATGTAGTGTGCAAGTGCGATGAGGGCCGAAAGCTCGACAATATCAATAGTACGAAGTCATCCAATTCAGAAACATCCTGAAATCAAATCTAAATACATATTCAAACGTAGTTACATAATTATTTGTATAAGGGGTTTACATCTTTGACACAATCATTTTTATCCACATCGTCAGTAGGAGCCAAATCAATAGATGATTTTCCTTATCAAAATTGGCAGGCAAATCCAACAGCGGTGTTGTATCAAGAGGAATTGGCCATTGGCACACTACCAATACCACTTGGACCTTCATGAACTCCTCCTCTGGGATGTCTGCTTGCTTAACACAAGCGACGATCACATTGGCAATTACGACTCTCTCCAAAAATGTCTTGCCCAAAGCAAGGAGTTTCTCCTCTACAAGATCAAGCATTGTGTGTAGGGGGAACTGCACCTGTTTAGACAAGAGGTTGAAGCACTCATCCATGTGAAATGAGCAAGCCTTCTCTATGCTGTGCATGACCATGAACTCTTCATCATCAATAAGAAAACTATAAAATCTTGCAATCTCCACCTCTGAGATTGCTTTGCCAGTGGCTTATTTATCAACCATATCCACAACACTGCTTGGCTTGATAATGGTATGTGGACTCGATCAAAAGTTGCACTTCCTCAATGTGCATATCCCGCTTGCCTGACGTGCATATGGGGTGTCTTTGAGTAACACTCCCACCTGCATGTGGGGGTAGGTCAATGTCCTTGAGAGGAGCATTGCCCTCAGTCACCATGAAGATGAAAGTAGCAAGTCTCAACAAGAAGTTGTGCCCAATCTTGCCCTTGTGCATAGCAACTACCACCGCAGGTTTGAGGGTGACATAGTGACCAACACTAATAAGGATGCCCTATGCAAAGGGCCTATCGCCCTTGTGAATGTCACTGAGGAGCTTGCGCGGCACCTAGTAGCTAGCATGATTGGGAAGCAGGACCACATACTTCACCAACTAGGTATTGATGTAGTTGTGAATGTGGCGAAAGGTGTCATCATGAAGTTTGAGGTTTGATCGAGGTCAGGGAGATGTGAGAAGAACTCACTGACATCCCTTGCCTTATCCTCTTTCAAGAATGCGGTGAAGCTCTCCTCCATGGCTTGCCTACCAAAAAATGAAAATTCCCCCCTCCCCCTCCCTTTAAATAATAGCCCCTAACCTTCTCCTCGCGCACAACTTGATGTTGCTCACACAATGTGGGACGGGTGTCTAACCTCACTCCTATCTTATTGCAGACATAGCGAGAACCAAGAATATAATTGTCAATCCATGGGACAAAGCTGACTCAACTAGTGCATAGAGGCTACAAGAGGTTGTCAATCTCTTGGAAAACAACAAGCAACTCGCATCTAACTCAAGCTACACTGAAATGACTGAAATCACCAAAAGCCAATCGCTCATCGACAAACAAATCACATCCGTTACAGCAATGACATCCAAATGTAATGAAACTTCTAAGACATGTTTATAAGACCTAAGCACACATGCTTATGTCTCAAATCTCACTTTAGATCAAGTGCAAAAATCACGATTATTAACAGCAGTGGATTTTTGACCTAGTTGTTTTCTACCTAGCATGCATCTAAATGCTTAGCAATGATGCCCCAATACCCTTCCTATACTAAGTTTTTTATTTAGAAGATTAAATTCCTACTTATGATAAAATTAGGCCGCGGGTCGACGACCCAAAAGCTACGAAATACCGTGAAATGCTTACGTCAATGCGTAGAGCTCTTACCTGCGGTTGCAATGCAACAAACACGACTGCAATGTGATAACCAGGGAGGGAGTAGGAAGCGCGAGAACGAGAAAAGTGAGCGCCATTAGCTCACGTTGTATTTCATTATCCAAAAACTTATGAAAAACTTACAAAAATTGGCTTTTATACCTTAGCCAAGGTTTTTGGTGGTCAAAACTAATAATCAAGGAGCTCTAACTAAAGACAAGTTGATACAATCAAGAAGCTTGTAGCCCCGGCTCATCAATTGCAAAGTTTATCCAAAAAATATGAGTTACAATATTCCCAATTCATCAAAATAATAAATGTTTTTACAAGGAAAGCTTCAAAAAATGGTATCCAAATTGGCTTGTTGCTAACATTCCCCCCCTCCTCGCCTGTGTCGTCCCTTGACACAGCTTTATGGGTTGAAGTAATCTTTGGGTTGATGGCTAGTGAGGCGGTCTTTAAGTGCATGTAAGGCTTTCTCATATTTGATCTTTCTTTCTTTGTCTGGAACCTGCAAGAATTGCATAGTAACCCTGTTTTTGAGCTCTATGGCTGAGTAGCCAACAAATCTGGAGGTTAGCTTGCTGATCACTGGCCCAAATATCTGTGTGCCAAGTGAAGAACCCTGTATAGAACGTTTCCTCAATGCCAACATATTGCTAGATGGCAAGAACATGCATCGGGCGTAGAAGCCATATGTTTGTGCGCCAAGTGAAGAACCCTGTATAGAACGTTTCCTCAAACGCCAACATATTGCTAGATGGCAAGAACATGCATCGGGTGTAGAATCCATAAAGGACTTCTTCGGAAGGCTGGTCACTGAGATCATAGCAAAGACCCTCAAGGAATGACATCCACGGTGCTCTTGCTTGCTATGGCTCATGAAAAGCTAATGCATGTGAGCAGCATTCTGCAAATTTTGTAGAGCATAGCACATGAGAGATCAGGGAGACTTTTGAAGAATGTCATGGCGCCTGTTAGGGTTTTCACCATGTATTCCTTTGTCGGTGTTCGCTTTTCTAGGAGCTGGCAATCTTGGATAATTCAGCCATGTATGCCGCTTCTTTGTCATTGCTTCATGTGCTTGCCATGTCCTTACCCTTGGTACATGACAAAAGGTCGGGTCTTTCTGAAGGGCGGCAGGTGCTCTTGTGAAGAGAATCAAATATCTGGGATTCTTGTTCAGTCAATTGTCTCCACTTGGGGTGGACTTCCGTGCACCTTCTGCCTACATATCTTTGTATAATCTTTCTTTGACCTGTAAAAGCTCTACCTTGATCAAAGGATATGGCAATGATTGTTGATTTCATTATGCATTGATTTGGTTGGGAGTGAGTTGAGTGAATGGAGAACTCTCAACTCCCAATCCATCGTTGCTTTCCATTGTTCATCTGTTTCCTGAGCAACCTGCTTCTTGAGTGCATCTTCTTCAGCTTTAGACAGCTGGACCATTAGCACTTGCTCTGAGCATTTGTTATTGGTACCTAGAAATCTTCCTCTCCTCCTAGTCCTTCTGTTGGATGTGTTTCCATCTCAGTGAAAGAGATTGAGGGAATTTCAATGCTTGGTTGCTCTGAGGTACCAACTTCTTCTTGTGTCTCTGGCTGACCGTCTCGCAACAGCTGATTAACTCGCTTGAGCTTTGCTATCTCCTAAATTGTTCTTCTCTTTGTACCTGCATCGATGCAAGGTCTCTTTGTTGTGACTGCTCTAGCTTTAGCTCTAGCTCAAGATCTTTATTCTTCTTTTCCATTGCCTTATATACTTTGTATGTACCTTTGATCAAGGCAACTGCGGGACTTTCCCTTATCTATCTCAAGAAAGCTGCCTGATCATTGATCCTTTACTCTCAATATTGTAGTGAAGCATTCGCTACGTTGAGCTGCACTTGAATCTTTTGCACTGACAAAATTGTAGTTAAGAGTTCATTGGTAACCTCTATCAGTTGTTCGTCTTTAGTCTTGCAGGCATCTGATAACTTCGTGAGAAGTTCACCCAATTCCTCCATTTCCTTTTGTTGCTTCTCTTTGGCCAGATGGTGTTGTTCAGCTTCAACTCTCAGCTCTTGGATTTGTCTCTGCAGATCTGAGATGACATTCATTCTGTCCTCTAGCTCTCCTTGGAGAGCGTCTATAACCATCTCCAGCTCTCTAGCCTTAGCACTGCGACTAAGTGCTGTTGTTCGCATTTTCTCAGTCATCTCCTGCATCTGCTTGGCATATGCATTAACTTGCAGGATGACTTCGTCATTCATCTGCCAATCTTCATGTTCTATAGGCTGCCTAGATGTTTCAACAGTCTCTGTGTGTGGCTCCTTGGGTGGGGCTACGGTGACTTGTGGTTGTGGGCAAGGGTTCTACCTCTCCTTGAGGCTGTGCGGTTGCCTCGGCTGCTTTGTCTTCTCGAGGCTTCGTGGATACCTCAACCGTTTCCTGTTGGGTGGTTGTAGAAGGTGTGGTTTCTATTTTTGTTGCCTTGGGTTGTTCAAAACTTGTTGCCTCGTGTGGTTCAGGCTCCTTCTCTTTGGCTTGCTCGCCCTCAGTGGGTCTAATTGTTGGTGAAGGTGGAGGGCTTGGCATAGGTTGGTGTTCCTGTTCCGTATATGTGATGATGGTCTAGGAGACATCTCACCCTATTCATGCTGAGCTTTACTTTGTTGGGCCACTTCAGCTTGTCTCTGCTACTCCATCGCATCTTCCTTTGCTTTTCTTTCAGCTTCTTGAGCTTCTTTTAGCTTTAAGGCTTCCGCTTCTTCGTACATGCATTCAAGAGAATCCTTGGGATCTTCTGGTTCTTTCTTGATAGCATTCTTGGTTTGGGGTCCTCTTATATCTCTTGAAACCCACCTTGCCAGGTCCTCACCTGCAGCTTGGCAGTTTCTTTCGTAGGTTTGCTTTTCCCTTTCAAACCTCGCCTTCTTTTGTTGAGGTTCCTCTTAGTGTGCAGCCACTGCTTTTTTCTTCATCTCTTCTCTTCTAGCTCTCTTCTCGTCATTGTTTGAACTTTTGCTGCTATGTGCTTCATGAGAGCTTTCTGCCGACTCTTCATCAGATTTGTAAACTCTCTTTGTCGAGTGGGGGTTCTTGGAGATGGTTGTGCCGACACGATCCATGTGTTTTGATCTGGGGTAGGCAACAAATTGTCTGCCATGCCAATAGCATGGTATGCTATTCTTGTCAATACCTCAAGTACACCCAGATACGTGATCTTACCCTCTTTCTTGGTGCCCTTCAATGTTGATAGCACATACTACGCGTGATCAATGGGTTGCCTGGTTGTCGACTTCAAAACTTGGGTGAATGTAGTCGCAATTGCATATTTGGTGTTGTGTACCTTGGCGGTCTCTTTGCTAGAAAGTGGAAGTGCTGGTGATACAACCGTGCTGGTTCTTCCACTTGCTTTTGAATGAGGTCAGCAAAGGTTGCCGCAGCAGTCTCCTTGGTGAAGGTGCCTGTTGTCTTTGTGTCTTGAGCCCTCATTGTCATCCCCTCTGTTGGCACCTTCAAAGCCTCAGCCACAATTTCCTTTGTGATCACTACCTCGACTTTATGCCCTTGTTGGTCAATAATTTGGGTTGATCCATCTTCTTTAATTGTAGACAAGAGTTCATAGGCTTTCTGGAAGTCTACGCCACATGGTTCCTGGTCGTAGAATTCTCTGAGGCTGAGCCTTCCATTGGCCTCCTTTGTGTCTGGCTTTTGTCGGGACATCATAGATTTCTTTCGGTAGTAATTGCAGCTCTACTTGATGTCCTTCTTCACTTTTAAACCTGCCTTTGAAAACTGTGGTGTTGTTCTCTTTGAGCTGTTCTCTGGACAAATTGTTGCTTTGGCCGTCTTTATTGAACTGGGATCCAGTTAGTAGGGTGGCAGCTCTTGCAGCTTCTCTTTTTGGGATACCCTCTTCTTGGCCTTCTCCGCAGCTTGCATTGCTCTTGTTAAGTGAATAGGATGCCAAAGTTGGAAAATTCCTTCAATTTCGCTCTGAAATGGCCTTTAGTGTGAATTGCTGACAAATTGAGTCCAATTTGCTTCAAATCAATTTTTGAACATGCATAGATGCATAAAAACATGTAAAGATCAAAATCATAAAGTCCAAGCAAAATTTTTGCAACAAAAGTAAATAATCGCGATTATTTACAGCTAAGGATTTTTTCAACTTTTTGCAATTTTGGCATGATAGGCTTGAAATATATAGCAATTAGATACTCTGAGTGAAGTGTGTGCTCATTTGAGTGCATAGGGTGGAAATGGTGCGAAATTTAGGCTTTCCATCTTTCAAACTGTAGATATAAAGGAATTTTGAGATTTTGAGCTCCAAACTTGTTCAAACTTCGTCAGTGGGCTTAGGACATCATGTGCTTTGGACCCATGAAGTCAAAATTGCAATTTCCCCCCATTTTGGTAAAAAAGTAAATAATCGCGATTATTTACTTTTTCATCAAAACAAACATTTTTTGGTGTAACTTGGTTCTAGACATGATGTATACTTTGTGTATGTGATTTGAGGTAATTTGGATCAAGAAATGTATCAGATAACTCAAAATTTGGTTTGAAAGGACTTCTTTGTGTCTTTTGGCAATTTTTCAAGTTATCATTGATCAATTTGGCTCATACTTGAAATGTTACATGTAATAGGTGTGCACAAGTGATAGGTGAGGTGAGGGTACCATTTTCAAACCAAAAATTTGCAAAAGTAAATAATAGTGATTATTTACAGTAGTCAACTTTTTTTGCTAAACTTGACAAATTTTGACCTAAACATATTCAATACACCTAAAACAGGTCCTAAATTGAATTTGGTAAAGTTTTGTCTTGTCGGCATCACTTCTTACTTTGTCGACTCTGAATTCAACGATTTTTGTGACTACATGGCCCGTGGAGTTGGTTAGTCACTTTTGAAGCTATGGACTTGTCCGCTACATAGTCCTGAAGCTACTCATCCAATTTTGGCCCATTTGGAGTCAGTTTGACTTCGTATGTCAAATTTGACGCTTTGTAGCCTTCAAGCTGTTTTCTATTTTTCAAGAGCTTGTTTTGATTGATTTTATGAAACCAACCATATACATTGTATAAGACCCAGTCTATAAGCTGTTTGTGGAGTCAGAATCCAATTCTGCCATCTGGCAAAAACCTAGCTTTTCTACTTGGGACCCCTCTCGACCCCTGCCGAATGGTCAACTATTGATATATAGTGTTCTATTATATGGGGACATCCTACACTTCAAGTCTTGTCCAATTTGGTTGAGCTGACAGGGTGTTGTGGTCATTTTTTGGTCGTAGGACTTCATGCACTGTTCGAATTCTAGGGTTTTTTCCTAGGGTTTAAACTAGCTACCGGCCATATAGAATGGATCATTGATAAGTATAGAAGTTACCCCTCATGTCTCGTGCGAGATGGTGTTGTAAACGGGCTATTGTGAACTCCAAAAATCGCGCGCGAAGAAGGTGAAAAGCTCTCCTCCAAGGGCGACAAGTGGAAATGAGGTGATTTTAGACTACCCTGGATATCTATACTCGAACTTCCTGAACCATGTTTCCCCAAATTTCCTTGTTATTCCTACTAGGCCATGAAACCTATCTTAGACTCAAAAATTTCTTCAATCGGATTCCTGTAGCTCATTTTGCAAGATTTCTGCAAAAGTAGGCCTTGGCCGCCTAATTTAGGCTTCCCACTTCCATCAACCGATTTGATTGAAATTTTTTATTCTTGTCCACCTTGTCCTTCTGATCATCAGCGTATCTTCAATTTTTCCATCTGAGCTCATTTACTATTGATTATTAATTTTATTTTTTGACCTGTTTTTTAAAAAATCAAAGAAAATAACAAAATAAGCTAAAAAATCAAAGTGAAAATTCAATAATTAAGAAAATCTATTGAAAAACACAGCTTATTGTTTTTTGTTGGATTTCTTCAATTTTTAAGTCCCAATATCAATAAAAATGATGAAATATAACCAAAAAATTATATTTTTTGATGATTTTCTCATAATATATACACTATTTACACTCATAAGGAGATGTTATCAGTTAAATTTCCCCTGTGGATGATTTATAAGGGCATTATTAGGTAATTTTGCAAAAAATTACACGCTAACATCAAACTTTTTCCTCCCTCTTCAAACATTGCCCTTAATTACTTAGTTCCCTTCCACCCCTCCTAGATGGCGTACTCCGGGACGACTGTGTGCATGGTTTGAACAATCGTGTCTATGCATAGCCTTGGTTGGCTCTACCATGCTTTGAAGATCAATGCAGTTAAAACCATTATGTTGTGCAAGAGTTGGGTCTTGAGTATTAGCTCAAGGGTTTCTGATGTCGAGGTTTTCTTTTGTTGTCTTCCAAAGAGCAAATCTTGTAGCTTGTGTGCTCTTTGCTTGATTGTACCATCAGGATACTTTAGCACACTAATATCCTGAGCTGTCGGTACCAATAATGGTTGTTGTCGAGCTTTTACCCACCATTGGTATCTTGGTTTGTCTTGGTCAAAATGTGTGGTTGAGTCTTTTGAGACTTAACTCTTCATTGCTTGATTGGTTTTATAGTTTGCGAAGAAGATAAATGCTCCCTTTTCTTCCAATTCCATTTTGTTTTAGGTTCTTTGCTCGAAGATTCTCCTCTTTGTGCTTTGAACTTTGAAACCATCTTTGGTACTGTAGATGATTTTTTGGGCACCCAGATTTGAATCGGCTTGTCCTTAAGCTGTACCTTTGGTACCCAAATTTGCCCGACTCCTTGTATGCTACTTGTAGCATTTGATTTTCTATAGGATGGAGAAGATTGATTGCTTTGTGGTTTGCTCTCCTGGTAGCTTCCTTTCCATTCCTCCTTGCTTGGTACAATTGGAACAATGAGTTGTCCGCCTTTAGGTGATAGTTTGAGTTGATTGGTATCCCAATCTGGTACTGCCTTGTGTGTCCGCATCCATGAGATTTCAAGAATCATTGTTTCATTCATGTGTTTATCTGGTAAGCATACAAATTGATGAGGGCACGAACATCCATGTACTATCACATTTAAGTTGACTACTCCCAATGTTGATGTTGGGTTCTTGTTCCATCCTTTAATAATCGCTATTCCTGTTGTCAAAGACTGACTTGTTGCTTTCTTGTACGTGGAATAACTGACTGCATTTACTCGAGCTCTTGCGTCGACCAATGCATTTGTGCTATGATTGTTCGATTGTACTTTGATGCGAAGGTCCATTCTATCTAACCATTCATCATCTGTTGACACTACATTTTTCTGTAATTCGCATTGTCGGTCATCTAGTTCCAAAGTGTTGATGGGAATAGGTATTTGTTGATTTTTGAGAGCAGCTTTCCGTTTGAGCACTCAAAGCTGAGCTTCTTCTTGGGCTTCATCAATAACTTGCTGTTGTTTTATCTTTCGTTGTTTTGCTGCATGCATTCTTTCTAGCAATTCATTGGTTAGTGGCAAATTGTACTTCTTTAAACGACATCCACTAATCCAATTAACCATTGGTTCACCATCTAGGGTGGACAACTTAACTGCTCACTTGGAGATACATCTTAAATGACAAACGGTCCGTTTCCCTTTTTCTTAAACTTGGGAATGTGTTGCTTAAGGGAATAGACTAAAACTAAGTCCCATTTTTTGAATATTTTCGTAATTAGATGGGAATCAAAAAACTGTTTTTGTTTCCACTTTTGAGCATAGATGTGAGCTACAGCATTTAGCCTTTGCTCATCAAGCTTTTCTAAATCTTCGAGCCTCTCTGACAATTCATGTCCAGTCCATTTGAGATCCTTTGCTACCCGTAGTGTAGGCAATAGAAATTCTATTGGCTGTATGGCATCAAGAGCATAAACAAGGTTAAAGGATGTAGCATTTAGAGCTGTTTTGAATGAAACTTGATAAGCCCATAGGGCAGTATGGAGATTCATTTCCCAATCTGTCCTTCTTCCTGTAGTCAATACCGAGCTAAGAATTTCATTCGTATGCTCAGCTTTTCCATTTACTTGTGGGTGATAAGGATTTGATGTGTCATGGATGACCATAAACTCATTAAGCAGATATTCAATTACCTCATTGAGAAAATGAGTTCCCCTATCACTGACAATTTCTATTGGCAGTCCATATCTTGTAAACACATACTCATATAAGAATGCGGCAGTGGTTCTAGCATCATTCTTTTGGGTTGCTTTAGCCTCGGCCCACTTGGTCAAATAGTCCGTAGCTACAATGATATAGTGAGCTTATTTTCTATAAGCAGGTGGTTGTATTGGCCCAACAAAGTCTATACCCCATTTTGCGAAAGCTCTAGCCCCCGTCATTGGTCTCAAGGACATGCTATCTACACGGGTTGGCATTTTTGCTCGTTGACATGCATCACACCTTCGAACATATTCTTTGGCATCTGCAAAAATCGTTGGCCATCATATGCCTGCCATTAAGATTTCTCTTGTTGTGGTCTCACTAGAAAAGTGACCTCCAGCTAATCCAACATGTGCTTGTTCTATAATGGGAATATATTCGTCTTTATTTGCACAGACGCAAATGTTGATCTTTACCTCTCCAATACAATTGGTTTCCAATAAGAGCATATTCTCTTGCTTCAATTTTAATTGCTCTTTGGCGGCGTTTACTCATATCCTCAGGAAATGTTTGTCTTGATAAGTAAGTAACTAGATAGTTACTCCACTTAGGAACAAGTGATATTTGGAACAATGCCACATGAGGTATGGGTGTTCTTTTTTGACATCGAGGACAAATTTTCACAAAAGAGTGAACATCACTCCTCATAGTTGGCCAAAGTACTCCAAGTCTCAAGATACGTCGCATAGTTTGGTCTTCCGTAAAGTGAAGTCCTACTATGGTAATATGTGCTTGACTTAGGTATTGAGTTTTCTCCTCAGGATTAATGCATTAAAAAAATATTCCATCTCGATTTATTTTGTACAACCTTCCAGCTAGTAATTGATACATAGCCGATTGCTCAATTAATCCGATTGTAATAGAAAGTGGTATTTGTGAATCCACTTGAACTATGGTCATCAAGGATACTATGTTTTCTGACCACCATCGAGGTATCGTTTCCACGGAGAACAGATATGCATCTGGTAGATCATCATCTACTCCCTTAGGTGGTTCTCCGGAAACAATCCTTGACAAATGATCTGCTCTTTGATGAGTGGTGCCCTTTTTCACAAGTACAATGAAATCAAATTCCAGAAGAATGATGAACCATCTCACTATTCTCCCTATGTTGCATGGCTTGTTAACCAAATAAAATAAGGCTGGGTGGTCCACAAAGAACACAAATTTGTTTGCTAATAGGTAATGTCTATACTTTTTCACAGCATAGATCATTCCTAGTCCTTCCCTTTCGGTGGTGGTATAGTTTTTCTATGCCATATTCAACTGTCGGCTAGCATAAGAAATAGGAAAATCAATTTTTCCGTCTCTTGGTTGAGCTAGTATACACCCGATGGCAAAATTGGAAGCATCTACATGTATGTGGAATATCTGATTCCAATATGGTGCTTTCAATATTGGAGCTAAAGTGAGAGCTTGCTTAAGCTTCATGAAGGATTCTTCACACTCATTGGTCCATTCAAATTGTGTAATCAAGTTGTACATGGGTTTTGCAATTATAGCGTATATGTATATGAACCGTCTGTAATATCCACAATCTCCCATGAAGGCTTGAACCTCTTTGACTGTTGTCGATCTAGACAAATCAACAATAACATGAATTTTATCCATATCAGTAGCTATGCCATTTTTAGACACTATATGTCCAAGAATTTTTCCTTGTCTACCCATAAATGTGCACTTTTTAGGATTTAAGCAAATCCTATAAAAAAGTCTATATTTTTGAATACCTTTTTGAGGTGTTCAAAATGATCAGCCCGAATTGATGAATGTACACATAGATCATACATATATACTTCCAAGAAATTCCAAAGATATTCTTTAAAAGCATGGCTCATCAATCTTTGAAAGGTGGCAGGAGAATTAGTTAACCCAAAAGGCATAATCCGATAGGCAAAAATACCCCATTCAGTTGTAAAGACAGTTTTATGTTGATCTTTGGGGTCAACCAAAAGTTGATTGTATCCCGAAAAGCTATCTAGAAAGTTGTAAGCTTCTTTTCCTGCAACTCGTTCTAAAACATGCTCAGTGATTGGAAGAGGAAAGTTGTCTCTAATGGTAGCTGCATTCACTTTCTTGAGATTAACGCGCACACTCTTAATTTTTCATTTTTCGTCGGGACTACCACAATTGGAGACACCCAATCTGTGTGTTCAATTTCATAAATGAATTCGGCTTCCTTTAGCTTTTCAATCTCTTCTTTGATTTTTCTGGCAAATGTTTCATTATATGTGTATGGCCTTTGTCTACTTGGTTTTGCATCATCTCTTATCGGTATGGTATGTTGACAGATTTCTGGATCAACACCCTTCAGATCCTTATAAGACCAAGCAAAGATATCTCGATATTCTTTTAGTAAGCTTAACAAAAGCTCTTCTTCTTCTTCCGTCGGGTCATTTGTAATGTAGGTAGGTCTAGTCTCTTCTCCTGGTTCGGCCAAATCTATCTTTTTTGCGTTTTCAGGCCTTCGTAGGACTCGCCCTATTTTCGTAGTTTCCTGACAGGTTGTTCAACTATGATTTTTTGGTCTTGGAGAGTGTATTTTTTGTAAGGGAACACGCATTACATCTTTACCTTCCTCCTCGGTGGTTTCCATTTCAGTTGTATATATCTCCTTCGGAGCTTTTCTCAACTCTTGATATTTCTTTCTTCGTTCAACTCGTGTCATGGTCGAATCCTTGTCCTGGTGTTTAGGTTTTGCTTGAGTTTACTTTCTCGTTTTTCTCAATGTTTTTGACATTCCTTGTTTTTCTTTTAAAGGATATCTACCATTGATTTTGTCCTTGACGCAATCATGTGCACCTATCTGCATCAGAAACCGTGTTTTACTGGAGACTAATGGCATAGGTCTAGCTTTCAAGTTTCTTGTGTCTCTTTTTCTTCTATACCAGCTCCAAGTAAATCCGATCCTCAACTATTTTCATGTTCTCTAATACTCTCTCTTGCAAAAGTATTGTTCATGGCAAGTTAATTAAGTACTATGTTTATGTTGCTACCATCAATTAAGTTCACCCTCTATGTTCCCAAAGTAATCTCACAAAAATGCTCACTATAATTCTCGTAATTCTTCTATTCTCAAAGTTCATAGACCATTTCCATTACAAACAGCTCTCTAGCACTATCACAAAACGCATAAAACCTGGCAAAAATTTGGCAGAGTCTCCTTCGGAGCAAAATATCACCAGAAAACAAGGAAGTAAGCAATTCCAAAACACTATGACACAATGCCAAATACAATGGCAAACATTCTAGTAATCCCTCAACTGGAATCAATGAGCATAAAGCTCCCACAATGTCAATACATGAGTTGTACCTGTTCTACAAGACACTGCAAACCTGTGAGCTATTCGCCAAGCTCCCCCGTACGGTATCGAGGCATACATACACTAATCTCCCACTTGCACAGAATACCACATAAGCCCTGACTGCAACCTGCAATCACTACCTGGATCGCATCAAATTATGCACATAAAACTGTTGGAAAAAATTTGCTAGAGTTTAAACAGTACAATGGCTATCAAACCCAAATAACCACCACCAACAATTGCCAGGCTCAAACACGAGCAATAAATGTGCATTAAATTGCACTCAACATACATGCATGCATAAACATCTGCAAATTTTGTGTACCAATCTCTCCAAAATTGGCTCAACCGCATGAGCCAACACGCATAACCTGTAATGAATCCGCTCTCAAATCTTGAGACTCCACAAGAGTGCATACATCCACCAAATGTTCTCAACTTATACACGTGAATTTGCTGAAATTTTTAGCCCACGCTCTCTTCACTGAGAGCAAAATGTGAATGCACAAAATAAGAGAACGACAAAGCTCAATCCAAGCTCTCCTAATGTAGAAAATCACCACATTATGCATACATGGTCTGCACATTAGCTTGCAACTTTTCGAACACCCTGCAGAGCAGCCGGGATAAGCCCATGTCTCTCAAACCGTTCAAAATTTGAAGAAAGTTCCTTCTACAAAGTTGTAGATCTTTTTTTTTTAAGGAAATGGGCATGAAATGAGTTTTTTTTACAGGTCAAAACAGATCTTTAAAAATCTACAGCTGTGTATCCTAAACCTGCAGGCAACCTTCCAAATGTATGGCAAAATCCGTGCTGGATTTGGAAAAACTTTCAATTGGAAAGTTGGAGACCACGATGTTTCCAATCTGGATCCACAAAACCAAGCTAAAAATTTGACCTTTTTCTTAGCCAAAATTCTGTTGTAATCCCGTGTTAAAAAAATTTCATCTTCACCGCAATCTCCGCCCCAAGGTCGACCTGCTCTTTGCAATCACCGTGCACTCTGATACCAATTGTGAGTGTGCAAATGTAGTGCGTGTGCACAGAGAGAGAGAGAGAGAGAGAGAGAGAGAGAGAGAGAGAGAGAGAGAGAGAGAGAGAGAGAGAGAGAGAGAGAGAAAGAGAGACAGAGAGAGAGAGAGAGAGTACATAAGATGTGGGTGGAGCAGCTGTACACTATGTGTGTGTGTGAGAGAGCCCCTTATTCTTGTAACTAGTAAAGAATAAGGTGTATACAAGTAATGGGCAATTGGACGTCTCTGGCATGTCCGACCAGGGCAAGAGCCACACTGCCTTTACCCCAACAAAAACCTCACGAAAATTTGACAGAGTCACCATTGTAAACTGGAGCAAAATCTCAATGCAAATCTCAACCATAAACCACATCCAAGATGCCAAAGTGGGAGAAGCTCTCGACAACTATAAACTGGCCAAAATTTGTCAACCAAAAGTATGGCAAAGTGGGATTAAACCTTGACCACTATAGTCTTCGAAAGGGGACTCTAAACCATAAACCATGACACTACTCAATGCGAATGAGTATAAATGCCAAAATGGATCCACAATTTACAATGGCAATCGCACTCAACGTACATCCACAAAGCGATTGTGCATAAACAAGCGCCAAAAGAGTCACAATCTGAAAAACCGATCAGTGTGAAAACAATGCTCTCAAGAGAGCTCATCGGCACTCAATAGTGCTTGCCAAAGTGCATGTATAATGGGCATCAACCATGCACCATAACCATATGCAAAGATCATGAACCAAAGCACAATATTGTTGCCAAAGTGTCCTTTGAAAAACTACATCTCTCAAGAGACCGCTTTGATGGTGTGTAAATGCCTTTGTGATTCTTTATCCAATCTTCCAAAAAATCCTCAAACCGTAAGCTCTACACACGCTGGAAAGAGAGAGAGGGGAGTTGGGGGGGGGGGGGGGGGGGGGGGGGAGAGAGAGAGAGAGAGAGAGAAGAAGAAGAACAAGAAGAAGATTTTGACGTCGTAGGAAAATTTCCCAAGAGACTTAAAAATCTATCCAACGAGGAGAGTTGAACTCAAGACATGTTATTCGAGAGGGGAATGGCATAACCAATCTACCACACTTGGGTGATAGAAAGGTCATACCATTTTCCTCTTCTTATTAGCACGCACACACACACACACACACACGATAAGAGATAGAGAAAGAGAGAGAAAGAGAGAGAGAGAGAGAGAGAGAGAGGAGTTGGAATAGCATCTCTATCACCCAAGTGTTGTAGATTGGTTATTCTAGCTCCCTCTAAAGGTATCAGTTCTTTCAAGATTTGTCATATAGGTCTTGGAGGTCTCTTAAAATCATTCCTACATTGTAGTAATCTCCTTTTCTCTATATGTGTATGTGTGTAACATCTAATGGCCTAATAACTTATGTGTAGCGGAAATTAGCATGAACATAGTGGGCATTTCATTAGAATAGATTCCTAATCAGAATTACAAGAGTGCTTGGGTGGAGAGAGCAACAAAAAAGCACAACACCTAGTTAGATAGCATCGACAATACTTTCAAAAGAGAGAGAAATTAAGCTATTGACAACAGTTGAGGACCGGATTTTCATGGAGCCGGTCCCCCCTCCAAAAGGCTTTGTATTATGGTTTCTCCCCATCAAGAGAGACATTGTACAATACAATTCTTTGTGTTCCTTCAAGACTAGCTAGTGCAATGAAGATGGAAACTTCATGCACTAAGCAAAACACTTAACAAACACAACTTGAATTATCCCCGTTCTCAGACCCAAGACCTCACACACCTTCGAAGATGGTGAGAGCTAGCAGGGTATGAGAGTAGATTGAGAGGAAGAAGGAGTATCTTACGAGAAAGATGTACATCTCCTCACATAATCACTCATATGTAGCATAGCTTAGCTTAGTAATTAGCTTGGTAGAGGAGATGAGCATGCATTGAAGCTTGGCTCTTGGTTGGATTTTCATCCACATGCCAAGAGAGTGTTGATGTAGGCTTCTATCTCACAAGCTTGGAGTAGGTGATGAGTTCTCCATTAAAGCTTGGGAAGAGATAGTCCTCTCTTTCTTCACACATGAGCTTGTGTGAGTGTGTGTGTGATAATGCCTTGCAAAAATCAGCCCCCTCTCTCTCTTGGGCGAGCCCTCTTGCTAATTGCTCTTGCTGAAGCCTCATTGGCCCTCCCCAAGTCAAGCCAATTACAATTAAGCAGCATAAGTGATAGCCTTCTGACATGTGTCCCCCTTTCCCCTTTTGTGAGAGCTTTAGGTAATTAAATAATTAAACTAAACTCTCATTGGACCCCTTTGCCTCCTGGCCAATAGGAATCAGGCAAGCCATGGGGCTCCTGAATGCTCATTGGACCCCTTGGGAGACTGCCCAATAGTCTTCTAGGAGACTTAATTCTCATTGGTTTCTTTTATTAAATGTTTTTAAATTAATTAAACTAGATTTACTCTAGCTTAATTCTCATTGGTCCACTTCAAGGGTCATCCAATAGAAATTGGGCACACCTTGTGGGCATCTGGCCTAGGGAGCTGACATGTGTCCCTCATTCCCTTTGTGTAAAGGGAGCCTGTGTGTGTGTGTGTGTATCTTTCTCTCTCATCCCCTACCTTTAGGGCTCACCCCCTCCCATGTAGGGATGTGCAAAGACTTTTAGGGCACACACAAAGCATCCAATTTTCCCTAGGGTTGACCTTTGGACACAACCTTTGAATTTTGGAACCTTAGCATTTTGGAAGTCTTAATGGGCTGAACCTTAGGGTCTTTTTAGCCCATTGTTGCACATGGCTCTTTTGCAGATGGCCCCCCCTTTGGATCCCTATTTTCCCTCCTTTGGATCCCTACTGTGGTCGGTCTGCTAGCTTAACCAATATTCTAGCTTTTTCTCCCCTGGCCTTCCCCACATTAAATGATCAGTTTAATATGAGAAAATCATTTAGGAGAATTAGATATTGATTATTATGACATTACCTCTCTCTTGAAATCATAGTCGTCCTCGACTATGGTGTAGAGAAGATAAAGCATGTTCATGAGTCCTTTTCTTAGCGGGTACAGGATCCCTATGTTACCCTACGACATCATTCCACAATGGATGACTAGTCCATTTGGCGCTTGAGAGCCTAAGGCTGCCGCAAGCATGTCTGCACACTAGTCCTATCAGTCTTCCATAGTAGAGTGACAAGCTCTACTTTGGTGTTTGGGAGACGTCGTCCCCGCAAACTTGATCTAAGCATGCATACTACTTCATTTTTGTGCACAAATAAAGAAAAAGAGAGTCTTATAAGACAAAAATTTTTGTTCATTTTTAACATTTTGTACATTTGCTTACTCTTGGGAAGCATTGTAAGCATTGACAAGGTTTAGGTTATCCTTTAATTGTATGCCTTGCATGCATCTAGCATCTTCAAAAGGATAATTCTTAAACTTAATAAGATATCGTCGGATAGTCTTACCGCCTCTTAATACCTTGTCTTCATGTCGGAGAATGGACTCGGGCTGCAGCACCTCCTCGTGGTCCTCGATCTCCGGTGGGTCTTCAATAGTTGGTTCTTGAGGTGGCTCTCCTTTGTAAGGCTTTAAGAGGCTCACATGAAAAGCATTGTGTATGAGCCAATGATTGGGAAACTTAAGTTGATAGGCCATCTCATTGATTGGCCTAAGAATCTGGAAGGGACCATAGTACCTTTTTGCTAGTTTAGCATAGTACTTTTGGTGACCCGTAGGATTCTTGCCCGTTGTGTGCCTTAATCGAGCCTTGGGAAACTTTAAGAAGACCCAATCGTTTTCTTTAAAGGCTTGGGCTCTTCTGTGCTTGTCAGCAGCAGCCTTTTGCCTTTGCTGTGAGATAGAGATAGCATCCTTAATCTTTTGGAAAGATTCTTGTAGGTCTCGGCTATTCTCATCTGCAGCGAAGATCTTCCCATGTACCTTAAGTAGCAAGGGACTTTTTGATCTTCCCTCAATTACCTCGAAAGGTGCTTTTCCCGTGGAAGTATGTACAGTGTTATTGTAAGCATACTCCACTAAGGGTAAGTACTTCTCCCATTGGGATCTTTGATCTACTTCCGTTACATAGGCTTTTAGTAGATCGAGAATGGTTAGGTTAGCTATTTCACTTTGGCCATCAGTTTGTGGATGATAGGCCGAAGAGAAGTTTAGCCTTGTTCCTAAATTCTCAAAGAGACCCTTCCAGAAATTACTGGTCATTCTAGGATCTCTATCCGACACTATGGACATGGGCAAGCCATGGTACTTGAAAATTTGTGAAATAAAGAGGGTTGCCATTTGATGGGCTTTGATAGTCTTTTTGACAGGTATAAAATGAGCTTGTTTACTAAACCTGTCTACTATCGTCCATATTTCCGTATTCCCATGGATAGACTTAGGCAATCCAAAGATAAAATCCATGGATATGCTCTCCCATGGTGAATTAGGGATTGGCAAGGGTTGAAGCAATCCAAGGTTCTTCCCTCTATCAAATTTTGTCTTTTGGCATACCACACATTTGGAAACATACTCTTGTATGTTCAATTTCATGGTAGGCCAATAGAAATATGTTTCAATTCTCTTTAAGGTAAACTGAATCCCTCTATGCCCCGCATAAGGTGGAGCATGAGATTCATACATTACTTTCTCACGTAGTGAGTTAGTAACGCATAGTCTATTGCCATAGAGAAGATAACCATCTTGTAAAGTAAATGGTTCTTCTTTCTTCCCTAATGCAAGGGCTGAAATCACATCTCTAAAATCGGGATCAATAGCATACTCATCTATCATTGAAGATAGATCATTGTGAGTTGCTATGGAAACCGCATTCACTCTCGACCGTCTTGAGAGTGCATCAGCTACTTGATTATGCTTGCCAGCAATGTGAGCAATATGAAAATGAAATTGCGAAAGGAAATTTACCCACCTCATTTGTTTGTCGGAGAGCTTGGTCTGCGTCATGAAGTACTTAAGACTTTGGTGATCCGTTCGCAGAATGAAAGGAGTCCCCAATAAATAGTGCTTCCATGAGTCTAAGGCATGTAGAACTGCAAGGAGTTCCTTTTCGTATATGCCTAGAGCTTGCTCAACGGGGTCGAGCCTTCGACTCTCATAGCCTATGGCATGCCCTTCTTGGAGCAAAACAGCTCCAAGGCAATCACCACAAGCATCGCATTGGACCTCAAATGGTTTTGAGATATCCGGTAGTGTAAGCACAGGTTGAGAGATAAGCTTTTCTTAAAGCTTTTCGAAAGCATTGTTCTACTTGTCTACATATTTGTGGATGGATTCATTGGGAGAGAGCTTTAAGCTTCGCCACTCGGTGAGTACTTTGTCTTTGGCATCGGTGGCCAAAAACTGCTTCATAATGGAAGCTCTTAAAGCCTTCCATGTTCGTGGAGCTTCACCGTTGGCTCGTAGGCTAGACCACCATTGTCTGGCGGACTTTTGAAAGTGCATAGCTACATGGCGTAGCTTAGAGGACTCCGTGAAGCCCTCATCTCCAAACGCCGCATCGAATTGTTGGATAAAGGCCAAGACTTTGTCCGTAGCACCAAAGGTACCATCATAGGTAAGGAAAGAGATGCTCTTCCCTCCCTCTTTGAATTTCTTCAGCTTGGACGACCTCTTCCATGCGGCATAGGATTTCCTATGGCCTCTTCTTTTTGATGGTTCAAAGGTTGCACCATCACTTTCTTCAGAAGGTGAAGAATTTGAAGAAGGTGGAGAAGAGGGTGACCTCTTTCTCGCCTTTTTCTTGTCTTGATCTTTGTCGTCTTCAACATAGCTTTCATAAGAGGAAGAGGATGAAGAAGATGGAGAAGAGGGTGTCCTCTTTCTCGCCTTTTTCTTCTCTTGCTTTTTATCATCCCTCTTTGGATTGTGGTGAGGAGAAGAATATGATGGTCTTCTCTGCTTTGATGGTGATGGAGAGCGTTTAGCCCGCCGTCTTCGTGGAGCCATCTCCGCCGAGGTGGCAGGAGACTCGCTTCTTTCTCGTTCCTTCGGTGGAGGCTCTTGAGTTCTCCTTTGGGAAGGAGATGCATCATCGAGAAGTAAATTCTTGAGCCCTTCGTATGGATTATCTTCTTCTTCCCGAATCGGAGAGAGACATCTTTTGGTAGTGTCACAAGGAGGCTTCCTAGGTGTTCTCTCGTCATGGTGATGAGCTTGGAGAATCCCGTGAGCACGGAGCTGCCGTTGCACTTCACTTTGGAGAGATGGATTGCCCATGGCTTGTTGAAGCCTAGAAACAAGATAGTTAACAAGCATTGAAGCATCATTAGTAGCTTCCTCATGAGCAAAATCAAAGTTATCAACATTAATTTCACTCTCTTTACTATTGTCAGCCATTCTAACAACTTTTAGGTGTAAACTTTTTAGGTGTACTTTGGCACTTCAAGCCCTAGTTCCTACTCCTCTTTACCCCTTTAGAAAAAGCACTCAAGCTACTGTACCCGCGGCTCGAATACCATTAATTGCAAGGAATAAAAGAGAGGGTCTTTCGACACCAAAACAGCACCGGCTCCTGTCAAGCTTCTAATATCTCAATAGTGGTTAAGCCGTAGGCAAGCCCCGTAAGACTCCACTATTAAGACCATAGCTCTCGACAGTGATGCCCCGTTAACTGCACGAAGGCAGGCGCACTGCAAGGCTGAAAAATCCATATTCTACTTACTCACAGGCAATTAATAATACCAACCATTTATAGCTAGCTTGAGGACCTCCCTTCTAAAGCAAGAAAAGAGAAACCTTGAGCTCTGATACCAATGTAACATCTAATGGCCTAATAACTTATGTGTAGCGGAAATTAGCATGAACATAGTGGGCATTTCATTAGAATAGATTCCTAATGAGAATTACAAGAGTGCTTGGGTGGAGAGAGCAACAAAAAAGCACAACACCTAGTTAGATAGCATCGACAATACTTTCAAAAGAGAGAGAAATTAAGCTATTGACAACAGTTGAGGACCAGATTTTTCATGGAGCCGGTCCCCCCTCCAAAAGGCTTTGTATTATGGTTTCTCCCCATCAAGAGAGACATTGTACAATACAATTCTTTGTGTTCCTTCAAGACTAGCTAGTGCAATGAAGATGGAAACTTCATGCACTAAGCAAAACACTTAACAAACACAACTTGAATTATCCCCGTTCTCAAACCCAAGACCTCACACACCTTCGAAGATGGTGAGAGCTAGCAGGGTATGAGAGTAGATTGAGAGGAAGAAGGAGTATCTTACGAGAAAGATGTACATCTCCTCACATAATCACTCATATGTAGCATAGCTTAGCTTAGTAATTAGCTTGGTAGAGGAGATGAGCATGCATTAAAGCTTGGCTCTTGGTTGGATTTGCATCCACATGCCAAGAGAGTGTTGATGTAGGCTTCTATCTCACAAGCTTGGAGTAGGTGATGAGTTCTCCATTAAAGCTTGGGAAGAGATAGTCCTCTCTTTCTTCACACATGAGCTTGTGTGAGTGTGTGTGTGATAATGCCTTGCAAAAATCAGCCCCCTCTCTCTCTTGGGTGAGCCCTCTTGCTAATTGCTCTTGCTGAAGCCTCATTGGCCCTCCCCAAGTCAAGCCAATTACAATTAAGCAGCATAAGTGATAGCCTTCTGACATGTGTTCCCCTTTCCCCTTTTGTGAGAGCTTTAGGTAATTAAATAATTAAACTAAACTCTCATTGGACCCCTTTGCCTCCTGGCCAATAGGAATCAGGCAAGCCATGGGGCTCCTGAATGCTCATTGGACCCCTTGGGAGACTGCCCAATAGTCTTCTAGGAGACTTAATTCTCATTGGTTTCTTTTATTAAATGTTTTTAAATTAATTAAACTAGATTTACTCTAGCTTAATTCTCATTGGTCCACTTCAAGGGTCATCCAATAGAAATTGGGCACACCTTGTGGGCATCTGGCCTAGGGAGCTGACATGTGTCCCTCATTCCCTTTGTGTAAAGGGAGCCTGTGTGTGTGTGTGTGTGTGTGTGTGTGTGTGTGTGTGTGTGGCTTTCTCTCTCATCTCCTACCTTTAGGGCTCGCCCCCTCCCATGTAGGGATGTGCAAAGACTTTTAGGGCACACACAAAGCATCCAATTTTCCCTAGGGTTGACCTTTGGACACAACCTTTGAATTTTGGAACCTTAGCATTTTGGAAGTCTTAATGGGCTGAACCTTAGGGTCTTTTTAGCCCATTGTTGCACATGGCTCTTTTGCAGATGGCCCCCCCTTTGGATCCCTATTTTCCCTCCTTTGGATCCCTACTGTGGCCGGTCTGCTAGCTTAACCAATATTCTAGCTTTTTCTCCCCTGGCCTTCCCCACATTAAATGATCAGTTTAATATGAGAAACTCATTTAGGAGAATTAGATATTGATTATTATGACAATGTGTGTATGTATGTGCGTGTGTGTGTGTGTAGTAGTTACAAGAGGATACATAAACGCAAATGAACACTACCTATTCATAGACCAATAATTATAGACAAATACAATGGATTTGTACAATAATTTATTTGTTGTTAAGAATAAATTTTGTACAAGACAGTGATGAAAACAAAGTATAACATGGGAGAAAGTAATCCCTAAATCAGGAGTGATGCTGCTTCAAGGTAAAAGATAAGCCTAATGTCCACAACCACATAGAACAGTATGTTTTTATCAAAGAAGGTAGCCCTCACCTACACCGATGTGAACAAGAAAATGCTCAGTTAGCAATTAATATTGTGTACGGGTGATGCATGGGCACCCCAGTTGTTATCCATGTCACAATGAAAAAAACAACAATTCTCAACGTGCATTTTGTTTTTGAAAAAAGAATACGAGTTTTTTAAGCCAAGTTCTTACTATAAGATAGTCCTTGGTTTTTAGTAAATCTTTCCTAGAGAGTGAGATTCCCATAATAAATGCTACCATTTATCAAAACAGTTCCAGATTTTTCAAAACATTCCACTGTTTATCATAAGTTTAAAGTGTTTAAAGAGGTTATCTCAATCAAAACAATGTTTAAATATTTCTAAATCATTCTTTAAACAGATCGGGGAGTTTTTTTACCCCATAGAAGCAAGCACAAGTTAGCTCGAGACATACACCCTGTAGTAGGCGTCAGTTTTTAACAGTTATTCTATTTCAAAACACCTCCTGAAGTGATAGAGGAAAGCCAGTTACACATGAACAAAGTCAGACCCAGATTTTATTTCAATCACAGAGCCTAAAGGCCTTTGTAGCATTTTAGAGAAAGCAAAGCCATAACCTATCTGAATTTATTTTAAAAGAACTATCTAAGGTGATGTCTTTAATGAAAAACAAGATAATGAGGTACAGGACTCCGGTAACCAGCAGAACAACCAGAGGAGTCCCAACCCATATGTTTGATTTTTTTTGAAATTTACCCCTTCTTGAGTTAAGAATAGATTTAATCATCTCAAATGACATCATCAATTTATAGCTGTCTCTTCATATGTCATGGGTGACATATTTTTTCACAAAGCCAGTAACATATTCCTATTTTATTCCCTGCTAAAAAAGAATAATATCAATACCAATTTCAGCATCTATTACTAGATATTAAAAAGAAGCAGCAGATTTATTCTTCTCGGTATGGAGACCGAAAAAGCAGAAGAATTATAAAGTATGTTTTGATGGTGTAGGCCAAAGTGCTATACTTTGAATCACAACCAGACCAGCAGGGCAAGTCTAAGAAGAGAAGCATTAAGCCAAAACCAGAACAATAATAGCCAGAGATTAGTAAAAGTACAACTAAAAAGCCAGAGACCAACAATAGCATAGTCCAAAGACCAACTCTCACGCTAGAGAGTACCCATTATGCCAAAAACCCATTTTAAATATCTAACCCCTAGCTGGAGATATCAAGTTTCATATTCTTTGTAACCAGCATCATGCGGGTATATTTGTAATGTAATAAACCTACTTCTAACTAATATGATATGAAATGAGAGCATGTAAGGGCAAGTTCAATAGAGCAAAGCTTAGATCATTTTAAAGCAGGGGAACTAAACCATAACCAGGCAAGATATACCCAGCTACCACATGTCAGCAATACTTTCAAGATGCAAATGGTGAGTAATCGATCTGGTTAGTGTAGTAAACAAACCAGATATCTTTTGGGTATGTGATGAATGTCGGCAAATGTATTCAAGCTCAAAAAGAAAACCAGACATCATTAGGGTATGTGATGCTTTTCATCTTCAAAGATTCTTTTCAAGATCTGGTAGCACCTCAGTACCCAGTAATCATACGACAGTGAGATTCCCATTTTTTTAGAGATTTCAGCACAAAAACAGCCCATAATCAGAGCATACCATTCCATCACTAATCTGTCCAACTAGCAAGAGTTATAAATACACAGAGTACCATCAACTCAGGTTTAACACTACATCTCAACCAAACCAGCCCAGCCCTATCTTAAAAGCTAGATAAGTGAAGAACACCATCAGATCAGATATAAAAATTAAATAATATGTAGACTCGGAGAAGAAGACAACTCCACCATAGTTTTCTCCTTTCCCTTAGGCATGTTGCAGTTTCAACAACATAAAAGTTTGAACGCACAGGTTGATAACACAGAACAAAGATGCTAAGTGAGTGTAGTACTCACCTATTCCAAATCTATGAGGGTTTTATAGAGGTTGATGCCCAGCCATAGCTGATGGGACCCGAAATTTGCCAGAATTTCCCACAATCGAGGTAGCTCATAACACCCATGTCTCCTGAGATTTCATTAGCACAAGATTCGGTAGAGCATTGAGTGTGACGAATCGTGAGTGTTATAGCCACGTACCTATGAACACTCCATTCTCGTGTAGAGAGTAACGTGCGACAAAGAAGATGTACGAGTAGTTTTAATATTTGCAGAGGGTTAAAACAAGTAGTAAAGCTATATAGGTGTTGATAAAGTAAGGCAATATATTTAGTTGAAAGTTAGGGTTTCTGGACAACAGAAAAAATAAAACCTAGCTTGAATAATTTCTAAAACGAGGCTTCAAAGAATCACCCCTTATTTTCCAGCCAGTAGTGAAATTTAGAAAACTAATAATTTTGTAAGAGTACCCACTTGAACATATCATGTTATTTTTGCTAAGTCGATGCGCGGCTCAAAAAAATTTATGAGGTATAGTCTCCAAATCTGGATGGTCGCAGACGAAAAATACTCATACTACAAACATTTCAAGAGAGACTATTATAGGTAGAACGGCCAGTTGGGTAAGTTTCTAGGAGAAACATATGTCGAGAAAACAAAGGTAAGTTAATGTGTTACGGGATACCAATATACTTTAGAGTGCACTGTAACAGACTTGAGCAATCAACAAGACAAAGGGTTTTATTGAATCTAAGCCATGCTCTTTTTGTCCAACTATGTAGTGAAGCAAGAGAAAGGACTCATGCAATGTTGTGTCTGTGTGTGCGCTTGTGTGTGTGTGTGTGTGTGTGTGTGTGTGTGTGTGTGTGTGTGTGTGTGTGTGTGTGTGTGTGTGTGTGCGCGTGCGCGCGTGCGTACGCATGCATGAATAAGATGGGAATAACCTTTCTATCACCCAAGTGTTGTATTTTTGTTGTTTTTCCCTTCAAGAGTGTTAGGTCTTGAGTTCTTTAAGGTCTCTTGGGATTGTCCCCACAATGTTAACATTTCTCTTCACGTGTGTGTGTCATAGACAGAGAGAAATTAAGAGAGGAAACTAGAATAACCTTTCTATCACCCAAGTGTGGAAGATTTGGTTGTGTTAGTTCCCTCTAAGAGTATCAAGTCTTGAGTTCAAGACTTGCCAAACATATCTTTTGGATCTCTTGTATTAAAACTTCTCTTCGTGTGGTGTGTTTGTGGGGGTGTCTCAGTGTGTAAGCAATAAACATAAAAGAACCACATCAATAAGACTAAAGGCAAAGACACGAGAGAAATTAATGCTTCAATTAAAAGGCTTTTGGGTACAATAAATTTCTTATCAAAATGTGAAATTAACCCCTTCCAATTTATCCAAAAACTCCTCTATGCAAGCATTGTTCTTGATATAAGCATCCATCATAAATCAAAGCAACTAACGTTAGCCTTTAATTTATGGACTATAGGTGTCATGGAAATAGTGCATGTGTTATAGATGTCAACATAGTAAGAGTTTGGGGATACTTGGGGACCTAATTGGCCATAGTTGGAGAGCTTTTGCTAGTGGTGTAAGGACCAAGGAGGATATCTTCCAATTTGAGGCGAGAGGAATCCATGCATATGCTCTTAAATAGCATAAGAGTGGTGGGTCCATTAGAAATCAAGCTTCACTAGAGATCGTAGTTTTCTTATGTTAGGGGCGAGTGGTGTGATGGGTTAAAAAGAGAGAAGGTGGTCGCGCCATACAAGTAGTGGGGTTATTTACACATGTTGTACTATCATTTGGTATTACTTACCCGAGATCCATACTTACCCATGATGGCATGCCTTTTTTGGATTTATACCAAAACTTGTGTAAGCTTTCTTAAGAGTAATAAATAGGTGATCCCGCATAGAAGATGCTTTATGCTATTTATGTGTGTGAATAAGAGAGGAATTTAAAATAACCTTTCTAGAGGTCTCTTGGGATTGTTCCTATTGTTGGAATTAGGTTGCAGGGAAACACACACAACTTAGAGAAGATGAAGAAGCTCAAGGCACACAACACAGAGTATATTTCTTAGTGCACAATGGAAAGATAAGTTAACTCTAGAATGATGGGCGTAAAACCTCCTAGTGAGAGAAAAATTTCTCGGTGGTCCTAAGTGTGTTTGCACATATCACTACCTCATATATGGTAACAAATCCCCCTTGGAAGTGATGCGGTGAATGAAAGCTGGTACATATTGTATACGGAAGCGCCATGCCTTAAGGACATGATCAATCCATAAAGGGGAGTAAGCCCAAAGCTTTGTGGAAAGCTTTGAAGTTCTCACAAGGCAATGCCATTGTGGAGAAATCCACAAGGTTGTCCTGTGTTAGTACATAATCCAAGATGATCTCTCTTGCTAAAGTCTCTCTCTCTAACATAGTGATAATGCACCTCGATGTGATTTGTGCGAGCATGAAAAATTGGGTTCCTTGCAACTACCAATGCGCTTTGACTATCAGTGTAGATGATGTTGGTAGTGTCTTGTCCAACACCCAAATTAGCCATAAGGCATATGAGCCATGCATACTCAACCGTAGCTATAAAGACTACCCTATACTCAACTTCACAAGTAGAAGTGGCCACAGTAGGTTGCTTCTTGTTCAACCATGATATGCATGAATTGTGGAGCATGAAACAAAAGTCAATTGTGGACATTCATGTGTCATAACAACTAGCCCAATCTGAGTTCAAAAAAGCATGTAAATCTAGCAGCAATGATCCCCCCTTGGGATAAAACAATCCAAGTTGTAAAGTGCCACTCAAGTAGCAAAAAAATCCTCTTGATAGTTACCGATGCTTAGACCCTAGGCTATGCATAAATCTGCTAGCCTGTGAGATTGCAAACTGAATATCTCACCTCGATTTGCATACATAAATAAGGCATCTCCATAAAGAGCGACATCGGCAGGATCACCAACATCATGAACACTCATTTTCAAACTTGTTTTGTTGGAATTAGGGTTGCAAGGACATGCACACAACTTGGAGAAGACGAAGGAAGCTCAAGGCACACAATAGAGAGTGTGTTACTTAGTGTGCAATGGAAAGATTGATAGCCCTAGAATAAATGGGCTTATATACAATGCACGGGGGAAAAAACCTTCTAAAGAGGGAAAAAATGCCCCGGTGGTCCTAGTGTGTTCACACACATCACTACCACATGTACATGGTAACAAATCCCCTCTGGAGTGATGCGATAAACGAGAGCTTGCACATGAGTAAAGGGAATGTCATGCCCTGAGGACATGATCAGTTCACAAAGGGGAGTAAGCCCAAAGCTTTGTGGAAAGCTTCAAGCTTCTTACGAGACAATGCCTTTGTGAAAAGATCTGCAAGGTTGTCCTATGTTGGCACATAAGCTAAGCTGATCTCTCCTGCTGAGAGCACATAGTGGTAATGCACTTCAATGTGCTTTGTGCGAGCATGAAAAACTGGGCTCCTCGCAACTGCCAATGCACTCTGACTGTCACTGTAGATAGTGTTGGCAGTGTCCTATCCAACACCCAAATCAGCCATAAGGCTTCTGAGCCATACACACTCAACCGTAGCTGTGAAGACTGCCTTGTACTCAGCCTCACAACTCAAAGTGGCCACAGTAGGTTGCTTCTTACTCAACCATGATATACATGAACTGCCAAGCATGAAACAAAAACCACTTGTGGACACTCGCATGTCAAAACAACCAGCCCAATTTGAGTTCGAAAAAGCATGTAAATCTGGCGGCAAGGATTGCCCCTTGGGATAAAACAAGCCAAGATGTAAAGTGCCACTAAGGTAGCGGAAAATCCTCTTGACAACCTGCCAATGCTTAGACCCTAGGCTATGCATAAATCTGTTAATCTGTGAGAGCGCAAACTAAATATCCAGCCTTGTGTTGCATACATAAATGAGGCATCCAATAGCAGTTTGCTAAAGAGTGACATGAGCAGGATCACCAGCGTCATGAAGACTCAATTTCAAACCTGTTTCCATGGGAGTGGCAATAGGCTTGCAATCCTCAAGTCCAAACTTACCTAGTAATGTCTCTATGTAACTTTTTTTACACAAGGCAATACCATCGTCACACTGCTTAAACTGTATACCCAAGTAATGATGCAATAGCCCCAAATCTTTCATCTTGAAAGTAGCATTCAAATCAGCCTTAAATTTAGTAATATGTCTCTCATTTGGTCCAGTGATCAACAAATCATCTACATGAAAAACCACATTGAGAAGTACATCACCCAGACTATTACGAAAGCCTCATTTGACCAAATGAGTGCCAGCCTTCTCATACCAAGCATGAGGGGATTGCTTCAACCCATACAAAGCCTTCTTACATCTGCACACTTTCTCTTCTTGTCCTTTCTTGACAAAATCGCAAGGTTGCATTACATAAACTTCCTCAAATATGTCAGCATTCAAGAAAGCAGTAACAATATCTTATTGATGTACATCCCAACCAAAATGAGCTACCAATGCACATAGAAAATGCATCGTAGTCATACGACAAGTGAGAGCAGAAGTCTCTTCAGAATCTATGCCTTTTTGTTGTGCATAACCCTTGCAACAAGTCGAGCCTTATGGCGATCGATCTCACCATCCAGCTTGCGTTTCAACTTGTAAACCCACTTTGTACCAATGGCCTTTTTTCCAGGAGGCAAATCACATAAAGTCCATGTGTCATTTTCTAAAAGTGCATCATATTCTGATTGCATGGCAGCCATCCAATTTTTTGAATTCTGTGCTTCATCAAAAGACAGAGGTTCCTCTGTAAGCTAGACACAGCCAAAGCATAACAATCTGATGCATAAGATGCATGACGAGAGCCTCAAAGTGTACGACTAGACAAAGGTGCATCCAATTTATTGTCACGCAATGTATGCACCAGCCATTTTTGCAAACCTCTAGCCTGCTCATTTTCAGCCCTTTCCTCATCAAGTACATCATGTACATCTGCATCAGTAATAGGCTAATCTGGAACATTTTCAAAAACCCCCATAAACTGTACATTTGCCTCATTGGAATTTAGATTCGTGTTTCCACCACTGAAAAGAGGCAACAAAGTGTCATAAATGTCCTATGAGCTTACATTATTGTCTCTAGTACATGACGGCAAGGGCTAAACAGAATCTTCCACAAACACTACATCCCGTGAAACCAAAATACGTTTTGTTTGCGGATGATACAGCCTATAACCTTTGCTTTCAGCACTATAACCAACAAACATACATTTGACAGCCTTATCATCCAATTTTTTGCATTGTGTTTGTGGCACCAAAGCATATGCCAAACAACCAAAAACACGCATGTGCTCAATAGAAGGCTTTCTATCATGCCATGCTTCATATGGAGTAATAGACTGCAAAGCTTTTGTAGGACACCTGTTAAGTACATAAGTGGCACACATGATGGCCTCAAGCCAAAAAGAATGCGGCAAAGCTTGACTTTTGACCATACATCGTGCCATTTTCGTAAGTGGCATGTTTTTCCTCTCCGCAACACCATTTTGCGGAGGTGTATAAGGCACTGTACATTGGTGTTTTATCCCACGACTAGCCAGAAATGCATTAAATTCATGAGACATATACTCCCCCCCTCGATCGGAACGGAGGGTGCCCATAGTACATTTTGATACATTTTTAGCCATAGCTAGAAATTGTTTGAAGCACTTAAAAACTTCGGACTTCGCTTTAAGCATAAATACCCATGCATGCCTGGAGTAATCATCAATGAAAGTCATGAAATAGAAGTAATTTCCCAAGGACGGAGTTTCCATGGGCCCACAAACATCACTATGCACAAGCTGCAACCTGCATGTGGCCCTAACTGAACCATTCTTCAGAAACTCGCTGCATTTTACCCAAAATACAGCCTTCACAAACATGTTTGACAGGTGCTTCAAGAGACAGAAAAGAAGCAACCATATCAAATTTCTGCAAATGCAACAAACTGGCAAAATTCAAATGCCCAAAACGTGCATGCCACAGTTTTGCATCTGAAAGAGCCCTTGAATCTGCAACTGCATTTGTAAAATTTTGTCCACACTTGTCATACAAAGTGAGCTTATACAACCCACGGCACAAAACTGAGATCATGAACTGTACATCTCTCATCCACAAATTTGACTACAAGTCCAAGTCTAGCAAGTGTAGATACAGACAAAAGATTCTTCTTGATCCCAGGTACATAAAGTGCATCAACAAGTGTGAAAGAATTGCCATAACACAATCTTTCCAACCCCCTGAATCGGATAAGAGGCATTGTTGGCACAAGTGATTGAATTCCCATGAGGGACAAACTCGAGAGAGGTGAACAATTCACGATGTGAGGTAATGTGCTTTGTAGCACCACTGTTGAAATACCACACATGTGAATCTGCAGCAACTGACATGCATGCATCTTGGACTTCAAGATTGTAAGTGCACTCTGCACTAAAAGCCCATTCTGCATCAACATCAGCATCACAATCTCCTTTCATAGAAGACTCAACAATGGCTGCATTTGTAGTGGAACCAGCATTTTTAGTGGAACCACCCTCTTTCTTCTTAGCCTCTTTGGCCTTCAACTTAGGATACTGCTTGATCAAGTGATCATTAGCTTCACAATAACGGCAACGCATCTTCTTTTTGCCCTTATCACCAGAATTTCTAGACGAATCGCTGCCAACAGAAGCATTAGGAATAGAAGTTTTGCCACTCGCAGCATGGTTGCATTGTTGTTACCACCCTTTCTTTGAGAAGCAATAAAAGCCTATTCAACTGCACGCTGCGTAGTCCTGTTTTTTCTAGAAAGTGACTCTTGCAACACCAATGTGCATAATGCATCGAACTTGACAACTTCAGGATTTTCTTGGGTCATAAGTCTCCAAGTACTAGCAAAAGTCTAGTAAGAATCTGATAAGCATCAAGAACAATCTGCACAAGGGATCTGTTAAAAATGACTTCACCTACAAAAATAAGTTGCTCATTGATATCCCTGACACCAGCAAGGAAAGTGTCCATATCATCTTCCTCATGCATAATCTTCGACTCTAGCTCTTTACGCAGCAAAGCAATTTTAGCCTCATTGCGACTTGCATAAAGACCAACCAAAATATCCCAAGCCTGTTTTGCAGATTTTGCTGAACGAATGTGAGGAACAATGGTGTGCTTCACAGACAACGCAATCAATGCATGAGCATGCACATCCTTTACATCCCAACGATATTGTTCTGCCATAGGCAAAACAACTCTAATGGTAGCAATCCTTGCAGCAAGACCTGCCACATCCTCAACATCGCCTACATCCTCAGAACCAGGACGTACATTAATGCCTTGCACAATATTCCAGACGCCCATTGACACAAGAACATGTTGCATCATGTAAGACCACATAGGGTAATTGTCCCCATCTAATTTGTCCTCAGCAGCAAACATCTTGAACACATCTGTGTTGTTGTCAGCCATGGTAAATGTTGCACCTGATGTGAAAACTGCCTGAAAAGAGGAGAAAAGAAGCGGGAACAACACGTGCTATATAGCACAAACCATAGAAGACTATAAGGCACCTGTTATGCAAAAAACGGCACTGATAGAAATTCTGCACAAAATGACAAAATAGCATGTGCAGTACTGCTTGTAGTGAAACAGAGGCCGAAATGAGCCCGAATCAGAAATCTGAGCATACCGAGCTCTATGAGCATGCTCAAAATTTTTGTCGACCTGTGAACGCTCACCAAAGCTTACAAAAATCGGAGAAAGTGAGCAAGCGTATGTTGGAGCTACTGGCGACTCAGCGCGGAGGACACAACCTGCTCTGATACCAATTGTTGGAATTAGGGTTGCAAGGAAACGCACACAACTTGGAGAAGATGAAGGAATCTCAAGGCACACAATAGAGAGTGTGTTACTTGATGTGCAATGGAAAGATAGATAGCCCTAGAATGAATGGGCGTATATACAATGCACGGGGGAAAAAACCTCCTAAAGAGGGAAAAAATGCCCCGGCGATCCTAGTGTGTTCACACACATCACTACTAGATGTATATGGTAACATGTTTCCATTGGAGTAGTAATAGGTTTGCAGTCCTCAAGTCCAAACTTACATAGTAATGTCTCTCTGTAGCTTGTTTGACACAAGGCAATACCACCATCTAAGTGTTTAAAATATATACCCAAAATAATGATGCAAAAGCCCTAATTCTTTCATTGTAGCATTCAAATCAGCCTTGAAGTCAGTAGTGTGTCTCTCATTTGGACCATTATTCAACAAATCCTCTACGTATAGAATGATGATGAGAAATACATTACCCTCATGCTTTACATACAAAGTGCTTTCTCTTGGTCTGTTACGAGAGCCTAATGAGTGTTAGCTTTCTCATACCAAGCATGAGGAGACTCCTTCAACCCATACAAAGATTTCTTAAATTTGCACACTTTATCTTCTTGTCCTTTCATGACAAAACCGTGAGGCTGCATTACATAAACTTCCTCAAATATAACACCATTAAAGAAAGCAATAACAATGTTTGATTGATGTACAATCCATCCAAAATGAGCTTCCAATGCACATAGAAAGTGGCTAGTAGTTATATGACATGGCTAGTAGTTATATGACAAGTGGGAGCAAAAGTCTTCAAAATCTATGCCTTTTTGTTGTGCATAACCTTTTGCAACAAGTCGAGCCTTATAGCGATCAATCTCACCATTCAACTAGTAAACCCACTTCATATCAATGAATTGTTTTCCAGGAGGCAGATCACATAAAGTCCACGTGTCATTTTCTATAAGTGCATCATATTTTGATTGCATTGTAGCCATCTAATTTTCAAAAATATGTGCTTCATCAAAAGAAAGAGGTTCCTCCACATCACATAAACTAGAAACAACCAAAGCATAACAATCTGTCGCATAAAATGCATGGCAAGAACTTGAACGAGTACAAATAGACATAGGTGCATCCAATTTACTGTCACTCAAAGTATGCACCAGCCATTTTGGCATACCTCTAGCCTCCTCATTCTTAGCCCTTTCCACATCAAGTACATAAGTTACATCTGCATTAGTAATAGGCTAATCTATAGAATTTTCTAAAACCCCCATAGGCTGTACATTTGTCTCATTGGAATCTGAATTCAAGTTTCCACCATTAAAAAGAGGCAACAATTGTCATAAATGTCATGTGAGCTTACATTACTATCTCTGGTACATGATAACAAAGATTGAATAGATTCTTCTATAAACACAACATCTCTGAAATTAAGATATGTTTTTTTTGCGAATGGTATAACCTGTAACCTTTGCTTTCAATATTGTCACCAAAAGTTTTTTGCATCTAACAGTCTTATCATCCAATTTCTTGTGTTGCTTTTGTGGCACCATAGCATAAGCTAAACAAACAAAAACACGCATGCGATCAATAGATGGCTTTTGATCATGCCATGCTTCATAAGGATTCATAGACTGCAAAGCTTTTGTAGGACACCTGTTAAGTACATAAGTAGCACACATGATAGCCTCAAGTTAAAACAAATGTGGCAAAGCATGACTCTTGACCATTACATGTGCCATCTTCATAAGTGACACCATTTTAATGAGGTGTATATGAAATTGTACATTGGTGTTTTATCCCACGATTAGCCATAAATACATTAAACTCTTGAGACATATACTCCTCCCCTCAATTGGAACAAAGGGTGCCCATTAAAACATTTAGAGACATTTTCAGCCATAGCCAAAAATTGCTTGAAGCATATAAACACTTCAGACTTAACTTTTAAGTGGATACATCCATGCATTCTTGAAGTAATCATCAATCAAAGTCATGAAGTATAGGTAATTGTCTAAGGATGGAGTTTGCATAGGACCACAAACATCATTATGCACAAGTTGCAATCTGCATGTAGCCCTTATTGAACCATCTTTTGAAAACTTTGAATGCTACATCTTACCCAAAATACAACCTTCACAAACATTCTTACAAGGTGCTTCACAAGGCGGCAAAGAAGCAACCACATCAAATTTATACAAATGTAGCAAATTGACAAAATTCAAACCAAAACGTGTATGCCAAAGTTTTGCATTTGAAATAGCCTTTGATTCCACAACTACATTTGCAAAATTCTGCCCACACTTGTCATACAAAGTGAGCTTATACAATCCACAGCACAACATGCTAGATGCAACAATTTCATCACCAAAATTGAGATCATGAACTATACATATGTCATCCACAAATTTGACAACAAGACCAAGTTTAGCAAGTGTAGAAGCAGACAAAAGGTTCTTTTTTATCCCAAGTACATAAAGTGTATCAACAAGTGTGAAAGAATTGCCATTTGTAGCACTCAGCACAATCTTTCCAAATCTCTTGATTGGATAAGAGGCACTGGTTGCACAAGGTTCCCATGAGGGACAAAATTGAGAGAGGTAAACTCAAGGTAAACAAGACACGATGTGAAGTAATGTGCTTATTAGCACCACTATCAAAGCACTAGACATGTGACTCGCTGAGAGATACCCCTGCCCAAGGGTCTCTACGAAAAATAATACAATTTATACTTTTATGTAATTTCAATATACATCAGAGTTGCAAAAGCGAAACAATCAATATTAAGGGTTTACAATCTAAAATAATCAAATCCAACTTTTGTCATGATAAATCACTCTCGTTTCTATCCCACTTGTGTGCACTACACATGCACGCTCGTATACACGAACAAAAAATATACCCAGATTAGAGCACACGCTCTTTTAAAACATCACAATATACATCGTGCAACAAGATTAGCCATCAACCCTACAATGATACATGCACACAAAATGTTTGAAACAAGTGAATTTCAACGCTTTACAATCCATAAGAATCCAATTCGACTTTGTCCTCTTAAAGTAATGGATGAACAACATAGAAAGACTTCAATAACAAACCCATATAGACTAATATTAAAATGATTGAGAGGACACATCTGAAAAAAACAACTACAATATGGCATATACGGAGCAAAATAAAACAGTACAATATACTCACATGGGTTCACGGCTTCTTGCTCTAATGCTAGCTTACAATGGGGAAATCTAGTTCTCCTCATCGCTAGTGTCATCGTTGTTGTCATTGTTGGCTCCATTGTCTTGTCCTTGTGCAACAATGTATGTACTCCACATGTCTACCCAAGCCTCCACATGTCGCTCGAAGATTGCACACTCTTGTGGGGTGCGATAACCATGCTCCCCCCAACGCATGATTGCATTGTTGGCAATGCCGACAACTTGCTCAATATCGAGCTCGATTGGATGTGATTTAAATCAAGTTGATACATGGTGTTGAATAGGGACATCGTGGCATCATTTGATGAGTGCATGGAAAGCCACGATGTTGTTGCGTGCGCTTTCTGATGTGCATATATTATTCATTGCATACACAGTGTTAAAAATGTAATTAGCATGCACATTGTTGATGGGGTCAACGCATGGGGGGTGGACCACGATGAGGGTCACGCCGCATTGTGCAGGTAGCCCACGCTGATCACGTTGTCTGCGGTTTCCCCTAGGCATGGTAAATGTGAGGATGTGAGAAGACTAAAGGAGAAGCACGTGGAAAACTTGCAAATCAATGAAAGTGGTGATTTTTTGGCAATTTATAAAGAACCCTTGGTGACTTTACTTCCAAGACCATTCGCTTTAAACGTTATCCAAATAAAGTATAATATTTGAGAAAATCTCACTTGAAGATAAAACTTCTTCAATTAACTTGCCTTGAAACCAAGCATAATTAAACATCACAAAACAATTCTTCTCAAAAATTAAAACATAGTGAGAACAACAAGTACCAAGTTTTGATGTGCCATTACATAGAGAATAAGTTCATATGAAGTAATCAATACAAATTGGGTTTCAGGTTCCTGGTGGTTGGAGTTCTTGTGGTGGTTGCGCCACTAGGATGCTTGCAGGTGGTGGCTCCATGGGTAGTGAGGGAAATAGTGGCTTAGAGAGCGGTTGGCTTGGCCCACCTGGAACTACAGGTGATAGTCTACTTGGGGGTGGATCCAACAGCACAGTTGGCTCTTGGTGACATGGCAAAGGCGATGGAGCTGGCTATGATTGTGTTGAGCGTGATACCTCACTCACATGAAGAGTACGTCCTAGACCACTAGGAAGCCGTTGGTGTGATTGAACACGTGCTAGAACCAATTTACGATCTCACTTAATGCTGATGCAATGTCATTGTAGATGCTTGCACTCCATCGCCAAGCCACCGCATCCAGCAAAGCAATTCAGAACTGCATCGCCAACCCTCGTGAGGTACCCAATAACCACCTATTTAGAGGAGCATAAACATTGGTGGACATTGCAATGACAACTATCGAGCAAAGAAGTCCACTCCTCAACTTATCGAGCGAAGAAATTTCTCTTCTCCACTCCATGCCAAAATGGTGCTCTAAGGCCATCTAGCATCCATGGCATCTCCCGGAGTGGCTGTCGAATCATGTCATTGTCAAATTTGAAACCATCATTGTTGGCTGTTGCATCTCCTGCCTAGCGATCATATAATGGAATAAATGGGATCCCTTCAATTTTACGTGCAAACATGGCCAACCCCAACGTCTTGACCTACAACATGGTTTACATTTTAATCAAAAACATGTCAATATCTACCATGAAACTTGTGGAGAAATGGTTAAGAACTTACTGGATTCGTGAAGTCAACTATAACAAAGTAAGAGCGTGAAAACATCTGGAAGATGATGGTACGAAGATGGAAAAAATTGCACAAGTGGGCCTCCACAGTGATGATTACGAAGTGGTCTTCTCAGCATGCCACGACTACTACGCCATCCGGTAGTTAAAACTCTACAACTAGGGTAAACACATTGGAAACAAGCTTGGTAGAGAATACATTCCATCGGGGCACACCACCAATGTCAGCTTCAAGTTTTCAATGTGTGGGTAGGTCTGCCCACAGCCGCACACCTCCAAGCCACTGTTCAAGCTCCATTTTGTCAGAGTGTGAGAGAGACCCAACCAAACGGCGTTCACTCAGGGACTTCTGCAATGCAAAAGACAATGTGTAAGAAGATTGATTGAGCTCTACAACTTCATTATTGAAATTAGATACCAAAGTGTCATAAACTTACTCAAGATTGAATTTTGGATCCATCAAGGCCTTCCGCATATTATCTATATTAGCAAGTACTAAAAGATGTACGAGAACCACTCTCACACTCACATTTTTTGTAAATTTTATGTCAAAGTGAACCAAAACTACGTCACATGTAAAATTTAACCAAATGTTAGAAACCAATGAATTTTTTAAAAAAAATTGGTTTGTGGTTGCGTTTTTTACCTCGTGAAAAGGAAGCAAGTGATTTGGGTGGCATTGCCAAAAGTGGATGGCTACCCTCGCTTTGCCCAGTAGCAATGGATATGGTTTACTTCAAATCTCGAGATCTTGAACCACGAGATGGACTAGACCTCCCTGATTCCAAGTGTCGCTTGGAGTCACCCTGCTCATAATCTAGCCCACCACCTTACTGTCACTCCTTTCACTCTGCAGCTCTTTCAAAAAGACCTCAAACTCTTTGATGACTAGTCATCCTCTCTTCTTACCTTGTGTAGGTCCGCCTGCTGCGGTTTTTGGCTTCGATGTCCCTTGGCCGTGTTAGGAAAAATGGCATCGGTGTGAGGTTGATTGATGGTAACACTTCCGCTTTTTCCCTTTCCTCTAACCTTCTTGTGTAACGCTGCAATTCCAAAAAAAAATAGTGAGGACACTATACCAAACCAAACCACATTAGTTCCACAAGAAAAACATAACTTACCGTTGTATTCTTCAACTTGTTTTTTTGGGAACTCTCCATCCACATAGTCCAAGAACCATGGACAGTCTCTCCACATATCCTTAGCATGGAGCTTGTCTATCCAATCATTGAGATAGATGCCACTCTCCTCTCTCTCAGACTCTACCCACGCATCACTAGGATGCTCGAGGTATGGACTACGAAGACCTAATTTAAGGGCGCCCAACAACCATCTATAAATTACAAGAGGAGCAAATCCATTATTCAAAACACACAATTTGAATCATACATCCTAATAAAACTCTATAGTTCAATACTTTGTATAGAAAGCATCGAACAATAGATGCAAAAATGTGACTGCTCCTCTACATTGTGAATGGCTTGTATAAGAGGCTTTCATTGCACAACCAAAGTGTTCTTGTCAAAAATCCTACATTTCCTCACCAAGAGACAAGCCACAATCACAGGCGGCACGTGCATATAGCTTCTTCACCGTGGAGTTCTTGCCTCCATCTTCTCCGCCAAGCTCAAAACACCCCTGCACTCCAAGCATTCTCAACCACTGCAAGAATGGCTTCTCTTGAGTCAGAATAGATGCCTCCATCAACTACACATTGCCCTTGGTCAATATGTCGACCATGTGAAATTTTCTACAATGTATCATTGGACACCATCTTAGACAATTAAAAAAAAAAATAGTGCATTCAAAAGCAAATAACACTTACTCCGCTAGACTAATGCATGCCCGTGCAACCTCAAACACTCTGAAGGGGGTCATTATGCAACCCTTCTCTCCCCAACCCACAAAAGGAATGCATCTTTAAAAAAACTCCGAGCCGTTCTCAGGATTGGCTATGACCGCTATCTCCAATCCCTTGCGTTAAAAAAAAAGTGAGTCTCTTTTAGCACCAAATCATAGCTTGCCTTGTAATCATATTCGTTCAAAAGGTACTCTCTTCTCCCCTTGACTGGCCAATTCTACGTTTTGAGTCAATACATCGCATCAAACTCTTCTTACAAAAAATTCAAATCATGGAGACAAAGTGATTTTCAAGCAAAACAACATGTACTCACCTAATGCATGTGTATTATAAATTTACCATTACCTTCCACAATTGTTGTGATAGAAAATACATAGTTAGTCTATGTCATTTTGATCATTTCATTGCCATGCCATGAAGTGCCCTCTCAGCTTTCACCCTATCCTCTTCATTGAATTTGTTCAATAAGGAACGTGGGTAGGCAAGCACTAGTTTTTGTTGTTGGGGTATAAAGCCCAATGTGGTCGCCCAGGTAAGTGGGCGGGCCGCCAGGTATGTACACATATTCTTTTGTTAAAACCTAATAAGAACTCACTATGCTCTACAAATTACAGTAGAGCGAGTTCACCATATCGTCGTGCTCTTCTTCTCGCACTCTCTCTCGCATCGCACTTCCGCTCGTACTCCTTCAACTGGTATCAGAGCTCACATTGAGGCTCGGGGCAGCACTGCAGAAGGCTAGAGTCACCAGCTCAGATTGGAGTGAAATTCGACAGGCAAAGACACGGCCCCAAATCCTGTGGGAGAGCCCGAAGGACTTGGTGTTCTCAAAATTTCATTCTGAGGTCATCTCGGCCACCGTTTGGCTTCGACAAAGGTCTGCGTAGGCCATTTTCGACTACGTGGTCTCAGCGGGTGCAGATCCGACTGTGCAAATTTGGGGTTTTCGGCCTACGACTGCAGGTGCTAAGGATATCGACACTCCCAGAGTGTTGATTTGTGGCTGTCTACACATCGAAGGACGGCTCACAGTTCTTGGAGGCGTGTCACATACGACACGGGCGCATCTACACACAGACTGTAGGCGACATCCACTAGTTCATCAGGTAGCTTGTGTTTGCTGCTTGATATTCCAGATTTCATCCTGACATTGCAGGTACTTCCACATGGGATGTATTGTCAGAGATGATGTATGTCTGTTGAGGGTTTGCTGGCTGTGAGTCACGCAGCAAACAACTGCCGCAGCGGTTACAGCATATAGTGGGAAATTTGTGGATGTATGACTTTGTGGGAAGTCTATGTACTATCTAATTTATTGCAGCCTTTGTTGAGGGTCGAGTGAGGTTTTATTGAGCTGGGGGATTCTCGAATGTTGAGATCCTTTCGGTGATACAGGTCTTGGAGCGATCCCTCGAGCACCCTTAGATAGGCAGTTAGGATGTATTGACTGTGAGTTAGACAGTTGGGATTGCATCTTTGCTTTACTGCCGTTGAGGCATTGTCGCAGTCTATGTAACATTTAATGGCCTAAAATCTTATGTGTAGCGGAATTTAGCATGAACATAGTGGGCATTTCATTAGAATAGATTCCTAATGAGAATTACAAGAGTGCTTGGGTGGAGAGAGCAACAAAAAGCATAACACCTAGTTAGATAGCATCGACAATACTTTCAAAAGAGAGAGCAATTAAGCTATTGACAACAGTTGAGGACCGGATTTGCATGGAGCCGGTCCCCCCTCCAAAAGGCTTTGTATTATGGTTTCTCCCATCAAGAGAGACATTGTACAATACAATTCTTTGTGTTCCTTCAAGACTAGCTAGTGCAATGAAGATGGAAGCTTCATACACCAAGCAAAACACTTAATCAAACACAACTTGAATTATCCCCGTTCTCAGACCCAAGACCTCACACACCTTCGAAGATGGTGAGAGCTAGCAGGGTATGAGAGTAGATTGAGAGGAAAAAGAAGTATCTTACGAGAAAGAAGTACATCTCCTCACATAATCACTCATATTAGCATAGCTTAGCTTAGTAATTAGCTTGGTAGAGAAGATGAGCATGCATTGAAGCTTGGCTCTTGGTTGGATTTGCATCCACATGCCAAGAGAGTGTTGATGTAGGCTTCTATCTCACAAGCTTGGAGTAGGTGATGAGCTCTCCATTAAAGCTTGGGAGGAGATAGAGTATTTTCCCTTCACACATGGTCAAGTGTGAGAGTGTGTGTGTGAATGCCAAGCAAAAATCAGCCCCCCCTCTCTCTTGGGCGAGCCCTAGCTGCTAAATAAGTCTGGCTTTTGCCTCATTGGACCTCCCCAGGTCAAGCCAATAGGGATTAAGCAGCATAAGTGATAGCCTTTAGACATGTGTCCCCCTTTCCCCTTTTGTGAGAGCTTTAGGTAATTAAATAATTAAACTAAACTCTCATTGGACCCCTTTGCCTCCTGGCCAATAGGAATCAGGCAAGCCATGGGGCTCCTGAATGCTCATTGGACCCCTTGGGAGACTGTCCAATAGTCTTCTAGGAGACTTAATTCTCATTGGTTTCTTTTATTAAATGTTTTTAAATTAATTAAACTAGATTTACTCTAGCTTAATTCTCATTGGTCCACTTCAAGGGTCTTCCAATAGGAATTGGGCACACCTTGTGGGCATCTGGCCTAGGGAGCTGACATGTGTCCCTCATTCCCTTTGTGTAAAGGGAGCCTGTGTGTGTGTGTGTGGCTTTCTCTCTCATCCCCTAGCTTTGGGGCTCGCCCCCTCCCATGTAGGGATGTAGAAAGACTTTTTGGGCACACACTAAGCATCCAATTTTTCCTAGGGTTGACCTTTGGACACAACCTTTGAATTTTGGAACCTTAGCATTTTGGAAGTCTTAATGGGCTGAACCTTAGGGTCTTTTTGGCCCATTGTTTCACATGGCTCTTTTGCAGATGGCCCCCCCTTTGGATCCCTATTTTCCCTCCTTTGGATCCCTACTGTGGCCGGTCTGCTAACTTAACCAATATTCTAGCTTTTTCTCCCTTGGCACTTCCCCACATTAAATGATCAGTTTAATATGATAAAATCATTTAGGAGAATTAGATATTGATTATTATGACAGTCTATGCTTATAGGACAGTGACAGGACAGTGAGAGACAGTACAGGTGCAGGACAGGTTTACCCGCAGCTTACAGTGTCAGAGAGACAGTGTTTTTGGAGCTGTTTTTTGGTCTGTTTTTAGTACACCAGAGCCATTTTACAAAGGAGACTCTGCCAAAATTTCTGCAGAATCTGAAGCTTTCTTGGTTCATTTGACAGGTTGATATTGGTTCAGAGGTCAGTTTACAGGGGAAACTCTGCCAAATTTTTCCCAGAAAAGTAAACTACTGTGAAGCGTAGCTATGGCTGGATCACAAGACACTGCTCTTTACAATATCAAGAAGCTGGATGGAACCAATTTCCCATTGTGGAAGAAGTAGATTTTGCACGTGTTGGTACAAAAGAAGCAGATAAAACCTATAAAGCTCAAGGGGATAAAACCAGAAGATATGGACAAAGATGAATGGAGCGAAATGGATGAATTGGCACTTTCTACCATTATGCTGACTTTGGCAGAAAGCGTTTACTTCAATGTAGCAGACGAGATGTCGGCTTATCAAGCATGGTTAAAGCTGAGTGATCTTTATGAGAAGCAGAGTGCAGCTTCACAGGTATACTGGCTTAAGAAGCTTGTTGACTTGAAGATGAAAGAAGGGAAACCTATGTCCAATCATCTGAATGAATTCAACACAATCTATAGTCAGTTGTCAGCTCAAGGTTTCAAGTTTGATGAACCTGTTAGAGCTATGTTCCTGTTGATCACATTGCCGGAAAGTTGGGACACTTTTCGCACACCTTTGAGTAATTCTGCACCTCCAGATGGTTTGAACATAGCAGGTGTAGAAGGAAGTCTGCTTACTGAAGAAACCAATAGAAAGATAATGGACAAAGGCAAAGGAACAGCCTTAGTTGTCAGGGGAAGGACCAAAGAAAAGTACAAAGGTGGAAAGAGGAATCAGTCTCATAGCAAGTCCCGTAGTGCTAAAGGCAAGAGTGACATAGAATGCTACCATTGTGGCAAGAAGGGTCACATGAAAAGAGACTGCAGAGAATGGAAAGCAGAAAAAGGCAAAGAGAAAGCTGAAGACCATGGTGAGAAGAACAAGTCCTCAGTGAAGATTCAAGAAATAAATGTGACAAACACTGTTGCAGAGGATGACAGTTTAGTGTCAGGAGACATCTACTTCTTGAAGAATACAATGGACTCAGCTCTTCTTACAGCATCTGATGGAAATGCACTGAGTGACTGGATTATAGACTCAGGGGCATCACTTCATGTGTCTCCAAACAAGGAGTGGTTTACCTCTTATGTGACCACTAAAGATCATGTTCGGCTAGGCAATGGGCACACATGTGAGATCTTAGGTGTTGGAGATGTACAATTGAAGTTTCAGAATGGCTCTTCTTTCACGCTGAAGAATGTGAGACATGTTCCCGCAATTACAAAGAGCTTGATCAGCACAGGTTTACTTGATGATGCTGGCTACGTCACCACTTTTGGACAGAACATGTGGAAGATATCCAAGGGTTCTATGATAGTAGCACATGGAGTAAAGTCTGGAGGACTTTACATGATTTATGTATCAAATGTCTCTAAAAATGTAATCAATGTATCCGAGCAGCCGAACGTTTCTTTGTGGCATAGCCGGTTAGCACTTGGAAGAAATTTCAGCTTTGAAGTCAAAGATGGCAAAATCGTTTGACATGAAAGACATGGGTGAGGCAAGTCATATACTTGGTATGCGCATTGAGAGAGACAGATCAAAGAAGTTGATTTGGTTATCTCAAACAGAGTATATTGACAAGGTTTTGCAACGTTTCAATATGGAGAAGGGAAAGGCACTGAGTGTTCCACTGCCACCATATGTGAAACTTAGCAAACAAGATTGTCCTGTGTCTGAGGAAGAACAGGCTGAATGGATAAGATTCCATATGCGTCTGCAGTGGGTAGTTTGATGTATGCAATGATTGCTACTCGCCCAAACATTGCATTTGCAGTGGGAGTAGTAAGTCGATACATGTCAAACCCAGGCAAGAAACATTGGGAGGCAGTGAAAGGAATATTGAGATACCTGAAAGCTACAAAGAGTATGCGTATATGCTATGGGAGTCAGGAGCTAAGTGTAAAGGGTTTTACAGACTCAGATTATGCAGGTGACTTAGACAACCGAAGGTCTACGTCAGGGTATGTCTTTACATTGGCTGGTGGAGCAGTATCATGGCGTTCTAGATTACAAGATTGTGTTACTCAGTCTACTACAGAGGCTGAATATGTTGCAGCATCAGAGGCATGCAAAGAATCAATTTGGCTTAATCGACTAGTAACAGATTTGGGAATCAAAGAAGAGATGCCTGTGTTATATTGTGATAGTCAAAGTGCTATACAATTGACTCGCAATCCAGTTTATCACTCAAAGACAAAGCATGTGGATGTGAAGTATCATTTCATCAGGGAAATGCTCGAGGATAAGCAACTTCAGCTTGTCAAAGTTCACACCACAGAAAATCCTGCTGATCTACTTACAAAAGGACTTCCCTCAGAGAGCTTTGTGCATTTTCGCAAGCAGTTAGGTGTAGGGTAGTACATCACTTCTCTACATCTCTTGTATATTAGCTTGTATAGTAGCTTCTCTCACACTTAAAGTACCACATTGGACTTTAAGTGGGAGGTTGTTGGGGTATAAAGCCCAATGTGGTCGCCTAGGTAAGTGGACGGGCCGCCAGGTATGTACACATATTCTTTTGTTAAAACCTGATAAGAACTCACTATGCTCTACACATTACAGTAGAGCGAGTTCACCATATCGTCGTGCTCTTCTTCTCGCACTCTCTCTCGCGTCGCACTTCCGCTCGTACTCCTTCATTTGCATCATATAGATATTGTGGACAGTGGTGTGAGACACATGGACTCGTGTAACCCTATTTTTAAATGTAAAATTTTACTAACAATTCAAAACTCAAGTGCATCAATAAAATTGTGAAGGAACTTACTTGTTGATCATGCCAAGCACTAACAAAAATTCTAACATCTCCTCTGGATCAAACTTCACAAGCGTGCACTCAACCTTGGGGGTGGAGAATTCATCCAACTGCTCCTGCAATGCCTAATCTTTCCATGCATGGAGCCGATGATTACCGTCTCATATGATGAACATTTTCTCCTCCATATGAGAGAGCTCAAGAATGTCTCTAAGTTGTTCATCAAACGTAGCCAACATCACTAACTCTCTCTCATAAGTGCCATGCCTATTGAATGGTATAAGATCTTCCATGAGAAAAGCTTCAGACATAACGAAACAAGTCATCGTAGGCTGGTAACCTCTTTTGGCTATAGAAATTGTGATTTTTGTCACACAACCAAAATTCATTCTAATGACCAGATTGGTCAAAACACGAGAAAGAAGGATTCATGGCAACAAGTGATTGTACGCCCCAATACGTGCATCAATCCGTCCTAAAGAAATATGGCTATCAACCACAGATCCAAAGAGATCAATAAGAGGGTGATTACCCCTGTTTGTGCTTCTGTGGACGTCGACGTGACTGCACCCTTCAAGGACGTACATGTGTAGCCGTCAACATGGGCTTCGAGGAGAAAGGTAGAGAGTGAGAGTGAGAAAAAAAGGAATCTCTAAGAGGTCTCCCCTTTTATAGGCAGGGGGTGAGAGAAAAGAGAGTGAAAGTTTGAGAGAAGAGAGAGTGGAAAAAGAAAGAGCAAGGGTTATAGCAAAGGGATAAGGGAAGGGCATTGGAATGAAAAAGAATCGCTTTTTTGGCGTTCACTAAGGCTTATGGATTTGAAGAGAAAGGTGGAGAGTAAGAGTGAGAGTGAGAGTGAGAGAGAGAAAAATAAAATGGTAAGGGGGGAGCCCTTTTATAGAAAAGGGGGGGTTGGGGGGGATCCCATGTGGCAGGCGCCCGTGGTCCACTATGGGAACCCGCGTCCATCCACCTCGGGCATCCACGTGGACTCCGGGGCACCCCGCAGTCCATGCGGGCTCCTATCGTGGATTGCCACGTGTTCACCAGCGATCGCGATAGGGGGGAGAGAGAAAGAGAGGGGGGGGGGGGCGTCCCACGGAGAGAGAGAGAGAGAGAGAGAGAGGGCGAGGAGGCGTGGAGAGAAAGAGATAGAGAGAGAGGATGGGATGGGTGTTCGGCAGAGAAGAGAGAGAGAGTGAGGTAGAATGATATATTTTATTATCGCCGTTGGAGCTCAAATATAACCTATGGGACCAAAGTTACATGTGATGTAGTATGTGTGTGACGGATGACGACTCTCAATGCTCCAAAATTGTGGTAATGAGAGTCGCAATGGAGAGCCCACATTGTGGTTGGGAGAGGAAAGTGTGTAGATCTAAGTCATGACTAAAAATGTGAGGGAAGCAAGTTCATATGTGACCAAAAGTTGAGCACTCTAGTAGTGTGTGGTACTCAGACCCTTGAACTTGCAGTGAGCATAATGTGCATTGTCGATTTGACTCTTCTCCATTGCCCCAACGCCTGTCTCACATCGAAGGGAGTGGAAGCTAAGCCGAATGGTTGTGATAGTGCGTATCGCTAACACAGGGATAGGCTCAAGCATGTAAGTGCGAGTAAGGTTTCCCACATGGTTTTGTAGTTAGGGGGCGATATGGGTGGTGTAATGTATGACGCCTGACCCAGCGAATTCCTCTCAAGCCGTAATACCTTGGCATTGTATAAAAGCTTCATTCACTTGCGAGTCAATTGAGGCATCATGTAGCAAGTGTAATGCATCCCATCTCCCAAACCACTTCTTTATATCTTGCATCCATCTCGTGCTCAAGATCTTGCTTTTATGCGTCTTTTGAACATTTTTGCTTGCTTCCCATACAATTGTAGGAAGTCTATGTGAGGGGTTTATCATGTACTCCACAACCCTTTCCATGCCGATAACCTCAAACTCTTTCCAAGTAGACTTTGGGATGCTCCCACCCCACACTTCAACTCCATAACGAAGAACCGGTGTCACCAATGTGTCAAAAAGGTACTTCTTGAGAACCCAGCACTTGATGTTTCCCGCATTACACATGTTCTCAAATGCATAGTATGCTCTCTTTTCCGCTTCCAAGCGACGCATAGCACATTCATGCCACTTGTGAATGGCCGGAACCTCAAGGCCAAGGTACTTAAAGCTCTCAACAACTTTAAAGCTCTCAACAACTTCAAGTGTCTCATTGTTGTACACAATGTATGGCTTCTCCTTATGGTCGGTTTTCACAAGCATAACCTTTGTTTTGGATTCATTCACAATCAATCCACTATGCAAGCAAAAGTTCTCAAGAACAACCATAAGCTTTTGTGCATCTTCTAAATTGTGTGCTAGAAGTACTACATCATCCGCATACAACAAAAGCATGATTACTACATTGCAAATAATGACCTCTTCAATGCCCTCTTCTTACAAAAAGTAAGTAATATTTGTTCCAATTGATCGATGCATAGACCAAAGAGAGTTGGTGATAACTGACATCCTTGTTAACCCCAATAGTGCTTACATTTTATTTTATTTTTCCTCTTCTCATGCACAATTGACACATCACCTTCTCATAGATTCGAAAAATCGCAAGCATAAACTCACTTGTCCTTCTTCCACAAATTGTTACGTGGAATCATATCAAAGGCTTTCTTAAAGTCCACAAAACAACAATACAAACGATTGCCTTTCAACCAACTTTCCTCCATGAAAACACGAAGAGTGACAAGATGATCAATAGTTCTAGGGTATCGACAAAAACCCGCTTGTCCTTTTGCACGCTTGTCATTCTCTTCATCCCAATCACTCAATTTCATCTCCATTATGCGCCCAAACAACTTTGCCATAAAAGACCCAATGATTATAGTCCGGTAGTTGTTTACATTCATAACGTCCCCTCCTTTATGCAAAGGCTTGACCCAATTAGTACTCCAATCATAAGGCATACCATGTTGAAGTGCAAGGTTGAACATATTACACATCCACTCATTACTAAAATCTCATGTCCATTTAATAATCTCCGGCTTGATACCTTGAAGATCTTCCGCTTTGCAAGTGGCCAATTTTTCAAGCCCACCGCATACATCCTCAATAGTATTAAAAAAAGGGGCATACATGGGAGTGAACCATAAAATAGCTTTTTTTTTTTAGCATTTGGTTGCTCATATAGTTGCCTACAATGTGTGTACATATCCACAAGACTCAAGTTACCAAAATTCTCAACCCACTTGTCCCTCAAATTTCTCCAAAGTTTCCACATGCACATGTTTTTTCTTGGACTTGAAAAATTGTTGGCTTTACTTCTCATCTTATTCTTTTCTTTTGAATCAATGTCTTGTATGTATGCAAATGACTTTTATAGTTGTCTTTGTCCATAGTTATAGCAAGTTTTATCAAGGACTTTTGAGCATCTTGACATTCTTTATCAAAGCACCTTTTGTGTGATCTATCTTTGTTGAAACCATGGACATGTTTTATGGCAAAGCATTCTTCAACACAAGAACAAATAACATTCGTGAAAGCTTTCCGTTTAGTTTTCAATGGTGCATCATATATTCAAACTTTGTCATCCATAACTTTTGCTTCACCATTTCAATGTACGTTTGAAATGGTTAAGCAAAAGTTTGAAATCCATACATAGTGATAACTTCTCTTCTCTTTGGCTGAGATTATCATTCTTAGTTGCTTCTCCACATGCAAGGTCAATACACAAGGTCTGATGGTTTGATTCCTGGTCCATTGGCCAAACATAAAACTCTTTATGCCATACATGATGGCTTCGGAGAGTAGTATATAGTTTATCACACTATCCCCATTATGTTTTCTACATTTAAATCCATTGGTTCCACTCCACAAAGATACACCACTGGCAATGAGCATATTCGTGCTATTACACATATGTAAAAGTAACTTTCCATAGTGATCCGGCTCTTTCTCATCCATTGAAGTACGATCATACAAGTGAACTTACTCCAACTCCCTTGAAATGTATGGCATATCAGATTGTTGAGTATCATGTTGCAATGTTTTTGTGCGGGCATTCATATCCCCAAAGACAATAACATCACCTTTGCCTTTGAAATAAGCAATGTCCTCTTCTAAATCAAAAAATGGCTGATCTCTATCCATGCAAGCATAAAAAGGCAAAATCATGACAAGAAATGTAGCAACCGGCTACAAAAATGGTGCTCTTTTTTGTGTCATAATTATCAACCATACATAACGTTTGTACTCGTCATCTTTGTTAACCCTCACGGCTCACGGACACCCTATCACCTACGACGGACGTTGTAACCTACGGCGGACGTTGTATTATTTATTTGGTAGAGTCAGGTACCGACCTTGTCGGTCCAATAGGAAAAGGGTAAGAGTGATCGCCGATGAGAGGCACACTCTAACTGGAACATTCAAGGGATTAGTTGGCTAAGCATGGGCGCCCAAGTGTGAATGGGGCGAGCTCATATAAAAGTCAACTAAACCTAAAATTCACTCATTCTCTCATTTGTGCAATAGAAGAGTTCTCTTGCTCCATCTCCATCTCCATCTCCATCTTCTTCTTCTTCACCTCCTTGTGTGTGTGTGTATGTGTGTGAGAGAGAGAGAGAGAGAGAGAGTGCGATCGACCATTGCGGCGGCACGGCGGCGGTGAGGCGGTTAAGCGCGGCGTAGCGGCGTCTCCTTCTTCTTCGCGGTGAGGAATCCTCCACAAAGCAAGCGTAGAGCGGTGAGTGACACACCATCACCTTCTTTGAGCTTACTAGTTTAGGCTTGTTGTGTGCTTGGAGCCATTTGTGGCTCGCACACGGTGTATCGGCAAGTTCCTTGCATTGACACGTGCGACATACGCGCACATTTTTGGCGCTGTTGCCGGGGAATGCCATACATGAAGCTCGAGTAGCACTATGTGCTTCTCCGTGGTGCAATTTCTATTGTAGGAAAGGTAAGGAAGGAGTGTGTGTGTGTGTGTGTGTGTTGAGAAGAGGGATTTGGTGTTATACTGTGTGTGTTTTTTTTTGTTAATGGAGTTTTCAAAGGTTCTGTGTTTATTCTCTCTGTATTAAGGTAGATAGTTTTCTTTGTTAATAGAGATTTCAAAGGTTCTGTGTTTATTCTCTATGTATTAAGGTAGTTAGTTTTCTGTGTACAGTAAGTAGGAAGTAGATTAGTGAGAGTTAATAGAGTGTGTTAGTGTGTAAGAGTAGGTATATTAGTTAGAAGTAGGTAGATAGAGTGTGTGTGTGTGCTCTCGCGCAGGCTGCGACGACCTTATCCTAAACTAAAAAATTAAAAAAAACATTAAAAAAAATAAAAAAAATTAAAGGTAGGACCGGGATCGGGAATATCTCCCAAACCCAATCCCAGACCCAAACCCAAGCTCACGCTCAGGCGTATGCCTTAGTCGCCTTTTTTAAAAACACGAATTTAGCTTCACACGTAGCTAAAAATCGATTTTTTGAGGACCAACGGAACGTCAAATGCCCGAAAATTGTGTTGTAAAGCACACAGCGACCCTCTAAGTGATACGCTCGTTTCGAGCTATCACACACTTTAATAAAAAAATCAAACATTAAAAAAACATCAAAAACAAGAAAAAATCAAGTAGAAAACGGGTGCAAAACACCCACAAAACAAAGCAAGTAACCTTTGAGGGTACTTGCCGACACTTGTAGGGCACCCAAAGCACATGTATCTATGCTCTGGTCGTGTGCTAGAGTCCGAACAACTAGCTAGTGCTTCGATTTACGGGAGTACTCACTATCCTTCCACGCTAGGGTCTACGCCCTCGACGGGGACCCAAGGTAGTGCAACCCAAAACCCAAATATAGCGGCTAGCGACTCTTCCTCTGACTACGATATTATGGAAGAGCATCTTACACAAAGCCCCCGGGGAACAAATGAAACCGTACCTAGCTGGGCCCAACAACTTGGAACTAATGTTTTTAGCCGTTTGATGAAAACTTTTAGTAGAGCTACGCGCTCTGAACCTATGGCTAGTGAAGTAAACGAAGGGGGTGGGGAAGTAGAATCACCATTCACATCTCCTGTAGACCCCAGACTCCCTCAGAGTTTCCACGTGGACATTCCACCTACCTCATTTAATGAGGGCCCTACCGAGCTACCACCTTCCAAAGTCGCCTCTAAGGTAGCGGTGACTAAAAGTCAAAACACGGGAAGCAACATTGCATCCACCTCACGGCAACCCTCTAGTACACCAAGTTTGGACGGGGTATTTCTCAATGAAAATTCGGAATATGACCTACACACGGAGACTTTGACCAACCTATACATGGGTTACACATACCATGTGGGTTGGTTAGAACTTGTACAATCCACATCTAGTGCCACTAGTCTAGAGAAACAACAACACATGATCTGCAATGTCATCCATAGGATTATCCAGTCCGAGAGGCAAAATCAAGGAATAAACATACCTTCGACGGGTCCTATGCGATTTTTAGACACGGGAAAAGGGAAACAACCCACTCTATCACAAATGGAGACTCCCCCAGTGAGTCCCATCGATCCCCCATATGTTGTTTCTCTAGGGGTCTCAATGCAATCTAAGCCCACAAGTGATAGCTTTACTTTTCCAAGTCTAGCTCATCTTTCCCTTGATGACACCACGGCTACCATGCCTACCCCAATGATGGGCATGCCAATAAACACACCATGGACCTCATTTGTTAGTAAAGCACCGCTACATGGTAGCTCAATGCCTACAACAGTAACTACAAGTGTGTACCAATCGTATGCACCTATGGCTCACACTAATGTAGTCCCTACCCCTCCCATTGTTTCAACTACCTATGCTCCACAACCACAATACACAAGTTCTTATTCCCATGGGACTATACCGGCTAGCATTAGCATGTCACATCCGACGTCTGCTATGCCTAGGGCCACTCATATGAACTATGGAACACCACATGACACAACATCGTACCCAACGTGGAACCCAAGGGCTTCCTATGCGCCAAGCCCAATGCCAATACCTACTCCACATGTAGTCTCCGGAGCGCCTTCACCCACGGTGCCTGCTCACTTAGGTGACTTGGCAACATTTGCTCAAGCTATTGGTCGATCTATTGCTGAGAATATGCGTAACACGCCTGATAAAGAGCCTAGAAGTAAGGCAGTACAAATAGCCAAGCTCACACAAAAATTTAGCGGAGATAGGGATGTGAGGAAGCATATCGAAGTGTTTGAACAAATATGCGATTCTCTAGGAGAACACAATGACCTACATAAGAGCAATGCTTTAAGCCTAACCTTAAGTGGAAAGGCTGGGGATTGGTATAGAACCCTAAGGGTGGAAGAAAAAACGATTTACCCTACTCTTAGGAGACTGTTCTTAAAAGAATACATACGTGAGGGAGTGCTTTGGGATGTAGCCTCTCAGCTTCAGAAAGCCCAACGAGAGGAAGGAGAGTCAATGAGAGACTTTATAAGTCGCTTGAAGCATTTGAATTCTCGTTGTAATCCAAATGAGCGCTTCAACAATAACCAATTGCTTGATAGATTCATTAGGGGATTACGACATGAGGATATCTACAATGGCCTAGTCATTAGAGGTATCACCACTTGGGAAGCAGTTACTACCAATGCGATCCAATTGGAGGATAATTTAATGATTCAAGGAGAAAGAGTGTCTGTTGAGTCTAAATCTATTAGCTCACAAGCATTAGGGCATCAGCCAATGACCCTAAAGCCTATTGCTGAGGAGCCAAAGATATCTGAGATGACTTTAGCAGATCTCACCAAGGCTATTCAAGAGAGTCTTAGAGATAATCGTCCTCCGCAAAACACTCATATGTATCCAAGAAGGGAGCAACAACGGTGCTCAGTATGCTATGGACTGCATAGTACCAGTGAATGCCCTACTTTTAGAGTAAAATTCAATGGGTATTGCAATGCATGTGGGAGGTATGGTCATCAAGCTAAGGATTGGATAGTATTTAAGCGTGCGATGGCCAATAGACCAACCTTAGCATGGACAGACACACCTCGAGTACCTGCATTGATGCCGGCCCCACCTCTTGAACAAACATCACAACATATGGTCCCTAGGGCCCAAAATGTTGTTCAAACAACACCCTTACCACCCCTAGTGCTAGGACCGCAACCACCACATCCGAGAATCACTTCTGTGAATCAAGTGGGTTGTGAGTCATCTATTTCTTGTTTGGAAGGCTATGAGGAAGATATAGATCCTAATATCGCCTATGGGATGGATTTTCTTGAAGAAAGTCCACAATACTACATGGAGGACTATTGGGGACAAGTCAAACATGTATATCAAGTAGCTGCTCTTGCGGCAAGAGGCCAAAATATCAATTACACTGCTAAGAGACCACCTCTTCAATGCTACGAGTGTGGAGGTCCACATCGTGTAGCCGAGTGTCCTATTAGGCTACAAAAGAATGCCACACTAATGCAAACCAATCAGGCCGGCACGTCTACAATGCCGATACTCATGTGTAATCGATGTGGCATAGATCATTTGATTTCCCAATGTCCAAATAATCCAAATGCACCGAAGATCACGCCATTAAACTTGATTGAAGTTACCAAGGAGCCATCACCAAGTACACTCGTGGTATCAGTAAACGTACTCACACGATCGATGCTCCAAAAACAAAATTATACTCTTGAGGAAAGAAACACGGCATCAATTGCTCAATCTCAGAAAAAGAAGAAAACACGAAGAAAGAGATCGCAAAAAGCAGCGAAGTCAGACCCCAGTTCAAAGACCAACATAGGGACTGGTGACGACCCCGTATATATAAACGACGTTGAAGAAGATTCTGATTCAGGTGAAACCATGGAGACCAAAACGACCACTAACATAGAAACCAACAAGGAAGATCTTCATGAGCCACAATGGCCAGGATCCAAAAAGAAGATAGGAACTTACCCAAACCCTACAGAGGAGATTGAGCAAGTCAAGCAATTAAGGAGTTTGATAGAAGATACCCAAAGGGATCTAGAACCAGCACCTAGGAAGATCCAGATTACAGACACCGTGTTCCCTACGCAACAACAACCTCACCAAGTCCATAGACCCTTGGACATACCTAGTGTCATTCAAGAAGAAAGTGACTTAAAGTCATGGGAAAGTGGGCGTACTCACTTCTTGATGGAAAGAATGTTTACAGAGGGACTACCTGATCCTATCAAAGAAATGGAGATCCCATCTTCGCCACGTCAAGGGACTCAAGGCCAAAAGGTGCCATTAAACATTGCCAAATTGATGGATTTCATGTCTTCAGAAGTTAGAACCACCATCATGTCCAAACTATATAAAGACCTCGAGCTAGTCTTAGCCCTTCGAGCCTTCCTCAATGGAGAACTGAAGTTTGGGCTACCACAATTTGCACAGATGGATGGAGCTGGGGAGATGCCAATAGAGGAGGAACACTTAGATCCACAACCCAACTTAGATGAGAACCTTGTTATACAAATACCTGTTAACAAGTTGGGACAATACTTTGAGGGTGATGAATCTAATGCGACTATACCAATCACTACTAAGGGATTAACTGTGAAGGGAATCCTTGATGGTGGCGCTGGGGTTAGCATTGTGACTAAAAATTGCTGGGAAACTATGGGAAGACCTCACCTTGAGACCACAACCATAGTAGTGAAGATGGCCAATGGGTCTATTGTTAAACCTATTGGGATGCTAGAAGATCTCAAGATCAAGGTCTTTGGACATAAAATAAGGATTACCTTGTTATGGATTTCTCCAAACACACTATGGCATCGGAGATGATCTTAGGACATCCTTTCATGAGGGAAGCAAAAATGGTGCATGACTGGTCTAAAAACCATGTCTACCTGCAGTTCCAAGATTCTGTCATTCGAGTGGATCTTGTGACGGGTCGAGCACATCCTCTAGGAAACAGGTTTATAATTGATCATAGATCTGACACCACAGTTCACTCGGCCCCATTGCAGTATTGTTACACGTGTAAAGCGGACACCGCTGTTGGGGAAGATTCTCCTTATATGGATGTACTACCTGGGATGACTAAGTCGGACAATGTGGATTGGGTCCACCTAGCAGCAACCATAGACACTTGGGGAAATATGGGGACGACCTGGGTAACACCTGAGGGGGATGAAATGTCTGTACCTTTAAATATCCCTATTGACCTTTAGCTTAAGTATTATAAAGGGAGTTTACTAGTGTGATGAGCGTGGGGAGGGTAACGGTGTTATATGACCCCCCAAAAGTTACAAAATTAAAATGCTGAAAATGAACAAACAAAAAATCAAAGTGCCATAAGTAAAATCTTAAGCTGGAAGAGAAATCTCAGCTTGATTGGGTACTTCACTCACATGTATCGCCTATGGTACTAGAACCCTAGAGGTTCCCAGTATGGGCGCTTTTCCTTGAAAAGCAAAAAACCCAAGGCATACAAAATAAGCACACACATCAAAATTGAATTACTGTGAAAAGACTTTGGGGGATCAAAGAAAAGGTAATCATTCAGACGATGATTTCATGAGAAATTGCTTTTATCGTAGCTTAACTACAAGGTCTTCTAGGTATAGCCTCTAGTCAGCCCTCGAACATGAAATACTTGGCTCTCGCGATTAAACAACTTAATTGACCATAGAAAATTAAGAAGCTTACCCATGGTATTAATAGTCGATCCCTAGTGCCTTTCGACCGTTAAATTAGCGACCCCAGACTTGTTTAATTTTTTACCTTTACATATGTTTATGCATTTGATTATATTGCAATTTAATGTTTATTGTGCTGACAAATTGTTTAAAATTCTGTTACCAATCAATTTGTCTGCCTAAAACTGCATATGCTTTTTAATCGCTTATGAGAATGCAATTACTGTGCCAATGTTGTTTGATTTTGCAGTGACTGAACAAGGCTAAGGACATTCATCTCAAATGCTCTTCCACCTCGACAAATGAGCTTCAACCCAATAGCTTCCGAGGACGGAATCTACATCAGGAACGGGGGCATGTTAACCCTCACGGCTAACGGACACCCTATCACCTACGACGGACGTTGTAACCTACGGCAGACGTTGTATTATTTATTTGGTAGAGTCAGGTACCGAGCTTGTCGGTCCAATAGGAAAAGGGTAAGAGTGATAGCCGATGAGAGGCGCACTCTAACTGGAACATTCAAGGGATTAGTTGGCTAAGCATGGCCCAAGTGTGAATGGGGCGAGCTCATATAAAAGTCAACTAAACCTAAAATTCACTCATTCTCTCATTTGTGCAATAGAAGAGTGCTCTTGCTCCATCTCCATCTCCATCTTCTTCTTCTTCGTCACCTCCTTGTGTGTGTGTGTGTGTATGTGTGTGTGTGAGAGAGAGAGAGAGTGTGTGTGTGCGATCGAGCATTGCGACGGTGAGGCGGTTGAGCACGGCGTAGCGGCGTCTCCTTCTTCTTCGCGGCGAGGAATCCTCCACGAAGCAAGCGTAGAGCGGTGAGTGACACACCATCGCCTTCTTTGAGCTTACTAGTTTAGGCTTGTTGTGTGCTTGGAGCCATTTGTGGCTCGCACACGGTGTATCGGCAAGTTCCTTGCATTGACACGTGCGACATACATGCACAATCTTTCACAATTGATATAAAATCTTCCAATCCTTTCTTAACCATACATGCTACCCCTCCTTGCCCTCTTCGTTGCTTGAGATTCTTTGACCACATCAATGAATGTACATTGTAATCCTCAAAGCCATTAATCCTTTATATATCATGCTTCCAAGTTTCAACAAGAAGTACAACATCGACTTTGCTTGTTAGTTCATCAATGCCAACCCCCGCATTCCATGGGTATCCATTGCAATTTCAAAAGCATATTTTCAATTGTAACTTGACCTCATAGGTCGCACATTCCTATTTGCTTGAGAGACTTGCCTCCTCCTTGGGTACATCTTCTTTGTGAGAGATCTCTTGTTTTTCTTATTCCTTTCCTCGTATGTCTTGCGACACATATTTTGTTGCTTAGTAGTGCGAATTTCACATCAAAACATTTTGTATCCCTCAAATAGATCCAACTATTATCAAGGATAATCTTTCGTTTGGTCTCATCCGGCTTGGTGCATACAAGTGGCTGTTCTCTCGAGTAAGAAGCTCCTTGCTTACCCACTCTACGTGCTCCATAGACCATAACTCTGGACATGCCAAAGTGGGTTTTGAAGAAATATTCGATAAAAATGACAAGAGAAGGAGGGGTCTCTAACTTCTCTTCAAGAATTTCATGAATAACAATGTTCTTGGAACGTCGCTCCCGTTCCTTCAACTCCTCCACATCCACATTCTCAACATTCTTTGTTTGAACCATGGCTTGCATAAGGGAGGAAATAGGAACCACATTGCTACCACATACATCAGCCCAAGACTTGTTTGTGCATACATTTTTCATGTCACATACATCCCGACTCATGGTGTCAAGTTTCTTCTCTTTCAATACATGGCCATGCTCTACTTTGCTCATGTGCTCCTTCAAAACATTCAAGTCCACAAGAGAGCGTTTACATTCCTTGATTTCCTCTTCAAGTTGCATCAAACGTGTTGTTTGCATCTCAATTTTCCTCTTAACATTCTCATTCTCAACCACAAGAACCCTTAGCGTGCCATTCTCCATTGCAAGTGCCCGTAAGTCTTCACCTTGTTTGTTTACGATCTCTTGCAACGATACCAATTATGCCATGGTCATGGTTTCCGATGTCCTTGGTTGAGTGGTTGTGTTGCTATCTCCATACTTAGGAGATTTTGGATCATTTTCTACAATGGTTGTGGACCTTGTTGAAGAAAAAGAACCCTTGCGAGTGCCGAAAGATATTGTATGTAAAATAAGAGATGAGAGTCAACTTTCTTAAACATGTTCACTTCAGAAATGCTGCTATAGAGATGTTATTCATAACTCTGAAATTATTTGGCTTTACATCAACGCGTAGAGGGCGTTGTGCTCTTCGATTGAGGGTATAGATCACCCAAATTGAAGTTCGGACGAAGAAGTTAACATAAAAAAAGTGAACTGCTATCTACTCGATCAAAAAACGGCTGCACTAGGGGGACACACACACAGAGAGAGAGAGAGAGAGAGAGAGAGAGAGAGAGAGAGAGAGAGGCGTGCAGAGAAAGAGATAGAGAGAGAATGGGGTGCGTGGAATGAAGGAGAGAGAAAGAGAGAGAGCATGTGTGTGTGTGTAGAGAGATAACGAACGTGTGTGAGAAGAGAGAGAGAGAGAGATAATTTGTCATATGATTTTAATGTAATTTTAATAATATTAATATTTTGATAAAATATAAATTCTTTCAAAATAGGTATCAATAGAAGATTTGCAGCCACTACACTACATTGTACAGTACATCTCCCTCACAATACTCTTTCTCTTTTTTTCTCTCTTGTCCTCTCTCCTTTTTTCAAAGTTAACCTCCCTCAAATCTCTCTCTCTCTCTCTCTCTCTCTCTCTCTCTCTCTCTCATACACAAACACAATGACATCGTCATCATCACGCTCTGACATTTTGCAAATCAAGAATGCATTCAATTCTGCAAAAGCTTCCTTGGAGAATGAGAAGGCTGTGCACAATGCAAGGACACCAAAGAAGATCAAGGACAAAATAGCTCGTCTCATCAGCTATGCTGATAATGGGCTTACATACTTGGGACAGCTCAATGACGATCAATCTCGCCAAGTAAGCGATCTTTTGATTGCAATGAATGCGATCAAGTACATGGTCGCAAAGCTGTTTGAGGGTGCATACCTCACCAGTTCAGTGAGAGGAGCGAAACTTTGAACTCGGTGATGGCAATATACCACTTCATACTTTTGGCCAAGATTTGTGGTCTTGGCCACCACCATGGACGTGAAACTTGTCAATTGTTAGGTTGCTAAACCAAACGAGCTTAGGATACCCAATTTGGGAATGAGCGTTAACTACTTGTAGCACACTATCTTTGAAACGTTTATGTTGTAATCCCAAAATATCCAAGTTTGTAATGGTTTCTTCCTGGTTTTTTTATCACAAAATCTTTCTTGTAATGTGAATGGGACTATTTTTAATGCGTTAGAGGTGCCAATTTCTTTTTTGTAACGTTAATGAGCAATGCCATTAGGCGTCCAAAATAACCCTCTTACATAATGGAATAAATTTTTTTAAAAATTTAATTTGGATTTCTAAAATTTATTGAATAATACTAGTAAATATTATAATATAAAATACCCTTAGCTCTTTTGAACACAATTAGACATTTTCATTCTCATTTTTTCAATAAATTGCTAATTTTTTCAACTCTGCTATCATGTCGTGCACTATATTCTTCCCTTCTTTTGAAAGAGCTTTTTTCAGGAATATTATTTTTGGGGTTAGATCTGCAAGAGCAATTTGCGTCGCAAACATTTCGTGCTCTAGATTCCATTGTCATGGTTGGAAGTGAAGAGTTGACAATGCCACTATAGAAAACTAGCAATCACTTAAGAGAGGAGTTTTATGTTGTGAATGAATCTCTCTTTACAAAGTTTGTGGGGGTGATCAAAGATGACATGGTCTCACATTCGAGTGGCATGGTTGCTTCTCTGGTGGACGTTCCCTACATAGACATTACTAGCCCAAGCAAGGAAAAAAGTTGGGGGGAGCAAGCAGAGAGAGAGAGAGAGAGGGGGGGGGGGGGGGGGGGGGGGGACGGAGGCTTGGACAAAAAGAGATAGAGAAATGAAATGAAATGAAATTTCTTATTAACGTCTTCAGAAGGCCAGAATGACCTATAAGACCAGAAAGTTACAATGTGGTGGATCTGATACAAAGTCAAAGAGAGGATGCGGTGGGTATTGGGCAGAGAGAGAGAGAGAGAGAGAGAGAGAGAGAGAGAGAGAGAGAGAGAGAGAGAGAGAGAGAGAGAGAGAGAGAGAAAGAGAGAGGTGGAAGGAAAAATAGGGGGCGAAGAGAGTGAGGAGGTCGGTTAGAGAGAGGAAAGGGGGAGGAGAGTTTAGATTAAATGTTAGAGAGAGAGAGAGAGAGAGAGAGAGAGAGAGAGAGAAGGTGGGTGTGGGGGGAGGAGGGAGAGAAAGAGAGAGAGGAGGCATGGAGAGATAATAGAGAGGGGAGAGAGAGAGAGAGAGAGAGAGAGAGAGAGAGAGAGAGAGAGAGGATGGGATGTATGTGGGGCAGAAGAGAGAGAAAGAGAAAGAGCATGGGTGTGTGAGAAGAGAGAGATATATAGTTTTTTAATTATTGTGATTTTGAAGTAATTTTATTGAACAATAATATTTTAATAAAAAGTGAATTCTTTCAAGATTTTTAGCCACTACATGACATTGTACACTATATCTCGCTCACGATTTGCTCTCTCTCCTTTTTTCGACACTAACCTCCCTTAAATCTCTCTCTCTCTCTCTCTCTCTCTCTCTCTCTCTCTCTCACGCACACATTAGTGCGGAGTGGATTCATGAGAGAATAACCGAAGCAAAAGCGTGCGGAGAAGACATCATCGACAAAGAATGGGAGTATGCACGAGGTTGCACACCAAAGGTAGAGTACTCATATACTTAAACCATATTGTATAGTTTTTTCTTGGTTTTATCTTTGTAATTGATAAAAAATATTTTCTTATTTTGTAGCACCTTTCCTTTAACTCTATGTGGTCAAAAAGTCATCACTTTTGTACGCGCCACATTGACGAGGGTAGAACCAGCATGGATTGTGGCATAATGGGTAACTTCGACACAGATGGTGATGAAGCCAGGTATTGTGGAACTATTGAAAGGATGCTAAAGGTTAATTTTAGAACCTTTCATACCTTCATCTTTGAGTGCAAGTGGTTTACAAATGTGTCTAGATGGCATGAGAATTGCCTCTACATGGTGGACTCTAGTGTGCATCATACAGGGAGGTATGACAATTTAGTTTTGCCACGCAATTATGAGCAGGTGAGTGACTACCTTTTTTATTCTTGTTTGCTTGTAACATTAATTACATCACTGTCACTCACTTTGAGCTTCTCTTCTATAGGTCATCTAAATCCCAACAATCCACCAACCAGAACTTTGGTTCGTAACTCCCATAACACCTCGAGGGAGAACCATTTTTGCCATTAATGAAGTGGAGACCATCTTCGACCCTCTTCCACCTCCTACTTTGGATAAGGGGGAGATAGATGATTCAAGTCCGACGGCTGCAAGTCTTATTGAGGATGATTGTCATGATAATGATGATGATGAGATGGAGGATGACGAATTCACTTATGATGAAGCCAATGCATCCACAAACGACAATTCTATTTCTCTCTTTATTGATTTAGGAGCCATGGGCTTAGAATCGGATGAACCTTTTTGTAGGGATCTTTTGGAAGATGATTCATAAATATTTTGTATACTTTGAGTTATGAAATTTTTTGATCGTGTCATCCATGCATCTCTTTCTTACCCCCTCTTCCTCTCTCTAATCTTTTGAAGCATGCTAAATTATGTTAATCAAGTGATAGTGATTAATTTAATTGATAACAAAAGTGTAGATTATGTGCACATTGCTGCAAAATAAAGGTCGAAGAAACTAACATAGGTGTTATCGTCTCATAAAATGTGGACACACTTCACTCTATCATGTCCATGCCTCAACAAAAGATGTCGTCCATGTTTAGCTTCTCATCTCTAACAATGCTTGCTTTATGTGGAGCTGCATGCATTATTTTAGGATGAAGTAGGCCCTTTGTTGTTTCATGTTTATTCACATAGCTAAGTATTGTTCCATGTTTTCATATCTTTTTTTTTTTTTATTTGAAAAATTCATATGATGTTCTTTAATTTTTATTAAAGGGGAGGGAAACACCAAAACAAATGGAAACATTAAAATTTGAATGTAACAGTTTAGGTGCTAAACCGGGTTTCGAGAATAAACGTGGTAATTTTTGCGACAATAACAGAGACAATTGTCATTGTAATAAGCGCAAAAATAAACACGATAATATTTGAAATGAAAAAAAGTCCCCCCCCCCCTCCCTCCTCTCTTCCCTCACCAGCCGATTTTGGACTCTCCCTTCTCTACAGAACGCGGTAAAAGGCCACGGTAAACAATTAGAGATTTTCATAGTGTTTGTTGCAATCCCCAAATATCTAAGTTTGTAATGGTTTCTTCTTGGTTTTAACGTGCAAAATAATTTTTGTTTTTAATGTGTTAGAGGTGCCAATTTCTTTTTTGTAACGTTGATGAGCAATGGCATTAGGAGTCCAAAATAACCCTCTCACGTAATAGAATACAATTTTTTTAAAAACAATTTAATTTGGACTTCAATTTTGCAAAACATAAACTAATAAATATTAAGTTTAATATAAAATGTCTTTAACTCTTCTAAACACAAGTAGACATTTCCACTCTCATTTTTACAATTTACTGCATATTTTTCCAACTCTGCTATCGTGTCGTGCACTATTGTCTTCCCTTCTTTCAAAAGAGATTTTCCTTTTACCAATGGGAAGATTCTTTTTGGGGTTAGATATCTCCAAGACCATGTTGTGTGGCAAACATTTAGTGCTCTACAGTCCATTGTCATGGTTGGGAGTGAAGAGTGACAGTGCCACTAGAGAGAACAAGCAATCACTTAGGAGAGGAGTTTCATGTTGTGGATAAATCTCTCTTTACAAAGTTCATGGTGGTGGTCAAAGATGACATCGTCTCACATTCGAGCAGCGTGGTTGCTCCTCTGGTGGACGTTCCCTACATAGACCTTAGTAGCCCAAGCAAGGAACAAAGTTTTGGGGAGCAAGCATTGCCACAGAGAGAGAGAGAGAGAGAGAGAGAGAGAGAGAGAGAGAGAGAGAGAGAGAGAGAGAGAGGTGGCGGGGGAGGAGAGAAAGATGTAGAGAGGGGGAGGAGGCCTGGACAGAAAGATATATATATATATATATATATATATATATATATAGAGAGAGAGAGAGAGAGAGAGAGGAGGTGTGGAGAGAGAAGGGAGGTGGAAGGAAAGTTAGGGGGAGAAGAGAGTGAGGAGGTCGATTAGAGAGAGGAAAGGGGAGGAGAGTTTAGATTAGATGTTAGAGAGAGAGTGTTAGGACAAGGGTCCTGTAACCTAAGAACTAAGATGGTCATTGACTACGGCAAAGGGTCGGGTTAGACAATGTGGACAGGGGATCCGTCTAGGGCAAGGGGCTAGGAGCCCGCCTATATAATGGGAGGTTGGGATGAGTGTGCGCGTCTACCGCACGTGTTGGAGCTAGGGACTTGCCGAGCACCGTGTGCGAGCCACGAAGGCTGCAAGCACACAACTAGCACGCCTAGCAAGCTCACAGAGAGCAGGGGTGTGTCACTCACCTCCCTGCGCTTGTCGCCGTGAAGGATTCCTCGCCGCGAAGAAGAGGGAGCCGCCGCCGTACTACGCTCAACTGCCTCGTCACCGTCGCAGGTGCCATCGCAATGCTCGATCACACACACCCTCTCTCCCTCAAGCGCGCACACACACACACACACACACCTGTGAGCACACAATGGAGATGGGGATGGAGATAGGGCAAGAGCACTTCTTCTATTGCACACTGAGAGAATAGGTCAATTTTAGGTTTAGGTGACTTTTATATGAGCTCGCCCCATTCACATTTGGGCGCCCATGCTTAGCTAACTAACCCTTGCGTGTTCCAGTTAGAGTGTGCCTCTCATCGGCGATCACTCTACCATTTTCCTATTGGACCGACAAGCCCGGTGCCTGACTTTACTAAATAAATAATACGGCGTCCGTCGTAGGCGATAGGGTGTCGGTGAGCCACGAGGGTTAACATACCCCCTTCCTAATGTAGATTCCGTCCTTCGAAGCTACTGAGTTGAAGCTATTGAGTTGAAGCTTCTTATGTCCATGTTGTAGAGAATCTGGATTTGAATCTGCAAGGCAAAGTCACTGTTTCAGCAAGCGGAATTATATGGCCATAAATCATGAGGGGAATGTACAGTACATGTAGAAATGAGTAAATGCAAGATTTATGAAATGTTAGACTGCCATTAAGGACAAATAAATCGCACTTTGAGTAAATTAATTAATCAAGATTTTTGGACTTATGGGTGAGTCTATCAATTAGTTAGCTATGACTAAAGTTAAAACAACTACTCTAGTACTAGCTAAGCTAAGAAGATTATCTAAATGCAAGATTCCCTAATTGTGCTTTTCAGCTTTGATTAGCCAACTAGCTCTCACAACTGCAAACAAAAGCTTGAAATGTTAACTGTAAGCTCGATGGAAGTCTTTTAAATGTCATTCATTTTTTTCTTTTTTTCTTTTTTACTTTGGTTCACAATCATTTGACGTGTGTGCTTATTTTGTATGTCCGGAGCTTTTTGCTTCTCAAAAAAAAGCGCCCGCACTGGGAACCTCTAGGGCTCTAGTACCATAGACAATACATGTGAGTGAAGTACCAAATCAAGCCAGGATTTCTCTTCCAGCATTAGATTTTTCATTTGTGGCACTTATATTTTTTGCTTCCATTTCCTTTGTATTCTCACTAGTGTTTTTGTTGTTTAAGTGAGCAAGCTTCTCTATGCCTTAAACATTCCTAAGGTCTCAAATACTCAGATAATTTTATCAGCTAGGCCTAGTGGTCAAGTAATTGAGTTAACCTAAAGTCACGGTCATTTAATCTCAAGGCTCATCCATAAGATTAAACTCTAGTTCCATCAACTTAAGCAAAGACAAATTTATACATCTATAATGGCAGATAACAAACATAACTATTGTACTCAAACAAACCATGAAAAATCATTTATAGCAATTATACATATCCACCAACATGAATCATGGAAAGTAGTACACCTGGAGGTATGGAGTTGCTCATTTCGTCGAAGCAGATGTCCTCATCGATGTGGATGGAAATCCATAGAAGTCACACCTAACACATCCAAAAAACAAGCACTATACCTCTAGGAGGCATGTCAGTGTGAAAAAATTAAAACTCCTAGAAAACAAACTCAAAACACAATCCAGACCCCTAACTACCTATATGTCATCCCTTTTAGAATCAAGGAAAGAGGATATTATATAAACCGGGTGGCCACCATAAGGCTAGGCCTCTATCCTCATCATCTAGATAAACGAAATCATTTTTCGTGAGGCCATAGTTTTCCTCGGTCTCTATTATTTCTTCATCATCCTCTTGCGCAAGCGTGTTAATCAAGAACCTCGCAATGCGTGGATACTCATCTTGTGCAAAAGAATAAGCATGTGCCATCGGAGAAACATTCACTACTGGGTAGGGATCACTAGTTATCCATAGACGTATCAGCCATTCTAACTCCTCAAAATTTCGCTCACTCGCAAGTCTCTCTACCAAATCCCATTCGCAAGAAAGTACAAGGTAGTAGATGTGAAACACTTGAGAAAAAGAAAAAGGGTACCTTTCATCAAAAATAGAAGCGCATGCCTCTGGTGAACTAGCCATCTCTGAGAATACAGATAGATTTGGTTAGGTCTTTAAAACATGAGTTGTTTTTGAGTGCTGCTTGATGTGACATGGTGAATTTAGACTTATGTGTAGGATCTGATAGGGTGCTCTCTCGTTGCTAGTCACTCTTGCTCTTTTACTTTTTCTTTTTTTTTTGCTAGAACTAGTATAAGGCTTTATATATACATTCCCTAGGATTGGAGATTGAGAGGTCAGGGAGGAAGGTTGAGAGGGAAGCAAGTGAATGATGGATGTCAGCAAACACTCCCCCCTTCCTTGGGTAGATCATACCTTTTGGAATGATATCGTCACCTTTTGAAACCAATTGTTTCAAGTTGTTATGGGTGAAGGCTTTAACCAATAGTTTTCGATTGCCCTATGTGTTTCATGTAGTTGCAAGGGTGGTAAGGTACTCTCCCATGATTTTATTTGCAACATTGTTGTAGGTGGTGAACCTACAACGGGAGGTGTAAACTCTTTCTTGCTTGTATGGATATGTACAATGGTAGGTGGAGGTTGTCTCGAAGCTTCTATTTCCGTATATGAACTACATGAAGAGCAAGAAGCTTCATTTGCTTTCGCTTTTCCTGAGCTAGGTGGAACAAATCGTTCTTTCTTTGGTACCCAAACTAGCTCTGGAGCAGGTGTGTCGCATTCCGTGATTTTTTCCTTTCCACGATCTTCAATTTGTTTTGGAGCCACAGGATTGAGCTCACATGGGCCCGGTGACAAGTAAGAGCACAATTTACGTTTTGGCACCCAGATTTGATTATTTCCTTCATAGTAGCCTTGGGCTTCCAATAGTTTTTTAGGAACCCAACGCAACATTTATTTACATTTCTTGGGGCGAATGGGACGTCTCTTACCAGGCTCCTGTCTTTTAGCATTGGCTATGGTTGCTAAAGAAGCTTTAGGGACCCACTTGTATGTTTTCTTTGTTATATTGGGATGGGTCTTGTGTGTCTCAAGCTTTATTTCAACTACATCAGTTCAAGCTCTAGAGACTTGGGTTATGGGGACATATGGTTCAACCTTTTGGACATGCAATGTTTTGGGTTTTATTTCCTTAAGAGGCAATATCTCAGGGACTATGGCTTGCGTAGCAGGGCTAAGAGTTGGTTTCTGTGTTGTGACACCCCCTGTCCCCCAATCAATAGTGCATTTGGTGGCTATCATCCACGTGCGTCCTAGGTTTATATTTCCCTCCATAGTTCCAACAGGCATGACCAAAAAGTCTTGAGCTACAACCCCATTGTCATAATTGACAGAAGTGTGCCAGATTCCAAAAACCGTAGTTTTTTTCTTGTTGACACCCTTGACTTGGATAATACTCTTAGATAGAGGTGGCTTCCCTAACTGACACCACACCCCATATGATAGCAGATTATATTTAGCACACGTGTCCAATAAGGCGTTATATAGCACTTTTCAATAGGTGTTGTTTAGCTCAATAGGGTATCGTAGAGGTGTGTCAGAGTCCAACCAATCCTCGTCGATTTCAACGTGGAATGCATGTGTGACTCCAAGGTTAGCCTCTTGTTTTCGTCTTATACGTTGTTGTCGCCCCTTAGCCTCAGCTTGAGCTTGTATCTTCTTCAATTCTATTTGTGCCTTGGCTGCTTTTTTTGTATGGATGGCACGCAACTCCTCTTGGCTTAAAGGATCATAGTATCTTTTAAATTTTCTTCCATTGAGGAATCCAATGGTTTCAACTCCATCAAGAGTCTCCACACGAATGGTTCATTGTGGGGTGATCTCACATACTCTATATGGTCCTTTTCCCGCATATTTCAACTTTTTCTTTTCGTTATGCACTCCATACATAAGGACTTTATCACCAACATTGATATCTTTGTTCTTTAGATGATGGTCAAACCATTTCTTCCTCCTATCTTTCTCCACAAGTGCATTTTGCACAGCTAATTGCCTCTCTTCATCTAGCCTTTCAAGGATATATAGTCGCTCAACTAAAGGGTTACCATCCCAACCTTCTTGAGAAGCTACTCGAAGACTAGGAACGACAAACTCCCATGGCATAACCGCTTCTTGGCCATACACCATCTTAAACGGTGTGCAATTAATGGCAACTTTGTACGCAGTACGATAAGCCCATAAAGCTGAAGTTAACTTTAAATCCCAATCTGTGCGATGAGCTTCCACCGTTTTGGTCAAGATAGAGATTAAGGTTTTATTGGTGCTCTTAGCTTGGCCATTTGCTTGCAGATAATAAGGTGTGGACTTATGGTGAGCTATCATGAAGTTAGTAGTGAGTTCTTTGATTACTCCATTTATAAAATGAGTACCATTGTCACTCACAATCTCAAAGGGACAACCAAATCTTGTAATAATGTTCTCAAAGAGAAACTTGGCAGTTGACATCGCATCAGCCTTTCGTGTCGCCCTGGCTTCCGCCCACTTTGTTACATAGTCAGTGGCAACGATAATATATCGAGATTGAGTGCTACGAGCTGTCGAACTAATTGGGCCTACAAAGTCCAAACCCCATTTTTCAAATGGTTGAGTCACTTTAACAGGATTTAAGGGCATCCTATCCTTTCGTTGAGTGATCTTGTAACGTTGGCATTCATCACATCCTTTTGCAAAAAGGGATGCATCCTTAAATAAGGTTGGCCACCAATAGCCTGATCGCAACACCTTCCTAGCTGTTAGTCCCCCCGAGAAATTTCCTCCGGCTATACCCATGTGGGCTTCTTGCAGTATGTACAAATACTCATCCTCACGGGCACAACGTCTCAGAATATTGTCCTTCCCTAGCCTGTAGAGAGTTCCTCCAATGAGAGAGTAAGGTTCACATTCTTTTAACAGTTTTCGAGCTATGTCCTTACAAAGCTCTTTGGGTGGAAAACCATTAATTAGAAAGTTCACAATCTTCTCACTCCATTTAGGTATGGTTTCGACTAGGAATAGAGAAGTATTGGGAAATTCATCATCGACTCCAGTAGGGGATTCACCATTGGGTATGTGAGACAAATGATCCGCCATGACATGTCTTTTACTAGGTCTCACCACAATGGTAAAATCAAACTCAAGGAGAATTAGCAACCATCATGTAATTCTTCCTGTGGAACAAGGTTTATTTACGAGATACAACAAGGCTTGATGATCAACATAGAAAACAAACTTGTTGGCCAGAAGGTAGTAGCGAAATTTCTTCACTGCATAAATCATACCTAAACCTTCTCGCTCTGTAGTGGTGTAGTTTCTCTCGTCATCATTCAATTGACGACTTGCAAAGCTGATGGGGTAGTCCAATTTATGTTCTCATGGTTGAGCTAGAACACACCCAATAGCAAAGTTTGATGCATCAATATGCACATGGAAAATTACATTCCAATCGGGCACTCGTAGAATAGGAGCGCTAGTCAAGGTCTTTTTCAATGACTCATAAGCATAATCACACTCCGCAGTCTAGTGGAACTCAATAAGAAGCTTGTACAAAGGACGAGCTATCTCGGCAAAGTTTAAAATAAACCGTCAGTAATAACCAACATGGCCCATGAATCTTTAAACTCCCTTATAGTTTGTAGGTGGTGGCAATTCAGTAATGGCTTTAATTTTGCTCTCATCCGTGGAAATCCCATTTTTGGACACTATATGTCCTAAAATGACTCCATGTTTAACCCAAAATTGGCATTTGAAAGGATTTAAGGAGATGTGATACAATCTGCACTTCTCAAACACTTTTCGTAAGCATGATAGATGTTCTTTCCAAGAGGAATAAACACAAAGGTCATCTAAGAAAGCTTCGCAAAACTCCCTCAAATATTCTCTAAAAGCAGTGTTTATTAATCTTTGAAAGGTAGTAGGGGCATTGGTTAAGCCAAAGGCCATAACACGGAATGCAAACACTCCAAATTCGGTTATAAAGGTTGTTTTAGCTTGGTCCTCTAGCGCAATTCTGATTTGATTGTAGCCAGAGTACCCATCTAAAAAGCTATAAGCTTCCTTCCTTGCAACTCTTTCAAGCACATGTTCCGAATATGGCAAGGGGTAATGGTCCCTCCTAGTGGCAGCATTGACCTTCTTGAGATCTACGCACACTCTGAGTTTCCCATTCTTTTTTGACACAATCACTATTGGAGACACCCATTCTGAGTGCTCAATAGGGTATATGAATCCGCATTCCACAAGCTTTTCAATCTCTTCTTGAACGATCTTTGTATATTTAGGATTCACTGGGTAGGGTCGTTGCTCAACTGGTTTAGCCACGCTATTCATGGGGACTGTGTGCTGCACCACGGAAGGTGGAACACCTTTCATATCATGATATGTCCAAGAAAATATATCCCTAAATTCCTTGAGAAGTTCTTTAAGTACACACTCCTCAGTCATCGCTGTCAGATCTTGGGCAATGAAGACATGTTTAGACTCTTCTCCTGTGTCTGCTAACTCTATTTCCTTAACTATCATTGGACTACCATAGACTCCATTGCTCCCATCGATAGGTTTTCTTTGGGCCTTTGTATACACAACCTTACGTTCCTCTGTGGTATAGGATTTGAAATGTTCATGTGCAGGGTGTAAGTCTGTGGGGTCCTGTTGTTCTGTGGACTGTGATTTAACTTCTGATTCCTTTTGTTGTTGAGCTAAATCTCGATTTTGTCGTCTCCTTAGGGTACGGCTCAACCTTGGCTTCTTTGTAGCCTGTAGTTGTGCGATGTCAATGGGTTGTGGACTACACCACATAACGCTTTGAAGGTATTCACCCCAGTTATCTACCAACTTTTGATGAGCATCACATGCCGCTATATAATTAAGCCATTCTGCGATAGATTTCTTTTCATTTATTCTAGCACGCACATTTGCTCGATATCGTCGCCTCTTATATCTCTTACTCTTCTTGTTTAATTCTCGATTACGGTCGATTTCTAGTGAAGACTCACTAGATGAATCACTACTTGTGTCTTCCGCTCCCTTGGATAGATTATCATCTAGGTTACCACTAGACCCTGAATGGTTTGTCCCCACATTTGCACTAAGATTTAACTCAGATTCTTTGTCCTCAGAGTCAATTTCAACTGATGATTCTAACCCCAAATTGTGTGGGCTATAGTCTTGTGAGGCGCTACTGGTTTCAATGCCAGTCAAACTTTCATCTTGTAGATCATCAGAAGCTATATGCATTGCTTCTAGCATGTTTAAGGGTACAAGTGGTGGTATTTCATCCCCCTCAGGTGTTACCCATGTCGTCCCCCTATTTCCCCAAGTGTCTATGGTTGCTGCTAGGAGGATCCAATCCACATTGTCCGACTCAGTCATCCCAGGTAGTACATCCATATAAGGAGAATCTTCCCTAACATCAGTGTCCGCTTTACACGTATAACAATACTGCAATGGGGCCGAGTGAACTGTGGTGTCAGATCTATGATCAATTATAAACCTGTTTCCTAGAGGATGTGCTCGACCCGTCACAAGATCCACTCGAATGAAAGAATCTTGGAACTGCAAGTAGACATGGTTTTTAGACCAGTCATGCACCATTTTTGCTTCCCTCATGAAAGGACTTCCTAAGATCATCTCCGATGCCATAGTGTGTTTGGAGAAATCCATACCAATAAAGGTAATCCTTATTTTATGTCCAAAGACCTTGATCTTGAGATCTTCTAGCATACCAATAGGTTTAACAATAGACCCATTGGCCATATTCACCACTATGGTTGTGGTCGCAAGGTGAGGTCTTCCCATAGTTTCCCAGCAATTTTTAGTCACAATGCTAACCCCAGCGCCACCATCAAGGATTCCCTTCACAGTTAATCCCTTAGTAGTGATTGGTATGGTCGCATTGGATTCATCACCCTCAAAGTATTGTCCCAACTTGTTAATAGGTATTTCTATAACAAGGTTCTCAGCTAGGTTGGGTTGTGGATCTAAGTGTTCCTCCTCTATTGGCATCTCCCCAGCTCCATCCATCTGTGCAAATTGTGGTAGCCCAAACTTCAATTCTCCATTGAGGAAGGCTCGAAGAGCTAGGACTAGCTCGGGGTCTTTATATAGTTTGGACATGATGGTGGTTTTAACTTCTGAAGACATGAAATCCATCAATTTGGCAATGTTTAACGGCGCCTTTTGGCCTTGAGTCCCTTGACGTGGGGAAGATGGGATCTCCATTTCTTCGATAGGATCAGGTAGTCCCTCTGTAAACATTCTTTCCATCAAGAAGTGAGTACGCCCACTTTCCCATGACTTTAAGTCACTTTCTTTTTGGATGACACTAGGTATGTCCAAGGGTCTATGGACTTGGTGAGGTTGTTGTTGCGTACGGAACACGGTGTCTGTAATCTATATCTTCCTAGGTGCTGGTTCTAGATCCCTTTGGGTAACTTCTACCAAACTCCTTAATTGCTTGACTCGCTCAATCTCCTCTGTAGGGTTTGGGTAAGTTCGTATCTTCTTTTTGGATCCTGGCCATTGTGGCTCATGAAGATCTTCCTTGTTGGTTTCTATGTTAGTGGTCGTTTTGGTCTCCATAGTTTCACCTGAATCAGAATCTTCTTCAACGTCATTCATATATACGGCGTCGTCACCAGTCCCTATGTTGGTCTTTGAACTGGGGTCTGACTTCGCTGCTTTTTGCGATCTCTTTCTTCATGTTTTCTTCTTTTTCTGAGATTGGGCAATTGATGCCGTGTCTCTTTCCTCAAGAATATAATTTTGTTTTTGGAGCATCGATCGTGTGAGTACATTTACTCGTACCACAGGTGTACTTTGTGATGGCTCCTCGGTAACATCAATCAAGTTTAATGGCGTGATCTTCGGTGCATTTGGATTATTTGGACATTGGGCAATCAAATGATCTATGCCACATCGATTACACATGAGTATCGGCATTGTAGACGTGCTCGCTTGATTGGTTTGCATTAGTGTGGCGTTCTTTTGTAGCCTAATAGGACACTCGGCCACACGATGTGGACCTCCACACTCATAGCATTGAAGAGGTGGTCTCTTAGCAGTGTAGTTGATATTTTGGCCTCTTGCCGCAAGAGCAGCTACTTGATATACAGGTTTGACTTACCCCCAATAGTCCTCCATGTAGTATTGTGGACTTTCTTCAAGCCCATCCATCCCATAGACGATATTAGGATCTATAACTTCCTCATAGACTTCCAACAAGAAATAGATGACTCACAACCCACTTGATTCACATAAGTGATTCTCGGATGTGGTGGTTGCGGTCCTAGCACTGGAGGTGGTAAGGGTGTTGTTTGAACAACATTTTGGGCCCTAGGGACCATATGTTGTGATGTTTGTTCAAGAGGTGGGGCCGGCATCAATGCAGGTACTCGAGGTGTGTCTGTCCATGCTAAGGTTGGTCTATTGGCCATCGCACGCTTAAATACTATCCAATCCTTAGCTTGATGACCATACCTCCCACATGCATTGCAATACCCATTGAATTTTACTCTAAAAGTAGGGCATTCACTGGTACTATGCGGTCCATAGCATACTGAGCATCGTTGTTGCTCCCTTCTTGGATACATATGAGTGTTTTGCGGAGGACGATTATCTCTAAGACTCTCTTGAATAGCCTTGGTGAGATCTGCTAAAGTCATCTCAGATATCTTTGGCTCCTTAGCAATAGGCTTTAGGGTCATTGGTTGATGCCCTGATGCTTGCGAGCTAATAGATTTAGTCTCAACAGACACTCTTTCTCCTTGAATCATTAAATTATCCTCCAATTGGATCGCATTGGTGGTGACTGCTTCCCAAGTGGTGATACCTCTAATGACTAGACCATTGTAGATATCCTCATGTCGTAATCCCCTAATGAATTCATCAAACAATTGGTTATTGTTGAAGCGCTCATTTGGATTTCAACGAGAATTCAAATGCTTCAAGCGACTTATAAAGTCTCTCACCGACTCTATTTCCTCTCATTGGGTTTTCTGGAGCTGAGAGGCTACACCCCAAAGCACTCCCTCTCGTATGTATTCTTTTAAGAACAGTCTCCTAAGAGTAGGGTAAATTGTTTTTTCTTCCACCCTTAGGGTTCTATACCAATCCCCAGCCTTTCCACTTAAGGTTAGGCTTAAAGCATTGCTCTTATGTAGGTCATTGTGTTCTCCTAGAGAATCGCATATTTGTTCAAACACTTCGATATTCTTTCTCACATCCCCGTCTCCACTAAATTTTTGTGTGAGCTTGGCTATTTGTACTGCCTTACTTCTAGGCTCTCCATCAGGCCTGTTACGCATATTCTCAGCAATAGATCGACCAATAGCTTGAGCAAATGTTGCCAAGTCACCTAAGTGAGCAGGCACCGTGGGTGAAGGCGCGCCAGAGACTACATGTGGAGTAGGTATTGGCATTGGGCTTGGCGCATAGGAAGCCCTTGGGTTCCACGTTGGGTACGATGTTGTGCCATGTGGTGGTCCATAGTTCATATGAGTGGCCCTAGGCATAGCAGACATCAGATGTGACATGCTAATGCTAGTCGGTATAGTCCCATGGAAATAAGAACTTGTGTATTGTGGTTGTGGAGCATAGGTAGTTGAAACAATGGGAGGGGTAGGGACTACATGAGTACGTGGACCCATAGGTGCATACGATTGGTACGCACTTATAGGTACTATTGCAGGCATTGAGCTTCCTTGTAGCGGTGCTTTACTAACAAACGAGGTCCATGGTGTGTTTCTTGGCATGCCCATCATTGGGGTAAGCATGGTATCCATGGTTTCATCCAGGGAAAGATGAGCTAGGCTTGGAAAAGGAAAGCTATCACCTGTGGGCTCAGATTGCATTGAGACCCCTAGCGAAACAACATATGGGGGATCGATGGGACACACTGGGGGAGTCTCCATTTGTGATAGAGTGGGTTGTTTCCCTTTGCCCGTGTCTAAAAATCGCATAGGACCCGTCGAAGGTATGTTCATTCCTCGATTTTGCCTCTCGGACTGGATAATCCTATGGATGACATTGCAGATCATGTGTTGTTGTTCCTCTAGACTAGTGGCACTAGATGTAGATTGTACAACTTCTAACCAACCCACATGGTATGTGTAGCCCATGTATAGGTCGGTCAAAGTCTCCGTGTGTAGGTCATATTCCCAATTTTCATTGAGAAATACCCCGTCCAAACTTGGTGTACTAGAGGGTTGTCGTGAGGTGGATGCAATGTTGCTTCCCATGTTTTGACTTTTAGTCACCGCTACCTTAGAGGCGACTTTGGAAGGTGGTAGCTCGGTAGGGCCTTCATTAAATGAGGTAGGTAGAATGTCCACGTGGAAACTCTGAGGGAGTGTGGGGTCTACAGGAGATGTGAATGGTGATTCTACTTCCCCACCCCCTTCGTTTACTTCACTAGCCGCAGGTTCAGAGTGCGTAGCTCTACTAAAAGTTTCCATCAAATGGCTAAAAACACTAGCTCCAGGTTGTTGGGCCCAAATAAGTACGGTTTCATTTGTTCCCCCGGGGCTTTGTGTAAGATGATCTTCCATAATATCGTAATCAGAGGAAGAGTCGCTAGCCGCTATATTTGGGTCTTGGGTTGCACTACCTTGGGTCCCCGCCGAGGGCGTAGACCCTAGCGTGGAAGGATAGTGAGTACCCCCGTAAATCGAAGCACTAGCTAGTTGTTTGGACTCTAGCACACGACCAGAGAGTAGGTACATGTGCTTTGGGCACCCTACAAGTGTCGGCAAGTACCCTCAAAGGTTACTTGCTTTGTTTTGTGGGTGTTTTGCACCCCGTTTTCTACTTGTTTTTTATGTTTTTTGAGGTTCAAAAAACGGATTGGGACGTGTGATAGCTCGAAACGAGTGTATCTCTTAGGAGATCTAGCGCACTTTACAGAACACTGTTTGACTATCGGAAGCTCCCAAAATCCCTAAAACAATCAATTTCTCCTAGTTTCTACTTGGGCACATGGCTTAAAATAGAAAGTTGAAGGGTGACTTGTGGAGGGAAAGGTGAAGGCTTTGCCCCACATGCTTTCTCCCTTCACTTGAGCACTAGCCTATATATAGTGAATAGCATTTACCTTATATCATAAGACCAAGACCAAGCCCAAGCTCCTCAAATGATCCCGATCTACCTTTTTGGACAAACTTAAAATATTCCCCCCACCAATAAATCAAATTTATTTTTTAGCCATTGCATTTTTTACGTTTTCTATCATTTTTGTTTTTTATTTTCTGTTTTTCTGTGCAGAAAACGAAATATTCTCTATTTTTGCAGAAATCGAAATGGACTAGCTATGCAGAAAACGAAATGAGGAAATATTCCCTGTTTTTGTGCAGAAAACGAAATGAACTAGCTGTGCAGAAAACGAAATGAACAAATATTCTTTGTTTTTGTGCAGAAATCGAAATGAGCTAACTGTGCAGAAAACGAAATGAGCTAACCCACGACACAGCACAACCTTCCTACTTAAGCTTAGTGTCTCCACAGGGCAGCACAAAGTGCTTCCCGGAGCTTGTGGTGCAGGGCAACTCCCCGGCAGCGGCGCCAAAAATGTGTGCGTCTGCCGCACGTGTCGGAGCTAGGGACTTGCCGAGCACCGTGTGCGAGCCACGAAGGCTGCAAGCACACAACTAGAAGGCCTAGCAAGCTCACAGAGAGCAGGGGTGTGTCACTCACCTCCCTGCGCTTGTCACCGTGAAGGATTCCTCGCCGCGAAGAAGAGGGAGCCGCCGTCGTACTGCGCTCAACCGCCTCGCCGCCGCAGGTGCCGTCGCAATGCTCGATCACACACACACTCTCTCCCTCAAGCGCGCGCACACACACACACACACACACACACACACACCTGTGAGCACACAATGGAGATGGGGATGGAGATAGGGCAAGAGCACTTCTTCTATTGCACACTGAGAGAATAGGTCAATTTTAGGTTTAGGTGACTTTTATATGAGCTCGCCCCATTCACATTTGGGCGCCCATGCTTAGCCAACTAACCCTTGCGTGTTCCAGTTAAAGTGCGCCTCTCATCGGCGATCACTCTACCCTTTTCCTATTGGACCTGACTCTACTAAATAAATAATACGGGGTCCGTCGTAGGCGATAGGGTGTCCGTGAGCCACGAGGGTTAACAAGGAGGATCTTCAATCTAGTTTCCCCTAGTTCTTACACCAGGGGTCCTGTAACCTAAGAACTAGGATGGTCATGGACTACGGCCAAGGGTCGGGATAGACAATGTGGACAGGGGATCCATCTAGGGCAAGGGGCTAGGAGCCCGCCTATATAATGGGAGGTTGGGAGGAGGATCTTCAGTCTAGTTTCCCCTAGTTCTTACACTGGTATAAGAGCTTAGGTTAGCTAGGAAGTCTCTCTTCCACTCTCTCTCTAGGCGTGGTCACTTTTTGCTCCTAAAAATAGGGCCTTGAGGTGAGAACCGTGGCTTTTGTAGGGTTTTTACCAAATTTAGTAAGGGGACTGGCTAAATCGGACATGCTTTCTTGTTTTGGAAGGGGAGGTGTGGTGCACGAAAAACGATGCGCTTGGGCTTAACAGAAGCGCCCTGGGGACGAAGGGGGGATTCCAAGAGCTTGTGGCCATTAGCTGCCTTGGCAAGCCGCACACAAGCTTCTACTTGCTTGCACTATCTGCTCGCGCTACCTGCGTTTTTCTCCTCCAAGAAATCGCGTTATTTTCATATGGCAAGGCCAATTGACAATGAATTTTGAGCCTTGGCCATTCTTGGTGGCCCTTCCCACAAGCAAGGCCATTCCCACAAGCCTCGACCTCCGTACTCGGTGCAAGAAGTAAGCCGTATCGACTTTTCTCGAGCATGACTGCTTACGAGTCCGCTCAAATCTTGCAGAAAATTCCAGGTTTCTGCAATTGCGACAGTTTCAATTGGCGTTCATGCAACATAATCGTTCGCCGCTTACGAAAGCTTTCAATAATTAAGCTTCTTCACAACGGTGACGCTTCAACCATCTACACTACACGATTTCAGTCGTCTTGTGAGCTACCTGCGAGTTTGCAAAGTTTGTTTTTTACGCCGCTTGTGCAAATTCTTCTTCTTTTTTTGGTCAGGTGCTACGACGCACAAGTGGAGTTAGCTATACTTGGCAAGCTACCAAAATCAGTTTTTTTTTCTGAGTACTTCTTTCACTGCACTGTGTCGCCATGGATTCGGATATCAACATGACATTCGATTTTCAGCAAAGTACTCTTGATCCTGCCAATGACGGCTCGTGGCCGGATCCTCTCAAGGAGAGTACCCGCGATGCTACGGCAGGAGAAGATACTTATGAATTGCTCGATATTGAAGAATTTCGTGCACTTCAGACACGCATGATAGTTATGGATGAAAATTTTAAGGCTTTAAATGAAAATGTTACTAAACTTTCCACATTAGTCATTCAATTAATGCAGCAGCAGACTAAGAGTCCTGTTGACACCCACATGCATGAGCACATTGGATCACAAGGGCAAGGCCCAATTAATGAAACACTGCATACTCTCACTGCCAAAGAGGTAGATGACTTGTTGAAGAATTTTAAACCACCAGTTTTCAAGGGCGAAGACCGAGACCGCAATAATGATGCAGTGAACATCTTTCTCAGTAAATGGGATGGAATTCACACCTTACGGCGTACTCGGATGCAGTCAGAGCTCTGCAAACGAGCTTAACTCTGGAAGGCAAGGCCTACAAATTGTGGATGTCTCTCAAGGAGAAGAACATCATTACACAGAGTTGGGCAACCTTCGAAGCAATGTTTAGCAAGGAATTTTTGCCTACAAACGAGACCGATCGGAATTGGACCGCTTGGGACACATGTTCCATGTGCCAATATCCATCACTCCTTGATTATATCTCTCACTATCGGGACGTCATCCTCAAGTTGGAAGGCTTGGATACCTTTCAACAAGTACGAGGGTTCATAAGGGGTCTGACTCCAGAACTTAAGAAGTATGTCAAGACCCAGGACCCTAAAACACTTGAGGAAGCCATAGTGAAAGCACATATTCATAATGACCCTGATGATAAGAAAACACATAATAGTAACGTGCATGCTAGTATACATGGTAATACACGCACTCAGTACGGGCACAATAAAAGAAAATTTCTAGTTGCTAATTCAGATGCATCTAAAAAACCCAAGGGGTCCAGGGGTCCTCTCTCTCCTGAGGATTTTGATAAAGCCAAGAAAGAGAAGCTATGTTTTCAATGCTTAGGAAGAGGCCATGGCAAAAAGGATTGTCCCAAGGGGAAATCTACTACTCAGGGGAGGAGAAAGCAGTGCACACGGTGCAACTACTACCTCTTGAGTCTTCCTTAAAATTCTCCACAGTGGAAGTAACACACACTGAGGTGGTGCATGAATGCTGTCTCACAGCTTCCATGTGGCAACAAACCTTTGGACCACATGAGTTAGTACGTATGAACGGATATCTGCAAGGGCACAAGGTGCGCATCTTGGTAGATGACGATGCTACTCACAATTTCATCAATTATGGTTGGTGAAAAAGCTCTAACTGCCTCAAACTCCGAGTACCCACCGCTACAAGGTAGCAATGATGAACGGACATGATATTGAAATATGGGATACTCAATGCCGAGCCGTTCCATTGGAAGTACAAGGGTACTCTACTTGTTTGGATTTTCAAGTTATGAACATGGAAAGGGCTGATGTGGTTCTTGGTAGGGAGTGGTTGCATAGCCTAGGACCATCACTAAAGCGTAGCTATGCGCACAATAGCTTGATGTTTGATTCCCATGGCACACATGTGTTGTTGTTAGGAGAAAAGGATATACCTTCATCACCACTGATTTGTACTGCTGAGCTTATGCAGCTCGTTTCTGATAATGAAATAGAACAGGTTTTCCTGTGTTACTCACTGTCTCATTTTCTTTCTAGCATTGAGTCTGTTGAACATTCCTCAATGCCGCATGCTTCTCTCTCCTCTATTCCACCAATTGCTAATTCTACACAAGTAAATGTTGCTAATCAATTACAAAAAATATTAAAGGAATTTCAAGATGTCTTTCCTAATGATTTGCCATCAGGTTTACCGCCGACACGCTCAGTACAACATGGCATTGACGTGACTGCAGGCTGTAAACCTGTTAGTAAACCACCTTACCGTATGAGTTACTCAGAGGCTGCCGAGGTGGAACGTCAGCTTGTTGACTACCTTAGTAGAGGGTTTATACAACCCAGTTCTTCACCATGGGCTTCGCCTATCCTTTTAGTGAAGAAAAAGGACGGCAATATGCGCATGTGCGTAGATTACCGGGGCTTAAATGCGGTTACAGTTAAGAACAAATACCGATTGCCAAGGGTACATGAGTTATTTGATAAGCTAACTCATGCTCGATTTTTTTACGAAAATCGACTTGCGGTCAGGATATCACCAAGTTCGTATTCGGCTTGCCGATATATCTAAGACTGCATTCCGAACACGATTTGGACATTACGAGTTTTTGGTGATGCCCTTTGGGTTAACCAATGTGCCCGCAACATTCATGACACTTATGGATAATGTCTTGAAGCCATATTTGGGCAAATTTGTCATTGTGTTCCTCGATGACATTCTAGTTTATAGTGCTTCTGAAGAAGAACACTTACAACATCTCAGGCAGGTGTTTGAGTTGTTATTCACAAACAGGTTATATGCCAAGGAATCTAAATGTGACTTTCTCAAGGAGGAAATTCACTATTTAAGGCATGTTATTTCAGCTAATGGCCTATACATGGATCAATCCAAAGTGGATACCATCCGAAAATGGCCACCTCCTAAAAATCTGGAAGAATTACAGATCTTTTTAGGCTTTGCCGGTTTTTATCGAAGGTTCGTTAAAAACTATGCTCACATTATTGTCCCTATGACGGACCAACTAAAAGGCAAAGGTAAAGCTTTTTAGTGGGGTTCCGCTCAACAACACAGTTTTGAAACACTCAAAGACGCATTAGCTACAGCTCCTATACTGGCTATTGTAGATCCTTTGAAACCATTAGTTTTGGAAACGGATGCCAGTGATCGTGCTATTGGAGCAGTCCTGTTACAAGACGGACGATCGATTGCATTTGAAAGTAAGAAGTTGGATGCAGCAGAATTATTCTACTTACGAACGCGAACTCTATGCAATAGTGTCTGCCTTAAAGACATGGAGGCACTATCTGTATGGTGCTCAGTTCGAGATTGTGTTTGACCATGAAAGCATCAAATGGTTTACACAGCAAACAGATTTAAAGGGTTGAAAAGCCAGGTGGGCCGAGATCCTTCAGGAATATGACGCCAAATTAAGGTATCGCAAAGGCCGATACAATGTAGTGGCAGACGCTCTAAGTCGAATGTCAGAGATCAATTCGCTCTTGTTCATGGAACTTCGTAGTGAATTTTTAGATTCTCTCAAGGGAAAATATGAGCAAGATGAAACATATTCCAAAGTGTGGAGCCATGTTCAAAAGAGGAATCCTTCTCACTCCAATGCAAGTAGTGTACAATTAACCTCCACACCTAGTTCTCCTTTATCAAGTGATGAACTACAATGATGGAAGCATTTTACCATCGACAATCGGTACGTACTCCACAAGGGGAGAGTTTGTGTACCGACGGACACAAACATTCGGCGCCAAATTCTTTATGAATGTCATGATAGTCCAAGTGCAGGGCACCCGGGGATTAGAAAAACTTATTCTCTCGTACGACGACATTTTTACTGGCCAGGTCTACATGGTTTTGTTCAAGCTTATGTCTTGCATTGCCAAAAATGTCAAGTGAACAAGGCAGAGCGCCTAAAAGCAGGAGGACTCTTACATCCTTTGGAAATTCCCAATGGAAAATGGGAAAGTATCTCTATGGATTTCATTGTAGGTTTACCAACCACTATACGAGGTCATGACTCAGTATGGGTGGTCGTAGACAGGTTGACTAAACTATGTAAGTTTATTCCGACCAAATCAACGATTAAGACACCGGAACTAGCAAAGTTATTTGTTGACAATCTATACAAATTGTATGGGTTGCCAAGTAACATTGTTAGTGATCGTGATCCCAAGTTTAACAGCCACTTTTGGAGAGCTGTATTTAAACGATTGGGTACACAACTCAACCTCAGTACAGTTGATCATCCATAAACGGATGGTCAAATGGAATGGGTTAATCAGGTGCTAGAGGATATGCTAAGAGCATACGTCAGCAAAAAACAGTCAGACTGGGAAGAATACTTACCTATTCTCGAGTTTGCCTACAACAGTTCTAAGCATGTCACAACCTCGGGGGGTTCACCGTTTAGTATCCCCCTATATAACGTGCGTTCGTGGGGTATTAAAAAAACCCCTCTTTTAACATGTTTGAATGAATAAAATGACCCCTTATTTTAGGAATTTTTTCCAAAATTGAATATTAAAACCCCTCATTTTAATGTATCTCTGTTAATTTGCCTAAAATTTGTGCATTTTAAAACCCCTCTTTTCGAACTCACGTTATACATTAACATGATTACATAGTGCACCCCCCGAGGTCACAACAGGTTTTAGTCCTTTCATGCTCATGTACGGGTTTCAACCTAGGTCACCAGTTACGGTGGGGTAGGCAACCAAAAAACTCCAACAAGTTAAGGATTTTCTCCAAGACCACATGGATATACTGAAACTTGCTCGTCAGAATGTCCGGCAAGCACAAGATCGGTATAAGAAATACGCTGATGAGAAACGTCGGCAAGCTACCTTCGAAGAAGGGGAGGAAGTATTTTTATGTGTGCAAGAACATTCAAAAAGTCTGAAAACTGGACCGACACCTAAATTATCTCCCCGATATTGTGGGCCTTTCAAAATACTCAAGCGAGTCGGTGATCGTGCCTACAAACTATTACTACCATCACATTCTCGCATTCATCCGGTGTTTCATGTAAGCCGTCTACGAAAGCGGTTACATGGGGACGACAACGTCATTGACCAACAGGTTTTGGTTGATTACATTGAACCTCCTACCTTACCGCATGAACCTGAACGTGTTATGGATTATAATGAGTTGCGTACACGACATCACGTACGACAACAAGCCTTAATCAAGTGGAAAGACAGACCTAAAGAAGGTGCCACTTGGGAAAACATTAGTGTTCTTAAGAAGAAGTTTCCCACTTTTGTTTTCGAGGACGAAAACTCTTCTTAAGGGGGGAGTAATGTCAGGACAAGGGTCCTGTAACTTAAGAACTAGGATGGTCATGGACTACGGCTAAGGGTCGGGCTAAACAATGTGGACAGAGGATCCGTCTAGGGCAAGGGGCTAGGAGCCCGCCTATATAATGGGAGGCTGGGAGGAGGATCTTCAGTCTAGTTTCCCCTAGTTCTTACAGAGAGAATGAAAAGAGAGAGGGAGGAGGCCTAGAGAGAGAGAAAGAGAGAGAAAAAGATAGAGAGAGGATGGGATGCATATGAGACGGAGGAGAGTGAAAGAGAGCATGTATGTGTGAAGAGACAAGGAATGTATGTGAGAAGAGAGAGATATATTTTTTACTATGATTTTAAATTAGTTTTATTAAATAACAATAGTTTAATAAAAAGTGAATTCTTTTAAAATAGATATACACTCTCTCTCCTTTTTTCAACGCTAACCCTCCCTCAAATCTCTCTCTCTCGCTCTCTCTCTCTCTCTCTCTCATACACACACAATGACATCATCATCATCACACTCTAACATTTCGCAAATCAAGAATACATTCAATTTCTCAAAAGCCTCCATAGAGAATGAGGAGGCTACACATAATGGAAGGACACCGCAGAAGATCAAGGACAAAATAGCTCGCCTCATCAATTACATTGATAATGGGTTTACATACTTGGAGAACTCGAGTTCGAACCCAATGACGATCAATGTCGCCTAGAAAGAAACTTTTCGATTGCAATGAATGCGATCAAGTACGCGGTCCACAGTTGTTTGAGGATGGATACCTCACTAGTTTATTGAGGAGTGAAATTTTGAACTCAGTGATGGCAATTTACCACTTCATACTTTGACCAAGATTTGTGGTATTGGCCACCATGGACGTGAAACTTGTCAACTGTTAGGGTGTTAAACCAAACGAGCTTAGGATACCCGGTTTGGGAATGAGCTTCAACTACTTGTAGCAAACTATCTTTGGATAGTTTATGTTGGAATCCCGAAATTTCTAAGTTTGTAATGATTTCTTCTTAACTTTTAACGCACAATTTTTTTTTGTAACGTGGATGGAACTATTTTTAATGCATTAGAGGTGTTAATTTCTTTTTTGTAACGTTGATAAGAAATGACATTAGGCATCCAAAATAACCCTCTTACATAATGGAATGTATATATTTTTAAAAATAATTTAATTTAGATTTCAAAAATTACTAGATAGTACTAATAAATATTATAATATCAAATGCTCTTAACTCTTCTAAACACAATGAGACATTTTCACTCTCATTTTCAATTTACTGCTTATTTTCTCAACTCTGCTATCATGTCGTGCACTATAATCGTCCCTTCTTTCAAAATTGCTTTTTTCATTTCCAATGGAAAAATTAATTTTGCGATTAGATATCTGCAAGAGCATGTTGTGCCAAAAACATTTAGTGCTCTACATGCCATTGTCATGGTTGAGAGTGAAGAGTTGACAATGCCATTAGAGAAAACAAGCAAAGACTTAGGAGAGGAGTTTTATGTTGTGGATAAATCTCTCTTCACAAAGTTCATGGTGGTGGTCGAAGATGACATAGACTCAAATTCAAATGACATGTTTGGTCCTCCAGTGCACGTTCCCTACATAGACCTTACTAGCTCGAGCAAGGAACAACTTTATGGGGAGCAAGCATTGCGAGAGAGAGAGAGAGAGAGAGAGAGAGAGAGAGAGAGAGAGAGAGAGAGAGAGAGAGTTCTATTATCGTCCTCCAATGTCAAATATGACCTATGGGACCAAATGAACATGTCACGTGGTGTGAGTGGAGGTCATAAGTGACTCTCGATGCTCAAAAAATGACTAAAATGAGCATTGCAATAGAGAGTCCACATCATGGTTAGGAGAGGAAGGTATGTAGGAAGAGCTCATGGCTGAATATAAGGGGAAAAGAGGACCTAATGTGGTCAAAATTTGAGCACTCGAGTAGTGTGTGGTACTCACTCTCTCGCACTTGACGAGAGCATAAGGTGCAAAGTCGATGAGACTCCTCCCCAATGCCCCAAGGTCTTGTCTCTCAACGTAGAGAATGGGAGCTAAGACGAATAAAGGCAATGGTGCGGATCGCACTCAACAGGATGGGCTCAAGGATGTATGGATGGGTTCGGTTACCTTGTTTGAAGAAGAAGAGAGATTTGTAGTTTGGTGTAACTTGTGTGTTGTAATGGCTGAAGCGAGAACCTCCGGATCTCTCCCAAGCTGTGATACATTGGCGTTGTAAGAAGGCCTCATTAACTTGGGAGTCGATCGACACATCCTTGACCAAGTGACATGCATCCCATCTTCCAAAACCATTTCTTGGTGTCAAGCATTCCGAACTTAGTATTTTGCTCTTGCATGTCTTTTGGACCTTTTGACTTGCTTCATATGTGATTCTAGGAAGTCGATACAAAGGGCTATGTTGTGTCTTAAGCATGTACTCCACAACCCTTTGCATGCCCAAGACCTCAATGGGAAGCGATCCGGACTCAAGAAGTAAGAGCATGTAGGGTATTTGTGTCTTGACTTGGAGAAAGTTGGTGAGAAAACATTTTTGGACATTCTCAAACTCTTTCCGAGTAGGCTTTCCAATGCTACCACCCCACACCTCCACTCTATAAAGAAGCAATGGTGTCACCAACGTGTCAAAGAGGTACTTTTTGAGAGCCCAACGCTTGATCTCTCCAGCATTGCACATGTTCTCAAATGCATAATAAGCCCTCTTTCTGGCTTCCAAGCGACGCATTGCACAATTCTTCTATTTATGATTGGATGGAACCTCAAGGCCAAGGTACTTGAAGCTATCTACCACTTCAAGTTGTTCATTGTTGTATAGAATGCATGGATTTTTCGTCATTGATGGTCTTTATAAGCATAACCTTGGTTTTGGATCCATTCACGAGATGAGCTCGCTATGTAGGCAAAAGCATTCCAAGACACTCATAAGCTTTTGTGCATCTTCTAAAGTATGTGCCAAGAGCACTACATCATCGGCATAAAGCCAAAGCATGATCACCACATTTCCGATCTTATCCTCTTCTATGTCTTCTTGCTGCATAAAATCAAGAACCATGCATTCCAATTTATCAATTAGTAGTCCAAAGAGGTTGGGAAAAGTGGGCATCCTTGTTTGACACCAATGATGCTTGCAAAAAATTCTAAAATTCCATCTCCTATACGTAGTTGACATATCACTTTTTGGTAGATGCGAAAGACTGTATGCATAAATTCTCTCAGCACTTGAAGGCTTTGCATACGTCTTAAAAGATTTCCTCGCGGTACCATATCAAAAGATTTCTTGAAATCCACAAAGCAACAATACAACTTTTTTCCTTTCAATCGAGACGCTTCCGTCAGAATTCGAAGAGTGACAAGATGATAAATAATGCTATGATGCTTCAAAAACCTGGTTGACCAAGTGCACGTTTGTCGTTCTTTTTAGCCCATTCACTTATCTTCATCTACATGATACATCCAAATAACTTTGCCATCAAAGAACCAACCATTATAGTGTGATAGTTGTTCACATTGTTTATATCTCCTCCTTTGTGCAAAGGTTTGATCCAATTTGTACTCCAATCGTGAGACATGCTATGCTGAAGTGCAAGGTTAAACATATTGCGTATCCAATACCATGTTTTTCCCCCTTGTCCGTTTAATCATTTCAGCCTTGACACCTTGAAGGTCCCCTGCCTTGTGAGTAGCAAGTTTCTCAAGCGCACGTCATACATCTTTACTGGTAAAGAAGGGAGGCATAAACAGAAGGGAGCTACAACACTCCATCTTATCAACATTAGGTTGCTCATAGAGGTTCCTGCAATGCGGAAACATATCCTCAAAAGTCAAGTCACCAAAGCTCTCAACACGCTTTGTCTTTTAGATTTTGCCAAAACTTGCCACATGCATGCGCTTTCTTTTATGCTAAAAGGAGTTGTTTTTTGATTTTCCACCTTCTCCTCTTTTATTGAACAGGTGCTTTGTATGTGTGTGAAGGTTCCAAGTAAACTTCCTTGTCTTTGCTTATATCCAAACTTAGCAAGTGTTTTCGGGCTTGACTACATTCCATGTCAAACCATTTCTTCTTGGTGCTACCCTTCTTATACCTTTTGCAAGACATGTGTTTCACCGAAAAGCATTCCTTCGCACAAGAGCAGATTACGTCTTTGAAAAATTTCCACTTGCATTCTAATTTCGGGCTCTCTTGATGCTCTCTTATGCTTAACATTTGGTCCACCATATCAACATATATAAGTGCTCATTTGACGTCTAGATGTAGGTACGAATGATTCACATCATGATTGGAGGCTACATGCTCAGGTCTTTTACCGCACTTGAGGTCAATACATAACATTCTATGATCCGATTCCAGATTCCATTCACCAAGTGTAAATTTTTGTATGCATTCTAGAGTGGCTTCCGAAAACAACATATAGTCGCGCTATCACCATTGTGCTTTCTACCTGTAAAGTCATTGGTGCCTTGCCATAAAGATACACCATTTGCACTAAGAGAGAGAGAGAGAGAGAGAGAGAGAGAGAGAGAGAGAGAGAGAGAGAGAGAGAGGGGGGGTTGGTAGGGGAGGAGAGAGAGAGTTAGAGGGGAAGGAGGCGTGAAGAGAAAGAGATAGAGAGAGAGAGGGTGGAGTGGGTGTTGGGCAGAGAGAGAGGGAGAGAGGGAGAGGAGATGTGGAGAGAGAAGGGAAAAGAGGGAGAGAAGAGAGAAAGGAGGTCGGTTAGAGAGAGGAAAGAGGGAGGAGAGTTTAGATTAGATGTTAGAGAGAGAGAATAGAAAGAGAGAGTTAGAGAGGGGGAGGAGGTCTGGAGAGAAAGAGATAGAGAGAGTTGGGGGGGGAGAGAGAGAGAGGATGGGATGGGTGTGGGGCAGAGGAGAGAAAAAGAGAGAGAGCATGTGTGTGTGTGTATAGAGAGACAAGGAACGTGTGTGAGAAGTGAGTGAGAGAGAGAGATGTAATTTATAATATGATTTTAAAGTAATTTAATTAAATAATAATTATATAAATAAAAAGTGAATTCCTTCAAAATAGATATAAATAGAATATTTGCAGCCACTACACTATATTGTACACTACATCTTCATCACAATACTCTCTCTTTTTCTCTCTCTCCTTTTTCAACACTAACCTAACTCAAATCTCTCTCTCTCTCTCTCTCTCTCTCTCTCTCTCTCTCTCTCTCACACACACACACACACACACACACACACACACACACGCTAACATCATCACGCTCTGACGTTTCGCAAATCAAGAATGCATTCAATTCTGCAAAAGCCTCCTTGGAGAATGAGGAGGCTACACACAATGCAAGGACGCCAAAGAGATCAAGGACAAAATAGCTCGCCTCATCAATTACACTAATAATGGGCTTACATACTTGAGGCCGAACTTGATGATGATCAATGTCGCCAAGTGAGCAACCTTTTGATGTCGCAAAGTGAGCAACCTTTTGATCGCAGTGAATGCAATCAAGTACACGGTCGGGAAGCTGTTGAGGGTGGGTACCTCACCAGCTCGATGAGGAGCGAAATTTTGAACACGTAATAGCAATGTACTTCATACTTTTGACCAAGATTTGTGGTTTTGGCCACCGTGGACATGAAACTTGTCAACTGTTAGGGTGTCAAACCAAGTGAGCTTAGGATACTCGGTTTGGGAACGAGCTTCAACTACTTGTAGCACACTATCTTTGGATTGTTTATGTTGTCATCTTGACATATCTAAGTCTGTAATAGTTTCTTCTTGGTTTTTAACGTGCAAAATCTTGATGGGACTATTTTTTATGCGTTAGAGGTGCCAATTTCTTTTCTGTAATGTTAACGAGCAACTACATTAGGCGTCCAAAATAACCCTCTCACGTAATGTAATATATATATTTTTATAAATAAATTCATTTGGATTTCAAATTTTTTTAGATAATACTAATAGATATTAGGATTAATATAAAATACCCTTAACTCTTCTAAAACAATGAAACATTTCCACTCTCATTTTTCAAATTTATTGCTTATTTTTTCAACTTTGCTACCAAGTCGTGCACTATAGTCTTCCATTCAAAATTCCATTCTAATGGTTGGGAGTGAAGAGTTGACAGTGCCACTAGAGAAAACAAGCAATCACTTAGGAGAGGAGTTCTATGTTGTGGATGAATCTCTCTTTACAAAGTTCGTGGTCGTGGTAGTCAAAGATGACATAGTCTCACATTCAAGTGGTGTGGTTGCTGCTCTGGTGGACATTCCCTACATAGTCATTACTAGCCCGAGCAAGCAAGAACGTTTTGGGGAGCGAGCATTGAGAGAGAGAGAGAGAGAGAGAGAGAGAGAGAGAGAGAGAGAGAGAGAGGAGGTGTGGAGAGAGAAGGGAGGTGGAACGTGTGTGAGAGCATGTGTGTGTGTGTGTGTAGAGAGACAAGGAACGTTTGTGAGAAGTGAGAGAGAGAGAGAGGGATGTAATTTTTAATATGATTTTAGTGTAATCTAATTAAATAATATTTTTTTATTAAATGTGATTTTTTTCAAAATAGATATAATTAGAAGATTTGCAGCCACTACACTACATCTCCATCACAATACTCTTTCTCTTTTTCTCTCTCTCCTTCTTTCAGCACTAACCTACCTCATCTCTCTCTCTCTCTCTCTCTCTCTCTCTCTCTCTCTCTCTCTCACACACACACACACACACACACACAATGACATCATCATCATCGCGTTCTGATGTTTTGTAAATCAAGAATGCATTCAATTCTGCAAAAGCCTCCTTCGAGAATAAGGAAGCTACACACAATGCAAGGACGTCATAGAAAATCAAGGACAAAATAGTATACATCGTCAATTAAACTGATAATGGGCTTACATACTTGAGTCCGAACTTGATGACAATCAATGTTGCCAAGTAAGCGACCTTTCAATTGCAGTGAATGCGATCAAGTGCGCGGTCGGGAAGCTGTTTGAGGGTGGATACCTCACCAGTTCAATGAGTAACAAACTTTTGAACACGGTGATGGCAATATACTTCATACTTTTGACCAAGATTTGTGGTCTTGGCCACCATGAACGTGAAACTTGTCAATTGTTAGGGTGTTAAACCAAATGAGCTTAGGATACCCGGTTTGGAAATGAGCTTCAATTATTTGTAGCACACTATCTTTGGATCATTTATGTTGTAATCCCGAAATATCTTAGGTTGTAATGGTTTCTTCTTTGTTTTTAATGCGCAAAATCTTTTTTGTAACGTGATGGACTAATTTTTATGCGTTAGAGGTGCCAATTTCTTTTTCGTTACATTGATGAGCAATGACATTAGCATCCAAAATAACCCTCTCACATAATGGAATATAAATTTTTAGAGAACAATTTAATTTGGATTTCAACAAATTATTAGATAATACTAATAAGTATTAGGATCAATATAAAATGCCCTTAACTCTTCTAAATACAATTAGACATGCCACTCTCATTTTTCCAATTTATTGCTTATTTTTTCAACTCTGCTATCAAGTCATGTACTATAGTCTTCCCTTCTTTCAAAAGAGATTTTTCCTTTACCAATGGGAAGATAATTTTTGGGGTTAGATATCTGCAAAGAGCATGTTGCACCGCAAACATTTAGTGCTCTACATGCCATTGTCATGGTTGGGAGTGAAGAGTTGACAGTGCCACTAGAGAAAACAAATAATCACTTAGGATAGGAGTTTTATGTTGTGGATGGTGGTGGTGGTCGAAGATGACATAGACTCAAATTCAAGTGGCGTGGTTGCTCCTCTAGTGGACGTTCCCTACATAGACCTTACTAGCCCAAGTAAGGAATAACTTTATGGGGAGCAAACATTGTAAAACTTTACCGAGGTAAGGAGAACCAGTAGTATTTTGTCATTTTTTAACTCAATGACGAAGCCCAAGACCTTGAGAAGCTTCTTCCAAAAATGGTGGAAACCAAATAAGTGTCAAAAATTCCAAATGTGTACAATGGTAACATGGTGTTTTTAGTTTCCATCGACCTTAGGAAAGATTCAATGGATGCTATGGAACATAAGTATGATCCACACCATTGGACCAAACCTCAAACATCGCATTTTCTAGAGTGTGTTGCAAAAGCCATTGTTTAGGTGCCCTAAAGTGTCTCAGTGAATGTTGTCTCAAATCGGCTAAGTATGGGAAGTCAAACACGACAAATTTCAATGGTAGTATGCTAAAATTACCATGTATGGATGAGTTTTGTAATGGACTTGGAGGCGAGATTACTAGCTACTATTGTGGATAACCACCCATTTGTTTGCGTACATGTGATTGCTTTGTATGTTATGTCATGCCAAGGGATGAAAGCGTGAGCTGACTGATGGTACATCACGGAAATCATCAACATGACATGAGGGATGGTACGTCTAAAGGACTCACTCATAAAACCAAAGAAATGGTTGCACGAGTTCTCAATGTAGACAGACATGCAAGTGTACGAAAGGTACAAATGTATGTGGCAAAAGAAATTGTGACGAAAACTTTGATGCAAGAAGGGAGGTCTTGCCATGTACTTGGCGAGCAAGAATTTATAAATTTCGATGAAGCAAAGGGCCCCTTAGTGGAGGACAATTGGTGAGAATGATTACCTGTTTCTCTTGTTTGTGCATATTATTTAAAGTGACTAAATTCTGTAATACAGGTTTTGTAGGTCCTTGGCAGAAACAAGAAATGGGCCACAGAGGAGAGAGTTGTTGTAGACTCTTTGTTGTGGCTAAAAAGGGATTGCACATATGATTTTTTTACAAAAGCAGGTTTCTCGGGCAAGGAGCGGTGCTTTGTGTTCAAGATGTCTATGGTTGGCCTTGCCTCTGGATTGGATTTGGTGAATCAGATGTGATGAAGTGGAAATGATGATCTTCGACACACTTGGGTGCAATTTGATCACACTCACTGAGTGGCGAATTGGGTGACCATGGCATGCCAACAGGTTTCTTGAGGAAGGAGCGGAAGGGGAGCGGTGCTTTGTGTTCAAGATGTATTATGGTTGGCCTTGCCTCTGGATTGGATTCGGTGAATCGGATGTGATGAAGTGGAAATGATGATCTTCGACACACTTGGGTGCAATTTGATCACACTCACTGAGTGGAGAATTGGGTGACCATGGCATGCCATGTTTATGATCCAAGGTTAGTTATTTTAGGAACATATTTCTCAAGTTTGACATATCTTAAGAAACGACTAATAATATGTATACTAATATGAATGTCTTACGTTATAACATGCAAGATGTCCTCTTTATTGCAACTTGTGCGATGAAAGAGGAGGACATGGAAGCACAAATTATTTTATAGTAGTGAATAAACAAAGTTATGGAGGGGCATGGACATGAGAGAGCGTATTTCATGGATTCATGACCGACGAAGCTCAAGCCAACTAGAATGCAATTTACACCGTGTTCAATGGTGGGAAAGACAATGTTTTAGAACATCGAGAGCGGTCTTGCCTTTTTCATTAGAAGCAAAGCATGGTGGCGCACACAACAAAGTACATTGTTTCTTCATCTCAATGAACTCACAAAGATATCTGGAAAAAGTGGCGTATAGCCCTGTATAGAGAGACAACTGCAGCAAAGTCTCATCTCCTTCGACAATGGTGTCACAATGAAAATTGCATGGACAAAAACATCCCCACAATGGACTCTTAGTTGAGTTGGAGGGAGGTGCGTATTGCACATTGGGGGAGAATCATGAAAACAGTAGAGAGAAGTAGTGATGGGACAAACACTCCAAGAACCAACTTGACCGAGAGTAAGCATCAGAGTTGGCTTGCAGGCGAGGGATTAAAAAAAAATCTCATTGTATGATGCATGTACTTCAGATATGGCGAATGCAATACTATAAAACACGAAGATAGTTCTTACTCTCAAGGTTAACATATTGGAAAGGGTTCTTCATTAGAGAGACTCAAAGAGAGAGTACTTTCCTCTAGTCCAACACAAGTGATAAGAGTAGTAAATAAGGCTACATCTGGAACACCCATGTATAAGGCTCGCACTCCTCTTGAAAGAGACAAAGAAACCGTTCGACAAAAGCGAGGGCCATTGATTATGATTGATGTTGAGGATGAATCGACACATAGACCACAGTACAACACAAAATCATGTGGAAGGCCTATGAAGATAATTTTCAAGGAGGATTCAGAAGCAACAGATGGGAGTGATAATTTTAAAGACAAGGCAAAGGTTTGTGTTTAGAAACGAAAGGTCAATGAAGCTATATGGGCAATTAGAAGAACTCCAATCGATAGCCGTGTAAGATGTAGTGGTACCCCCAATGGTGGGTGAATACTAAAAGAAATTGGAATATTTTATTGTGTAAACGTGGTAGATTGGTCATCCTAGTTCCCTCTATCGGTTGATGCTGTCATGGGCCTCCTTAGTTACACCCAATACTTCCGTGGGTGGTTTTCCTCTCCATCATAGTTTGATGGTGCCTATCTTTCAAAGGTTTTGGTGGATACCCTCTCTCTCTCTCTGTTAGTAGTTGCCAAGGCACTTTTTACCCTCATTAGGAGGGTTTTTCCCTTGGCATTTTTTTTAATAGTTTGGCAATTGCCCCTTGTAATTGCCAACGCGCGTTTTGTTACAATTTTTACTTCCCCTTGTGGTTGGCACCATTTTGGGCGCTCTGGGGGGGGGGGGGGCAAGTAATAGCATGTCAGCTATGGTTTTTTCTTAAGGAGAGAGAGAGAGAGAGAGAGAGAGAGAGAGATGAATCAATGAGTTCATAATGGAGGGCTTCTTAGATATTCCTTAAGTAAATTCCCAATTTAATATGTCAAATAAGTAAACAATTTTTCTACAATGAATATATTACCCCAATTCAACATGTCAAATAGGTCGATAATTGTTATGGAATTGATATTTTATTATTTGTTGCAGCTGACAGGTAGAAAAGATTGGGACCGAGCTAGGCCTATGCGAATGAAAGTTTATACATTGTACATTTTATTATTCAAGTGCTCTTTTATGAGCTTTGGCCATTTATGACCGGCCGGCCAGTTTGTAACCAATTTGACCATTCAAGAAATCTATATAACAAATACGTGCAAGAGGGAAATGGTCACTCTTGCACGGGGGGAGATTGCACCCAGTGTCTGTGTACTTCTTCTCCCCTCTCCCCTCTTCTCTCTCGCCGTGCCAGCGTAGCACTCCGCTCTAGGAGGTGCGCCTGCACGTGCTCTCTCGTTCTATCACGCTCTCTTTCTCTCTCTGCTCGCGTACAACGTGGATTAGGCGTCGTGTGATTCGAGGTATGCGATTTAGTCGTTTATGACTCGCTATGTGCTATTTTTGAATATTTTGCAGGGCAGCCAGGCTTCCGACTGTAGCAGTGGTATCAGAGCACAAGGCTACGCTCTTGGTAACAAATAATCATAGAGGTTTACAACTTGGCATCGGAGCAAAAATTAAACTTGTGCGATTCTGTACTAAGATAAGTGCAACTACACAATTCTTTTCTAGTTCATATAATTTTATCGGCTTTTTTTTCTTTCTTTCTTTGTTTTCTCTCTCTCTTTCTAGAACTCTTTGTTGAGACCTCAATATTCTTTTTCATTAATTTGTGATTAGTATAAGAGATTTTTAATAGAGTACAAATCACAATATATCTATATTTTTAATAGAGAACAAATCACAATATTCTCTCCAACACCTCTCCCCTACTGTTGCTATCGGCTGAAAAGAAATCAACCACGTGATGTTGGTCATCTCTTGCTGCCATTGCGCTTTAGTGAATGCAGCAAGAGACCCTCTACACACAATCACCGAGAATGAGAAAAAAATAAAAAGAAGCAGCAAAATTAGACAGCTCAAGACTGCGTGCGGCAGATCAAAGCTAGAAATTAAGAAAAAAAAAAAAGCATTTTTGCTGCGTGCATGAGACTAGGTTAAAATTTGCCTGTCTGTGGAGCTTCCATGTAGTTATGGCGAGGCTTTTGAAAGGGAAAATCTGAGGATTTCCGCAAAACAGACTTACAAGATTTTACAACCAGATTTCTCCATCTCTCTCTAGCAGCCCACGGCGAGTCCGTGTACTCCATGATCTCTAAAACTGGTCCAAACAGGGCCAGTGCCTGTGTTTTTTTTTCTTTTTTTTGCGTTACTAGCATGCAGGCGGTGGCCATGCTGCTGTCATGATACCATCTAGTTGAAACTACTGCTCCAACTGCAGCGCCCACCATCGCCTTCGCATGCAACAGACATTAACCAGCCCTGTTCTGATAACTCTAACCCCCTACTTTCCACTACCTAGCGTGCCGTATATACGCTGCCCCCTCCTTTTGATGACAACCAGCCAATTATTGTGCCATGCAGAGTCGCCAACTCTCAGTCTCTCCGCCCCTTCTAATCACACACACACTTGCTCCCTCTCATTCTCACTCTCTCATAGACTTTTGCGCCCTGCTCACTCGGTACGGTTATGCCAGAGCCATGATTTTTTTCCCAACCACGGCAGCTATGACCGCAAGTTCCGCCATGCCATCTGAAGACGTTCTTCACGTCATTTGCAAATCAACGCCACTCAAGCCATGTGGCTTTGCATGGGGACCACCTCCAAACTACCACCCTACCCAACCACCATGCAGGCAGCTGCCAGTCGTCCACTCTCTCTCTCTCTCTCTCTCTCTCTCTCTCTCTCTCTCTCTCTCTCTCTCTCTCTCTCTCTCTCTCTCTCTCTCTCTCTCTCTCTCCCCCCTTGGCAGCTAGTTGCCATACAGCATGCGGCTGTGGTGCGTTAACGAGCAGCAACCCTCCCTCTTTCTCATAACCTCACAGCCACACAGTACAGGTGCAGTCGAGTTCTCTTTCTCTCACTCTCTCCCTACCACCCATTACATACCGCACCGTGCAGCCCGCTAGTTGTCCCTATGTCTCTATTGATGCTCACTCGGACCAACCTCAACCACTCTCGCTCTCTGATCACGAGAACCAGAACTGGAGTTTGGCGCCTTAAACCACTCGGCCACCCTGACTCCTCCAACTCCATGCAACCGCTCTATTTCTCTCTCTCCATGCAGCCACTCACTCGCTCTCGTTGTCCACTGGCCGCTGCAGTACCCATTAATCAACCCCTCCCTTCGGCTCACACAAGCCATGCAAACCCCATCCACTTTGTACTCGCCATAGCTGCACCCCACTATGCAATTCTCTCCTCAGCTTGCCCTCCAGTCCCACACCCCCGCCACCTCATATCGGAGACGAGCTGCAATTCTGTCGCTCCTACCGTGCTGACCATCTGTGTAGTTGTCACGTTATTCAGTTTGGAAAGCTTGTAGATTCCCACACATCACGGTTTGTGTGTGTTGCATCACCTCCTCTCTCTCTCTTCTCCTTTACCAGTCTAGCTACCTGCGCTAGAGCCGGCCACTAGCTGCCTATCTCGCAGACATCTTAGCCTCAACTTCAAGAGGAGCTGATGCCAGACAACTGGACCCCTCCAAATCCGCCATTGAGCTGGCATGACGACATTTTCATAACATACACATGATCAACTACACTGCTGAGTTTAGCCTGTAGCTTCTCATTGTCGATCCTTGCATGATTGAGAGTAGGAGTATGCAACTCGAGCACATGAACCACACTGCAACAAAGTGACTATAAGCCAAGACCAATATCGAACTCAGTTTGAGCCTCGCGGAGAAATTTTCAGAAGCTCTAGAAGTTGTAGCAGACAATCGGAGGTAGAGAAAAAGATCGGGCTCTTTCAAACAACCTTCTTCTTGGGTGCAGAGGATAGGACAAGAGTGACTTCTGGTGGGTGCTTAAGTGTCTGAAGAGCAAAATCCGACATGCTTTGGAATAGAAGAGCTTCTGCCAAGATTACTACTTGCCATCCCTCGCCCATGATGATCTTCATTGACCTACGCATGCAAGTCAGCCACAACCACCCTCCATGCAAGGCCGATGTACATGTAGTCATATGGAGCAGCCACCAAAATCACAACGGTAGGGCTATGCATACCCACCACACCTGCACGCACCACCCAAAACTTTGATCTCTCCCCAATATCACTAGGTGAAGCAGCGGACATTGACAAAGCTCTGCAGCGGCCGACGAACCTTGATGAAGCTCTTGCAGAGGCAGACCTTGATGAAGCTCTTCAGTGACTGATGTACTACTTCCTACGACAATGGCCATTGTCGAGCATTCTCAGGCATTGACCATGATGATGACCCTATTAGTCTTATGTTTTTAGTTTTTACATCTTTCGCTTTACTTCATTTTAGTTTTGCATCCATATATTGGATTAGATCCATCCGGATTCTGTCCATTTGATCTCATTATTCTAAATGTATAGTCTCTACGCTCACACAGTCAAACATCTCACTCTATGAATGTCTCTCCTCGCATTACCCCACTCTAGCATAAACAACCTGAGGACTCTCATAACTCTAATCCGTGGTCTCAATCACTAAATAGACAATGCAAGTGCCTTCATATCTCATAGTATACTGGACGATGACATATGTGATGTAGCTTTATCTTTGTCTCCATACCCTAGCCTCTCTACTCGTATTTTCCCCCCCCTGAGAATTACATTGACGATATGCCCCATCGACGATTCCAATGTGACTAGATATTGACGAATGGTACAAATTTACGGTGGATAACAACACTAGTTAAGGCAGAAAGTATTTGAAACACAACTACGAAATAATATGCTGGAGACGACCACAATCAAGCTTCATAAAGTGATCATAAGACTTAGGTTTATATAACTCTCATATCTTCTGTGGATTTTTATGGCATGATTTGCATGATCTTTTTTTATGTACGTAGCACAATATTTTAAATCCTTTGCGATACCTAGCAATGTTGTTAGCATTTTATTTCCGTTGGTTATTGTTTTTAATTAGTACAAGCTAGTACAAGTTATATGCTCATACTCCAGCTTGGTCGATGACCACTTTTGCAACTTCATCTAATTCCAGCTAGGCTATATTGCATGCTCTTTCTGCAATTCCTTGTATCGATCAACGTTATCAAATGTCATGCATTCTTAATTGGTGACTTACAATTGGTTGCACTTTTAAAATTTTGAAGATTGTCTAGGTTTCCTCCTCTTCGAATGGCACATTGTTATATTCTTACTAGTTGATGTACATTAACACTGCTCAACACCATTACTTTTATTTGGTTTACCATAATTTTAAGGAAATTAAAGTATCTGACTTACTTGATCTTAATCAAATGATTTTTATCATGTTCTTCATTTGTTTTTGTTACATTTCTCTAACTCATTTAATAAGATTCACAGAAACTTATACATACCATAATGCGAGGACGTCAGATAAGTCATCTCTTTACTTTATTTTGCAACCATATTTTTACAGCTTCTGTACTAATCTGCTAGTCATATTTTATCCACTTTTATAATACCCCCCTTGTTATCAACCAAATATCTATACTCATCTAAACCTTATTCCTTGGTGGTTGACTAGACTGCCTTTGTCACACAAGATTGTGCCAAGCTCCTAGTTATGTTTAATGATATCATTCCAAGAGACAACACAACTCTCTCAACACGCAAAATCAAGTAGCTACTCTGGATCCTGCTGGTATGTACCTCGCATATGTCACTCCTCTTTTCTCTGCATTGTATTTAAGCTACATACTCAAACACTGCGAAGATTATGCCCTCTAATTGAATTCAAAGAACTTTTTGTGACATAATTTTGTTGAGATGCTTTGGCAGTAAGCTATGCAGCTACTCTTGCGAGCTAAGGTGCTCTGGGATAGTGCACAACCATTTATAAGCGCTTGATATATGGCACTATAATGTCGCCAACGTAGTCAATATATTTTCTCCTTTATGTCTTGTCTAGTCCATTGGTCACATGCACATAGATTCGCCGATTTAGGCAGTGTGTAGATACTCATCTTGGTGCAGATCCGCCGATTTAGGCAGCACATTGATAAATTGCAGATTCATGTTTTTTTTAAACTTATACCAAATGCAGATTCGCCGATTTAGGCAGCACTTCTTATTGGTGTAGATTCGCCGGTTGAGGCAACACCGATCACAAAATCATGCTGTAGTGGCTGGCCACCACTGCAACTGGTATGATTTTGTTACCCGGGTACATAATAAACAGTGATTTGGATTTGGACTTATATTGTGGAATTGGAATTGGATTGGGATTTGGTATCTGGTGATTATTATGGCAGTGTTTCTGTGACGAGACTTGACATTATGATATTAATGATGAGTGTGACCAATGATATCCTGATTCAGCAGGGTATGACATATACTGCTTATTCTAGTGGTATGGGACACTAGAATAGGTAGTATGTGGATGACGACAGGCATAAGCTAATGTTGTTTAGTTTCATAAATGTTTCTTTTATTATGTGATGTTTTTGACACAACATACTAATCACTCTTTTTTACAAGTATTGTTTGCAGATTTTTATCTTCGCAACTGAGGACAGTTGCTTTCCAACGGAGAGGTATGTTATGGAATTGATATTTTATTATTTGTTGCAGCTGACAGGTAGAAAAGATTGGGACCGAGCTAGGCCTATGCGAATGAAAGTTTATACATTGTACATTTTATTATTCAAGTGCTCTTTTATGAGCTTTGGCCATTTATGACCGGCCGGCCAGTTTGTAACCAATTTGACCATTCAAGAAATCTATATAACAAATACGTGCAAGAGGGAAATGGTCACTCTTGCACGGGGGGAGATTGCACCCAGTGTCTGTGTACTTCTTCTCCCCTCTCCCCTCTTCTCTCTCGCCGTGCCAGCGTAGCACTCCGCTCTAGGAGGTGCGCCTGCACGTGCTCTCTCGTTCTATCACGCTCTCTTTCTCTCTCTGCTCGCGTACAACGTGGATTAGGCGTCGTGTGATTCGAGGTATGCGATTTAGTCGTTTATGACTCGCTATGTGCTATTTTCGAATATTTTGCAGGGCAGCCAGGCTTCTGACTGTAGCAATAATTACCTGAAGTTCTTATTCAAAACATGAGCATAGATTTGGGCATTCACTTGAGATGCATAAATTAAATATTTCTCTTTCAAGCTTGAAAATCCAGGTGACACAAACTCTATCAACTCTCTGCTTCACATGTCATAATAATCAATATCTAATTCTCCTAAATGATTTTCTCATGTTAAGCTGATCATTTAATATGGGGAAGTGCCAGGGGAGAAAAAGCTAGAATATTGGTTAAGCTAGCAGACCGGCCACAATAGGGATCCAAAGGAGGGAAAATAGGGATTCAAAGGGGGGGCCGTCTGCAAAAGAGCCATGTACAACAATGGGCTAAAAAGACCCTAAGGTTCAGCCCATTAAGACTTCCAAAATGCTAAGGTTCCAAAATTCAAAGGTTGTGTCCAAAGGTCAACCATAGGGGAATTGGATGATTGTGTGTGTAAAAAAAAGTCTTTAAAATCCCTACTTAGGAGGGGGCGAGCCTTGCATGTAGGGGATGAGAGAGAAAGCCACACACACACACACACACACACACAAGCTCCCTTTACACACACAGAATGAGGGACACATGTCAGCTCCCTAGCCCAGATGCCCACAAGGTGTACCCAATTTCTATTGGATGGCCTTGGAGGTGGACCAATGAGAATTAGGCTAGAGTAAATCTAGTTTAATTAATTTTAAAACACTTAATAAAAGAACCAATGAGAATTAAGTCCTCTAGAAGACTATTGGACAGTCTCCCAAGGGGTCCAATGAGCATTCAACAGCCCAATGGCTTGCCTGATTCCTATTGGTGGCCAGGAGGCAAAGGGGTCCAATGAGAGTTTAGTTGAAATATTAAATTACCTAAAGCTCTCACAAAAGGGGAAAGGGGGATACATGTCAGAAGGCTATCACTTATGCTGCTTAATTGTCATTGGCTAGCAGTAGGGAGGTCCAATGAGAGGACAACAAGAGCAAATAGCACGAGCAAATAGCAAGAGGGCTCGCCCAAGAGAGAGAGGGGGTTGATTTTTGCAAGGCATTATCACACACACACACTCACACAATCTCATGTGTGAAGTAAAGAAGACTCTCTCTCCTTCTCAAGCTTTAATGGAAAGCTTACCACCTACTCCAAGCTTGTGAGAAGGGAGGCCTACACCAACAACTCTTGGCTTTGTGATGCAAATCCAACCAAGAGCCAAGCTTCAATGCATGCTCTACCATGCTAATTACTAAGTTAAGCTATGCTAATATGAGTGATTATGTGAAGAGATGTACATCTTTCTCGTAAGAATACTCCTACTTCCTCTCAATCTACTCTCATACCCTGCTAGCTCTCACCATCTTCGAAGGTGTGTGAGGTCTTGGGTCTGAGACCGGGGATAATTGATGTTGTGTTTGCTAAGTGTTTCGCTTAGTGCATGAAGCTTTCATCTTCATTGCACTAGCTAGTCTTGAAGGAACACAAAGAATTGTATTGTACAATGCCTCTCTTGATGGGAGAAACCATAATACAAAGCCTTTTGGAGGGGGGACCGGCTCCATGTAAATCCGGTCCTCAACTGTTGTCAATAGCTTAATTTCTCTCTCTTTTGAAAGTATTGTTCATGCTATAATTTCCGCTACACACAAGTTAGGCCATTAAATGTTACATGACAACTTTGAGCTAGCATTCTCTCTCTCTCTCTCTCACCTTAGATATTACATATCAATATCTCTAGGGAGCTTAAGTGTTTTTCATTTCAAAACTTGTGAGTTGAAGATTTAGTAACATGAGGCCCATAGATTGCTCAAAGTTGGAACTTGTTTGGGATGGTCAAATTGTCTTGATGCCATTTCTAGAACATCCTCCTTTTAGTTTCTACCATTCCCATGTGTGCCCTAAGATTCTTAAAAAATCTGAACTTGTAATTCCTTCGACAATCGCTTCGTGTTTTTGCCATTTATGTGACAACTTTGAGGCCTTTATGGTATTGGCTAGGTATTAATTCCTGTGATTGAGGTCGGGGTTACACAATGGCAACCGCAACACTCGAGCACGTGATGAAGGTCGAGCATTGGGATCAACAACATTAAACTTGAACTTTTCTGATGGATCTAGAAGATTTCATGCTCGAATGGATCCATACCAATGCCAACTACCTACGCTCCATGCCCAATCCACTCAAATTGCTTCTGGCTCTATTAATCCAGGCTTAGGGTCGGGGCAGCACAATACATGTGGAAGATGGAACTGCAAATTAAGGAGAGGTGGTAGCAGAGAGCTGACTTGGAGGCCACGTTGGAAAGATGACTGCGGACGCCGGCAGACATGACGGCAGGGTATGCATGGAATGGGTAGCACATACATAGGCCTATACATACACGCGCGGGTGCGCGCATGCACCCCAACACACACACACACAATTGTGACGACCTTCCGAAGCTTTTTCCATTCTGTCAAATTTTCCCTCACTTGTATTTTCGGATCTTCGTCTTTCGTCTCCCTCCTCCTCCCCCTCGCTGCTGCTTGGCCCGCCCCGCCCCGCCCCGCCCTTCCCCTCCCTTTTGCTCCTCTCCCCTCCCTCTTCTTCTGCAGGTAGCTATGGCGACGCACAGGACCTCCTCTTCCCGGCCCCTGGAACCGGCGACGTCTCCCCTTCGCGTCTGCTTACCCTAGATCGAGCCTTCCCGCGCACACGCTTACACACACACGTACGGACACAACGCACGCACTCCGCACCTTCCCTGTGAGATTATCCTATTCGAATTGCCACCCTTTAAACCCTAATCCTCCCTTCCTCTCTCGTCCTCACTAATGTTCTTTTGTTTGCTCTATGTGCAGGTTACCTTCCCCGACTTTCCTTATCATGCGCAGGCACTTTGCTGGCATTGCTCTTGTTACTATCTCCCCCTGTCATCGTAAGCCTATGAGCTTTTGGAGCTTGCCAGCTTTTCCGCATGAGTGCCTTCGTGACAAATTCTATCACCGGACCAGCTCATCATTGCTGTGCTGCTTTTAGAGCTCCATGGGTGATGGAGGATGCGCCGTCCTGTCTTCGCGGCATCCCTTAGCTGAATTTTGCAATTCTGAACCACGCCGAAGAGGACCACTCAAACGCAAACACCGGAACTGGGAAGCTGAATTGGTATTAGCTAGGGTCAAGGAACACTCAGAGAATGCATCACCACATGATCATAGGAGCTCCTCATGGCCTCCTGTGCTCGTGAATGACATGGAGCTTGGTAGTTTTCTCCAAGTTGGGGACATAGCAGCAGAACAAAATGACAAGCAAGGTAGGAGACAACATTCTAGATGGGACGTACGTGCAGATGGCATGGCAGACAAATACAGTAGCCTGCATGGAGGAGCTGCTTGCGAGCCTAAGACTATCGATAGTGAGGTTGCCGGCAGTTTGCAAGAACAGGTTGGCACAGTAACTGAAGTTCTCTCAAAGGAGCACGCGAATGAGTCGGGCTCAAAAAAGGTCAGGGTGGTGAATGACGATTGTGCGAATGAGTCGGTCTCAAAAAAGGCCAGGGTGGCGGACGACGATTGTGAACAACAGAAAAGTTGTTCAAAGAACCGGCATTATCGGCACGAGCATTCTTCGATGATCACTGAGGTTACTTGCATTGATTCGAGTAGGAGTGGAAATGCAGAATGCGTCTCTCTCTCAAGCCAGGAGACAATCACTAAGAGCTTTACTAGTGGAAACGATGGCTCATCAGCAAGAAAAACCGATAGCATTGTTAAGTGTGATACACTGTGTCAGTCAGAAGACAGAGCTTCATTAAACTCGCCAACTGAGTCAAGAAGAGGGACTAATCCTCCTTACAGTAGTATTGAAAGTAAGCTGCAAAGTTATGAATACTTCTCTGAGTACAGTCTTGATGATCCAAGGCAAGGAGGAAGGAGTAGGAATCTGCAGACCGGGGTATTACATTATAATCGTCGCTCAAAAAAAGAAAAGAAAAGCAGGCAGAGTGAGAATGAATCAACGCCTTCTGTTTCAAAGGCTGGGAGCAGAGTAGTGGATCCTTGCACTACTGTAGAAGGTTCCCGGTTAGGCGTTTCTTCATCAGACTCCTACATCAGCAGGGATGAACCGACCCTTGGTCACAAGGAGAAAGGGAGTACTGGGCATCATAGAAAAGAAAAAAGTCCTTGTGAAAGTAGGCTTAGCTCCAGGCAGGAAAAATATGGTGATCGTGATAAGGAGAGAGGGAGTGGTGGGCATCACAGAAGGGAAAGAAGTCCTAGTGAGAACAGGGTTAGCTCCAGGCAGGAGAAGTCCGGTGATTATCGAAGACATGATCATGTCAATAATCAGGAGAAGTTCCGTGAGTATAGAAGGAATGATTGTATCGATAATCATTGTCAAACAGAAAGGGACTCTCATAGCAGTGGCAATCATAGAAGGGAAGCAAGTCCTGCTGAGACTAGGCGCGCTTCCAAGCAGGAGGAGCTCTCTTTTCAGAGAACAATGGATTCAGATGGCAGCACATTTAGAAGCTTGCTCTCTGAAAAGAGCAGGCTCGGCAGTCTTGGTAAGGATGCTGTTAGTGGAACAGGGGATTATCCTACTGCCACTGAAAACAGCTGTGGTGAGTTTGGAGCTGCAGACGTCAAGCAGCAGTTAGAGGAGTCTAGCGTGGATGCGAAAGACAGCGTACCTAATCCTGAGGAGCATCCCGGTCACTGTCAAGCCCAATTCGCCTTTGCAAGTGAGGAGGAGCTTTGGCAGGAAGAGCTGGATGTTCCAATGGACCTTTCGCCAGCTCCTGCAGAGGACAATGCATCCAGCTCTCACGTCACGAGTGTCGAGACCATTGATCCAGGCTTTATTGAGCATTTTGTCGCTGCTGATAATTCGTTTCATGAAGATCCTGATGGCAGAGGCTGGATATACCTTGACACTGAAGGTGTTACCCAAGGCCCTTCAAGTTTGTTCATTCTTAAGAGTTTCATGAGGGCGGGAAGGCTGCAGCCCGATCACATGGTACAGCTTGATGGCACTAACATGTGGTTGACACTTGAACATGCTGGATTAACACAAGACAGCTTGGGGGAAACTTTTATGCTCCAAACTTCATCAAGTGTTATAGTCCAGGGTGCTTCACACCTATGCTCCACTCATTTGGCCGGAGATAACACAGTGCCAGTATTCCTTAGCTCTGTCTGTGAGTTCTCAGAAGACCTTAACATTGATAATCGTGTGGACAGACTTATGCAGGGGTTTACCCTGCTTCCAGGGAAAGAGGATGAAGTGATCGTGGGTGAGTGCTCTTAACGTCATGTCGTTGATAGGTAAGATGCAGGCCTTGTGAGGCACACTCACTTTGTCTATTCTGACAAAGTACAGTTGGTTGGTTGCAGAAGCTTTGAACCAGGCATTGAGACAGAACCGCCCGGGGGATGAACTGGAGCTTGAGGATGAAGGTTATTTAATGTTTCTTTCAGTTTCTACCCAGTTTTCTTTATTGCGACTAGGCTTCTCTTTTAATTTTCTATATTTTTATCACTTGAGCCTCTAGCTATCACCTCTTCGGTAAGAGAGAGAATTATGTTATTTTTAGTAGCCCTATCTACTGCATCTTCTGTCATTTTAATTTCTGTTTAGTACTTGGCATCATTATGGCTGAGTCCACCTTGCATATCTGGACTCATTTCTAATCTAAATGAGTAACTACTTTTGGCTGCTGTTTGCTTCCATTACGTCTGATATGTTTTTAGTAAGGTTTGTGTCTTCCTTGTTTAGCACATATTGATACCTAGTTCTAAACCCACTAATGACACTATTGGGGATGTATTAGAGCATGCCGGAGCTATGGTTATAGTGTCTTGTGGACATTGTCATAAAGTTTTTAACTTGCATTTTCAGCTGTATCCTTTAAAGTTGAATCTGGGATCTTTCTCGGTTCATCTACATATCTGTATATGTAACTATAACGGTGGGCAGGAAAATTGGATGTAGTGGAGAAAAACTTACCTTCTAAGAGGTGTCATGGTACTTTTTCAAAACTTTTCCAAGGTAGAAAGGGCTTTGCTACTCCTGACTTCACTACAGCATACTAAAACCTGTTTACAACGTTAAATTTCTAATTAAATGGGTAATTACGTAGCTTATTGCATGAAAGCATTGGGTATCTTCCATGTTATGGAAACAGAAAACAATTTTTGTCTTGCTAAGCCACCGTCCACGAAGTTAGTTCTAATGCATTGTTATATCTTTTGTGCAGACATGTTAAAATCAACGTATCATCAAGTGCATTCATTTGATGGTGTCTGTGAGAGAGATTATTATACAGAAGCTTCTAATTCAAATGAAGTTGTGACAAGCATGAGTGGAAGTCTTGATGACTCTGTTTCACAGAGTTCCTTTCAGAGTTCCCGGATGTGGACGTGCAGAGGAGGCGACTGGAAGTTGATGTTTGAGATTGATGCTTCGGCTAAAGCAATACCAGGTTCAGGAAGACCTGAAAAACTTGTGTTGAATCGTGGTAAACCTTTGTGTACAAGGCAATGTGGCAGGTTACCAGATCCTCGAAGAGGATCTGTACTTTATGGAGTTACAAACTCAAGAAGGCTGGAGTTGCCATCCTGGGCTTATCGCTATTGGGAGGTTATGGGAGAATATTGCAGTTCAACAGCTGAAAAGAGCTTGAATGCTGTCCCTGCAACCTTTTTGAGCACCCCTAGGTCTCAGGTTGCAACACCCAAAGATTTCTCATTCACTGAGGCTTCAAAGAAGCCTAAGCTTGATAAAGTCACCTCTCTGTCCGATCAGAAGCTGGATGAAAGCAGTACTATAAGTTTGTGCGAGGTTGCTTCGACACAATGCCAGGTGCCATTTGTGGCAGTAGAGTCTTGTCAGAAAGAGGAGGCTCGTCGCTCAAGCTTGGGTAGTCAGGATTTGGAATGCTCAAATATTCAGCTGGAAAGACAGGAAGCTGAGCTGGTAGCTCCAGATAAAGTAACCGAAAAAAGTGTTAAGTCTGTGCGACAGGTGCCTCAAAGAAGTGACCTGATGCTGGAGACGGGGGAATGGTTTTACCAAGATGGCAATGGGCAGGAGGTTGGTCCGTATACATTCTTACAGCTGCAAACAAGGGTTCGGGATGGCTTGCTCTATGAGGGTAGTTCAGTCTACAGAAAAGATGATGAGACATGGGTTCCACTGTTTGCCAACAAATCTAAGGAGAGATTGAGCTTTAATTTAGCAGGGCACACCTTTGAGGAAGACGGTAAGCAAGCATTGGTCAGGAAAGAACAGCGGGTCATTTTGGATTTTCATCAGCTGTATCCCCAGTTTATTGGTTTCATGTGTGGAAGACTTCATGAGCATGTTATGAAGTCCTATAGAACCCGTGATTTTGCTGCTATGGTGGATGAGGGCTCAAAAAGTTGCTTTGGCGACAAGAGATTATCACTTTCAAGCTCAGGTTTGAGGTTTAGGTGTTCCATCCGCTATGTTTCTGATTTATGTTGTGTGCGCTTTGTGTAATCTGTGAGTTGCATTTGCTATGCTCTTGTTCAAGTTTGGGGTGTTGTTTTTAATCAGCTTTGGTTCCTTCTCCATGTGCTATAGAACAAAAAGATGGTGCTACGGGGAGGATGCGAAGCTTGCTGGAGGTTGAAGATGGCAGGACAGCCTTCGGAGTGGAGAGTGAAGGCTGGAACATGATAGATCGTCGGATCTTGATGAAGATTTTCAGATATTTGGAGAGAGATTTAAAATCACTTGTTCTTGCTTCACTGACATGCAAATCTTGGAGGGCTGTGTTGTCACATTATAAAAGAGAGACTACTCACTTTGATTTCTCTTCTCTGGGGAGCCTTTGTTCTGATGACATTTTTCGATCCTTCACAGTGAGTTCCCATCTTGTGCTTTTGTTTGTGTTGTGAGGTCTCTCTCTCTCTCTCTCTCTCTCTCTCTCTCTCTCTCTCTCTCTTCTCTTTAGTGCTTTTATTACAATACCCTGTAATTAATGTTTTGTTTCAGGAGCATGCTCAAAACGTTTCGACTGTCAGTTTAAGAGGCTGCACAATGTTGACTCCATCAGCTGTAAAAGCTTTCTTACAGGGTTGTCGTTCGGTTGAGTCTGTTGATGCGAAAGGATGTGAGCAGTTAAAGGAGCTTATCCATCAGTTCAGCCTTTCTAGACCTCAGCCAGGTGGCTCCGAGTCGTATTACAAGTTAAAAGACCTGAAATCTGTAGGGGACAGGAAAGGCACATCCCTGGGGAGGCATTCCCTCTTTCTAGATGACTGGAAAGGCAAGAAATTGAACTTTTCCAATGACCATGTTGATGGTGTGACAGAACCTATGGACTGCGATATCCCACCTTACCTTCAGCTGAACGTGGAGTCCAGTCATGGAGTTGCACCCACTGATTATAAGCGGCAAAAGTTATTCAGTACGGGAAATCTTATCAAGGTCGGAGCTGATAGCTACTATTCAAAGTCTAGTTATCATGATGGAAGGGATAAGGAGCATTTTGACCGGAAACACAAACAGAGCTCTATATTTTCATCACGTGTAAGTGAAGCTATCGCGCACATCTCATTCGAAGGAGAGTCGTTTGAAAAGGACATGAGTCTAGTTCTTCAATGTGTCAAGGATCTCAAGGTAAAGGCCCTCCGATATCCCATTTCAATGAACTGTGATTATTCTCATTATTTCTGTGTGGGTGTGTTTTAATGGTATGGGGTGTTGTTCAGATACCATTTAATAAAGAAGTGGCATCAGTACGTTGTCGGGTTGAACTTGCCAAAGTAGAGGATAAGTTACGGCGTGGCTCTTATGCAGAAACTAGTATTGGATTGCGTGCATTTAAGTCGGACCTGTTTGATGTTGCCAGGAAACTATTCCGGTAAAATGCTTGACTTTGTTTTCATGCTCCTAATGTTGACAGTGGACCTGATTCTTGGCTTCTCATGGCAGACTGAAGGAGTTTGATGCCGGTAATGATATATTTACTATCACTTTTCGTTTGACCAAGCAACTTCTTCATGAATGGAAGGGCAGGGATACATCAGATTCCAAACCCTTCAAGAGAAAATTCGAACAGCTCAAGTCCAGCTCTTCTTTGTCGAGTAGAAAGAGGGGGATTGGAAATGCCATAAGGGAACAGGTTATTGGAAAGAGGAGGAAAAGCCATGATGAGAGCAGCGAGGAGGATGAAAGTGAATACAATTATGCTTCCAAATCTGAGGCATCTGGAACTGATGAAGAGGATGATTTACTTTCTCAAGATGAGAAGGATGAAGTTTCGGCGGAATCTGATTCTGAAGTTGAGACTGAGTCAGAAGGAGAGGGTAAAGTGGTTGGGGAAAAGGAGCCACTTTCTGAAGATGAGACAGATAGTAGAATTTGGGGGGCCAGAATGACCAAGGCTTCAATGGTTCCTCCAGAAACCCGTAAGTACGAGCTAATTGAAGAGTATGTGATTGTGGCAGATGCAGATGAAGTGGAAAAGCGCATGGGTGTGAATTTACCAGAGGATTATGACAAGATGATGCAAGCGCAGGAGGATAGAGGGATTGAATATTCCCATCTTGAAATGCCAGAACTTCGAGAGTTTAAACCTCGGAAACATGTATATGAGGAAGTATTGGAGCAGGAAGTTTATGGAATTGATCCTTATACCCATAATTTGTTGATTGATTCCATGCCTACAAGCAGGCCAGATTTCCCAGATGTTAGAAGGCATCAGGTTATTGAGGAGGTATGAAGATATAATGGGAACTAATCTTTGCTGCTATTAGCTCTATGTCTCTCATTTGACACCAAAACTTATTTCACAGGACATTCTTAAATCTTTGAATCATGAAGTTAGACAATTTACCGGAACTGGAAAGGCACCTACAAAATATCCTCTGGAATCTGCAGTAAATAGAGCGCTTGAGGAATGCAGGGATCCTTCAAAGAAGAGTTTCATTGCTGCTTTGGCCAAGAACATGAGGAGCAGAAAGGATAGTTACATGAAAGATACATATTTAGCCTACAGGAAGGTACGTGTTGCCAGCTTATCCTGGTGAACTTGGAAAGCTTACGTTTATGGATGGGTGTGTAGCAAAGGATGCTTGGCCAAGCAAAACCAATACTCTGTTCACATTTATCATCTTACATTGCTGTAATTTGTCTGAATGAGATGGGGGTTTGGAACTTTGTCTTGAAAGTCACATTTTTGTGAATTGTGATTGCAGGGGCTTGGTGTGGTATGCAATCATGATTCTGGTTTTGACAAAGACGAATTCATAGTGGAATTTTTTGGTGAGGTACAGCTTTCTACTTTGCTACCAAACGTATTTGGTTAATGCTCACGGCAAAGCTACAATCACCTGCTTGTAGACTTGAAGCATGGCCAATCTCTCTCTCTCTCTCACACACACACACGGATTTTTACGCATACACACGCATTGTGTATATGTGTGTGTGCACATGTATAGATAGTATATAAATGTGCCTGTGTGTACATGCACATGTATGTGCATTTATGTGTTTATAATGTTGATAGGTGTGAGAATCACAAGTGTCGTAATTCTTTACTCTAGGTTCATATGTTGTAGGATGTCTTTTCATTGTACATCTTATGCCCATGTCGGACAGATCTGGATGGACAGGCTGAGAATGAGCCTGTCCAATAGATTAGGTCATCATGGACTCTCTGTCACACACAACAGTGGCCACAGCCTTCCAGTCTAGTGCGGCTGCTTTTTCATGACCGGCAGCGCTCTTGTGATGGCGACCCCTTCCCCTCGTCGTGCCTTTGCCCATAGTAGCCTTCGCGCAGGCGATTCGCTCACAATGACCGAAAGGTTGTTTTCAAAATTTATTAAAACTTCTCCGTCTGCCCTGTGTGACTGGTCCGCCAGACAACCCTACAGGCACCTGCCCGAGCATGTGTAGAGCTTATGGAAAAATCAACGGCTTGAAAGCCCTTATCTTCTTTGACCCGGGAGCTATTGAGAATTTCATCCATCCCGACTTTCTCAAGCAGATGGACTTTGACTATGATTCACAAGGTGGAGAAATTGAAGCCGAGTGAGCCATTGAGCAAACTGAGAAGGTGGTACCTCTCATTGAGTGCTCTTTCAGTAACCATCCGAGGGTACCATGGAAATGTAGATTTTCACATCATGAAGTTAGGCAATTGCGTGGCTCTCTTGGGCATGCCTTGGCACGACAAGAATGATGCGACACTCTAGATCCGGAATCCGGAATCATATGATCATTTTGAATCAGTAGGACAAGCAAGTCGTCCTTAAAGTTTGATTGTTTGAACAAAACCCCGAATGAATTTTTTAATTGCTTTGTATTTACTTTTAACTTCGTTTGAGAAAAAAATTGTTTGGAATTTGTTTGAAATGGGTGTTATCTGTTTTAAACTGGTCTTTGTGCCGATTTGAGTTTGTATGATTTTGGATTTGATGCTTTTGTACTGAAGAGAAAATTGGTGCTTGATAATATGTGAATATCTTTGTTCGGGGCTTTCTTGGGAGGAGTGTTTAGTTGTATGCTGGAAACCCCTAAAAGATTGGGTGTTTGGGGAGCGTTTAGTTGTGTCATGGAAACCCCTAGACGACGCAGATCGGGTGTCTAGGGAGTGTTTAGTTCGATGCTTGGAACTTCCAAGCGACGCAAGCTGCGGTCTTGGAGCGTTTGGTTGTATCAATCTCTAAGCTCATGGCCCAGACCTTTTTAGGTTATTTGCGGGGGGAGTGAGGAGGTAGTTGTCGAGTAGCTTCATGCCTTAGACCATATGTTTGGGAGGAGTGTAAGGTGCAACGGAAGTAAATGTTGAACTTTGCTCAAGGTGAGTGCTCCGAACTGTGCTCAAGGTTCCTTTTACTTACGGAAGGGAGAGCCTTCCGTTCCTTTAGTGAGAGAGTGCAATGGACACAAACAAAGTGGAGAACACTGAGAATGAAGGTGCATGAGACTGAGAGATAGAGAGAGAAGAGAATACGACACCATGGATGTTGTAAAACCCTCCTCCAAGGGCCCCACTCTCGATGGCGAGAGTGGTCTACTATTGATTGCACAAATCTGGTACAATAAGCTGATGCAAACCTAAGTGATGCTATGTCGAGGCTGACGGTGATGCCGACGATGACAAGACTATGGCTGAAAACTGAATGCTTGGGAATGCTTGGCGAAGATGACGACGACGCTATCTCCTGCTGTGCATGCTACCTTTTTGCTGAAAACGCTGTCATTTCCAGGCCAAACGCTAGTGTTGATGGTTGGAAAAACGCAGGTCTTGCAGGTCTTGAGAACGCTGGGCTAGCTGAGTTTCGCAGCTGCAACCACTGCTGAAAACGCCAAGGGGCAGGGCTGAAAAAAGCCAAGTCTCCAAGGCTGAAAACGCTAGGGGTTCTCGTGGTGGAAACGCCAGGTTCTTGGGGTAGTCTTGCTTGAGAAGGTGCCTGTTGAGCAATGCTCCTGCTCCTCTTCTGCCAGAAAGTGCTAGCTCTAGTTTGCTTATGTATTATCTTAGCAAAATTGCCCTACCTAGTTCCCAACAAAAGTCACTTAAAAATAATAAGTGAAAAATGTCAAAAATAGGGGAAATAGGTCTATGCACTGTAAAAATGCTCCTGATGGGTTCTGATGGAAATCTAATAATCATGCTGTATGCAACCAGAGGATATGCATCTAATCTAAGTGTCTAAACATGCACGGTCGGCGAAAAGACTCACAGAAGTGCCATATCACTTCCTATTCTAGACTGACTTGACTGAACTGAACCCTGGTCATGTTGTAGCTTGTCCACGGACACATAGGGTTGGATGTGTCACGTGACATCCCCTCCTTTTCAAAATGAGGTACTTGTACCGATCTGTATGGCGTCGAGGGGATCGCCAATAACATCCGGAATCCTGGAAAGGACTCTTCGTCGGCCCACTCTGATGTGTGGGTCGTGCGATACTTGAATTTCATAAAGGTCTACAAAGTCTTCTTCTTTGGGCCGCGCCGAAAGCGACACAAAGTCATCTTCAATGCTTTAACTTCGTCTAGAGTCACGCGTCTACCTTCTTCAAGAATCTCCGAAGCTGAAAATTCCTGAAACCACTTCCAACACAAAAACATGAACATACCCATTCCATGTAAAGTGACTGGAAAAATTCTATTCTGTCGACAGTCAATAGGTTGAACTCTAGGCTTCTGTCCCGTAAATTGCAATGATATGTTGATGTGGCAGATTGTACGGGTAATGGAATCCTGTAAATCGTGCTAGCATGCTTACGTGGCAGGTTGTACGGATTTCTGCGGTTTACGTTGCTTGCTATTGGGCGGTTTTACACAAGCTTTTGGAGAGCAGATGTTGTTGGGTGCAGTGTTTTCGGGGCTCTGTTTTTGGGCATCCCTTGTAGGGGTCACTCTCTAGAGAGCATTTGGACGTAGAGTCTTAGAGATTTGGACCCTGATGAGTTGTACTTTGCGAGCATAATAATAAAGAAACAGCGGAAGGGGCACCACTCTTTTGGGCCAGTGCGTCTTGGCTCAAAACTCCGTCGTGCTTAGTCGACTCTCTTCCTCTCTCTCTCTAGTAAAGTTCAATGATTTTGCAGTTTCTGTTCGTGTGTTGCTATTAATTTCTGGCTTGGAGTGTTCAAGCCATTAACAGTGGTATCAGAGCTCATAAAGATTCGTCTACGGAGGATCTGATCCCTACTATAGCACACACGGGTTCTCGCGGAGAATCTAGGAGAGAAGACACCCTCTGCGAGAAAATAAAGAAAAGTTGAAAACCCAGCGCGGAAATTGAAGAAATCAGCAAAGATTTACGCGAATTTCCGACCGGGAATTTTGCCAGAGCGTAGTGCAAACGCCAATTGTAGGTTGACACGTGTGAAAAGATTGATCAAGTACTCTGAGGACCCAAACTATGTCCACCTCAACATGGCAAGAGTTTTCCAAGGAAGAGAAAGAACTAAGGAACCTTATGATAGTTCATCAGAGGATTCCGAAGAAGTAAGGGAATCAATTGAAAGCGCATCCGAGGGTTCCAATGAAGCAAGGGAATCTACGGGTTCATCGAGAATTCTGACGATTCAGATTGAGATGCCAGTGGAGAGGAGAGGCCAGCGGGCTACCAACAAATCATAGGGCACAAGATAAGAACAGAAAGGTCCGCTAGGTTCAACGGATAATTTGGTCAAGGGCACTTTTTGGCTCTCAAACAAGTAGGCTGAATCTAGTGCAGTGCAGACTGCACAAGAGGGGAGCCACTCCACTCCTTTGTCACATATTGCTTAGATTGAATAATGTCACTAATTTCTCCTTGAGATTTTAGGAATACTTACAGGTTGACATTATTTTGCGGAATGACTTACATTGAATTGGGAATTTCCTTCATTGAATTGAAGTTTCATGTGTGTATTGCTAGAGACATGTAGAGAAAGATGAAATGTATGTAACATTTTGTCTGATGAATTATTTGAACTTAGTGCATCTAGACATCTGTTAGAGAATGTGAAATGAATACTAGTCGTCGAGAGAATGTGATGGCTAAGTGAATGTGAAATGAATACTAGTGCGTCGAGTTTTCTATCTAGGTGAGATGACTGGATACTATTGTGAGTGCATCAAGAGTTCCGGAATGATGAGATGGTTGCACAGGGATCTAGGTGCATCAAGAGTTCTGGACGGAATGAGATGGCTAGATTGATTACAATGATCATGATTTGTATTTGAGACCCTCAACGGAAATGTGATGGATGAGTGATTTATGTCTGTGTGAAAGTGCTGGATTCGTGGAAGTCTAGTGCATGGGTACATAGAGTCGATCACAATTCTTTGAACGCTTTTGGGCATCCCTTGTAAGTTTATAAGTGCCCAGAGGGTCACTCCTTGGAGAGCATCCGGACACAGAGTTTCGGAGAGAGTTGGATGAGTTTCGGAGAGAGTTGGATCCTTGGGGAATTGTACCTTTGCGAAGCAATAATAAAGAAATACCAAAAGGGGGGACCAGTCTTTGGGGCCAGTACGGTTTTTCTCGGAACTCCGCCATGCCATGTCGACTCTCCTTCTCTCTCTCTATTCAAGTATAGCTTAGTGCTATTGATTTCTCGCTTGGAGTGTCCAAGCTTGTAACATCCTGTCTTTCATCTTCCTCAATTGTCCTCGGTAGATACTACACTTTTGGAGTATAACCAATGCTCGGGAGATCTTGACCACTTAGGAGAAAGCTTACAATAGAATGACGCTTATGAAGAAAGCTCACCTTGAGGTACTGTTGCAGACTTTACACCCTCGACTGTTGAATCCCATGAAGGATAACTACTATCAGATGTAAGGGATGCAGCATTCTTTAGCTAGGAAAGTTGATCTCTTTGGAAGATATGATTATCATCTTGATGGCACATCTCACTTTGGAGTATAGTGCTTTCTATTCAGCCTTGATTACTTTGGGGAAGACCACTGATTTGACATGGAAGGAGCTTGTTCCAATAACGTTGGATCAAGAAGACCAATCACGGTGGTCTGGATTTAGAGGGGGCTCGAAGGTCCAGACTGGATAGTCAACTGGGAAGCAAAGCAAAAGCAAAAGACACAAAAGGATGATACTTCTAGATCTGGTGAGAGATTTAAGATGGAGGTGAAATGACAGGTGTGTGGAGAACAAGGGCATATTTGGAGGAATTGCCCGAAGAAGTTCAATTTGGATTTGGAGTTTGGTGATGCGGCTACTACACACTTGGCTCACCTTCCTTCATCTTCACCAGGCACTCAAAAAGACATGTAGAATGAAAGCAGTCTAGTCAGAATTTTTTCGCAGCACCAAGCATAGGCGGTTGCTGCTGCTTCCTTGACAGTCTAGATTTGTAGATGGTAGAAATATTTTTACCCAAGAGGTACGGGGTATTTGGCGTTGAAGAATGCAAGTATTCATTTTGCAAGTCTTTTTTGAGGAACTGTTGTTTTGTTTTCTCCTATTATTTTGGCTGCAAACAATTAAGATGATTATTGAATTATTCTTGTTTCATTTTCTTTTTTCTATGCGCGTCTTGATTTTTTTTTGTGCAAGTATTTTAGCCTCTCTTTTAGTCTGTACGTTCATCCTGTTTCTTCTGCGTATTTCATTCTGAAGAAGTTTGTTGTGTTTTTGAGTGCTCTCATCAACAATTTTTCTTTTATGTTTTTATCTGTCTCTCTTGATTGTGTGTCTTGTACAGTTGTAGTCTTTTGGATGGTTTGTAAATCAGATCTCTGTGAACTTTTGAAGTTTATAATGAGGTTGTGTCTTTTGCTTTGAATGTGAGAGAGCTTTTACGGCTGCTACAGGTATACCCAGCTTGGCGGTGGTTTGAAAAGCAAGATGCGATCAGGTTCTTTCAAAAGAAGGACAAGGATCCGGCCCCGGAGTTCTATAACATTTTTTTGGAAAGACCAAAGGTTACAATCCAATTGTCTGTTTGTTCATAGTGTTCTCATGGTCATGTGGCGTTTACTTAGCCGAAGTTTGCAGGGGGACGCTTCAGGCTATGATCTGGTGGTGGTTGATGCTATGCACAAAGCTAACTACGCAAGCAGGATATGCCACTCTTGTCGGCCAAATTGTGAGGCTAGGTACTGTTTCGGTTTGTCTTTAATGTGCTTCTTTTTGCAGGATACAGTGTCTCTAGATTTAGTTTACTCAGCAACATTTTTGTGCTAGAACAGGGTGACTGCAGTAAATGGGCGCTACCAAATTGGTGTTTACACACTACGGCCTGTTGAATTTGGGGAAGAGCTGACTTTTGATTATAACTCAATAACAGAGGTTTTTCTTGCAGTTCCTATGCTTACTGTTGTAATTAATGAGCTAGGGTGGGATCTCAGGCTAGGACTGTCTTTCCTTTTCAGAGTAAGGAGGAGCATGAAAAGTCAGTTTGCCTATGCGGTAGCCATGTATGTCGAGGAAGCTATTTAAATCTTGCTGGTGCGGAGACTTTTCAAGAGGTAAGACTGTCTCTTTCAGTCTGAAAAGCAAAATCCCTCAAAAATTTCCTCTCGAGGCCTTGGAAACTTGTCACTGTTTTCAAGCTTCCATGCATTCACATAATTATTTCTCATCTTCTAAGTTCAATTTTCGCAAGAACAAGATTTTTTTTTTTGGTTGGTGGTTTTGTTGAAGTCGTTTCCACGTTTTCAGAGCCTAACTGTTTCTGGCAAGGTTGCTTTACAGATCTTTGCTGCTATGAACAGCAATCCACTGAGTACCATGTTTGTTTTTATTTCAGATAATGAAAGAAGACCACAGTCTACTTCATCGCCATGATCTGTTGCTACATGCTTGTATAAATGGTTCTGCAACACCAGAGGATTGGGATATTTTGAAGCAAGCAGGATTGGGTTCCTGCCTGCTGGATGGTTTGCCTGGATGGACCATAAAGTATGCTGCAGGAGTGGTAAATAGTCTTGACCTCTATGAATCTCATTGTAAAAGTTACATTAAGCTGAATTTCCAAAGCTCATTGCTGGTTATAATTGTAGGTTAGGTTTGTGAACGAAGAAAAAAAGTTCCTACCGAGAGAAATTTTGAAAAATATTCTCGGTGAAAGAAAACTGGAAAGAGCCGGCGAATCAGAGGCTTTTGAGGCAGAGATTCAAGTAAATTATGTCTTTGCATTATATAATGTACATTGGGTATGTTTGTTTGCTGTAAAAAAAACTGATATTTGTTGGCTGAGCAGGCAGATGGTGTTTTCAACACACGGCTTCAAAATTTAGCCATCACACTTGACAAGGTTGGTTGCTTTTGGTTAGGTATGGCAAAAGAGAACTTACGCTTACACTAGGCAATTCCCTTTGATAATTGCAGGTTAGGTATGTATTCAAGAGATTATACGGCAACCCAGCTCTTGCTCCTCCTCCTCTGAAGATGCTGAAGCCTATGGAGGTGGTCTCCTTAATATGGAAGCATGAGAATTCAGTTGTAGCAGACCTTCTTCATGGAATGTCCCAGCACATCTCAAAGGAGGATTTGCTAGACTTCAAACGTAGAGTACGCGAACATGAACCATCACAAATAGGAAATATAGAAAAGAATTTACAGCAGTCCCTTATTTGGTGAGGTTCTCTACGATGCAATTTGCCAATACTTACGTTTGCATTAGACTTAGCCTAATTTTTGACTCAGGCTAAGGGATGAGCTCTGCAAAGCACCTATAACATGTGCAAGTCGCCATGATGGAGCTGCTGATCTCATCCATATGTATGCCTATACAAAATTGTTTTTTACGTGTCAGGTACATGATGTCTTTTTCTTTCCATAAAGAAGGCTGTGCTGGAGCCTGGGTTTCTAATTATATTTAAGTTGTGCAGGACTACCCAACTTTTGAGTCTCCTCCTTTAACAATAAGCCCTTTAGATTTGGGTCCAAAACATGCTCATAAATTAGGTGCAGCATCCTCGATGGAGTGGACAAAAACTTACAGCAAAGATTATGTATTAGGGCAGCTCATTTTTTGGTATGAACCCAATGTTGCTGAGCCTGGGGCTAGCTTGGCAAAAGCCTCGAAGGGTTGTCTCTCTCTTCCCGATCCAATATCTTGCTATGCAAAGTCTAGCCAACAGCGTCTTGTGTATGGCAGCATGGATCGACTAAGAATGTTAAGGAGAATGGTATGTTGCTTATCAATGTTTTTTGCACATTTATTATATTTTAGCCTCCAAATATTTTTGTTTTCACAGCCAACCGATGCAACCAATTGATAGGACATAGACGCACGCTTAGCACGCACAGCAATATAAAATTATAATAATTTCTCATTGGGGCGAAAGTAAAACTGGCCTTTGAGACAATCATGAACAGTTTTGTATGTCCTTGATATTTCGTAGAATACAAAAATTAAAGAACTATTTGTATGAGGATGCTTTTGTAGTAAATGATGTAATGGGGGTTAGACGATGGCTCGAGGCCCCCCCCCCCCCCCCCGCGCGGCTTTTCCCGGGGGGAGAAAGAAAACTCACACACCTCCACACACAAAAAAGAAAGACAAGAGAATGCACCAATCCACCATTAGGGTTGTGAGGCTCCTCCAAGTCTGCGCTTGCCACTCATTCCTCAGATGGTGGTCTTGCACTTCAGGATTTCAGCCTGGACCAGGGTCATATCACTTGGCATTACCACCTCCTCGATGATGTACTTCTTTCTTTAAGTCATACATAAGAATTTTGTCAGCTCCATCAGTATCCCTGAAATCCAAAGGAAGTCAGTGACTTTATTCCATCTAGGTAATCTGTGACAAAGAAGCGGAGTAGCTCCCCTCTTGTGTAGTCCCGTCTGCACCATATTCAACCCGCTGATCTCAGGGATCTCTCGGAATAGTTGAAGCTAGACCGAAAACCTCAAGGTAAAGTTCCAATATCTCAGGAGTATCTGCTAGGTCTTCCTCCTTCATCCACTTTGCATCCAATGCCGGATAGTTCTTGAATTTAACTAAGAACGGCCATATCACTTTACTTTTCACTTTCCTTTCCTTGTGAGCCAGTATCTATTTTGGAACGAGAATCTCCTTGCTCTCTTCCACTTTAGGTTGCTCCTCAGGCTCCTTGTCTACTGGCACCTCGCCTTTGAAAGGTTTCAAGAGATTCACTTGAAAAGCATTGTGAATCTTCCAATTATCTGGCAACTTCAATATGAAGGATGGATACATCATTGATCTTCTCTTGAATCTGGAAAGGACCATAGTATCGCATTCTCAGCTTTGGAAATTCCGCTCCTTACCCTTTCGTTTCCTTAGGCGTGCCTTCTCAAACCCTAAAAGCACCCAATCATGTTCCTTCAGCTGTAAGTCGCGTCGATGCTTGTCTGCTGCTTTCTTATGCCGTGCTTGAGACTTCTCAAGACCCTCGCGCACCTTTGCAAAAGCAGTTCCAGATCTCGAGTGTACTGATCTACTTCAAAAATCTTATCCTTGGTGCTTAGAAATGGTTAGCACCCTCGATTACCTTAAACGGTGCCTTCCTTGTAGATGAATGAACTGTGTTGTTGAAGGCAAACTTCACCAAGGGCAAATACCTTTTCCATTGAGTCTACTAATCCAAAATGTAAGACTTCAATAAATCTAAAACCGCCGAATTTGCTATCTCAGATTGCTCGTCTGTGGGTGAAATAAGGACGAGAACTGCAACCGCGTGCCAATGTTCTCCCAGATTGCCCTAAAAAACAAACTAGTGATGTCACAAATTGATGACGTGGCAGCCTGATGATGTGGCGGTGACTGTACGGACATGTTGACACAATAGCTATACGGACGTTGCAGATCGCATTGACTGTTGACGTGGCAACGTACGGGGACTGCTGCCGTGGCACTGTACGAATGCCCACCTTTTGCGCTGGCATGCTGACATGGCACTGCACGGATTTCCGCCATTGGCGCTAACTGCTTTTTGTTGGCTGATTTTAGCCCATAAGGCTTTTGGGCCAAGTTGCTTTTGATTTTAATGCTTTTGGGGCATCCCTTGTAAATCTTTATAAGTGACCCTAGGGGCTCACTCTGCAGAGCATCTGGACGTAGAGTCTGAGAGCGAGCACCCACGAGGCAATCGTAGATTAATATAAAAGAAATACCGAAAGAGGCGCAAGTATCTCTTGGCACGGAACTACGCCGGGCTGTGTCGACTCTCTTTTGATCTGTGAATTATTTTGAAGTGAATCTTTGCTGTGTCGCGGTAGAATCTTGACTTGGGGTGTCCAAGTTTGTTTAGTGGTATCAAAGCACGATCGATTTCTCTTCTATTGGAAAATCCGATCCCTTTTCTTGCGACACTTATTGATCCGAAAAGAATCAGCCGACTTCTTCTGCAACCGTTGAGGCAAGAGGAGCCCACGCAGAAGATTTAATTGAATTAACAGAAGATGAGTACGGGCCACGCCGGCCTACATAGTATGAACTTCAAGAGATGCAATGTCGACAGCAGGTTGACGAGGGCACAAAGTAGATGATTCAGTTTGCGAAAGATCCTCATTTTGCATAATTTTTGTCTAAGCAATCCATCGGTGAAGTGCACACTAAGTGGCAGAAAGCCATCGAACCACCGATGAAACCGGCAATCAAGAAACCTCCTTCTCCGAGGATGTTCACAGAATAAGAACTCCAAGAGGTGGTTCACAGACTCAGATTAGTCAGCTTTGGACATAAAAATAAATAAAAAAAGCAATTGAAGAAAACCAAGAAGGGCACTTACTACTCTGGTTACTTGGGCCGTCAATCTTCTTTTGCATTTGCAAGAGAGCAGAAGAAGCGTGTGTTTTGAAGGACTACCTAGTTCTTCTTCTTTTCAAGATTTTATGTACTTGAATTCGAGTTCTGTAGGCGGAGGAATTTATTCCAAGGAGTTTTGTGAACTTAACTTGGGATTAGAAGTAGATATCTATGATAAGCGCCTTAAACCAGAATATGCCAATCTAAATATCATCCGTATGCCTCACATTTCTTCGAACATTTCTCTTTTAGCTAAGTACGGTGTCATTTGCTCTCAACTATTTTAGATTTTCTCGTCTTTGTTCTAGTAAATCTGCTTTTGTTGTTCAATCTTGCCATCTTATTTCTTTACTAGTTGAAAAAGGATACTCATTCAAAAGAATTATGAAAAACGTTCGTTCATTTTTGCATCGTAGTAAGTTTATTTTTAACGTTTCTTCCTTTGGAATGTTCAAGATAATCAATAGTAAATTCAATAGAAGTGGGTAGCTAAAAGGCCCACTTATTGTTTGACATAATAACACCTTATGTTGTTGTTTTGATCTTTAGCGCTTTTAGTATTTTCACTATAGCTTGACAAATGCTAGCCTTTATCATGGCTGAGTATGCCCATCCCCTCCGGAGGGTGATAGAAACTCAGCTCGTTGGTTTTGTAGAGTACGTTCAAAGCATGAATGACCTCTATATAAACCTGCACCGACTCTTGGGCACTGACGACGTGAGTAGGGATGCCATAGCTGTTGTCCAAGCTATGCATGATAAAGGTGATAATCTTATTCTTCTTGTTTGGACAAGCAACGAAGTTGAGATCACATATTGTTAAGTTTGGTTCTTTGCTCTTCGTAGGTTTGTAGTAGTATTCATTTTTGATTATGTATTTAGCTTACTTGAGGACTTAAGAATGTGTTCCTTTAGAAGTTGTTGTGTGAAGTTTGATTTTTAGGATTGAGTTTTTAAGATGTCTTATCCTTTTTTGCTTAAAGTCGAGTACTTGTTTTAAGCCAAGTAAGTTGCGTCAACTTATTTTACACATGCCTTTTCTAAAAACATTTTAATGTTTTGTTTTATCTACTTTGTTTCGTAGCAAACTAAGTGATTTAGTTAGTTTGTTTGTTTGTTTTTGTTTTTCTTTTCTTTTCTTGTGTCCCGTGCTTTTATAGTTTTATGAGTGCTTTATTCCCTCTTATAATTCGTGAGTCCAAACTATTCTGAACTTATGAAGGTATATTCTTCTTATTCCTCTTCTTCTAGCTCTTCCGACTCGAGCGAGGAGGATAGAAAGGGCAAAAAGCGAAGCAAAAAACAAAGCTTTGGAAAGAGCAAGAAAAAGGCAAAGAAACTCAGATTTCGACCAGTTTCTGATAGCTCTACGGAGGAGTCATTCTCTGATAGTTCGGACTCCGATGACCACATGTTTAATGCGAAGAAGAAGCACTTCTACAAAGCCAACCAATATGACTTCCTCGAAGACAAGAGCAAGAAAACAAAGGAATTTAAAGAAGGTAGACAATCGATAAAATTTGAATCCTTTTTTGGATTCCGAGATGCCCGAGGGCTTTGGCCTTCATCCAGCAGTTTGACATAGCCTTCTCTGGAGTGCACTACTCAGAGCACTCCAAGATTCATCTTTTCTCAAAGGAAATGCTCGAACATGGTGGTCCACTCTTCTTTTGAGGAAAGAAGCTCAAGCCAAGTGGTTGAAATTCAAACGGCTTTTTATTTTCTCTTGGCTGACCAAGAGTACGAACCGCTTGGAACCATCTTCGGATGGCCAAGGGAGATTCTTTGGACGCTTATTGAGAGAGGTTTTGGGACTCTTTTCTACCAATCTCTTCATTTAAGAAGGTCACCTTTAAGGAACAGATTGAGCTGTTTTGCTGCGGACTCCCTACAGAGATTCGAGATTATTGCCCTGAACAAAAGTCGAATTCTATTCAAGAATTAATGGGTCATGCGAAATGGGGCTCCTCGATACATTCGGGGAATTTGACTTACCCCACTGATGAGATGTTGACCCAGAGGACCAGATAGACATCCAACAATGAAAGTAGAAAGAAAAAGAGTTCCCAAGAAAAGAAGGATACATGACCCCGACTGACTCTTCGAGAAAGGGTTAACTATCTCAAAGAGGGGAATTGTTTTGGTTGCAGGGAACAAGGGCACATCTCCGCAGAGTGTGAAACCGGCATGTTAAATCCAAAAAGGGCGGTAGACTTTACTTCAAACCTTGATTTAGCTTTCACCCATTATTAGTCGTCTATTCTACCTTTGCTATAATGACACAAGAGAGGGGAATGGGATACAGCTGCTAGAATGCATATGTATGCGAGTCAGACACCATATTGGCCTCTAAATAGGCGCCCCTTTCGGTATTTCTTTATTCTTTAAAAGAGGGAATAAAAGCTGTGGTTCCCTACAAGCTGCCCCGCACAATCTGGGCTGAATTTCTTCTGTTCTGGCCTGATTTCGGCAGCATAACTGTACTAGGACCCTTCACAGTCAGTTTCCCCACGCATTAGATGACTTTTCCGACGCATACGGACACTTTGCAAAACCTGGCGAGAATCTGCAGCACGCTGAATTCTATGCTTTCTGCCTCGAAAATGCGCCAGATCACTTGTACAACGGTCCCCTCGCGTCCCCGAACCTCCTGGGGGTATTAGGGTCCGTTTAGGGCCGAAACCCTAAACCTGCAAAAATACACAGCAGGCTGTAATTCACTGTTTCGGGCTCCGTTTTGCGTGCCGGTCGCATCCGTAGCAAGTCCTCGAGCTCCCGCACTTGTAGGGCTACTTGCCCTTTGAATCGGACGAGATTTCACACGTGAAACGTCTCCAAATCACCTGTACCTGCGTGGGATTAGCTGCTAGCTAATCTAGTACCTGTGCAAGAGGCTCTTGCCTCGGCAATCGCGCATGAACCCACACAACTGTACATTGGTCAATTGAAAAGCCAACTAGAGGGGCATAATCATAAAGAATAGGGGCGAGAGAGAGAGAGTAGTGAGAGGTGTGCAGGTCATGACATCCTGCACCTCACTGTACATAGAGGGTAAGCCAACACTCCATTGAAGCTCTCCCACCGGTGACAACACTCAAATACGAGCTCACAGCTGAAAATCACGTTTTTGCCTTCTCTTTAAGTAGTAAACTGGCCTAAGAGTGCCAAGTGTCACTCATTTGTGCATTTTCCCGCTTTAGACCCTCGGGTCTAAAATATCTCACCTGCAGCCTCTGTCGACTTGGCCACAGAGTAACAAAATGATCCCCATGTCAAACTGCACGTAATGACGCGAAGACATTTTGCCGTCCGAAAATAGCAGTCCCTAAAATTTAGGAGTTTTTGCCATTACATTCTTCTAAGTCATCTGACCCTCTTTGTACACTGCAGCCACACCCAGAACTGAAATGTAGCCTATGTAGCAAAGGATTTCGCTTTGGCTGGCCAATGACCCCACTTTGGCTAACCATAGTCCTTGTCCAACCTTAGTGCTCTTTAGCCCTCAGGCCTGGACTCTCTCTGAACAGTTCCACACTGGCTATGCAATGTAGGGCAGTTAGATTTCCAGAGGGGTGTTTCCAAAAGGTAAAACAAACGAAATTTCCCAGAGAAAGAGAAATAAACAAAAATGGAATTGCCACTGGCTGGTGACATACCCCCCTCTTGAAATCTCAAACGTCCTCGTTTGCATCTATGTCGTACATGCTTACAATCAACACTCGGGTGTATTCAACACCTGTCGACACATGCACGACACATACATGCTCATTGTCAACCCTGGTGTATTCAACACCTCGTCGACACATGTATTGCCTGCGTGTGAACCTTGTCCCAATGACATAGTGGAAGCGTCACACTCTGCCATTGCTTTGAGTCCATAACTTTCCAATAACAAAATGGAAGCGTCACATTTTGTCACTGTCTTTTAGTACACGTTGGATCCAGTAACCTTTCGAGCATACCCAAACCGACAGTTTAAGAATGCAGTTACACATGTACTCTTCAATAGAAATAATTGTTGTACCCTTGACAAACTGACAAGAAATACTCACTTCTATAGCACTAAACAAACTTTTGGACATTCCATAAGAGCAATTGCCAAACTGACAATCTGTACAGCTCTAACATTCATGTAACATGCACTTCATTTGAGCTCACTGTAAGTAACATATACATCATTTCTTTCAGAAGCCATTGTCACACTGACAATCTATGTAGCTCTGAATCTCAAGGGGTCAAGGTAGGTTGCAAACCAAGGTTTTAAGTTCCCATACTTTTAGTGACTCTGCAAGTTCACTTTTTTCCATCCACTTGACATCCAGAGGTGAATAGCTTTTGAACTTTACCAAACAGCACCTTGCAACCTTGCCTTTTCTTTTCTTTCTTTATGTGCCAAAATCTGTTCCGGGACCAAGATCTCGTCTAGTTCCTTGACTTCCGGTTGATCTTCAGTTGGCATATCTTTTGGCACATCACCCACATAGGGTCTGAGAAGACTCACATGAAACGCATTGTGAATCTTCCAACTCTCAGGCAATTTCAGCCTTAATGCAATATCACTGATTTGCATACTGAGCATCGAAAACAATCTTTCTCTGCTCTTCATCTTGATCTTTGGAGATTAACTTGTGATCTACCCTTATGCTGTCACTTTTATTGGGCTGAGAATTCTCTTTTTGATCCAATTTTGACAGCATAACTGTAGTAGAAACCTTCACAACCAAAAATCCACATATCCAAGTGATTATCCATGCATAATAGAGCACTTTTGCAAACCTGTCCTGGAAATTCAGCAAGCTGAATTCTCTGTTTTTAGCTCCTAAAATGCTCCAGATCACTTGTATTACTGTCCTCTAGCTTCCCCGAAGCTCTTGGGACAAAAAGACTTCAAATAGGGTCAAAACCCTAAATCTGCTGAAAAATACAGCAAGCTGTATTTTCTTCTTTCGGGCTCAGTTTTGCGTGCCAATCGCACCAATTCGTAGCCTTTGATCTTCTGCATCAATAGGACTACTTGCCCCTCGATTTACACGAGATTTCTCGCAAGAAATCTTGTTAAATCATCCTGTACCTGTTTTGAATTAGCCTTTAGCTAATTCGGTACCTGTATGAAATCATTCCAAGTGGAAGGAGTCTGTCCTTGTAACAACAGTGTATTCCACCACTGACTTGCATTTTTTTTTTCCCAGAAGTGGCAGCTTTCGTGACTTTAAATGCTCCTTCCAACAAATGCTTTGTCATACTGTTCGAGGAAAGAGAAAACCTTTGTCCTCTCATCAAAGCCATTGAATGTGTCAATGGACTCACTGATCATCTTCTTTGTATGGCTTTAGCTTATCCATTGACTCCAAATTGTCAAAAGAGACAATTTGCATAATGGGTACACCTGTGGGAGCCATCTGTACTCCCTGGCCAGTAACATGTTGATGTCCAGGTGTCATATTCACTGATGGGATTGAAAAACCAGCCATACCCAAGTTGCCTTGTGACACCCCAAACTGACCTTGTGTGCCCTGAAATCCTGGGTGCAAACCAATGTTTGCATACATGGGGTTGGGCAGCAGCCTTGTATACCCCTAAACACTGTTCCTGGCATGCCAAAATTGCCTTGAACTTGATGTGCTATTGATGAAGATTGTATGAACTCCACAAATCTTGGATTCTCCATCAATTGCTTGAACATGGTCACAGCAGTAACAACCTGCAAAGCTTTCTCTTCTTGGCTTGAACTCTCGCCAATTTCATGTGCAGTTGGAATAGGCTGTCTATCCTCTGAAGAGGAACCCTCTTCCTTGTTGCCATCCATCGTGTATCCAAAGAAAGACTCGTAGCCTTTCTCACTTGTATCCAAAGAAAGACTCTCGTAGCCTTTCTCACCTGTAAATCCAAAGAAAGACTCGTAGCCTTTCTCACCTGTATCCAAAGAAAGACTCTCGTAGCCTTTCTTACCTGTAAATCCACTCGATCTACTTTCAAACTCTTTGTGTTTTCAAGGTCATCCCAAACTCTCTGTGTGTCTTTAACCCAAACTGACCAAGGCTCACTTTTTGAGGAAAAAGTGATTTAATCCCGTCGATGGAACCATGTAACCGGCCTGTTCAATCCAAAAAGGGCGGTAGACTTTACTTCAAACCTTGATTTAGCTTTCACCCATTATTAGTCGTCTATTCTACCTGTGCTATAATGACACAAGAGAGGGGAATGGGATACAGCTGCTAGAATGCATCTGTCTGCGAGTCAGACACCATATTGGCCTCTAAATAGGCGCCCCTTTCGGTATTTCTTTATTCTTTAAAAGAGGGAATTAAAGCTGTGGTTCCCTACAAGCTGCCTCGCAAAATCTGGGCTGAATTTCTTCTGTTCTGGCCCGATTTCGGCAGCATAACTGTACTAGGACCCTTCACAGTCAGTATCCCCACGCATTAGATGACTTTCCCGACGCATACGGACACTTTGCAAAACCTGGCGAGCATCTGCAGCACGCTGAATTCTCTGCTTTCTGCCCCGAAAATGCGCCAGATCACTTGTACAGCGGTCCCCTCGCGTCCCCGAACCTCCTGGGGGTATTAGGGTCCGTTTAGGGCCGAAACCCTAAACCTGCAAAAATACACAGCAGGCTGTAATTCACTGTTTCGGGCTCCGTTTCGCGTGCCGGTCGCATCCGTAGCAAGTCCTTGAGCTCCCACACTTGTAGGGCTACTTGCCCTTTGAATCGGACGAGATTTCGCACGTGAAACGTCTCCGAATCACCTGTACCTGCGGGGGCTAGCCGCTAGCTAATCTAGTACCTGTGCAAGAGGCTCTTGCCTCGGCAATCGCGCATGAACCCACACAACTATACATTGGTCAATTGAAAATCCCACTAGAGGGGCATAATCATAAAGAATAGGGGAGAGAGAGAGAGAGTAGTGAGAGGTGTGCAGGTCATGACATCCTGCACCTCACTGTACATAGAGGGTAAGCCAGCATTCCATTGAAGCTCTCCCACTGGTGACAGCACTCAAATACGAGCTCACAACTGAAAATCACGTTTTTGCCTTCTTTTTAAGTAGTAAACTGGCCTCAGAGTGCCGAGTGTCACTCATTTGTGCATTTTCCCGCTTTAGACCCTCGGTTCTAAAATATCTCACCTGCAACCTCTGTTGACTTGGCCACAAAGTAACAAAATGATCCCCGTGTCAAACTGCACGTAATGACGTGAAGACATTTTGCCGTCCAAAAATAGCAGTCCCTAAAATTTAGGAGTTTTTGCCATTACATTCTTCTAGGTCATCTGACCCTCTTTGTACATTGCAGCCACACCCAGAACTGAAATGTAGCCTATGTAGCAAAGGATTCCGCTTACGCTGGCCAATGACCCCACTTTGGCTAACCATAGTCCTTGTCCAACCTTAGTGCTCTTTAGCCCTCAGGCCTGGACTCTCTCTGAACAGTTCCACACTGGCTATGCAATGCAGGGCAGTTAGATTTCCAGAGGGGTGTTTCCAAAAGGTAAAACAAACGAAATTCCCCAAGGAAAGAGAAATAAACAAAAATGGAATTGCCACTGGCTGGTGACAGAGTGCCCCAAAAAGGCACAGCAAGCACAGACTAAAGACATGCCAGAGAGTTCTAGAGCAGCAGAGGAACGTGGCAGGCAGGACTGGTTATCACATTGCATGGGTACTGACCCAAGCCAGATAGATGAAAGTACAGAACTTTGCCGAACTTGCGGCAAAGTGAAAGATCAAGAAGTCCTTGTCTTTTCCGATGGAGGAGCTAAGGCCAACTTCATTTCATCTGAATTGGCGGCACGACTCGAGATTACATCCGAAAGGATGGGACCACGAGCAGAGGCAGTTCTAGCGCCGTCGGATGGGACATAGCCATTATGCTTGTCATTGGCAAACTTTGTTTGCATTGTCAAGGGTATTTAGGGCACGAGGACTTTTACATCATGCCTTTGGAAGGGTATGACGTCCTCCTAGGAGTCCCGTGGTACCATAAGAACAACACCGTGGTCGACTGTCGTGCCAAGAAAGCAACCTTGACAAATGAAAAGACTATTTGAAAGAGTTGAATGATGAACACAGAACGAACATGTCTAAACTTGACAAAGAACGCTAAGATTTTCTCCACACACATGCTGATTATTTCTTTGAAGGCTTGCCAGGCGAGTTGCCCCCATCTCGTCCTGAGGATCACACTATTTATCTGATTCCTAGAAGCACCCCATCAAACCGGCCACCTTAGTGAGTTAGCCGAGCCTAGAATGAAGAGATCATGAACCAAGTGAAAGATCTTCTTGAAAAGGGGCTTATCCAGCCAAGTATTTCACCCTATTGCTCTCCGGTTTTGTTGGTATAATTAAAGAAAGACGGATCTTGGAGAATGTGCATTGATTATAGAGCTCTCAATAAAATCACTATCAAAAACAGATTTTTGATTCCAAGGATCGATGGTATTCTTGACCGACTTCAGGGATCCTCTTGTTTCAGCAAGATTGATTTGAAAAGCGGATATCATCAGATCAGAATCGCTCCGAGAGATGTCTACAAGATAGCCTTTTGGAAAGTTTCTATTTGTATGAATTTTTGGTGATGCCATTTGGCCTTACCAATGCTCAAGGGACTTTCAACCGAATGATGGATAGGTTTTTCTGAGAGCATCGATCTTTTGTGGGCACTTTCTTTGATGATATAATAGTTTTCTCCAAGGATGAAGCAAAACATCGACATTATCTGCTACTGGTCTTTGAGGCATTGCGTGATCACAAATTAGTTATCAATGCCAAAAAGAGAGAATTTTTCTTGCCGGAGATGCACTTTTTGGGACACATCGTCTCAACGGGGCAGGAGTACAGATGGACCCGGCCAAGATTGACAATATACGCGGCAGGCCAGATTTAAAGTATGTTCATGAAGTTAAACGCTTTTTTGGCTTGTGTTCTTACTACCGGCGGTTCATTCGGAAGTTTGCAGAGTCAGCTTCCCCTTTGCACATATTGATTCAGAAAGGATTCCCTTTCTCATGGGGATCGATAGAGGTGACTTCCTTTCAGACACTGAAAGAGAAACTGACTACTGGACCAGTGTTGACTTTGCCGGACTTTCAAAAGTCATTTGAAGTATATTGTGATGCTTGTGGTCGTAGTTTGGGAGCGGTCTTAATGCAAGAAGACCATGTGATTGCCTATGAAAGCTGATTGTTTTGAAGGCCAGAATTGAGAGCTCAGATTTATGAGAGAGCGATTGGCAGTGATCCATGCTCTTACTCAGTGGCGACATTACCTACTCGGAGCCGATTTCACGGTCTTTACTGATCATCAGAGTTTACACTACTACTTGTCATAGAAGCAGCTTTCGGAAAAGCATATGCGGTGGGCTAACATCTTGTCACAGTTTCACTTCCAGATTGTCCATGTTCAAGGACATAAAAATTTGGTGGCAGATGCATTGTGTAACAGACTTGGACACTCCAAGTCAAGAATCAATCACAGCAGCACTAAATAACCACTTCAAAACAATTCACAGATCACAATAGATTTGCTCTGGCCTGACGGAGTTCCGTGCCTAGAGATATTGGCACCAAAGACTGGCGCCCCTTTCGGTATTTCTTTATGTATTAATCAATGCTCAAAGTACAAGAGAGCGGTTAGGGTTTCACTCTCAGACTCTGCGTCCAAATGCTCTGCAGAGTGAGCCCAAAACTGCTTATTTAAAGTTTTACAAGGGATGCCAAAAGCAGAGCCCCAAAAGCTGTATATCAAAAGCAAAGTATTCTCTCTCTATGTCACACAAGCTCTCTTGAGCTTTCAATAAAGCAATCCAATTCTCTCTATCTCTTCAACTCAATTTGCGTAGAAAAATAAAAGCAAAAGCTGTAGTTTTTCAGCGCCGCAAAATCCGGAGATTTCCGTACGATGCCACGTCATCATGCCATCACATTTCACGGAAAAATCATCTGTTGCTAGGGTTAGGGTTAGGGTTTAGGACATGTTTTAGGGGAGGGGGAGGGGGGTTTGGCAGATTTTAGGGTTTGCAGGTTTTAGGGTTAGGGTTTGCAGAATTAGGGTTTTCAACAGCAGTCAGGGCTAGGGTTTCCTACATACTCTCGGGTAGACACGTCATCACTTTGTGACATACCTCCCTCTTGAAAGCATTGTAATCGCCCTCGATTACGCCTGCAAAACAAACAGAAGCCATAAACCGTCTTAGCAGACACTGACTGTTAGTACCTACGTACTAGGAACACACATCTAGCACATGTACCAATCGACAATCACATCACAGGACATCACAAGACATCACATGACATTCAACATTCATTTGGATCGTAGACTATGATTTATCGGCAATGTAGCTAGCAATCGCATCTAGATCCAGTCGAGACCTCATCGATGCCCGATTGACTAACCCCTATTGCAACCATGTCTATTCGAGATCAAGTAGACCAAAATGCTGCAGTCATTTCGTCTATCAGTTCCTGCACTTAAAAGAAGTCAAGAACAAATCAGTATCATAATCAGGAATTCCATTTTATAAAGTCATACAGCAGAATACTGTCAGCTTTCAGTATCTCTGAAGCCCAAAGAGACATCAGTGACTCTAGTATCTGAATCAAGGCATCTGTTGACAACGAAGCGGAGTGACTTCCCTCTTGTGCATCCCACTGCACCAGATCTCCGGCCAAGCTCAATTCTGGGTTCCATTTGGAGTAGACTATGCTAAACCAAAAGCATCGAGGTAAAGTTTCACGATCTGAGGAGTATCTGCTAGATCCTCCTCCTCCATCCACTTCGCATCCAATGCAGGATATTTCTTGAACTTAACCAAGAACCGCCTTCAAACTTTACCTTTATTCTTCGTATCCTTATGTGCCAAAATCTGTTCAAGAACAAGGATCTCCTCGTTTTCTTCCACTTCAGGTTGCTCATCAGGCTCCCCATCATCAGGCACATCACCTTTAAAAGGTTTCAAGAGACCCACATGAAATGCATCGTGAATCCTCCAAGTATCTGGCAATTTCAATCAAAAGGAGACATCATTCATCTTTTCAGTGATCTGGAAAGGTCCGTAGTATCGCATACTAAGCTTTGGAAAGAGCCTCTCCTTTCCCTTTTTCTTTCTTAGGCGTGCCTTCTCAAAACGTAAGAGCACCCAATCATCCTCCTTCAATTTCAAGTCGCGACGATGGCGATCCGTTGCCTTTTTCTGTCATTCTTGAGACTTCTGCAAAGTCTCGCGAACCTTGGCAAAAGCAATATCCAAGTCTCGCGTATATTCATCCGCTTCAAAAATCTTATCTTTCGTACTTAGGAAGGGTGGAACCTTCGCAACACCTTCAACAATCTCAAATGGCGCCTTCCCCGTCGAAGAGTGTATCGTGTTATTATAGGCAAATTCCACCAAAGGTAGGTACTTTTCCCATTGAGTCTTCTAATTTGAGATATAAGACTTCAATAAATCTAGAACCACTGAATTTGCAATCTCAGATTGCCCATCGGTCTGCGGGTGGAACGATGACGAGAACTGCAAGCGCCTGTCAATGTTCTCCCAAATTGCCTTCCAAAACAAACTCGTTAATTTGGGGTCTCTGTCGGAGACAATCGTCTTAGGCATGCCATGTAATCTGAAGATCTGGGCCACAAACAATCTCGCTAAGTTATCCGGCTTGACTGTTTTCTTCACTGGAATGAAATGAGCTTGTTTGCTAAATCTGTCAATAAGAGTCCAGATACCATCATGACCACTCTGTGTTCTCGGGAGATCAAAAATGAAATCCATTGCAATACTTTCCCAGGGGCAGGTGGGTATGGGTAAAGGCTGTAACAATCCCTGTGCTTTATGCCTGTCAAACTTGACCTTCTGGCATACTAAGCAACTGCGCACAAACTCTTCCACATCCTTTTTGAGTCTCGGCCAAAAGAAGTATCTCTCTACCCCTTTCATGGTGGTAGCAATGCCGCGGTGACCCGTAAAAGGTGGACAGTGGCATTCAGTCATAACCTTTTCCCTCAACGGTTGTGTAACGCACAACATGGTTTTTCTCATCAAGTAGTCTTCCTAAATGGAGTATCCCGCTACTGTCTCCCCATCCCATATCCGTGTGAAAACATCAGCAAAATCTGTATCTGTGGCATACTGGTCGACCATATCCCCGAAGCTCCTATGATGTATCGCGGAAATAGCCAGAACCAACGGCTTCCGAGACGAAGCATCTGCCACCACATTCTTTTGTCCCTGCACATGGACAATCTGGAAGTGAAACTGTGACAAGATGTTCGCCCATCGCATCTGCTTTTCCGAAAGCTGCTTCTGTGACAAGAAGTAGCGCAAACTCTGATGGTCTGTAAAGACAGTAAAATCCGCTCCGAGTAGTAATGCCGTCACTGAGTAAGAGCATGGATAACGACCAAAAGCTCTTTCTCATAAATCTGTGCTCTCATCTCTGGCCTTGAGAACAATCGGCTCTCGTAAGCAATGACATGGCCTTCTTGCATTAAGACCGCACCGAGACTACGACCACAAGCATCACATTATACTTCAAATGACTTTTGCAAGTCCGGCAAAGTCAAAACTGGTCCCGTAGTCAATTTCTGTTTCAATGTCTGAAAGGGAGTCACTTCTGTGGATCCCCACGAGAAAGGAACTCTTTTCTGTGTCAAGATATGCAAAGTGGAAGCAACCTCTGCAAACTTTCGAATGAACCGCGTGTAGTACGAACACAGTCCCAAGAAGCTTCTAACTTTATGGACATTCTTCAAATCGGGCCAATCACGTATAGTCGCTATCTTGGCCGGATCCATTTGCACTCCTGCTGCTGAGACAATGTGTCCCAAAAAGTGTATCTCTAGTAGGAAAAATTCACTTTTCTTTGCATTAATCACTAACTTGTGATCTCGTAATGTCTGAAAGACTTGAAGCAGATGATCCCTGTGTTTTGCCTCATTCTTGGAGAAAACAATGATGTCGTCAAAGAAAGTGTCAGCAAATAGCCTGTACTCTTGAAAAATCCTGTCCATCATCCGGTTAAATGTCGCAGGACCATTGGTTAAGCAAAAAGGCATCACCAAAACTCAAATAACCCAAAAGTCGTCCGAAAAGCTGACTTGTAGACGCCTCGCGGCGCGATCCTAATTTGATGATATCCACTCTTCAGATCAATCCTGCTAAAGCACGAGGATCCCTGTAATTTGTCGAGTATATCATCGATCCTGGGAATCGGAAATCTGTTCTTGATGGTGATTTTGTTGAGAGCTCTATAATCGATGCACATTCTCCAAGATCCGTCTTTCTTCAAAACCAACAACACTGGAGAGCAATACGGTGAAGTACTAGGCTAGACAAGACCCTTTTCCAAGAGGTCTTTCACTTGGTTCATAATCTCTTTCACTTGGTTCATAATCTCTTCATTCTGTGCTCGGCTCACACGGTAAGGTGGCCGGTTCGGTGGTGTGCTTCTAGGTATCAGATCAATGGTATGATCTTCAGGACGAGCAGGTGGTAACTAGCCTGGCATGCCTTCTGAGAAGCAATCGGCGTGAGAGTGGAGAGAATCTTGGCTTTCTTTATCAAGTTTAGACATATTTGTTCTATCCTTATCGCTCAATTCTTTCATAAAGATCGAGTAAACAAACAGATTGGACTTCATTAATTTAGAAATGGCCGAAGCCGATACAATAGGGACAGACTCGCCCTTTAGTTTAATATCAAGTACAATGGTTCTGCCCTTCTCTATAGTCAATGTCGCTTTCCTTGCCCGATAATCGACCACGGCGTTGTTCTTGTGGTACCAGGGAATCCCTAAGAGAACATCACAACCCTCCAAAGGCATTATGAAAAAGTCCTTATGCCCCAAATACCGCTGACAATGCAACCGAAGTTTGCCAATGACAGGTATAATGGCTACGTCCCTGCCGGGTGCCACTAGAACTGCCTTCGCAAGTGGTCCCATCCGATCGGGAGTGATCTCGAGCCGCGCAGCCAGTTCCGGTGAAATGAAGTTGGCCTTGGCTCCTCCATCAAAGAAGATCAGGGCCTCTTGGTCTTTCACTTTGCCCCAAGCTCAGCAAAGTTCTGTACTCTCGTCCATGGTGTTGGGATCGGTACCCACACAATCTGGAACTAGTCCTGTTTTCATCTTGCCTTTTCTTCCACGTTCTTCAGCTGCTCTCGAACCCTCAGGCATGTCGTCGTCCTTATCATTCTGTTCTTTTTGTGCCTTTTTAGGGCACTTCGCGGAGATATGTCCATGTTCCCCGCATCCAAAGCACTTCCCCTCCCTGATGAAGCGAGCTCGCTCCTGAGGAGTAAGCTTGGGTCGTGCATCCTTCTTCTCTGGGTTGCTCTTTCTCTTTCTACTCTCATTCCCAGAAGTCTGTTCGGCTCGTTGTGTCATGGCCTCATCGATGGTGTAGTTCAGACTGCCGGAGTGAATGGCAAAGCCCCGCTTCGCATGACTCATCAACTCCTGAATAGAAGCTGACTTCTGTTCCAAGCAGTGATCTCGGATCTCTGTAGGTAAACCCAAGGTGAACCGCTCAATCTGTTCTCTGAACGATATCTTCTTGAATGAAGAGGCGGGTAGAAAAGAGTTCCAGAATCTCTCACAGTAAGCATTCACTGTCTCTCTCTTGGTCATCCGAAGATGGTTCCAAGCAGCTCGTATATCGCGTTCATACTCTTGCGTCAACCAAGAAGAAATAAAAAGCTTATTAAATTTCAGCCATTTAACTGGTGCAGTCTTGTTTAAAAGAAGCATGGACCACCAAGTTCGAGTATTCCCCTTAAAGTAAGAGGCAGCTCTTCGAATCTTGGAGTGCTCTGAGTAGATCCTCCTGCGAAAGCGATGTCAAACTGTTGTATAAAAGACAAAGCCTTCGAAGCATCTTTATATCCTAAAAAAGTGTCAAATTGGATTGACTGTCCACCTTCGTTAAACTCTCTGACTTTCTTGCTTTTATCTTCCAGAAAGTCATACTGGTTGGCTTTATAAAACTTCCTCTTGTTCGCATAAAATTTTCCGTCATCGGAGTCTGAACTATTTGTAGACGAGTCCTCTGTAGAACTGTCAGTCACTGGGCAAGATTTAGACTTCTTTGCCTTTTTCTTGCCCTTTTCGAAGCGTTGTTTCTTGCTTCGCTTTTTGCCTTTTCTGTCTTCTTTGCTCGAATCTGAAGAGCTAGAAGAACTGTCAGAAGAAGAAGAAGAAGAAGAACTGGGTACTCCTTCAAAGCGAACACACTTGTTTTGTTTCCTTGCTTTGTCAAATGTCGACTGACGACCCAAATAACCCGGGAAGTCAGTGCCTTTGTTCTGCTTTTTGCCGTGCTTTTTGGCTTTCTTCTGCGTGTCAAAAAGCTGAGCAATCCGTGCATCAACCACCTCTTCTAATTCCTTCTCTGAATATTTCTTGTGATGAGAAGGTTTCTTAAGAGCTGGTTTCGGGGGTGGTGATGTGGTTTTCTGCCACTGCGCATGCACTTCCTGAAAAGAAGTCTCGCTCATATATTTTGCCAATTTCGGATCCTTCACAAAACTGAGCATCATCTTTGTTGCATCGCCGATCAATTGACGACGCTTCATCTCTCTTTGCTCCGCTTGAGTAGGCCGAGGCGGGCCATACTCTCTACTGGAATCTTCGTTGTGATCCCTGCTCGCATCTTCGGATGCAGAGGGAGTTGACTGATCCTTGTGTGAAGCCATAGGTGCCGCGGAAAAAAAAAATGGGGATCGGATTTCCCGTAGAAGAGAAATCGGCCGTGCTCTGATACCACTGTAACAGACTTGGACACTCCAAGTCAGAATCAATCACAACAGCACCAAATAACCGCTTCAAAACAATTCATAGATCACAATAGATTTGCACTGGCCCGGCGGAGTTCCGTGCGCAAAGATATTGGCCCCAAAGACTGGCGCCTCTTTCGGTATTTCTTTATGTATTAATCAATGCTCAAAGTACAAGAGAGCGGTTAGGGTTTCACTCTTAGACTCTGCGTCCAGATGCCTGCAGAGTGAGCCCAAAACTGCTTATTTAAAGTTTTACAAGGGATGCCAAAAGCAGAGCCCCAAAAGCTGCAGATCAAAAGCAAAGTATTCTCTCTCTATCTCACACAAGCTCTCTTGAGCTTTCAATAAAGCAATCCAATTCTCTCTGTCTCTTCAACTCAATTTGCGGAGAAAAATAAAAGCAAAAGTTGCAGTTCTTCAGTGCCGCAAAATCCGGAGATTTCCGTACGATGCTACGTCATCATGCCAGCGCATTTCACGGAAAAATCATATGTTGGGGTTAGGGTTTAGGGTTAGGATTCTTGATTCACGAGTTTGTTTTGGAGGGCTATTTGAGAGAACATTGACACACGGTTACAGTTCTCGTCATCATTCCACCCGCAGACAGATGGACAATTTGAGATTGCTAATTCAATTGTTCTGGATTTATTGAAGTCTTACATCTCTCATTAGAAGACTCAATGGGAAAAATATTTGCCTTTGGTGGAATTTGCCTACAACAACACGGTTCACTCTTTGATGGGGAAGGCGCCATTTGAGATCATTGAAGGTGCTCCGAAGGTTCCACCCTTCCTTAGCACTAAAGATAAGATTTTTTAAGCCGACCAGTACGCAAGGGACTTAGACACTGCTTTTTGCCAAGGTCCGGGAGGCTTTAGCGAAATCTCAAGAACCACATAAGAAGGCAGTAGATCGACATCAAAGAAATTTGAAATTAAAGGAAGACGATTGGGTGCTCTTACGTTTTGAGAAGGCACACCTAAGAAAACGAAAGGGAAAGGAGCGGCTTTTTCCAAAGCTTAGCATGAGATATTATGGCCCTTTCCAAATAAAAGAAAAGATAAATGATGTCTCCTTTCGACTCAAGCTGCCCGATACTTGGAGGATTCACAATGTATTCCATGTGAGTCTATTGAAGCCTTTTAAAGGTGATGTGCCAGTTGATGGGGAGCCTGATGAGCAACCCGAAGTGAAGGAAAGCGAGGAGATACTTGTTCTAGAATAGATCTTGGCACACAAGGACAGAAAGATTAAAGGTAAAGTGATTAGGTGATTCTTGGTTAAATTCAAGAACTGTCCTGCATTGGATGCGAAGTGGATGGAGGAGGAGGACCTAGCAGATACTCCTCAAATTGTGGAACTTTACCTTGAAGCATTCGGTCTATCATAGTCTACTCCGATAGAATGAATCTAGTGCAGCGGGTTTGCACAAGAGGGGAGTTACTGTTCTCCTTTGTCAACAGATTATCTTGATTTTTGAATAAGGCACTAATGTCCCCTTTGGGTTTGAGGGATACTAATGGGCTGACCAATATTCTGTTGTATGACTTTATGACACGGAATTCCCGAAAATGAATATGATTGATTTGTACTCTCTCATTTGACTTGTTTCATTGCAGGAACTGAAAGATGAAATGACTGCAACATTTCGGTCTCATAAATCTCTATAGACATGATTGCAATAAGGATTAGTTAATCGGGTATCAGTGAGGTCTGGAATGGGTCTAGATGCGATTACTAAATACGTTGCTGATGGTCATGGTTTGAGAATTGGAATGATTTTTTTTGTGATTTGTCATGTGATGTGACTGTCGTTTTGTGCAAGTGCTAGCGTGTCTTGTCTAGTGCGTCAGTACTAACAGTTAGTGTCTACTAAGACAGTTTATGGCCTCCGTCTGTTTTGCAGGCGTAATCGAGGGCAATTACAATTCTTTCAAGAGGGGGGTATACTGTTGGGTTAAAGGCCTAAATAATCCCTTTTTTACATTTTTATACTTTGTCCAAAATGTGAACCTGGACACATTTTTTTTAAAGTCACTTATAATAAAAGTGGGGAAGCCCAAAACTCAATTATTGAGTTTTTCCCAAAAGTGTCTCTCTCTCTCTCTCTCTCTCTCTCTCTCTCTCTCTCTCTCTCTCTCTCTCTGTCTCTCTTTGTGTGATTTCGATCCCTAGCGCTAGTGCTCTCCTGCATCTGTGCCTGGCTCTACCCGGCCGCGCGCATCTCCCGGTAGCCTCTGCTTCGCGCTTTCAATTGGTATCAGAGCTCTAGGGTTCAAAATAGGACCTACCCGGGCCGCTGAACAGCAAGCTAAATTTGCTCTCCCGTGACAATTTTCACTTCCATCGCGAAGTCCCTCGCTTCCGAGATCAAGAAGGTTATCAAAATTGCCAAAACAGCCCAAAACAAATTGTTTTTAGGTCAAAATAGGTGTTATACAGGGTATTACAGGTTAAAACAGCAATACGCGGGTGTACCAAATTTGTGGGATCACATGTATTGATGTTTTGTCCGAGGATTTGAGTGAAAAGCTGAGTACAGGTGATTTAAATCGCATATTCAGCTGAAAATTCAAATTTGGAAAGTTTCATGTAAAGAAATTGTGGACTATCGGACACAAAGTCTTGTGGTTGTTCCTATTTGCTGAAATTTTCAGCCTATTGCATCTCTTTGGTATACACACTTCTGGTTGAGTTAAGATGGCTTCTACCTCTTCTGCATCTGATACTAAAAGTTTGATGGAAATCAAACGGTTCAATGGTCAAGGCTTTGACCTCTGGTAAGAACGCATGCAAGGTATCCTTTTCTTAAAGGATTGTGAAATGCATTGGAAGAGAATAAGCCGCAAGGTTCGTCTGATGAAGAGTGGGCCAGGTTGAATAAGAAGGCTATGGGCCTACATAAAAATGGCTATTAATGATGACATTTTGACGGACATCAAGCGTTTGGACTCTGCTTATGCAATATGGCAAAAGCTAAAGTCAAATTATGAGAACACCACGCTTGTGAACCAGTTGCATTTGATGCGAAAGTTGGTGAGTATGCAGCTTGATGACTCGAAGTCAGCTTCTGAGCATTTGAGTGCTTTTACAGGTGTATTGAGTTAGTTGCAGGACAGTGGGCTTCATCAATTTGATGATAAGTTGAAAGCTATTTTCTTGCATATGACATTGCCAGATACTTGGGAAACATTGGTTGTCTCCTTGAGTAACAGTCCCACCCTCACGTATGACGGTGTGAGAGGGTCTATTCTCAATGAAGAGATTAGACGTAAGTCTAGTGGGGAAGGTGACAGTTCTGCCTACAATGCAAGAGGTAGAAACCAAACGTGTGATGTGGGCAACAGGACTGAAAATAAAAGTAAGAGCAAGACAAAGGATAAGGATGTCACTTGCTATCAATGTGACAAAAAGGGTCACAAGAAACCCGATTGCAGGTATTTCAAGAAAGAGCAGGATAGGAAGAAGGAAGCGCAAGAGAAGAAGAAGGAAGATGAGAAGAAAGGGGAAAAATCAGCAGGTGATTCTTCCAAGGATGCTGAAAATGCAAATCTATCCTCTAGTGTGGTCATTGAGGAGTTTGTCAGACGTTGAGGAAATTCTGGTTGCGGCTTCATGCCACTCAGATTTGGTGATAGCTAATGCAGAAGACATGCTTATCTCGAAGAAAGATGTCATTGATGCATTGCTTAGTGCTAATGATGGCCTAGCCAAGTCTTGGATAGTAGATTCTAGTGCGTCTTTCCATGTGACTCCATCTTTGGAGTGTTTTCTGCAGGCAGCTATGGCAAGGTGGACCTTGGTGATAATTTTGCTTACAATATTGAGGGAATGGATACCATGCGTTTGGCTCTTAACAATGGTCAAGAGCTTGTATTGAATGATGTCAGGTTTGTACCAGGCATTAAGAAAAGTTTGCTATCTGTTGGCCAGTTAGATGCACATGGTTTTACTACCATTTTTGCTAGGGGTTCATGGAAGTTGCTTAAGGGCTCTATGCTTGTTGCAAAAGGGTCTAAAAGAGGTACTTTGTACTATCTTCGATGCAAAGCTTTGCCTGGCAAGTTTCTTGCTGTTGCTGAAGTTGCTTCACATACAGAGTTGTGGCATAAGAGACATGGCCATATGAGCCAAAAGGGTATTGATGTGCTTTCCTCTCTTAAGAGGGTTGATGTAAAAGACAAAAACTTGGATTTTTGTAACAATTGCTTTTATGGAAAGCAAAAGAAATCTTCTTAATACTCTGGTGTCTCTCGCAAAGCTAATCCTCTTGATCTATGCACTATGTCTGTTAAGTCTTTTGGTGGTGCATTGTATTTTGTTACATTTATTGATGACTGTACTAGGAAAGGATGGTTGCATTTGTTGAAAAGTAAGAGTGAGACTTTTAATGCTTTTAAGAAGTTTCATGCTTTTGTCACTACTGAAAAGAGTGCTAAGGTTAAATGTCTCAGGTCGGACAATGGAGGAGAATATGTATCTGCTGAATTCAGCGTTTTTGTGATGATAATGGGATTAAAAGGGAGTTGACAGTCCCTTATAATCCGTCTTCAAATGGTGTGGCTGAGAGGTACAACCGTACTTTATGTGAGAGAGTGCGTTGCATGTTGTCCACTGCTAATCTTTCGCAAGAGTTTTGGGGAGGCATTAAAAACTGCAGTTCATATTTGCAATCGCTCTCCAAATAGTACGCTGAAAAATGACATTCCATAGGAGGTTTAGTTTGGCAAACCTACCGCTTATGATCATTTGAGAGTATTTGGTTGCGAAGCTTGTGTTCATGTACGCAATGACTTGAGAACAAAGCTTGATAGAAAGTCCATTAAAGGAGTCTTCCTAGGTCATGGGTAAGAAGGTGAAATGGGCTATAGAGTGTGGTTACCACAATTTAGAAAGGTAATTCGTAGCCAAGATGTAGTGTTTAATGAGGCAAAATTGCTTAAGGATGCTACAAAATCTGGTGCTGACAAGAAAACAGTCAGATTTCAGCCTTTTGTGCCACCCATTGATGTTGAAAAAGAGCCTCATGATGCATTACCGCAAGCTGAAATTGATAATCAGCCGGTTAACCTTGAGTCAGAAGAGGTAGAACATGATATTGATGCGCTAATGAGGATGAACAACAACCTGAATGGGCTGAAAATGATTTTCAGCAGCATGATAGAGCTGAAAATGAGTTGCCTTATGATGTAGAACCGTTGCCTGAGAATGTAGATCATTGGGTATGCAGGTCAACTCGTTTAAGAAGGCAACCGCAGAGATTTAATCCCTCTTTGCATCATGTTATGTTGACAGATGAGGGTGAACCTCTTACTTATAAAGAGGATAAGTCATGTGAGTCAAGCAATAAGTGGGAGCTTGCTATGCAAGAGGAATGAAATCCTTGTATGCAAATGATACTTGGGATCTTGTGCCATTGCCTAAAGGGAGAAAGGCTCTTCCTAACAAATGGGTGTACAAGATTAAGATTGTGGATGAAATACCCAAGTAAAAGGCAAGATTGGTTGCAAAAGGATATGCAAAGAAAAAAGGAATTGATTTTCAAGAAATCTTTTCCCCTGTTGTAAAGCTTACAACGTTACGTGTCCTTTTTGCTCTTGTTGCGGTGCTTGATTTGGAATTGAATCAAATGGATGTAAAGACAACGTTTTTGCATGGTGACATTGAGGAGGACATATACATGAAACAACCTGAGGGTTTTGTAGTTCCTACACGGGAGGAACTAGTATGCAAACTGAAAAGGGCACTGTATGGTTTGAGACAATCATCACGACAGTGGTATAAGAAGTTTTGACACTTTTATACTGTCTCAAGGCTTTAAATGCAGCCATGTAGATCATTGTTTGTATACGAAAAGGGATGAAGATGGTAGTCGCATCATACTTGTTCTCTATGTTGATGACATGCTGCTTGCCAACAAACATAAGACTAGTCTCGATACTCTAAAGCGTAAGCTAAAGTCAACATTTGCTATGAAGGATTTGGGTGATGCAGAGCATATTTTGGGCATGCGTATTAAAAGAGAGAAAAAGATGAAATTACTGTTTTTATCTCAAGAAAGTACATTGCAAAAGTACTTGACAGGTTTAATATGGCTGATGCTAAGCCTCTTGGAGTACCTTTATCTCCATACACTAAGCTTAGCAAAGTAGATTGCCCCAAGGATGAGGTGGCATTGAAAGCAATGAAGGGAATCCCTTATGCATCCGCTTGTGGTTCTCTAATGTATGCTATGGTTGCCACTCGTCCTGACATTGCTTATGCAATGGGAGTTGTAAGTCAATACATGTCGAATCCCGGCAAAGCACATTGGGAAGCTGTCAAATGCATTCTGAGATATTTGAAAGGTACACAATCAAAGTGTATTTGTTATGGCAAAAGTGACTTAAAGTTGCAGGGATATTGTGATGCAGATATGGCAGGTGACATGGATACCAAGAAATCTACCAATGGATATGTATATGGTGGTGCAGTCTCTTGGTGGTCTAGGTTGCAGAAAATCGTGGCACTGAGTACTAGCGAGGCTGAATACATTTTTAGCCACAGAGGCTTCAAAGGAGGGCCTTTGGTTAAGCAGACTTGCAAAAGAACTTGGCATGCTTGCTCTACTCCAGTGTTGGGTTGTGATAGCTAGAGTGCTGTCTATTTAGCCAAAAATGCCATGTTTCATGCGCGTACCAAACACTTTGATGTGCGGTACTACTTCATACGTCAGGTATTGGAGGATGGTCTAGTCACCTTGACTAAGATCAATACAGAGGAGAACCCTGCAGATGTTCTTACCAAGAGTCTTGCTAAGGCTCAACATGAGCATTGCATACAACTGGTGGGAGTTGGTTAACTTAAAGGTGTCATTTATCCCTTTAAGTGGGAGGTTGTTGGGTTAAAGGCCTAAATAACCCTTTTTGTACATTTTTATACTTTGAACCTGGACACATTTTTTTAAAAGTCACTTATAATAAAAGTAGGAAAGCCCAAAACTCACTTATTGAGCGTTCCTAAAAAACGTGCGAGCTCTCTCTCTCTCTCTCTCTCTCTCTCTCTCTCTCTCTGTGTGATCTCTCTCTCTCTCTCTCTCTCTCTCTCTCTCTGTGTGATCTCTCTCTCTCTCTCTCTCTCTCTTTGATTTCGATCCCTAGCGTTAGTGCTCTCCTACATCTGTGCCTCCTTCACCGCGCGCATCTCCCGGTAGCCTTTGCTTCGCGCTTTCACAAATTGATGATGTGGCGGTGATTGTACGGACATACACAACAACTGTACGAACACTGCAGAACGCGTTGACTGTTGACGTGGCAACATACAGACTTGCTGCGTGGCACTGTACGGCCGCCCGTCTTTTGTGTTAACATGCTGACGTGGCACTGTACGGATTTCAAGCGTCGCGTCATTCTTGTCATGCCAAGGCATGCCTCAGAGAATATCAGTGTTGCCCAATTTCATGATGTGAAAATCGCCTTGGATGGTCACTGGAAGAGCACCAATGAGAGGTACCACCTTCTAGGTGTGAACGGTGGCTAACTCGGTTTTGATTTTACCACCTTGCGGATCACAATCAAAGTCCATCTGCTTCAGGAATTCTAGATGGATGAAGTTTTCGGTAGCTCCTTGGTCAAAGAAAATTAGGACTTTGAAACTGTTGACTTTCCCATATGCTCGACACAAATCATTTGTACTTTCAAGGCGTATGCCATAGATGTCAGGTACAAATCCAACAGCCCGTTTAGCTCGTTCTGTTGGAGAGGGTCCTGGGGTTCTAGTCCGTCGGCGCGAGCGTTGGCTTTGTTGGTCTATGGAACAATCAGAATGGTTATGCCTTGTTTGAAAGCATCCAAAGCATCGGCCTTCTTGTGATAAGGTGTCTCGTTGTAGAGGCGTCAAATGAGGCCTTTGCGGTTGACTTTCACAAGACTCTCAAGAATTTGTTCGTTGTTGCCGAGAGTTCATTTTAGTGACCAGAGGTTCTTCGGTGGTAAACTCCAGCTTTCCCTTCATCAATTTGTAGCCGACTGCGGCATGGTCCATAAGCTCTTACATGGTTGAGACTTGCTTGGACATACAATGTTCTTGCAATGGTGATGGTAGTCCAATGGTGTATCGCTCGCACTGGTCCTCTAAGGGAATTGTCACGGGGACGGGCACCATGTGCCAACGGAAAAGAACAGACTGAACAACCTTAAGCACTTCAATAACAATCGTACAGAAAGAGATGCATGACACGAGATGAGGAGTGGCAGAGTTCCACCCCGAGAGAGCACTAGCTCCAAACCTTGGCGCCCCTGTCGGTATTTCTTTATATTACTGGAACTCAGTACAATGCCGGTAATCACGCTCTGCACCTTCACCCGGAGGAGTACCAGAGAATGAGCCCTCTGCACATATTTAATGGCCCTTGGCCTTGAAAAGCAGCTACATGAAAAGCTTCAAACTCAAAAGCATTTGGTCCAAAAGCTGCCAACGAAAAGCCTGAAAACCGGTACAATCTTGCACGTCAGTAGCTAGCGCAAATTACGGCAGTTCGTATAGTACCACGTCAGCATGTCAACACGTTTTCCGATGCGTCCGTACAATGCCACATCATCACCAATTTGTCAAGAGATTTAATGTGTGTGGGGTTCCGCATTATTTTACTGTCTTTAGTCACTTGGGCCCCATCGAACGGGGTCCCATAAGTTGGCGAGAACTCTTCTTTAAAAATAGGCCACTCTGCAAGACTTTGTAGGTTGGTAAAATTTCTTCTGCTACTGCTTCTTCTAGGGTTTAGGCCCCTTGGTCGAGATGTGCAGGTTGCCTCCGTTCTTCAGTGGCTTGACACGTTAGTGGTTTTTGACAGAATGAACTTAAAGAAGGACATCGAGAGATAGACGTAAAAAAACCTTTGGTTATAGTCGTCCATGGTCTCTGTGGCAAGAATTTTCAAGTTGCCCCATTCTGTCAAGATCCGAACTTCAAAGAAAGAAGTCATGTAACTGCGTGCAAATATTGTCTTGAAAGCTTACTAGGTCCTTGGAGCATGTGGTCGCGTCGCAATTGAACTCCACCATTGCATAACATCATTTACAAGAAATCGCGTTGCTCGAGAAATCTTGGATTCTTCTGTATATTTTTTCCAAAGCATAGATTTAGTCGAATTGTTGTAGGAATTGCAATGCTTTCTTTCGATCTTTCACCCCGGAAAAGGTGAAAATTTTGATTGTCGTGCCGCCGTCCTTGAAAACTTTCGATCGTTTAGGCGCGTATCCCTGGTACGGATAATAAGGGTATCCATATGGCTTCAAACCATTGTAGCCTGGTGGCGGTGGGGGCAATGGCGGTGGCAAAGACGGTTGCACTAGATCAGGGTCAAATGGCTGCACCCTATTCCCTAAGACTCCCTTGATCGGAACAGACGGTTGGGAAGGTTGCCGGTTGGAAGCTCTCGTACTTTCTGGTGCCGGAGGAGGAGGTACCACTTAGGGCATCGGAGAGAGTAACTTGTAATTTAGAAACTGTTGAAAAGTTTGCGGCATCGGGAGATTTTGTTGAGGATGCCGCGAAAGAATGTGAAGCTTGTCAAGGAGAAACTGCAAGTATTCTGCCGAATCCATGAACGCCATATCTTGGGTTCCTTATGGCTTATATCCTGTAAGAGAGCGATGATGATACGGGAGCGCGCCCGATGCGCGATGAAGTAAGGGTGGGGGTGATTGATAGGTCCAGGGTCGGGCATGAAGATTCTTTAATAAGATTTGGTGTAAACTTTTGAAAGCGCCACCTTGCCCTGTTTGCTCTGTGGTGGGACCAGTATGCTTTCAGAAAAGCACACTCATGAAGCTCTCATGCCACTGTCACGGGGACGGGCACCACATGCCAACAGAAAATTACAGACTGAACAACTTTAAGCACTTCAAAATACAATTGAACTGAAAAAGATGCACGACAGATGAGACGAGGAGTGGCGGAGTTTCACCCCAAGAGAGCACTGGCCTCAAAACTCGGTGCCCCTTTCGATATTTCTTTATATTGCTTCAACTCAATACAAGCCGGTACTCCATGCTCTTCACCTTCACCCGAAAGCGTGTCAAAGAATGAGCACATGGCACATATTTAAAGGTCCTTGGCCTATGAAAAGCAGTTACATGAAAAGCTTCAAATCAAAAGCATCTGACCTCAAAAGTTGGCACTAAAAGCTGCCCAACGGAGATCACGGAAATCCATACTGGCTGCCCTGTCAGCACAGTCAACGTGAAACGTGGATTTCCGTACAGGTTGCCACGTCAGTAAGTGAGCGCAACGTACGGGCCTCCGTACAATTGCCACATCATCATCTTTTGCACAAGAGATTGTGTGTGTGGTCTTCCTTTATTTTAATGCCTTTAGGTTCCTTGGGCTCCATCAGACGGGGTCCCATAAGTTGGTGGGAACTCCTCTTTAAAAGTATGTCGCTCGGCAAGACTTTGCAAGTTGGTAAAACTTCTTCTGCTGCTCTTGCTTCTTCTACGGCTTCCTTTTAGGGTTGGGATCTCGAGGTTGGCTCCGTTCTTTAGTGGCTCATGTCAGCAGTTAGAGAGAGAGAGAGAGAGAGAGAGAGAGAGAGAGAGAGAGAGAGAGAGAGAGAGAGATTGATTGCTGAGCCAATCAACTTTGGCAATGACTTGATGATAAAACAATGGGTGCTAGGTGTACTTACATAGTCACCTTAGCAAATTACCCTCCCCATAGTTTGACAAATATGTAAAATAAATACCTAAAGCCAAATTAAATATCACATTGGGCAGTTTACTCAAGATGCCTAAAACACCCTCTTTGCAGCTCATAATGGACCAAGTGGATGAAGAAGCTACCATGGACACCCCAAAAGCGGCCGACTATTGGATACACCTCGGTTATGCAACCTCCAAATTTTTACCTTAGAAGAATGCCATCTTGAGCACAGTCCGCCTCTTAGAAAATTGAACTGTAGACCACACTATGTCCACGAATCCCCATTTGTGAACTGTGAACAAATCACCTCCAGACTTTCTGAGACACTTTGAAACACATCCTGTCCATAGTCCGACCAACAACAATGAATTGGTGCACTCATCCATATTGTTTTAGATATGTTCGATTGGTTCCTTGCAAGATGCATGTGTTGGAGTTCAAACACCAAGAACTTGAACTCCAACACATGGGTCAAATCATTTGTGGGAGCTTTATTTTACCCCTCTTTGTTGCTCACAAGCCTCTCTCTAGTTGAAGCTAGTTGCAGCAACCCCCAAATGACTAGAAATCTGGCGTTGTGGCCACTGTGGCCGCCACCACGTATGCCATGCCGATCTCCTCTGTCAGATCTTTATCACGGTTATTTTTGTCGAGCTTGCCTTTGCCTTTGTCCTCTTGCGAGTTCGTGCTTTTTCCTTTGGCTTTGCATTCTTGAGCCAAACAAAGCGTCTTCTCGCAATGATAACAACGTGTCTTGGTCCTCATGGGTACCGAGGCAGCTAAACGAGCATTGGTTTTGCAATCCTTGTCAAACTTGCCTTTGCCCTTGTCCTCTAACGAACTCATGTATTTGCTTTTGGCTTCATAATCTCGAGCCAAACAAACGAACGGCTTCGTTGAGAACTTTGTCCATGCATAGGCGGCTAACTCGGAATAGTTCGATCCGCTTTCCATAGCCGATAGTTGGTGTTGGTCATCACTGTCGCTGGCGCTCGAGCAATGGGGGGCCATAACGCACGCACAAGATCTGAAAGGTTTGCCTCCTCCTCGTACTACTCCAAGAGTTGGCCACACAAAACTCCCAAGCTGTTCCACACTGCTCACCAAAACTTTTGAGCTTTGAAATCCTCTCCTTCCAAGCCGCTCCTCAAGATTGTGTAACGGGTGGTCCACTGCAATGCCCTAAGGTGCCCACAAGCTTGAGCTAATAGCGTTTTAAAACGCTATGGCAGGGGGGGGGGGGGGGGGGATGCTTCTACAACAACGTTTTAAAACGCCGACGGGCAGAGTCGCATAGCTTGCCAAGCGCTGTCGGCAACATTTTTAAATGTTGCAAATGGGAGGGTGGAGGTCGCCTGCAGAAGGGGGGAAACTTCTCTTTTCAACTTGTTGCCTTGCTCCACTAAGGTTCTGATACCATGTCAAAGTTGACCAAGTTTGTTTCAAAACGTACATATGGATCCTTTCCGTACCGTACGATCGTAGAGAGAGAGAGAGAGAGAGAGAGAGAGAGAGAGAGAGAGAGAGAGAGAGAGAGAGAGAGAGAGAGAGAGAGAGAGAGAGAGAGAGAGAGATGAATCAACCAGGCTTGGTAATGAATGGATGATATTACAATGGAGGCTAGGTGTACTTATATAGTCACCTTAGCAAATTGAGTTTGGCAAATAAGTAAAATAAATACCTAAAGCCAAAATAAATATTGGGATCACATTGGGTAGTTCACGTGAGATGCCTAAACTCTAACATCGATACCATTTAGGATGGCTAACCCATGTGTAGTACCCATCTTAGTAAGAAATTTGCCATACTCCGTGTGCTCTCTATCATGTGAGACTAGCCACAAACCCATGTCAGTGGTATCAAGTTCTCGGCCAGGTGTCATAGAAGATTGATTGGCTATAGTTTACAAGGAGTTACAACCGATGATACACATTGCTCGCAGAGATGATCGTGCAAGGTATATGTGGGTTAGACTAAGGCCAAAGACTTGCATATACTCATATATTGCTACATGTTATTTTGTGCCTAGTGCGTCAGCTTATGCGGCGCCCAGAGGGCAAACACCATTAGTAGTTTGGATGAGGATATGTGGAAGTTTTCCAAAGATGGTGATATAGTGATTTTGGGAGATTTCAACGCGAGCACCACTCTGCCAAACCCCCTCGTCCTGTGAGCTGTGATCTTGTTTGTTGTCTATTGGTAGACTCCCATCTATATCCACTAACAGTTAGTAAACTCTATCCAGGTGCTTGATGCGTCTTTGAGTAAAAGACAATGTCACTCCCAATGAAACTTCCTCAAAAGCTCTTACATTCAATCTTAGAAACCATTACAGTTCCAAGGAACGATATCGAGTTTGGTCCCATAGGCCACGCATTGTCATGTGGTACGCCTCTCCATAATCACAATGTGGCCGCTCCAAAACCAACCTTTCCCTTCTCCCTTGCCACCTCGATCTTTGGCATGACCTCCATGTGTGGTAGTTGTGATCATCTCCTAAGAAGACATGTCACAAACTGTTGACGTGTCAAAGCCCTGAAGAATGGAGCCAACTTACAGATGTCGGCCGAAGGGCCTAAACCCTAAGAAGAACAAGTAACAGAAGAAGAAGTCCTACCAACTTATGGGGACCCCATTCGATGGGGCCCCAAGTGACATAAAGGATTAAAATAAAGCAGGACCCACAAAGAAAGACTTGCGCCAAAAAAAACTGATGACGTGGCAGTTGTACAGAATTTTGTGATTTACGTTGACAACTTTTTGGCATTGCTTTTGGACCAGAAGCTTTTGAGTTTGAAGGCTTTTCATGTAAACTGCTTTTCATAGGCCAAGGGCCTTTAAATATGTGCTAAGGGCTCATTCTTTGGCATGCTTCTTGGAGAAGGTGCAGAGCGTGGAGTTCCGGCTTGTACTGTGTTGATGCAATATAAAGAAATACCGAAAGGGGCGCCAAGGTTCGGGGCCAATACTCTCTGGGGTGTAATTCTGCCACTTCGTGTCGCGTGTCGTCTCTCTCTTTCAGTTCAGTTATTATTGAAGTGCTAAAAGTCTGTTTAATCTGTTCTTTTCTATTGTCACGTGGTGCCCGTCTTGTGACAGTGGTATCGGAGCATCAGGCGTGTGCTTTTGTGAAAGCATACCGGTCCCACCAAAGAGCAGACAGAGCAAGATCGCACTTCCAAAGTTCATGGGAAATTTTAGCTTCGTGCTTCGACCCCGGACTTACTAGCCACTCCCACCCTTACTTCATCGCGCATCGGGTGGGCTCCCGTCTTCACCGCTCATGTCTTACAGGGCATAAGCCATAAAGATTACTTGCAAGAGAAGGATCCAAGCTTTGTTTCGAGTCACTGCTTTTGAGAAAAGCAGTGCCATGTAGATGTTGATGTCTATAGCTACCAAGCAACACTCTCCAAGGACATGGCAAGCTTTCAAGAAAATTTTTGCCCGAATTTATATGGTTTCTAACATCTTCCTTCGGAGCGTAACTTTTGGCTGAGTGGGGTATCTTGAAATGCTTGCTATGGAAACCCTAGCAGATTATAACTTGAAATTTCTCGACATCTGTCAGTAGATGTCTCTTCACGAGCAGATGACCTTGGAGGTCCAGTGCGATTGCTATCTTGGGACTACCATCGCCGCCAAAGAAAACACTGTCTGTCCAAGAGCTGATGGACCATGCTGTGCTCGGCTACGACCTTATGGAATGAACCTAACCCTAATGTTTGGTGCAGGTTGCAGGATGTCGAGATTGCTTTTTAAGTTTGAAATTTGTTTGAGAACTTGTTTGGTGATCTTGTTTGGAATTTGTTTGAAATGGATGGTATCTGTTTTGAACCTGTTTTGGTGCTGATTTGAAATGTTTGACTCTGGTTTTAATACTGGTTTCATTGATTGGTGATTTTACTCCCGGGTGGAGAAGTGAGAAATACCGTTTTGGTATTGTTTGAACTTCGGAACGATGCAGGCCGAAGCCTGGGGAGCGTTTCATTGTATGTTTGAAAACCTCGGAACTATGCAAGTCAATGTTTGGGGAGCGTTCCGTTGTATGCTAGAAAATCTCCGAACGACGCAAGCCGATGCTTGGGGAGCGTTTGGTTGTATGCTTGTAAAATAATTGTTGTTGTGACTCCCGGCCCAGACCTGGATGGTTATGCGGGAGGAGTATTAAGAAGTCTGAGCAGTGGTTACTCTTAGCACCTCCAAACGTCGCAGGCTGCGGTCTGGGGGGCGTTTTGTTGTAAAAGGCCTCTATATCTCCCGGCCCGGACCTTTTTAGGTTATGCGGGAGGAGTGTTCATCGGTGACTTTATGTTTCTATGTCTTGTAACATGCATATGTGAGCATTTGTGTTGCATTGTGATGTGCCAACCACTGAATATTCCTAATTGGATGAGATTGCCTGGGTATGTAATTTTAGTGCATCAAGACACCTGTGGAAGATCAGTGCGGTTAAGGTGTGATGGCTAATGTTACTACGCCGAAATATCAAGAGTTTCGATCTAGACAAAAGGAGAAGCCAACTCCTTGATCAAAAGAGGGGAAAGGAGAAGCCAACTCCTTGATCAAAAGAGCCGAAAGGAGAAGCTAACTCTTTAACAAAAAGAGCAAACTGATTGTCCCTCGAAATGTCCCTCGGAAATTTTAAGCTAACTTGAGTTGTTTTGCAGATATGCTGTAATCGCAGACGATTACTCTCTTTCAAGAAGGGGAAATGTCACAAATTGCTGACGAGTCAAAGCCTTGAAGAATGGAGCCAACTTACAGATGCCGGTCGAGGGGCCTAAACCCTAAGAAGAAGAAGTCCTACCAACTTATGGGGACCCCGTCCGATGTGGCCCCAAGTGACATAAAGGATTAAAATAAAGCAGGACCCACAAACAACTGATGACGTGGCAGATTTCCGCGTTTTCCGTTGATTGTTGACGTGGTAGTTGTACGGAATTCCGTGATTTACGTTGGTAGCTTTATGGCATTGCTTTTGGACCAGAAGCTTTGAGTTTGAAGGCGTTTCATGTAAACTGCTTTTCATAGGCCAAGGGCCTTTAAATATGTGCTAAGGGCTCATTCTATGGCATGCTTCCTGGAGAAGGTGCAGAGCGTGGAGTTCCGGCTTGTACTGTGTTGATGCAATATAAAGAAATACCGAAAGGGGCGCCGAGGTTTGGGGCCAATACTCTCTGGGGTGGAATTTCGCCACTCTGTGTCGCGTGTTGTCTCTCTCTCTTTCAGTTCAGTTGTTATTGAAGTGCTAAAAGTCTGTTCAGTCTGTTCTTTTCTATTGGCACGTGGTGCCCGTCTTGTGACAAGATACCTATCTTCTTTAAAGTTGGCCTCCTTTTCAAGAACTCCTCCTTTGCTTCCATTGAGGGGAAGCGCAAAATTAGTGCACTCTCTTTGATAGAGCAGTCAAAGGCAGTTCATGTCCTTAGGATCGGCTTGCGGTGCCCTAGGATAGGCTGGTTTTGGATTCTTGAGCAGTCAAAGGCAGTTCAGGTCCCTATAGAGAGAGAGCACCCAGAGCAGCCCACTCATATGCGTTTCTGGTTACATTCAGGTCTCTTCCATGCCTATCTACAACAGTTTTGGTCAACCATCTGGGATTTACATGCAGCTCGTCGTATTTCTTTTTTCATGTGGATGATTGCACATGCAGGACTTCCAGTTGGGACTTGGCTAGCTACTATGGGTCATGATCCGTTATGTACTCGCTGTCCTTTGCGACTACTTGAGTCACCTGCACACTGTCTTTGGTCATGCTGAACTTCTCATGTAGTGTGGCTAGCAGTTTGCTTTTTACTCAGCAGAGTGGGTGTTCAGCATGGATTTCTCACTTGGGGATCTGTCTCATGGTTGATGTCGATGCCCGGACCGCATCTTTTCTACGAGGGCACCGACACAGATCCAGCTCTTATGCTTACCTCGACTGGTTATCGGCGAGGGACTTTGGCTATGTTACCACAGATTGCTTGGCAGGGGGATCCTCAGACACGTGATGAAGTATTTTCAGTCATCACTAGCATTACACTATGGAATGTTTGGCAAGCTCATTGTCTTCACATTCCCAGTGCGGCTCCACAGCTCCTTCAGGATACCCTCACTACCATCTGGCTGGACATCATTCACACCCTGATTTGGCAGTGGGATTCTTCCTGAGGTACATCTCGAGCAGCCGAGGCTCGTCGCTTTGCCTTCCTTCGGCGTTGGGCCCGATCCCCACTCTTCTTCACACTTACAGGTAGCCAGATTACATGGCATTATGCTCCCCCTCGGTGGTTTCTCCTCCACTCATCACACAGACCGCCATGAGATTGTTCTAGTCGAGTTGTCACTATAGTGGCTCTCACCCTTACATTCAGCTTGTACACCCTCGCGTGATAGGCTATTTTGGCATCCGTTGGGGATTATATTGTACTCAGTAATATACAGCCCTGACTTTTTCCACAAAAAAGAGAGAGAGAGAGAGAGAGAGAGAGAGAGAAAGAGCAGTCAAAGGCAGCTCAGGTCCTTAGGATCAGCTTGAGGTGCCCTAGGATAGGCCGGTTTTGGATTCTTTGGATATCCAGTCGCAGGTGCCCCTTACAGTAAGCACTAGTGGGGTGTGCAGGGGAGTGAGTCTCCTCAGTTTGTAGAGGAGTTTGACCAGTCAACAGGTTTTACATCACCAGCAAATGTCCCAGTATCTGAGATTTTTCCCGTCAAGCTCTTCGCGGTTGGTCTATGGAGATTTCCAGACGTATCTTTGTTCCTGCAGTCGTTCGGAGGATGTCAGATTTTCCCAAGATCAGATTCAAAGTGCATGTTTTACACGAGGGTTTCTTTTGGATAAGGGGGCTGTTTATGATACCATATAGGAGCAGACGATGGCTGAGGGCAACTACTTCATGGATATCAGACAATTGGCAGAGTTGTTTGAGATTCGGTTTAGTGAGGCCTTTGGTAAGTTGGTCTAATGAGAGAGATTGCATCTTGGTACCTTCTCTTGGCTTTTGTTGTGAGCTGCTGTAGGAGTTTTCTAACAGCGGATATTTTATATCAGTCGTATACCTAGCGCTGTGCATTGTGGTTGTTGCTACGTTGCCTGAGGTGGACATAGATTTTGGAAGATTGGTATAGGCTTATCACAACCAAAGAGCTTCGTTATCACATTCTGATTAGAGTATCTTTATACCTTGATGTATCTTGTGGTTTGAGAGAGAGAAAATTGGATCATGTGGGTGCTCACATCTGGGGCTTATAGTCTTTCTAGACTGAGCTGCAGCATACTCTTCGCAGTGAGTGGGATACTTCAGCAGGCTCCTCCAGGGCAGCGTAGCAGCGTAGACGCTAGTTTCTTCACACATGGGCGAGATCTTTTGTTCTTTTCAGTCAGGACCATGGTCACATCACATGGCATTATGCACCTCTTTAACATGCTTGGACACTCCAAGCGAGAAATCAATAGCAACACACACGAACAGAAACTTTCACACAGAGAGAGAGAGAGAGAGAGAGAGAGAGAGAGAGAGAGAGAGAGAGAGAGAGAGAGAGAGAGATGAAATGAAATGAAATGTTATATTAACGTCTTCAAAAGGCCATAGTGACCTATGAGACGAGAAAGTTACAAGGTGGTGGATCTGATACAAAGTCAGAGTAACAAAATAACCTAACAACAGTACAAAACAAAGATATATACTATGGGATCCTAGATTGGTCGATGTGAGCTAAGCAAAAAACTAAGCAAAAATTGGCGGCTTGTTGGGATAGCTGAATCACAAAAGATCTAGCATCGGTCGTTGGTGAATCTCATCAATTTCCTCCATGGTTAGTAGTCTGACCGGGCGTCGTGCATGCCTGGCCAGCGTGCTCCGAATCTTTTGACGTAGCCTCCGTATGTAGTCCTTCGCAGTCGTGGGTGCTTGGATTTCCCCAGTTCAATCGCTCAGTCGATCAGTGTGCCTCTGGTGTGAGACGAGGGGGAGCTCTGTTGTGGGAGTGGCTCTTGCGGCTGTCCCGTGTCTGCTCTGAAGAAGTCTGTGATCCGTCTTTGAGATTGGCTAGCTTTGCCATTCTCATCAGGCTCTCTCTGTGTCTGCGCAGCTCGAGCAAGAACAAACCCATGCATCTTTGATCTTCGTATCCCATTACTCTTGAGAGTGGTCCAAAACCCTCTCTGAACAAGCAATGGAAGCGGCCTTGTATTTCGTAGTAGACGGGGCAGCGGCATGTATAATGGAGCTCTGTCTTAGGTTCCATGTCACACAAGGGGCATGTCCTGGCCTCTGCTGGTACTCCGTTGTATCTCCCAGTTTCAATCCGTAGCTGGTGAGACGATGTGCGTAACTGGCCAATAGTACATCGTATCCCATGAGACAAGTGGGTATCCATGTATCTGGGTCTCGTCACAAAACCATCTTCCGTAAGCTGGAGAAGGTGGGCTCTGTAGAAAGCCAACTTCGTGCCCAATTCTTGTGCTGGTTGTATCCATGTCCTCCTGGTGTCTAGTTGGGTCAGGTCTTGGCGGATGAGTTTGGTTAATCTCCGACTGTGTAAGAATGAGAGATGGTGCATCCAATGAGTACTGGAATGGTGGCAGCCTGTCTATGCTAAACCCATGTGCCTGAAACCATGATGTCATCTCCCCATACCAGCATGTTGTATCTCCTTGTATGGCTAACTGTCAGAGGACTCAAGTGTTATGCGAGCATATCTGTCTCTGGGAAGTTCCCATGTGCGGTTATGAAGGAGACTGATCTGGTGAGCGCCTCCACTAGCTCTGCTCGGATAATGGCCCGTGGTACTAACGCCTTGGCTCTAATGAGCCACGAGATCATAGAGACGAGAGGTTTCTCCATGTTCCCCCATCCGTCTGTGCGACCCGGCCTCCCGTGGTGATCCAATGAAGGTCCCCATATCTCAGCCCCATAGAGCAATGCTGAAGCCACCAAGGTGTCAAAGAGCCAGAGCTTCGTCTGAGGCTCCTGAAACTGAACCTGCGAACACATCCTCTCCAATCTACCCAATGCTGCGTGGGCTCTAGTCAGTCTGGTCTCTGTTGCTCTTCTGAGTGAGAATGTAGGTCCGATAAAAACCACTCCAAGGTCGGTGTAAGCGTCTATGTACTCCACAGTCTCCTGGCCGTATGTGAATGTAGGTGCTGACCTCCCGATCCACTGTGGGGTGGTATTAAACACCATAACCTTGGTTTTACCAAGGTTGACAGACAAACCACTTTCGTGGGCAAACGTATGCAAACAATCCAATTGTCGTTGCATTCCCTCTGGGGATTCGGAGATCAACACAATATCATCAACATATAACAAAAGTGGAATCCATGTCCCTGCCAGCTGTGCACCTTTATCCCCATCGCTGTCAATGTAGTCAGAAACCTCATCCACATACATACCGAAGAGAGTAGGAGAGAGCGGGCAGCCCTGCTTCACCCCAATAGTGGAGTGAACCGGTGTGTAGAGTCCCTCCCGGGTGCATACATGCCCTACTACTGATCTGTACAATGCCATGATCCCCCAAATGAGCTCTGTGGGTACTCCCATTTCCTGTAATCTGCGCATCAATTTGGGTACTGTGTCAAAAGCTTTGCGGAAGTCCACAAAGCTACAATAGATCCGTCACCCATGAGATCTGCCTTCCTCGATGATGGCTCTGAGTGTCAAGATATGGTCAAGAGTAGAGAAGCCTCTCCTGAACCCTGCCTGCCCAGTTGCACGCATTCCTTTCCTCTCTGCCCATCTACTTAGCTGTTGCTCAAGAATGGGTGCATACAACCGTGCCAGTGTGTGCCCAATCATAATAGTGCGATAATTCCCAGGCTCCATGGGGTCTCCTGATTTGAAGATAGGTACGATCGTAGATAGGCTCCAAGTGTCCGGTAGGCCCTCACACATGGCACAGTTAAACATAACTGCTAGGAGCTCTGCAAGTAGGTCTTTGGCATGCATGAAATGCTCAACGACTAAGCCATCATGATCATATGCTCTCCCAGTCCTCATCCTGTCAATAGCTTTCTTCACCATCTCAGCGGTGAAAAAAGCACATGTGTGTGGGCATGGGTCGGGGGGGTTGGGGAGGGGCGGCTGTCCAGGCACTGTGTACAAAGATGATGCGTACTGACCCTAGGACTCTGTGGAGGAAATAGCAGAGGGGGGGGGGGGGGGGGACTGCTCATGAAAGAGCCGCCACGCCTCACTCGAGTCCTGACTCAAGAATAGCTGATATAGATCCTGCTTGAGTGGAGCCAAAAAAGCCCTCTTCTTCTGCCGTACCAGGCGTTAGAAGTCAATCTGTGGCTGTCTGTGAGTGACGTCCCCCAAAAGCACCTCCCTCTGAAGTCTTGCTCTAGTCTGGCGGCACTCCTCATCGTACCAGCTGTTCTGAGGCATGCTCCCTGATCGGCGGCTCTGCTCAGGCTGGGTGTGTGGGTATGCTTTTGCTGCTGCCTCATGTAATGTCTGTGTCAGTATAGTAGTTAGCTCCTCCAGAGGTCGCCCCGGGTCCTCAGTGCATAGGCGTCTGTAGATCCCGTCCATGCATACAGAATCCGTCTCCCGTGTGAATGTGTAGCGAGTAGGGGCTGCTACCCGTGGCTTGTGTGCTACACTGAACTTGAAAGAGATGGTCATCGACACCAGAGCATGATCTACTGCTACCCCGACCGACCTGGGCCCAACTATGAGATCGTGGATACTAGAGATGAGATTCGGCTGTGCCATGACATAGTCCACTGTGCTGGCTCCATGCCTGTGTGGGAAGCATGTAAAACCTCCCGCAGCAGGAAATCTTTGTAGGCTGTTCAAGATGGCCAATCCATGTGCAGTGCCCATGCCTATCAGGTGTCGCCCATACTCAGTATATTCCACATCGTGTGATAGTCTGGACAGGCCCGTCTCCACAACATCTAGCTCTCTTAGCATCTCCTCTGAAGTATCATAAAACACTGCCTGGTGATGGGCAGTCCTAGCATTGAAGTCGTCCCCTAGGATGATAATATCACCATCCCTAGAGAACTTCCATATGTCATCATCCAAAATAGAGAAAGGGGACTGTCCTCTGGGTGTTGCATAAACTTATGTACTCGAGGGAAAGTAGCAAATAGCTAGGTAGAGATATCTGCCTGTCTTTGCTTTCAATCTCACCCACATGTACCTAGTCTGCTCATCCCTGCGGGCTATATGTATCAGTGGCTGCAGATCCTCTCTAAATAACATTGCCACTCCCCCCGAGCCCCGCCCTTTGTGTTTTGAGCGTGTCTCCGGTCTGTAAGCGTGTATCCACTGATGTGAGGCATGGATTGCCCAGGGGCCTGGTGTGTCTCAGAAGAAAAGATGATGTCTCTTCCAGTAAAGCTATTCTCAAAAGCACCTACATCAAGACGCATAGATCCATCACAGTTCCAGGCAGCCACTTTGAGTGTGGTCCCATAAGTCTTGCACCGTCATGTGGAGCGTCGCTCTAGTATTACCACTTTTCCATCTCGGTAAAAGGCAATCTTGCCTTTTCCCCTTGCCGCTCTAATCTCCGGCATTACTTCCTGCATATGAGCGATCTACGAGAGGGTGAGATCATCCCCGAGAAAGATGCAAGTCTCTTTAAGAGTTGGTCTTTTCTTCAAGAAGGACTTCTTCGCTTCCATGGAGGGAAAACGGAGGATGAGTGCTCTTTCTTTTGAGGTTTCTCCACTGCTTCCATTTTTCTTTATGTTGCCCACTCTCCATGCCCTTGTGTGCGTCAGCTCATGAACCCCCATCAAGGCTGTGAGTTCTTTTACTTCTTCGTCCACATTGCCTTTGTCTTTAAGACCGCAAATTCTCACATGTAAAGCGCGCACCCGTCTCCTTTGCTCCTCCTCTAGTGTCAGATTAATGATAGTGGGTGTGGATGTGGGCGTTATCTCCTTGCCTTTTCCTTTCTTGGCCACCTTGGATCCATTTCTCGGCTTCGTCCGCCTTCTATTGAGTTTTGGTAAGAACATCCACCCAAGAAGTCGTCATTTCTTTGTGTTGCTCTTCTCCCTCTTTGATGGCCCGTACTTGCTCCTTGATTGTGTTGATTTCTTCGATTACTGAGGGTTGCAGTTCGCCCTCTTCCAGTGTGTTTCTTGATTGTGCTTCGGCGAGATCTTTCTTGAGCGACGCAATCTCTTCCTCTTGAGTCGTCACTCGGTCTTCCAGCGTACTTATCTTGCTCTCTTGGATCAGCATGCGTCCTTCGAGCATGTTTATTGTGCCCAAGAGATTGCGGTTCATCTTGGTAATGATCTCCGTCATTTCCTCTTTGCACTTTTGAATGGCATCCTCTAGGGGGTCGGCTTTATCGTTCAGCTTCCTCATTCTTGATCGCCGTCTGCCAAGGAGTTACTAAACGTACGTGTGCACCCACACTAGCAACGGGCGCGGTAGCTGGGCGAGTGGGGGAGCGTGGGGCGGTATGGCAAGGGAGGGGGAGCAATAGAGTGCAGACGAGAGATAGAGAGAGGGGGGGGGGAAGAAGGGGGGGGGGGGGGGGGGTAATGGAACATAAATAAAATGATATATTAACGTCTTCAAAAGGCCAAATTGACCTATGAGACCAAGCTAATACAACATGGTGAATCTAATACCGTGTCCCAAAAATAAAAATTAAATAATAAATAAATAAATTTTGACTTCCTACGCGTAGAAGAAGGGGGGGGACATCCTACGCGTAGAAGAGGGGGGGGGGGGACACCTTACGCGGGGAGCGACGCGTGGCGGGGCTGCAGGGGGAGCGAGGGGGGGCGGGGTTGCAGAGGCTGCGCGAGGGGAGGCGGCAGCGCACGGGTAGAGAGAGCGGGAGTGGGAGGGCAGCTCAGCGAGCAGGGGCGGGAGGAGCCGGGCAACGAGCAGGAGCAATGAGGGGGGGGGGGGGGGGGGGGGGGGGGGGGGGCAGGGCAGCGAGCACAGCAGGCAGCGCGAGGGGAGGCGGCAAGAGAGAGAGAGTCGGCACGGCACAGCGGAGTTCCGCGCCTAGAAGTATTGGCCCCAAAGAATGGCGCCCCTTTCGATATTTCTTCATCATTAGTCATTGCAAAGTACAACTCCCAAGGGACCTTTGCTCTCAGACTCTGCATCCAGATGCTCTGTAGAATGAGGCCATAGGGACTCTTTTATTCTTACAAGAGATGCTCAAAAGCAGAGCCCCAAAGCATTGTATCGAAAGCAATGCAAACCCAAAAGCGTATGCTCCCAAAAGCTACGAGCGTGTCGCGAAAATCCGTACAGCCTGCCACGTCAGCATCTGTACGATTTGCCACGTCAGCATGTCAACGCGATTTACGGAAGGAACCCTCTTTCAGAGTGCAAGCTTTTGGTCTTTAGGGTTTTAGGCCCCTCGACCGGGGTACCATAAGTTGGTACAACTTTGAGCTTCCAAGTTCTTTAATTTAGGCCTCTTGGGTAGGCTTTGTAAGTTGGTAAGGCTTTATCTGCATCCTTCACTAGAGGTTGGACTTCCCTCTGTCTGCAGTACGTCCAGTCGCCATGACACGTCTTGATGTTCACATAGCCCTTATCATGGGGACGGGCACCACGTGCCAACGGAAAAGAACAGATTGAACAACTTTAAGCACTTCAAATAACAACTGAATTGAAAGAGATGCACGACACGAGACGGGAAGCAGCGGAGTTCCACCCCAAGAGAGCACTTGCCCCAAATGTTGGCGCCCCTTTCGATGTTTCTTTATATTGCTTGAACTCAATACAATGCCGGTACTTGCGCTGTGCACCTTCACCCGGAAGAGTGCCAGAGACCGAGCTCTGTGCACCTATTTAAAGGCCCGTGGCTATGAAAAGCAGTTTACATGAAGGGCCTCAAACTCAAAAGCATCTAGTCTTCAAAAGCTACCAGCGCATTTTGTGAAAATCCATACAAGTGCCACGCTAGCATGTTAGTGCGTTTTGCGGGGCGTCCGTACAGTCATGCCACGTCATCAATAAGCGGAAATTGTGGGATGGCTGTATAGTCATGCCACGTCATCAATCTTCTACGCTTTGTGTGCGTGTGTGTGTTGGCCCCGCTTTAATTTTAATGCCTTTAGGTCCTCTGAGCCCCATCGAACGGGGTCCCATAAGTTGGTAGGACTTCTTCTTCTTTTGTTGCTTCTTCTTAGGGTTTAGGCCCCTCGGCCGGGATCTGCAGGTTGGCTCCGTTCTTCATAGGCTTGACACGTCAGCAGTTTATGACAGCCCTCACATTGTTATCCCGCTTTTGTACTTGCTTTGGATGATAGCCATCTCCCGAGGTCTCTTTTGTACGCAGATTACAGCCTTCTGAGAGAGAGAGAGAGAGAGAGAGAGGGTCCGGTTTTTTCTTGTAATTGCCTTTCAGGTTTTTTACTTGTATGAAAGGGACTTAAAGAGAGCTCAATGTTGTATGCAGGAACATAAGCCATCGAGACCATGGAGTTGGAAGGGCCAGCTGTTTTGGGAGTTTAGAAATAATATGCAACTTCTCGGGAGTCCCATGATGGACTCCATACACCAAGGTTCTGTTGTAAATAGGGAAATGATGGATTGGCTAAAGAAACGGACGAGGTCAATTGAAGGCTTGTGGTAAAAGAGATAGAATTGTAAAGATGGTTATAAGCTACCTGCTCCGATTTGACCTGACACAGGGCTAGCAATCAGGGAACAGCATAATGCAGCAAGGCATTATGTATGGTCTCTTTGTACATTTGTAATCTGGTAGTATTCTTTCTGATGTGCAGTCTTTTGTTGGTCGGGTGTAATTTTAATCGCCTTCAAGGGACATTGTAACATAATTCTTTGCAATATAATGAGCATTGCCATTCCATGTCAAGATGACCAAGCTGTTGGTTGTGACTTCTTTCACTCTTAGGCATGAACTTTTTTCTGGCTGCTTGGAAGGCTCTTTGGTTTTGTATTGCAATATCTTTGAAGTACTAGTAAATCGATTTACTTGTCTTCTGAAAATCCTAAGGGGAATTCCATATTTGGTCTCTTAACAAACCTCCCTCCATCAGATTAAACTTTGATGATGTATGAACTAGCTTGGTAAAATTTGGCCACTTCTATATTTACTTGCGAGGGACAGTGTGTCAGCATCGTCCTCTTCATCTTCTGGAAGGTTCACTTGTGACCTGACTTTTTCAAAGATCATACCTTTGTGTTCAATGTGGAGGGATGAATCCCATGAATTAATAAATTAGAGGTGCAAGAGAAGTGAGCTGAAAGTTCGTGATAGGAGTGGCACATTGCATCAGGGAAAGCGATAGCAAGCCTCCTCCATGCCTGCTAAGCTTACAATAAAGCCAAACTGACAAAAGGAGCCAAGCAATGAAAACCGAGAAAACTGATATCATGAGCAGCTTACCGCGTAATCATGTGCATGCATAATCACCTTTATAATTTTGATCAAAACTGAAGATGAAGCCTACCTGGACAAGTGTATACCTGCTTGAACATATCAAATAGATAGACCCAAAACACTTCCAACATCTTTGTGACCTGGACGATTTGGAAGCCAAGTAGCTGGATGTTTTAACACTTCTATGATCAGTTGGCCCTCACATTTAATCGGAAGCATGTGTTCTTCCCTGTCACTACCTGAGGAGCCCCTGAATGCAGTCATGTTGTTCTTTTTCGAGTGGTTAATTGGGCATAAACCGGCATAGAAGTAAGAAAGTCAAATGTAAGAAAAGACCTTCGGGGCTGATTATTAATTAAGCAACCAAGGCTAAATCTGTAGCCTCTTTCTACTCTTTTTGCTCTAGATTTAGCCTTTCAGCGATGTGTCTCTGACCACGGTGACAAATGCCCAACTTATTACAAAGCTTATCAATAACCATAAATAACTTAAAATGCTGTGTCTTTCAGTTTACAATGCTATCTAATAGCTAAAAAACAGTATTACTGCCTGCAGAAAAGAACCGCCTCAAGTTGATCATAGCTATATGGCAAGAATTGAAATCACAGAGCTATATGATAGTGATGAGGATATAGCAGCAATGCTTAGCAATCAATTGTACAAAAAAGGAGTGGGTTAGGTGGTTAACAGGATCTGTTATACACAGCAGGAAGGGCAGAATTAGAAGTGGTTAGTTCAATTGGAGTATGTGTGCAGGCAATGGAGATATCTTGTCTTTAGAGCTTGGGTCTAATCTTCCAGGGCCTACGAAGTAATTCTGAGGTGGGCGAGGTGGCCTATCTTTAAAGTTGGGGGGCATCATGCGGTGGCCTAGAGGTGAAGGGGACATCAGTGCCGATGATAACACTAGCGAGGATGATTGCAACGATGCCATAGAGAGCGCATTTGAGGATGTTGGCGATGGCAGTGGCAGCTTCGCTGTTGTTGATGGGCTTGATGATTGTAACGATGCTGATGATGTGGGGAATGATTGTAATAATGATGTCATAGAGGGTGCATTTGTGGTTGTTGGCCATGGCCGCAACAGCTTCTTTGACATTGATGATGCTAGTGCCTGTGACAAGTCCAAAAATGATGACTGGTGGCTGTGCAATATTGCCACAGCTGCTGCAAATACTTTAAGAGGAGATAATTGTATTTGAAAGCTAAGCTTGAACTCTCCTTGCTTTACTGGACATAAGCCTAGCATCAGCTCTGGCATGCTTCCCTGCGGAACGCATCATCATCAGGGCAGTTTTAGCAGTATTTTACATAAGATTTGTTGGACTGAGGTATGGGCTAATGTTAGACATTGTTGACATGTACAACTTACAAAGACCAAAGTTAGGTTATGAAGAGTACCTGTGAAAAGAGATTGACCTGCTGGTCGTACGCAGCTGATCTTTTCGGTTTTCTGTTGTTTGCCTTAGAGCATTCACTGGTGATGACATTGATACCACACCCAAGATCCCATCCCCCACATTCACATGATCCGCCTGAGCGCCATCTCTCAATCAACGAGGATGGCCCCGTTGAACCACTGATTGGGAGGCTATGCTCCCCTCTTGGCAGCAGCAGAGTGAGACTCCCAGAGAAAGCCTGGCTTTCAACATTGGCTATAGATCGTGAAGTTGGAAACTTCTCCTTTGCAGTAACAGAACTATCCATCTGGTTCACCCTGCATCCTGCACGGTTGTAGTTGCCCGAGGAAATGAGCTTTGGATCTGCGTACGGCCAAACTGAGCTAAACCAGTTTTGATCCAATGCTTTTCTTTCCAACGCCATCAACTTTTCGGCTTGAGCAGTTTCATTGGAGAGGGTATGCGAGGCTTCCCTTTCCGAGATATTATTCAGGAATTTCGCACCCCATCCTTGCAACGTTTGACCGACGTGGTTGCTGTCAGATACATTCGAATCTCCTTCAGTAGACAATTGTATGACCATGGCAGCAAGCTCAACTTGTGAAGATGAAAAGGAAGAGGAAGATTGAGCTGAATCTGCCACCTCTGAATCACTCCAAGCATCAAGAGAAAGGCTTGACCTATGGCACCCAGTGTTTGCATGACTAGTAGAGGCACGTTTTGCAGTGGTGCCTTTCTCCGAGTTGGCACACGAATCAGCAAGACTCTCTCCATGTTGCCTGTCAATGGTTGTGTCCGGGAGAATAGGGCTTAAGGGTTGGATATCCTCAGAACATGAATGTGATAATGATGGGTTACTACCTTTTGACCAAATGTATGGCTTGTCTGAGGGACAAAACCTGAAGCTCTGGCTGTGGGACACTTCTGCACCCCTCCCATCATAAAGAACAAACTCTAGCACCTTCTGAGACTCGCATTCACTCGCCACGAAAATCTTCATGACCCCACTGAGATCTGAGGTTGTTTTGCTGTCTTTCTTGATCCAATTCCGCCATCCAGTTGCTCCAATTCCCCTAGACCTGCCTTGGCCTGAGTAGAATGAGTACTGCCAATTACAATCTTCTCTACTTGAGTGGCTCTCTAGCCAGCAAGCCTTTGCTAACATCACTTCTTCAGAACCTTCGATTGTCATGGTGTAGCAAGGGACGCCATCACTGAAAGTGCGATGTAGCTGAGCGTGCGATATGCATGGAGACAATGAACCCGATGGGTGTGAAAGAAACCCACTCCATTTTCTGGCAGAAGAATCTGTTCTTTCTACACTACGTGTGCCTCCAGATGCTGGCAGACGGCGAACACTTGTGGAGGCAGGAAGGAAAGGCTTGCATGCTATCTCTCCATTGTTAAAACCAATGGGCAGCAAGGGCCTTGGTGCACCATACTTGGATGGGAGATTTGATGTTATGGCCCTGGCATCTCTTCTCCAAAGTGTACCATTATCTTTGATCTCAATTCTCTTTATACCAGGTCTATCTATGGGCAAAATGCCAACCTGCTTGCTACGAGCCCTCATGGGGCTGATGAAAACCCTGTCTAACAGCTTTGAATTCTCAAATTTGGGCTCCTTATGCAGATCCGAACGTGTTTTGGGAAGTGAGAGAGACCTCGATGCAGTAAAGGTTGCTTCCAAGCTTCTCACTGCAGATTTGATGCTTGCCTTTGCCCCTAAGCTCTTGCTTCTCCAATCCCACTGGCTCTTGGAACGTAATGTAAGAGATGGGTTTGGTTTAGGTCCCTCCCTGTATATTGGCCCCTTATGTAGAAGAGGTGCATGTGGAGTAAATGCATCAGCCTTTTCTGTGTATTTTCCATCAGTAACCAACATCCAAGATTGTCTGTCACGGACCCTTGTCTTCAACACTGGAGCAAGATTTGACTTGCCATTCTTATGGGTGCCACTATAAGAATGTAAACTGGTCCCATGCCTGTTGGCACCTGGCTTATCTGAAAATCCTTGGTCTGAAAGAACATTTGGGCTTTCCTTCTGTTTTCCGAGCACCAAAGCTTTGGAGGCATACTTTTCAGTAGTAAATTTCGTGTTTACACAGTCAGCTGAATGCTTTACATCCAGGTTGGCTTCTGGGGTAGTAGGAGTTTGAAAATGAGGAACTTCCTCAGGTGCATGTGAAGGCTGATGTGATGAGGAGCTTCTGGAAGGCTTTGCTTTCGTAACAGGACTGCATAATTTGGTCCGTACCTGAAGAGAGTGTGTATCAACGCCAATATCGGCCTCATATGGCGCTAAGCTGCACCCTGGAGCACATATTGGAAGTGCTTGCGCATCAGAGCTTGGGAGTGTGGAGCTTTTGAATGCAGAACCTTGCATTTGATTCAAGCCCTTCATCTCACAAGGACTAAAACCACCTCTTTGCATCTTTGAAGGAGCATAGCATTCATCCAAAAGGCCATATCCATGAATTTCGTTTCCAACATCTTTGCCAGAGTCACTCTTATGTTTGAAGTTACTCTCTTTGGACAAAGGATGTATGTATCCTTTGCTAGCCCTTGTTGAAGTAGAGTTACTGACAGAATAGGTGCGGGTGCTTTCACAATTGCGCTTGGATGGTGCTGCACCATGTAATGCTGGGCAAAGGGAAGGCTTAAATGATCCGCTTTCCTGCTTCCCATCAGACTTATCTTTCCCTGGGGCTTGCGAAGGATTGAGGTTGTGAGCATATGATGAGCGGGAAGAAATTGCTGAACATACCTCTGCGAGATGCCTGACTGGAACATGCGGAATGTAACCTTTATTACAATGAATAATCATGGCATCAGCAAGTTCCATGTCAAACTCCAAGTGCTTAGCAATGTCGACGCAGGGATGCTGTCTGGTAGTTTTGCTGCTTATTGCTTCAGAAGCTTGGTCAAGAACTACAATATCAGAAATGTCCGCTGCCAGCAAATAGGTATCATTAGGCTTACACAAGCTGCTCTTAAGCTGCATCTCGGAATCATCCCATGTCTTGGAGGGTGTGGCACATCTCTGATATCTTTCTCTAGTTGGAGAGTACCAATCTTGTTGTCCTTCTAAGCCAGTAACACAGATTGGGGAGAGCTCTCCGACTGCAAAGCTTGCTGTTTCATTCAAGGACGATGTAGAAGATGGTGAGGATGAAGAGGAAGATCCAAGATTAGAGATCTTTGATGAAGAATTGCTCTCAGTAGGGGACCCTGGGTCAAGTCTTTGAGAAGATGGAATGCTCACGGCACTCAGTTTCCCTGGATGCTGGCATTGTGCATCGGCATAAGCCTTCTTTCTTGAGATGTGGTGCAAAGTGAAAGGTACTATAGCAGAGCCCCTCTCTGCCTCGGCGACAGCTACATGGGTTCCTGATGTTGCAATGTGCAAGACCTTGCATCCATCTTCAGAGGTATTTCTGGAAGGTGTCACAGCTCTTGGGTAGGACATTGCGTCCTGGTTTTGACTCCTTGCGACCGGGTAGCCCATTGCTCATGTTGCCATCTCAACCTGCAGAGAATAGTTAGCACTGTCAGCAAAAGCAACGAGTGGATCATGCAACGGTTCAACATCACTCTGCTGCGTGCAAAGGGACCTTGCAAGTCTGATGCGTCGGACACTGCACTGGCGAAGCATTGTAATATTTTACTGTGGTCTACAAGTTTAGCTAACATACAGCTCAATTCTTTTCCGCTTGAGCATAAGTAAGTTTTGTCGCTGATGCTGGAAGAAAGCAATGTCACGCAAACTAGTGCAGTTTGTCTTTCAACCATGCGCCATTCTTGAGCATTACACTTGTCGCAATTTTAGAAGAAATGTGAAGCTCCGGCCATTCCTAGCATGACAATGCGGTGTTGTCCCACTACATGAGAAACCACAGAGTGATGCATGTGATGCTTCCCAGTGTTTGGAGAATACAAAGCAAGCAACCCAATGCCTCTACTACTTCTAGCATTGCTGATGTCCTAGAACTTACCCCATTTTCAGTGTGCTTGCGCGCCTCAATACTGCTCCGATCATCACGGCTATAATATATTCCTGACAAGTGATTGAAGTAGCTGCAAGTGCCTTTCAAGTGCGCAATTGAAGCTCTTTGTAGGTGCATTGCCAAATTGTGCGCTGTGTTCTCCCACGGGTAACAAATTAGCTTGCACCCAAACCCTTGTGCCAGGAGCGACTTAGTGTGTGTTAACCTCGAGAAAGGCAGTGAAATAAGTCTCTCTCTCTCTCTCCCCCCCACCATCACACACAAACACACACACACACACACACACACACACACACACACACACGAGATGTATGCACGCACATGGGTTCCAAAACGTCAAAGGCAGCAACGTGAATAGACTGGCGGGGTCAAGGTGTACCAAGGATAACTCTGCTGCTCATGCTGCTGTAACGTGGAGCTCCAGCCCCTCTTCGCTTGTCTCAGCTCACATTACTGTGGAAAAGCTTCTCAGAGTGAAGGTGAAGAGTCTCCTGCGTGTGTATGAGAGAGAGAGAGAGAGAGAGAGAGAGCAATCTCTATGTGTTGTAGCTTCAACAGCAGAGAGAGTGAGATGGCGATGGCCAATTATGAAGCGCAGCCAAGCTTTGCGTAGATGAAGAAGGTAAAAGATCCTTTTGGCGGATGCGCGAAGAGAGAGAGAGCGAGGGAGTACAAACATCCATCATCGCCCAACATACTCCAAAACTGTCATCTCTGCAGGCTGTTTTTATACTCCCTCGCCCATAGGCTTTTAGCCTTTAGAGAGAAGAGAAATGAAGAGAAATGAGCTTTTGATTGATTTGAGGGGCAGCTTCACTCACGAGCGTGCCCTTCTGAATAGAAATCAAGTAATTGCTCACTTTAGGTGAAACTTTAACTAAGACTTTAGTAGAGCTCCAGTAATAATACATGACCATGATATCCTCATTCAGTACATTGTGTGTGTGACGTGTGTTTTTTTTTTTTTTTTTTTTTTGGGGGGGGGGAGAGAGAGAGAGAGAGAGAGAACTTAGAAGGGAAGGGGACATCCAAGGAAGTTGTTCAAGTAGCCGATGCTATGAACACCCTCTCTAGACTCATAGAAATGCGCATATGCGAGGGAAACAGACCTCCATTTCTACTATGTTAGAAGTTGCAGAGCAGGACTAAGACACCCGTTGTAGAGGCTTAGGTCGCATTCAGACTGTTCGCTAGGTATGTATAAGCATTGAGGTTGAAATCCTTCTATCGTTCACATTGTACACGATTGGCAAAATCATCAATTGATGAGTTGAGCCACAACCAACCGTGTTAGGTCTTTTGGCTAGTCAATTTGTGTCGTGTTGTGGGGCCCATGTTGAGGCATTGTGTTCGCATTTCTACTAAAAAACGGGGGTGGAACTCCCTTGTGTCCAAGGAGGAGGTGTCACCCAATGCTTCTGGTGGGTCTGAAAAGCAATGGCTACTTTTTCTTTTTGCCAATCTATGCAAGCCACGGGGGTAGCATGCCTATGCTGAATGTTTTCTTTGGGTAGTATGAACGCCCTCTTAACAGGCTTTGATAACTCTCCTTTGATATGGCAAGGGAGGCACAACTTCGTGAGAGGTTACCCATGCCATTTATGTTCCTACACATGCAGCTTAACCACAAAACTGTCTAGCCATCTAGACCCCAAAACCTTAAGGCCAGCTATTTCACAATGATTTGCAACAAATTTTATGGTGAATTGGTATTACTCTTGGATTGAAAGTCCACATCACAATTGTACTCATGTCTAAATTTTGGGCATAGTTGTAAGTCGATTTACTGTTGTACTTATGAGTGTTATGATGAGCCTGAGATACAGGTCTTATCGGCTATTGATTTTATTCAACAGAGTATCTAGGGAGAGTACACTACATCTCTCTTAGAAACTTCATGTATAAAATATGCTCTTAGCCCTTCCTAAGATGGTTGTATCTGGTCTTTTCTACTTTCTGTTTTCCTATGGCTAGGATATGCCTCGTACTTGTCCCCAATATGCAGAGTTTGGCCCAAAGGGTTGCCATCTTTCGTAATCTTTTTTTTTTCAAAAAATCGATTCCACTCTATCCAAAAAACCCCTTCGTTAACCCTTACGCACATTCCTGTCACCTACGACAGATGCCGTATTATTTATTTGGTAGAGTCAGGTACCGGGCTTGTCGGTCCAATAGGAAAACGGTAAGAGTGATCGCCGATGAGAGGTGCACTCTAACTGGAATATTCAAGGGTTAGTTGGCTTTGCATGAGCGTCCAAGTGTGAATGGGCGAGCTCATATAAAAGTCACCTAAACCTAAAAATCACTCATTCTCTCATTTGTGCCATTGAAGAGTGCTCTTGCTCCATCTCCATCTTCTTCTTCTTTATCTCCTTGTGTGTGTGTTATGCGAGAGAGAGAGAGAGAGAGAGAGAGAGAGAGAGAGAGAGAGAGAGAGAGAGAGAGAGAGAGTGCAATCGAGCATTGTGACGACGGCACGGCGGTGACGAGGCGGTTGAGCGTGGCACAACGGTAGCTCTTTCTTCTTCGCGGCGAGGAATTTTCCACGAAGGCGAGCATAGGGCGGTGAGTGACACACCCTTGCTCTCTTTAGCTTGCTAGATTAGTTTGGTTGTGTGCTTGCATCTATTTGTGGCTCGCACACAGTGTATCGGCAAGTCCCTTGCATTGACACGTGCGATAGACGCGCACAGTTTTGGCACCGTTGTCGGGGAAATGCCCTACATTAAGCTCGAATATCACTCTATGCTGCTTTGTGGTGCATTATGAAATGTAGGAAAGGTAAAGAAGGAAGGTGTGTGTGTTGAGAAGAGATTGGTTTTCTGCAGTGTATTGTTTTGTTAATAAGGTGTTGAAAGGTACTGTATTTTCTCTGTGATAAGGTATTAGAATTAAGGTAGTAGATCCATAATGTTAGTTCTGTATAAAGTATAGTAAGTAAATCTGTTAGCTAATGAGTTGCTCTAGTAGTGTGTTAGTGTGTAACAGTAGCTCTATTAGTTGTAAGTAGGTAGGTTAGGTGTGTATGTGCTCGCACGCACAGTGCGGTCGCGGCGACCTTATCCCCAAAAAAAAAAGTTAAAAAAAAATATAAAATAAAAATATAAGTAGGACAGAGGTTGGGAACATTCCCCATACCCAAGCCCAAGCTCAGGCCTCAGTCACCCTTTAGAATTACTTATTTTAGCCTCACACTTAAGTAAAAATTGACTTTTTGAGGACCAACGGAGTTTCGAATAACCGAATGCTAAGCTGTAAAGCACACCATGATCCCATGAGCGATACGCTCGTTTCGAGCTATCATACGCTTTAATCCAAAAACCGATCATTAAAAAATATTAAAAAATTATCAAAAAACGAGTGAAAACGGGATACAAAATGCCTAAAAAATTAAGTGGTTAAGGTTATGTCAAAGCTTATAGGGTGCCGAAGGCACATGCATCTGCGTTCTGGTCGTGTGTTAGAGATTGAGCGACTAGCGAGCATTTCGACTTACGCGAGTTTTCAATATCTACCTACTTTAAGTTCTAGGCCCTCGTCGGGAACCCAAGGTAGTACCACTTAGGACCCGCATATAGCGTCTAGTGACTCTTCCTCTGACTACGATGTCATGGAGGGTTACCAATGCCTAATCCGGATAGCTCAAGCAAAGACATGCATACCATGGGCCCACGGTCCGGGCGCGAGCATGCTTAGCCGCTTGAAGGAAACATTTAGTAGAACCACTCGCTCCGAACATGGAGCTAACGATGTAAATGAGGGGAGTGGGGAAGTAAATTCTCCATTCATGACCAACGTAGACTCTATGCTCGTAGAGAGTGTGCACGTGAACACTCCATTCACTGCACCCCCTGACTCTTTAGAGCTATTCCCCTCCGAGGTTATATTACCTGATGGTAGAAGCCTTGCCGAAGTAAGAGAAGTTGAGCGGTATATCATCGCGGTTAGGGAAAAGGAAATTGAGAGCTTACGCAAGGCGGAGCAACAAAGAGAGTTAAAAGCGAAAGCTCCTATGTCAATATCCTTACTAGGAGAGCAATTGAGTGCTCCTGAATTAGCGACCACTGAGGGTCAACCCATAGAGAGCCACATTGCATCTAGTTCAAAAGACACCCCTAGCACCTCAATCTTAGATGGAACATTCTTAAATGAGAACTGGGAGTACGAACTACAATTGGAAACTCTAACCGACCTATACACATGTCACACCTATCATGTGGGTTGGTTAGATGTCCTACAATCCACAACGGGTGCTACTAGTATGGAGGATCAACAACAAAGAGTTTGTGAGGTCATCCATAGGGTTAGTGAGCTAGAGAGACAGAACAAGGGGATCCACATGCCTTTAACGGGTCTCATGAGATTCTTAGATACAGGGAAGGCTAAACAACTAACCTTATCGCAAATGGAGACTCCCTCGATAAGTCCGATGGATCCTCCATACGTTGTTTCTCCAGGGGTCTCAGTGCAATTTGAGCCCACAAGTGATAGATTTACTTTTCCAAGTCTAGCTCATCTTTCCCTTGATGACACCATGGCTACCATGCCTACCCCAATGATGGGCATGTCAAGAAACATGCCATGGACCTCATTTGTTAGTAAAGCACCACTACATGGTAGCTCAATGCCTGCAACAATTCCTACAAGTGTGTACCAATCGTATACACCTATGGGTCCTCGTACTCATGTAGTCCCTACCCCTCCCATTGTTTCAACAACCTATGCTTCACAACCACAACGCCCAAGTTCTTATTTCCATGGGACCATACTAGCTAGCATTAGCATGTCACATCCGACGTCTGCTATGCCTAGGGCCACACATATGAACTTTGGGCTGCCACATTGCACAACACCGTACCAAACGTGGAACCCAAGGGCTTCCTACGCGCCAAGTCCAATGCCAATACCTACTCCACATGTAGTCTCTGGAGCGCCTTCACCCACGATGCCTGCTCACTTAGGTGACTTGGCAACATTTGCTCAAGCTATCGATCGATCTATTGCTGAGAATATGCGTAACACGCCTGATAGAGAACCTAGAAGTAAGGCAATACAAATAGCCAAGCATATTCAAGTGTTTGAACAAATATGCGATTCTCTAGGAGAACACAATGACCTGCATAAGAGTAATGCTTTAAGCCTAACCTTAAGTGGGAAGGCAAGGGATTGGTATAGAATCCTAAGGGTGGAAGAAAAACGATTTACCCTACTCTTAGGAGACTGTCCTTGAAAGAATACATACGAGAGGGAGTGCTTTGGGGTGTATCCTTTCAGCTCCAGAAAGCCCAACGAGAGGAAGGAGAGTCGGTGAGAGACTTTATTAGTCGCTTGAAGCATTTGGATTCTCGTTGTAATCCAAATGAGCGCTTCAATAATAATCCAATTGCTTGATAGATTCATTGGGGGATTACAATATGAGGATATCTACAATGGCCTAGTCATTAGAGATATCACTACTTGGGAAGCAGTCACCACCAATGCGATCCAATTGGAGGATAATTTAATGATTCAAGGAGAAAGAGTGTCTATTGAGCATAAATCTATTAGCTCGCAAGCATCGGGGCATCAACCAATGACCCTAAAGCCTATTGCTAAGGGGCCAAAGATATCTGAGATGACTTTAGCAGATCTCACCAAGGCCATTCAAGAGAGTCTTAGAGACAATCGTGCTCCGCAAAACAATCATATGTATTCAAGAATGGAGCAACAATGGTGCTCAGTATGCTATGGACCACATAGTACCAGTGAATGCCCTACTTTAATAGTAAAATTCAATGGGAACTGCAATGCCTATGGGAGGTATGGTCATCAAGCTAAGGATTGCATAGTATTTAAGCGCGATATAGTCAATAGACCAACCTTAGCATGGATAGACACACCTCAAGCGCCTGCATTAATGTTGGTCCCACCTCTTGAAAAAACGTCACAACACATGGTTCCTAGGACCCAAAATGTTGTTCAAACAACACCCTTACCACCTCGAGTGCTAGGACCGCAACCACCACATTCGAGAATCACTTCTGCGAATCAAGTGGGTTGTGAGTCATCTATTACTTGTTTGGAAGGCTGTGAGGAAGATATAGACCCTAATATTGCCTATGGGATGGATGCGCTTGAAAAAAGTCCACAATACTACATGGAGAACTATTGGGGACAAGTCAAACCTGTCTATCAAGTAGCTGTTCTTGCTGCAAGGAGGCCAAAACATTAAGTACACTGCTAAGAGACCACCTCTTCAATGCTATGAGTGAGGAGGTCCACATCGTGTGGCCGAGTGTCCTATTAGGCTAGAAAAGAACGCCACACTAATGCAAACCAATCAAGCGAGCACATCTACAATGTTGATACTCATGTGTAATCGATGTGGCATAAATCATTTGATTGTCCAATGTTCAGATAATGCAAATGCGTCGAAGATCACACCACTAAACTTGATTGAGGTTAGCGAGGAGCCATTACAAAGTATACATGTGGTACCAGTAAACGTACTCACACGATCGATGCTCCAAAAACAAAATTATATTCTTGAGGAAAGAGACACACCATGAATTGCCCAGTCTCAGAAAAAGAAGAAAACATGAAGGAAGAGATCGCAAAAAGCAGCGAAGTCAGACCCCAGTTCAAAGACCAACATAGGGACTGGTGACGACCCCATATATATGAACGACGCTGAAGAGGATTCTGATTCAGGTGAAACCATGGAGACCAAAACGACCACTAAGATAGAAACCAACAAGGAAGATCTTCATGAGCCACAATGGCTAGGATCCAAGAAGAAGATAGGAACTTATCCAAACCCTACAGAGGAGATCGGGCGAGTCAAGCAATTAAGGAGTTTGGTAGAAGATACGCAAAGGGATCTAGAACCAGCACCTAGGCAGATCCAGATTACAGACACAATGTTCTCTACAAACCAACAACCTCACAAAGTCCATAGACCCTTAGCCATACCTAGTGTCATCCAAGAAGAAAGTGACTTAAAGTCATGGGAAAGTGGGCATACTCACTTCTGGATGGAAAGAATGTTTACAAAGGGACTACCTGATCCTATCCTAGAAATGGAGATCCCACCGTCAATGGACCGAAGCCCAAAAGATGTCGTTAAACATTGCCAAATTGATGGATTTCATGTCTTCAGAAGTTAGAACCACCATCATGTCCAAACTATATAAAGATCCTGAGCTAGTTTCAGCTCTTCGAGCTTTCCTCACTGTAGAACTGAAGGTTGGGCTACCACAACTTTCACAGATGGATGGAGCTTGGGAGATGCCAATAGAGGAGGAACAGTTAGATCCACAACCGAACTTAGATGAGAACCTTGTTGTAGAAATATCTGTTAACAAGTTGGGACAATACTGTGAGGGGGATGATCCAATGCGACCATACCAATCACTACTAAGGGATTAACTCTAAATGAAATCCTTGATGGTGGCGCTGGGGTTAGCATTATGACTAAAAATTGTTGGGAAATTATGGGAAGACCTCACCTTGGGACCACAACCATAGTAGTAAAGATGGCCAATGGGTCTATTGTTAAACCTATTGGGATGCTAGAAGATCTCAAGATCAAGGTCTTTGGACATAAAATACGAATTACCTTCATTGTTATGGATTCCTCCAAGCACACTATGGCATCTGAGATGATCTTAGGACGTCCTTTCATGAGGGAAGCAAAAATGGTGCATGAGTGGTCTAAAAACCATGTCTACTTGCAGTTCCAAGATTCTGTCATTCGAGTGGATCTTGTAACTAATCGAGAATAACCTCTAGGAAACAGGTTTATAATTGATCATAGATCTGACACCACAGTTCACTCGGCCCCATTGCAGTATTGTTACACGTGTAAAGCGGACACTGATGTTGGGGAAGAGTCTCCTTATATGGAAGTACTACCTGGGATGACTGAGTCGGACAATGTGGATTGGGTCCACCTAGCGGCAACCATAAATACTTGGGGAAACAGGGGGACGACTTGGGTAACACTTGAGGGGGATGAAATGCCACTACTCGTAGCCTTAAATATGCTAGAAGCAATGCATATAGCTTCTGACAAGACTCATCCTCATATAACAAAGAAAACATACAAGTGGGTCCCTAAATCTTCTTTAGCGACAATGGTTGATGCTAAAAAACAGAAGCCTTGTAAGAAACGTCCCACTCGCTCCAAGAAATGTAAGGAAACGTGGCATTGGATTCCTAAACGACTATTGGAAGCCCAAGGCTACTATCAGGGAAATGATCAAATCTGGGTGCCAAAACGTAGATTGTGTTTTTACCTGTCACCTGACCCATGTGAGTCAAACCCTGTGACAACAAAGCCGATGAAAGATCGTGGAAAAGCAAAAATCACAGAATACTATACACCGAATACGGAGCTAGTATGGGTTCCCTTGCGAGAAAGGCTTGTTTTGCTCAACTCAACCATAGAAAAAAACGAATAAAGCTTCTAGCTCCTCATGTAATGCATCCATAGAGGTAAAAGATTCTACACAACCTCCACCTACCATAGGCAGCCTCCATGAAGTTACAAAAGATTTGACACCTCCCATTGTTCAATTATTACGTGATGCACTACTTTAAGTTCGTTCATGAGAGAGTACCTTACCACCCTTGCAACTCGATGAGGCACCCAAGGTAATAGAGAACTATTGGCGAAAATCCTCACCTATTACCAATTGGAATAACTGGTTCAAAAAGGTGATGAGATCCTTTTAAAGTATGGTCTACCCAAGGAAGGGGGGAGTCTTCATTCACGTCAGCCTATTAATTTATTTTCCTCTTACCCTTCTTTCCGTGACCCTTGAGATTTCCGATCTTAGGGAATGTATATATAAAGCCTTATACTCACAAAAATAAAAAAATAGTAAAGAGCAAGAGCAATTAGCAAACGAGTGTGCACAGTAAAAGTCAAAACATTGACCCAGACCTACACATTCACATCCGGTACACTGAAACAGAAACCTATGTCACAAACACCTTTGATCCTCATCACTCGAGTGATGGAGGGTAGGTAGGATTAGTACAATAGGAGTGTTCTTGTTTTAGAATTTAGTGATTAGCAAAGTTCTTTCTTCCCACTGACGTGCCTCCTAGAGGTATTCTTTGTGTTTTATAGTGTGTACAAGAATGTGTTGCTATTGTTAGGATTTGAACCTTAATAGAATCTTTATCTTGACTCACTCTTCAAGTCAAGCGCGATCATCAACACAACAGGTGTTTCTAATCCATTAGCATTGCCCCTTATCTTTTTTGCATCCATGTTTTTTTGCTTTAATTGTGATTGGTAGCATAATATATTCTGCGCATTCGCTTAGTATCAAACATTAAATTCAATGTAATTTTTGTCATAATCACTTGTCTAGGTTTAAAAATTAAGTAGTTCGACTAAGCTAGTTTAACCAAGCTAGGCATTAGAGATCTTCTCTTAATACCATGGGGAATGTCTTCCTAATAATCAATGGTTACTTAGGTTCTTAATCCGATTTAGGCAGCATTGTGTGCGATGTACTAGGGCTTTCTAGTGGGCTTAGTCCCTATTGATTTGTAGCTTAAGTATTATAAAGGGGTTTACTAATGTGATGAGCCTGGGGAGGGTAACAGTGTTATATGACCCCCCAAAGTTACAAAATTAAAATGCTGAAAACGAACAAACAAAAATATCAAAGTGCCACAATGTAAAATCTTAAGTGGGAAGAGAAATCTCAGCTTGATTTGGTACTTCACTCACATGTATCGCCTATGGTACTAGAGCCCTAGAGGTTCCCAGTGTGGACACTTTTCCTTGAAAAGCAAAAAACCCAAGGCATACAAAATAAGCACACACATCAATATTGAATTAATGTGAAAAGCCTTTGGGGGGTCAAAGAAAAGTACAGAAGTCAGGCGATGATTTCATGAGAATTCCTTTTATCGTAGCTTAACTACGAGGTCTTCTAGGTATAGCCTCTAGTCAACCCTCGGACATGAAATCCTTGGCTCTCGCGATTAAACAACTTAATTGACCAGAGAAAATTGAGAAGCTTACCCATGGTTTTAATAGTCGATCTTTAGTGCCTTTCAATCATTAAATTAGCGACCCCGAACTTGTTTAGTTTTTTACCTTTACAACTGTTTATGCGTTTGACTATATTACAATTTAATGTTTATTGCTGATAAATGGTTTAAAATTCTGTTACCAATCAATTTGTCTAACTACAACTGTATATGCTTTTTAATTGTATATGAGAATGCAATTACTGTGCCAATGTTGTTTGATTTTGCAGTGACTGAACAAGGCTAAGGACCATCATCTCAAATGCTCTTCCACCTCAACGAATGAGCTTCAACTCAATAGCTTCTGAGGACAGAATCTACATCAGAAAGGGGGGCATGTTGACCCTCACACACATTCTTGTCACCTACGACAAACGTCGTATTTATTTGGTAGAGTTAGGTATCGGCCTTGTTGGTCCAATAGGAAAAGGGTAAGAGTGATCGCCGATGAGAGACGCACTCTAACTGGAACATTCAAGGGTTAGTTGGCTTTGCATGGGCGTCCAAGTGTGAATGGGAGAGCTCATATAAAAGTCACCTAAACCTAAAAATCACTCGTTCTCTCATTTGTGCAATTGAAGAGTGCTCTTGCTCCATCTCCATCTTCTTCTTCTTCATCTCCTTGTGTGTGTGTGTGTATGTGTGTGTGTGTGTATGCTGAGAGAGAGAGAGAGAGAGAGAGAGAGAGAGAGAGAGAGAGAGAGAGAGAGAGAGAGATAGATAGATAGATAGAGAGAGAGAGAGAGAGAGAGAGAGAGAGAGAGAGCATTGCGACGACGGCACGGCGGCGGCGAGGTGGTTGAGTACGACACGACGGTAGCTCCTTCTTCTTCGCGATGAGGAATCCTCCACGAAGGCGAGCATAGGGCGGTGAGTGACACACCCTTGCTCTCTTGAGCTTGCTCGATTAGTCTGGTTGTGTGCTTGCAGCTATTTATGACTTGCACACAGTGTATCGGCAAGTCCCTTGCATTGACACGTCCGACAAACGCGCACACCCTTGAGGAGCCAATTTATGCAAGCCTTACAGTTAGCCACCACGTATAGGTTCACAAGTTGGGCTTGCCCCAAGAACCACCCCTTAAGCTAAAGTTGGGACTTCTACTTTTTAGTTTTTTTGTCTCCTCCTTTGATGCCAATTTGGTCCACTTTATTGGGGGCTTCGAGGTTGAAGTTGTCCACGGGCTCAAAGGTTCAACTTGGCCCCCTTTTTTGTTCAAAGGTTTGGTCCACTTTATCGGGACTTTATCGCGGGCTTCGAGGTTGAAGTTGTCCACAGGCTTAAAGGTTCAACTTGGCCCCCTTTTTGGCTCAAAGGTTTAACTTGCCCACTCGTTCAACGATTCATCTTGGCACTTTTTATGGCTCAGAGATTGAACTTGTCTGAGTTGTAGCTTCGAAGAAAGCTATTGTTTCTCGAACATAGATAGCAGGAAGCGTGAGAGGTTTTCATTACTCATAATGCCTTTAAATAGGAAAAAAATACAACCATATCTTTAAGAGAAGACATTGGATTGTTAAAGACTTATGGAGTGTGCCTGCTCTTGCCTTGCGTAGCCTATGAGGCTTCAGAGTAGGAGGGGGGCTCAAAGGGGGTGTTACGGCAAGACGTGGGGAAGAAAGACGAGCCATAGGATCTGGCTGGTGCATATGTGGTACATAGGTGATTTGAGAGGGAGCACCCTGCCCCTATTGGGCACTTCTCCCTTGTCGAAACCTTGTTTTTGGAGCCATGGGAGGAGCCACCCCTCTTTATCTCTTCCAAGAGAGGAAAAAGGAAGCCATACCATTTCATCCAAGGGGCACTTGTGGCAGGAGATGCTCTCTCTAGTGGAAACATTGCGTGCACGGGCGGACATGGTCACATGGCTCCTGTGAAAGCCTGGATTGGTTGGTGTCCTTTGATTTTGTTGAATGGTGAGGGTACTACTGCTAATTGCTACTCTTTTTTTATTTGATGGGTCCATATGGTTTTTGAGTTGGAGGTTCTTGTTTATATAAGTAGCTTTTTTGAATTTGCTGGCTGCATTGGGCACCACTTGTTGGGGTATAAAGCCCGATGTGGTCGCCCAGGTAAGTGGGCGGGCCGCCAGGTATGTACACATATTCTTTTGTAAAAACCTAATAAGAACTCACTATGCTCTACACATTATAGTAGAGCGAGTTCACCAGGCTCGGGGCAGCACTGCAGGAGGCTAGAGTCACCAACTCAAATTGGAGTGAAATTCGACAGGTGAAGACACGGCCCCAAATCTCGTGGGAGATGCCCAAAGGGGTCGGTGTTGTCAGAATTTCATTCTGAGGTCATCTCGGCCACCGTTCGGCTTTGACAAAGGTCTGCGCAGGCCATTTTCGACTACGTGGTCTTGACGGGTGCAGATCCGACTCTGCAAATTTGGGGTTTTCGGCCTACGACTACAGGTGCTGAGGATATCGACACTCCCAGAGTGTTGATTTGTGGCTGTCTACACATTGAAGGACTTCTCACAGTTCTTGGAGGCGTGTCACATACGACATGGACGCATCTACACACAGACTGTAGGCGACATCCACTAGTTCATCAGGTAGCCTGTGTTTGCTGCTTGATATTCCAGATTTCATCCTAACATTGCAGGTACTTCCACATGGGATGTATTGTCAGAGATGATGTATGTCTGTTGAGGGTTTGCTGGCTGTGAGTCACACAGCAAACAACCGCCGCAGCGGTTACAACATATAGTGGGAAATTTGTGGATGTATGACTTTGTGGGAAGTCTATGTACTATCAGATTTACTGCAACCTTTGTTGAGGGTCGAGTGAGGTTTTATTGAGCTGGGGGATTCTCGAATGTTGAGATCCTTTCGGTGATACAGGTCTTGGAGCGATCCCTCGAGCACCCTTAGATAGGCAGCTAGGATGTATTGACTGTGAGTTAGACAGTTGGGATTGCATCTTTGCTTTACTGCCGTTGAGGCATTGTCACAGTCTATGCTTACAGGACAGTGACAGGACAGTCAGAGACAGTACAGGTGCAGGACAGGTTTACCCACAGCTTACAGTGTTAGAGAGACAGTGGTTTTTTGAGTTGTTTTTGGTCTGTTTTTAGTACACCAGAGCCATTTCACAAAGGAGACTCTGCCAAAATTTCAGCAGAATCTGAAGCTTTCTTGGTTCATTTGACAGGTTGATATTGGTTCAGAGGTCAGTTTACAGGGGAAACTCTGCCGAATTCTCCCCAGGAAAGTAAACTGCTGTGAAGCGTAGCTATGGCTGGATCACAGGACACTGCTCTTTACAATATCAAGAAGCTGGATGGAACCAATTTCCCATTGTGGAAGAAGCAGATTTGGCACGTGTTGGTACAAAAGAAGCAGATAAAACCTATAAAGCTCAAGGGGATAAAACTAGAAGATATGGACGAAGATGAATGGAGCGAAATGGATGAATTGGCACTTTCTACCATTATGCTGACTTTGGCAGAAAGCGTTTACTTGAATGTAGCAGACGAGATGTCGGCTTATCAAGCATGGTTAAAGCTGAGTGATCTTTATGAGAAGCAGAGTGCAGCTTCATAGGTATACTGGCTTAAGAAGCTTGTTGACTTGAAGATGAAAGAAGGGACACCTATGTCCAATCATCTGAATGAATTCAACACAATCTATAGTCAGTTGTCAGCTCAAGGTGTCAAGTTTGATGAACTTGTTAGAGCTATGTTCTTGTTGATCACATTGCCGGAAAGTTGGGACACTTTTCGCACAGCTTTGAGTAATTCTGCACCTCCAGATGGTTTGAACATAGCAGGTGTAGAAAGAAGTCTGCTTACTGAAGAAACCAATAGAAAGACAATGGACAAAGGCAAAGGAACAGCCTTAGTTGTCAGGGGAAGGACCAAAGAAAAGTACAAAGGTGGAAAGAGGAATCAGTCTCGTAGCAAGTCGCGCAATGCTAAAGGCAAGAGTGACATAGAATGCTACCATTGTGGCAAGAAGGGTCACATGAAAAGAGACTGCAGAGAATGGAAAGCAGAAAAAGGCAAAGAGAAAGCTGAAGACCATGGTGAGAAGAACAAGTCCTCAGTGAAGATTCAAGAAATAAATGTGACAAACACTGTTGCAGAGGATGACAGTCTAGTGTCAGGAGACATCTACTTCTTGAAGAATACAATGGACTCATCTCTTCTTACAGCATCTGATGGAAATGCACTGAGTGACTGGATTATAGACTCAGGGGCATCACTTCATGTGTCTCCAAGCAACGAGTGGTTTACCTCTTATGTGACCACTAAAGATCATGTTCGGCTAGGCAATGGGCATACATGTGAGATCTTAGGTGTTGGAGATGTTCAATTGAAGTTTCAGAATGGCTCTTCTTTCACGCTGAAGAATGTGAGACATGTTCCCGCAATTACAAAGAGCTTGATCAGCACAGGTTTACTTGATGATGCTGGCTACGTCACCACTTCTGGACAGAACATGTGGAAGATATCCAAGGGTTCTATGACAGTAGCACATGGAGTAAAGTCTGGAGGACTTTACATGATTTATGTATCAAATGTCTCTAAAAATGTAATCAATGTAACCGAGCAGCCGAACGTTTCTTTGTGGCATAGCTGGTTAGGACATATGTCCAAGAAGGGAATGGAAATCTTGTCTCGTTCTGGTTATTTGCCTGGCTTTTCATTTAATGATTTTGAATTCTGTGAACATTGTCTGTATGGTAAGCAAACACATCAGCCACATAAGCATAGAAGCAGTAGAAGAGATACACAGTTGGCACTTGTTCATAGTGATTTGTGTGGACCTATGCCTAACCTATCTCTAGGGGGAGCTTCTTACTTTATGACATTTATAGATGATTACTCGAGGAAAGTATGGGTTTACTTTCTCAAGCACAAGGATGAAGCGTTTAGTGTTTTCAAAACGTTTGTGACACTTGTGGAGAATCAGAGTGGCAAGAAGCTTAAATGCTTACGCACTGACAATGGTGGAGAGTATGTTTCAAAGGCCTTTCAGGACTTTTGTGAGTCAAAAGGTATAAAACGTGAACTTACTGCTCCTTACAATCCTCCTCAAAATGGTGTTGCTGAGAGGATGAATAGGACCATACAAGAGAAGGTCAGAAGTATGTTGTCTAATGCACAGCTGCCAAATGGGTTTTGGGCTGAAGCTATATCAACAGCTGTTCATCTTGTAAATAGATCTCCTAGCAAGGTTTTGCAGAAGGATTCAGTGCCAGAGATGGTATGGTCAGGCAAAATTCCCTCATACAAGCATCTCAGAGTCTTTGGCTGTGAGGCATATACTCACGTTCCAAAGGAATTTAGGAACAAACTTGAGCCAAAGAGTAGAAAGTGCATCTTTCTAGGCTATGGTAATTCTGGTGAGATGGGGTACAGACTTTGGGATCCCGAATCCAGAAAGGTTGTCCGCAGCAATGATGTTCACTTTAATGAATCCAAATATCATTCTAAACTAGAGAGGGTTGAGGAGATTAGAAGAGTTGTCTTCCAAGAAGATGGACTTGCACGTGCAAGACAAAATGTCAGGGCTCAAGAGGAGCAAGGACAGGATAGAGTGGAACCACAGGTTGTGGCTGAGCCTGAGCCACCTATTGTGCGTAGATCTGGACGTGTCACGCGACCTCCTGATAGGTTTGTTCCATCTATGAACTATGTGATGTTGACTGATTGCAATGAGCCTTCATGTTACAAGGAAGCAGTGCAAATGAAGGACTCCGGGAATTGGCAATTGGCCATGCAGTCAGAGATGACAGCTTTGCATAAAAACCAGACATGGAAGCTAGTTAAATTACCACGGAGCAAAAAGGCTCTTCCCTGTAAATGGGTTTACAGGTATAAGATCACCGCTCATGATAGTCAGCCAAAGTACAAAGCAAGGCTTGTTGCCAAGGGCTTTAAGCAAGAACAAGGCATTGACTTTGATGAAGTCTTCTCTCCGGTGGTCAAGATGACTACATTGAGATGCTTTCTTGCATTGGTTGCCATATTAGATTTGGTGTTGCACCAAATGGATGTCAAGACAGCGTTCTTGCATGGTGATTTAGATGTGGAAATTTACATGCAGCAGCCAGAAGGGTTTTTTGAGAAAGGCAAGGAAGATTGGGTATGCCAATTGTTAAAGAGTCTTTATGGCTTAAAACAATCACTGAGGGCATGGTACCATAAATTCCACAAGTTTATGCTTTCTCAAGGCTACAAACGTAGTGAGTTCGATCACTGTCTATATACAAAGAAGGCTAAGGATGGTAGTTGGCTGATCCTTATTTTGTATGTGGATGACATGTTGATTGCTGGCAAGCACTTGGAAGAAATTTCAGCTTTGAAGTCAAAGATGGAAAAATCGTTTGACATGAAAGACATGGGTGAGGCAAGTCATATACTTGGTGTGCGCATTGACAGAGACAGATCAAAGAAGTTGATTTGGTTATCTCAAACAGAGTATATTGAAAAGGTTTTGCAACGTTTCAATATGGAGAAGGGAAAGGCATTGAGTGTTCCATTGCCACCATATGTGAAACTTAGCAAACAAGATTGTCCTGTGTCTGAGGAAGAACAGGCTGAAATGGATAAGATTCCATATGCGTTTGCAGTGGGTAGTTTGATGTATGCAATGATTGCTACTCGCCCAGACATTGCATTTGCAGTGGGAGTAGTAAGTCAATACATGTCAAACCCAGGCAAGAAACATTGGGAGGCAGTGAAAGGAATATTGAGATACGTGAAAGCTACAAAGAGTATGTGTATATGCTATGGGAGTCAGGAGCTAAGTGTAAAGGGTTTTACAGACTCAAATTATGCAGGTGACTTAGACAACCGAAGGTCTACGTCAAGGTATGTCTTTACATTGGCTGGTGGAGCAGTATCATGGCGTTCTAGATTACAAGATTGTGTTACTCAGTCTACTACAGAGGCTGAATATGTTGCAGCATCAGAGGCATGCAAAGAATCAATTTGGCTTAATCGACTAGTAACAGACTTGGGAATCAAAGAAGAGATGCCTGTGTTATATTGTGATAGTCAAAGTGCTATACAATTGGCTCGCAATCCAGTTTATCACTCAAAGACAAAGCATGTGGATGTGAAGTATCATTTCATCAGGGAAATGCTCGAGGATAAGCAACTTCAGCTTGTCAAAGTTCACACCACAGAAAATCCTGCTGATCTACTTACAAAAGGACTTCCCTCAGAGAGCTTTGCGCATTTTCGCAAGCAGTTAGGTGTAGGGTAGTACATCACTTCTCTACATCTCTTGTATATTAGCTTGTATAGTAGCTTCTCTCACACTTAAAGTACCACATTGGACTTTAAGTGGGAGGTTGTTGGGGTATAAAGCCCAATGTGGTCGCCCAGGTAAGTGGGCGGGCCGCCGGGTATGTACACATATTCTTTTGTAAAAACCTAATAAGAACTCACTATGCTCTACACATTATAGTAGAGCGAGTTCACCATATCGTCGTGCTCTTCTTCTCGCACTCTCTCTCGCGTCGCACTTCCGCTCGTACTCCTTCACCACTTTCCCTATGTAAGGGGGCGAGTGGTGGTGACACTTTGTCTGACCATTTCGAACATATGTGGTTAATGTATTGGGTTTCTGAGCTTCCCTGCAAAAAGCTCGCCTCTATGAACTAATATATGCTCACTCATGATGCCCTGGCTTCATGTGAGGAGGGCTCTCTTGTCATCCTTCGTGGCTTTTTTAATGTATCATCACTCACGCAGTGTGTGAGAGCTTACAGGTACTTCCACAACTCTCTATCTCAATGGTCCCCTTGGCTCTCTAAGGCTAGAGGCATTCTTCTGGCTCCTTGATGGAGGGAAGTTGCCAGAAAGGTTAATAACAAAGTAGGACAATTGTGGGACTACAGTAGAGGCTGATGGAAAGGAACATACCAACTAGCCTTCGAACTTAGCCTTAGTGGGTTAGGAAGATTTTTGATTATTTAGAACGACTCAATAGGTGGTATCTGTCGGACTGTGAATCCAAGCTTGAGTGCAAAGCCTGGCCCTAGACTGTGAACATACATTTCTTGAAACTGCAAACCAAAGATGTGTATCTTACCCTTATGGCATCATAGGATTGGTTATCCTCGCTCAATAAGCAGTGGGGAAAAAATTGGCTAGGGTCAAGATGAAAAGCGATCGCGAAGAACATATGGTGCCCTCAATGGCCGCATGGGATGAAGGTTTGCTTATGGAAGGTGCTATGGGGAGCCATGCCAACTGGAGTGAAGGTCCTTGCCAGGGGAATTGGTCTAGACAGATGCTCGCAATTTAGAACGGCTTGTGAAGACCTCTCTCACCTATTCAAGGAGTGTCCGACGATCCATGTTTTGGCAGGCAAGACCTGCAAATTTGTCCAAAAAATGTGGAAAATAGGATTCTTTAAGAACGATCTCTTCTTGGGAGGGAAGACGTTTAAGATGCAGGCACTACTCATTGCTACAAAATCATGAGGTATTACTACTTTAAACACATTTGGAAGACAAGGAACTGTCGGATCTTTGAGAGCTCCTTGAAAGTAGCTAAGTTCACAGAGATAGTCCAAGAAAGCAAGGCAACGATCGTCGCCATTGGAAAGCAAAGGAACTCAGAGGAGTGAAACAGGACCCTGGGCGCCACAATAACGGACATGCAGAGGTGAAAGTATGGGTTCATCCATGGTTGTGGGGTGGCTCCCCCATCAGTCGATGTATCTATGATCAATTGAAGTGGCTATGGCTTGTCATGAGCATGGCAGGAATATGTAATCTTTTGGATATACCAATATAATCCACTCACCATTACGAGTTTTGAAAAAAGAAGATATTAGCTTGCTAGCCCTTGACATTTGTGGATTTGATTACACACATAGGTGATAATTTGGTACATAGTAGTTTGTAGTAGTTTCTCATCATTAGTAGTTCCTCATTTTAGTCTTTAGCTTAATTTAAGAATTTGTTCTTTTGTTGTGTGGACACTATGGAGTCTAAATTTCAGGGTTGTCTTTGTTTGGCTCATCCTTGTGGTGATTGTTGAGTACTTAAGGTTAGCGGAGCCTTGAGAGCTGAAGATACAATTTGGATGTCTAATGCCTCTCACCGAGGCTAATCATAACCGGATTAACAAAGTAGGTGAAATATAGTTCTAGGCTTTTACTTATCGCAGGTTGACAACACGACATGGGTAGCCCTAGACCAGTCTCCGAGTCTTGCTTGCTTACGAGCGTATAGATCATCACTCCGCTTTCTTGTATAATCTCTGAGAAGCTTGCCACATCAAGATCTCCTTCAACACACGTCAGTTCCTCGCCCACCATATATTGTGGAAGAAGAAGTACCTGCCCATTTGAGTGCAGATAAGAAGAGCAGGACTACCCAACTTCTTGCCACCAAGGAATATATCAATCTTGAACAGATGAGTCGCACTATTACAAAGACTACCACTAAATATATTTTTCTTCTTCCTATCCTATCATAGTGCTTTTGGTTCTCTTAACCATGAGTTTTTGGTATACTCATAAACTTTGGGTTTTAGGATTATGCCACAACCAAGGGTTTTAAGTTTTTCCATAACATGGTGTAGCCTCCCCTTAAACAAAGGTATACTAAAGACTCGCCACCCTTAAACCATAAACTTGGCATTGGGCAAGATGGGAATCCGTTGTGTGATATCTACAGAGTAAGGCAGTATTGGGATCCTTAACCCTAGTACTCACGCCAAGACCCAGTGTGCCAAGTTTGTGGTAGAAATCACGAAGCAAGACCATGCATGGGCATGATGTACAATGACAAGATGTGCTCGAAGGGTGGCCAATGAAAAGGGCTTCAGATGCATGACAAGTTACTTGTCCCTCAGTGGTCTAATCTGAAACTCAGCGGTAGAACCGGTGAGCTAGTTTGAAAATGCAATAGAGCAACATAGGGTATGGATTAGGGAGAGACAATAAGACACTTTCAAAACTCTATAACTCATTGGTTGCCTTGGAAATCTAAGGCAAGAAGCGTCCTTTTGAACCCATTCTGGAGTTGCAAGACAAGATAAAAAAGAAAGGGGTATGATGATTGGCCCCCAGGTTTGGGATAGCAACAACAATAGCTAGAAAGAAACAAACCAACTGGCATCTCAGTTTCACCTCAGTGGTGTTGAAAACTTGGGCTAGGGAGGGTGATGGTGTTGAGCCATGGCGACCTTGAGAGCGTGCAACACACAGAGGAAACGAGGGAGAGAGAGTGAGAAAGAAGACCTCGACACAACAAGCAATGCTAAAAAATATATCATCATGTTCTATTTAAAAAACTGTATGTATAGAAGAGTGACCAGTTGATTGCATGCAAGCTTCTAAAAGAAGTGGAGTGTATCCGTATGCTCCAAGAGAGTGTTACCACGGGTAATCGGCTTGAAACCCAACAAATTCCCCCTCAAGCCCAAACTAGACTGATCATTCGCATGACATAAGAGTTTTGTTCAACCGCGAGTTTTAGGTTCTCTCACAACAACCAAGGGTTTTGGTATACCCATAACCTGGTGCTATGATAATGAACCCCCCTGAAACACAGATAGGGTGTAGGTCAAAAATAGCTACCATTAAATGGAGTTTTTGGTTTACTTCCAAAGCTTAGGTTTAGGTTTATCAAATAAAATCATAAGAAGTGGTTTACAAATGGGCTGAGAACTGAACAGATTTGGGGAGGTCTTACCACGTATATGTGGCAGTGTTTATAACCCGTACAAATTTATTTGATTATGAATAACGTAAAAAAAAACTTGACCTAAAGAACATCACTGTTGGTTGAAAGTATTTGGGATCTGTATCACCATCAACCATATGGATTTGATTTTTATTCTCTTTGAAGCACTTATTGGAGGGGTGATTCGTCTTGCCAAAGTGAGTACAAGGATTTTTTCAACAACAATCCTTCATCTGATGATTCTTGCACCCACAAATGGCACAAGATCTAGTACCAACGGATGGCCTGGTCGAAGCTGAGGTAGAAGCACAATTACTGACTACATATGCACTGGGAATAATGGAAAATTTGGCACGTGATACTCTTTTTTCTTCTTCCTACAAGGAATTGATAATACTCTCGAAAGAGGGCAGTGGATCTTTTTCTTTTAATACAGTGGAAATTTGATGAAATTCATCAGGCAAGCTATTTAGCAAAACAGCTATAAGATCTTGATCTAGCACTAAACTAGTCGCGTTCTTAAGCTCTTTAATCTATTGGCTGATGTAGCTATGTTTTCATCAACACACATAGCAAGAGAACATAATTCCGTTTTGAGGCTCATCATGGAATATTTGGCTTCAGCACCGAAAAGAGTCTCTAGCTCTATCTAGGCAGCACTAGCATATGGATTTCCATCCAAGTTAGAATAATACCCAATGCTTGCTCGTCCTTTTGTTGTTGCTTGGCAGATAAGGCTCTCATGATTGTAGCCAATGTACCTGCTTCGTTTGTTGATAGGGGCTTTACAACATTCCAGATATCTTTGCACATCAGATAACCCTTTACCTTTATTTGCCAAGTGTGAAAGCTAGATTTGTTGAATTTGTCGACTTTTGATGCTATATTGAACTTTGTGATGTATATGGAAATCAACGAAACATAATTTTTTTGAAGTCAACGAGGCCTTTTTGAAGAGCTTGATCGTCTTCATGTAGTAGATGTATCTCAGATGAGGGTTTTGAAATACTTTAAGACTTTGGCCAAAAAACAAAACTCATAGTGTTTCACAAAAGGAGTGCTTTGCTGGTAGGGAGCTTTATTGCAGCGATATTTTTGAGATACTCTCTTGCCTACGATAGCCTTGTAGCAACGTTTTGGAATGCTAGTGAGAACACTGCTTCACCCCTTGCAGCCTGCAACATTTTGAGACGCCTAGGGTGCCAGGCCAACTTTCAACTTGACTTGCTGCAGGGTATCAAAACGCTATATATAGCGCCTTAGAGAACCTGATGCTTTGATTGCACCAAGTGGCCACCAAAATTGGAAAGCATCTTGAGATGGTCACTTTCACCAATGCGAACCAAACGGCTTGCTCAATGTCACCTCCTAAGCTTGCACATGTGCCCACCTAAGCGTGCCTTTTGATATACACGCAACACTACCTGCCTGGAGCGCCTGGGTGGGAGCTTCAACTAGGGAGGGTGGTGGCCTGGAGCCATGGTGACCTTGAGAGCATGCATCACATATAGGAAATGAGAGAGAGAGAGAGAGAGAGAGAGAGAGAGAGAGAGAGAGAGAGAGAGAGAGAGAGAGAGAGAGAGAGAGAGAGAGAGAGAGAGAGAGAGAGAGAGAGAGAGAGAGAGAGAGAGAGAGAAGAATTCGACACAAAAAGCAATGCTCAAAATGATATCACTATGTTCTATTAAAAAAACTTTACATATATAAGAGTGACCACTTGATTGCATGCAAACTTTCTAAAAGAAGTGGAGTATATCTGCATGCTCCAAGAGAGCGTTTCCACAAGTAGTGGCCTTGAAACCCAACAAGTGGGACTGAACGACTACTGGCCAATAGAACTTTTGAATGGCTAGATAGTTGTTGGCTACCTAGTCTAGGTTCGATTGCAAAGCATGACAATGGCCCACGAACAGACAAATCTACCAAGGATGTGTACAACACCCTGATGGTCTCAACGAATTGGTTTTTTTCTCCTAAACAATCAATGGGGCAAGCAATGGCCGGAATCAAGATGGGTGCGAATCATGAAGAACATCCGGTACCCACAATGGCCACTTAGGATGAAGGTCTTTCTATGGAAGGTTCTATGGGGAGCCTTACCTACTGGTGTGAAGGTTCTAACCAAAGATATTGGTCCAGATAGAAGCTCGCAATGCAGAACGGCTAGTGAGGACCTCCCTCACTTATTCAAGGAGCGCCTGATGATGGCCTAGCAGGGAAGATTTGCAAATGGATTCAAAAGACTTGGAAGATAGGGTTCATCAAGAACAATCTATTCCTGTGTGGGAAGTTGTTTAAGAGCTAAGTGCTACTTAACGGCATGCAAATTGTTAGCTTTTGCTACTTTAAACACATGTGAAAGGCCAAGAACTGCCAGGTCTTCAAGGACACCGTGAAAAGAGCTAGGTTCACAGAGATTATACAAGAAAGCAGGGAAGTGATTGTCACCATCAGGAAACGGATGAACTCTGATGAGTGGAACATGGCAATTGGTGTCAGAATGAGTGGTTAGTATCTGGGTTTTTGCTTGGGTCAAGGTCAAGCTTTCTCCATGTTCAACCAAGTTTCCCTCTCATGTTCTTTTCAGTGTCGTGGGGTGGCTCCCCAATCACCCAATGTATCTATGATTATTGTGAGACGTCATGGCTCAATACTAGCATGATTAGAACTTGTAATTGTTTGGTTATGCTAATATAATTCACTCACCATAGTTAGTTTTTCTTTTAAAAAAAACTAAGGTATATTAAGAGGTAGCCGCCAAATTCACAATTTTTGGTTCACTCTTAAAACTCTAAGTTTTTGGTTTACTCTAGCTAACCTTGGGTTTAGGTTTACCCAATAACCTGATATAGAGAGGCTTTTAGAGTGGTTTTACCAAAAATAAAAATAAAAATGTTGTGGTAGTGTCTTAAGCCTTTACAAACATAGAATTTTGATAGAAAGATATGACTATGATGCTCTTGAAGTCGGCCCATGGAACAACACGCCTGGTTTCACCTACACAAGTCTCTAGTATGCCTGCACTGCCTCTAGACTGGACGGATGGTATTGCTCACACCAAGCTAATTGGATGCCGTCGTTGCTGGAGGTCCCAACAAAAAGCTTTTCGGATCACATACACCTACACATATAGCTCGAGAAGAATAAAGGGGAGGAGCAGACCCTAAGAGGTGGGAAAAAACTGCTAGTAACAGGGGCTCACATATTCACAGACCCTCTTTTTAGAAATCTAACCAAGAAAGCACCCGGTAAGCTCATAAAAGATGTGGATCTCAACAAACACAATGCGTGGGACCTATTTGCTCGGAGCATTCAGAAAGCAATCAAAACCTTGGGCCCTCGGATCAAAAAAGCTAGGGAGACGCACCTCCTACATCATAAAGATGAGGTACAACTGTTGACCTCCATAAAAGCCAATGGGCTTGCTATTGAGGATGGGCACAAGCGATGGCTCGAAGACAAATCTAACCTTGCTAATGAGCAGCTGGAAGATCAGAAAGGCAAGGCTTCTTTCCAGGGAGACTTTCCTACAACCAGAAGCCTCTAATCAAGCTCAATTCTTCAGGGCTTTAAAAATCGAGAAGAGCCGGGGCCACGTTTACTCGCTCTATGATGAGAAAGCGATATCAGTTCATAACCAAGATGAGATGGTTGGTATGATGTTGAACTATCTTAGCCAAATCATTGGACGGACAAAGAACCAGTCACGAGAAGTGGATGAAGCCAGAGGGACCCTTCTTAAGAGTGTCAAGAAGAAGATTCCCCATTCGGAAGCTAATAGCATGGAAGGGGCATTTGCCAAAGACGAATGTTCGCTAGCATTGCAAGCCCTTGGCAAGGAAAATTCCCCTAGTTGGGATGGGATGCCGACGAAATTCTTTACAGAATTTTGGGATGATCTCAAGGTCCCAGTCACAAGTTTGGTCAACAAAGCCATTGCCGAAGGATCGGTGGAGTTAACTGTAAAGAGAGGGCTTATCAAACCCATCCCCAAACAGGTATGTTGTTCTCAACTGAAACATTGGCGCCCTGTAACAATGATGTTGGTGGCCTACAAAATTATTACCAAGGTGGTAGCCCTCATACTAGCCCCCTTACTACGGCCTATTAAACAAGGATGCCGTCGCACAGGAAAGAGTTCTTAAAACTAGTAAAAATATTTTTATGGAAAAAAAACACAAAATCCTCCAGGCCATGGCAATGGGCTTGTTGTGAGTCAGATGCTCGGCCAGTGGATCAAGGAGGCTTAGAAATTCTCAACCCTGTGGCCCATGCAGAAGCATGCTACGCCAAATTTGTAGTCTCCTTGGCTAAATAGGATCAAGCTTGGGCTATCATGATCAGATATATGATAGAAGCAAGTAAACTTGGCTCGAAAGGTGGAAAGTGGAGAGGGGTAGAGGTTCATGACAAACTATTAGCCCCGACGTGGTCTACCCTAAGTCTGGGGGGTAGCTCAAAGAAATTGGTAAGGAAATGCAACAGAGCAGCATAAGTCCTAAAGTGGGGGGAAGAAACCAGATACTTCAAGAACATTTTGCAATGTCCCCCTGGCTTTCCAAAGTTGTAGATCCGCCACAAAATCCCTATTGGATAGAAACAGTCAGGAAACTGAATAATAAGGGTCTCAATCGACTTGGGCACTTCTAGGATAGTGACAGCAAGAGCTGAAAAACTATTGGCCTTCTGGTAACCCAGTACCAACATAATGGATTGGAGGTTTTGCTAGTCAACAAAGTGATGGCAGAGCTTGACAATGTAGTGATGCCAATCTGTGAATCGGAGTTTGACGGGAATGCCCGAAAATGGCCCAGAAGCAATCTCTTATGGAAACCCCATTCTAAAGGCATATATCATACAATGATGCACAAGAAAAACTGGTATGGCCCCCTTAACAAGATATGGAAAGAACAATGGCCGAAGGAAAGGTGGGAGAACATCTGGAAGCCAAAGGTTCCGTAGCACATGAAGGTATTTTGGTGGAAGGTAATTTGGAGTGCTCTACCGACGGGGGTGAAGATTCCGGAGAGAGGGATTGGGACGGATCGATGCTTGGGGTGCAGGTTGGCTAGCAAAGATTTGGCCCACCTATTCATGGAATGCCCAACTATCAGAGACCTCGCTGGGAAAAATATGCAAATGGGTCCAAAGGACATGGAAAATTGGTTTTTTCAAGACTGATTAATTCCTTGGAGGTAAGAATTTGGGAAGTCCTGCCCTCCTCATCAGTTTGCTAAAAAGAAAGAAAGGAAGATATGACTATGATAGAGAAGAAACTCACAACTGTGAGTATCGCAAAGGAAAAAAAAAGATATGACTATGATAGAGAAGAAACTCAAAAAATGTCTTTCCTTGAGCTAGCTTTGTTGGAACTTGGGTCCATACATGCTAATTTTTTTATCTATACTGAGGATAAAGGGGGAGGGAATTCCGGTTCCCCCCCTGCCATGTGTCAGAACCTCCTTCAAGCGGTGGGTGTGGCCTGCAGCTCCGGGAGCACAATGACGCAAAGAAACGCCCGCCGGCTGTACTTGTTTTGCATAAAAATCGTTGGGGTTTTGAATGATAGAATTAAAAGTAAAGAACAAGCTCTTACCTTAGTCAAACAAACAGTGTATTTTGGGTTGACTCAAGTCCATTAGCCCATCCTAAATGCTTGGTTGGCCTTGAATATGGATCAATTGTGTATCAAATGTCATTCTAGTCCAACAACCCACTAAAGCATTGCGCTTATACTCATACTACATTGCTTCTTCCCACTTTGGATAGCCTTGGCCTCCTCCATAAATATGTTGGCTCCTTTACAAAGCCCATGATCTTAGCCATTATAGACATGCTAATTCTCTGCTAAGAGGACCTTCTTTACTCCTCTATTCTCCTTGACGTTTGCAAACCTATTGCTACCTCTATAATATGTACACAAGGATTGTGGTGCCATCAAAGATGTGTTGAGCCCACTTTGGTAGTGTTTGCACATTTTCAATACATCAAGGAGTGACAAATTGGGTTTCCTGCTAGTAAAATTTTCCTCGCAAACATCTCTCAAAGTGATGTAGTGAACATGAGCTAACCCACATGTATAGGGAAAGTCCTTGGCTATATGAAATGTGATTAATCTACAAAGGGGCATAAGCAAACATAAAAGCTTTGCCAAGGGCTTTAAATTCTCAAAAGGAAAAGTCTTTGTGCACAAACCTGCAAGGCTATGCTACATATGCACTTAAGTTAGATCGATCTCTCTTGTAGAGATTCGCTCTGTAATGACATAATGAGAATGCAGCTTAGTGTACTTGGTGCGAGCAAGAAAGTCTGGGCTCCTTGCAATTTGCTATGATTGCCATTGAAGATAGTGGCAGTAGAGTGCAATGCCCAAATCAATCAGAAGATATGTGTGTGTGTGTGTGTGTGTGTGTGTGTGTATCAGCTTCAAAGTAGAAGTGGTCATAGTGGGATGCATGTCCAGTTTGTTGTTGTGTAAAGTGTGCACTCGCCAGTCTAGCATACTTCTATCGTGCTCATTTTGAGCCCTTATATCATCAACCATTTTGTTATATGTGCATAAGGCAATATGCTGCTTTGTGACATCACTTGGAACCTACATAGGCTGATTTTGCGTCTCATAAAGCTCTACATGTGATTACCCACCACTAATAAAAGAGGTGTCTCATACATGTCTAGGGAGCGAGCATTTGTCTCTTTGGTACATTATAATAATTACTGCTCAAAATATTCCACAAAAAATTCAATGAAGATAGCTTTGATTGTGAATCATATAATCTATAGGCCTTTGCTTCTAACACTGTAGTCAACAAAAATACATTTCACAATCTTTTTTCTTAATATAGCAAATCACACACATCTTGTGCGAATCGTTATGAATGTTCTTATGAACGCATAGGATCGTTTGGTCGTCTTTGAACCCATGACCCGGGTCACAGAAGAATAAAGACTCAACCAACCAAGCTAGCTCCTTTGGACAATCTTATCAAGTAGGTGTTAACTTTATGTGTTTTGGATTGAGCACTAAAGCATAGGTCTAACAACCAAGACACCCCCAAGACACGCAAGTGACCAATTTAAGGTTTCTTACTATGCCAAAATTCTACAAAGTGCTGCAAGTGACCAATTTAAGGTTTCTTACTATGTCAAAATTCTAGAAAGTGTTAAGACTGCAAGGTTGTAGTAAGACAACTATGAAGAACATGCATAATACACACAACTTTAAGCCGAAACACATTGCGCTTTCAACCATATATTGTGCCATGTCTGTAAATGACCTACCTTTCCTCAGCTTATCGATATGCATCACTATGCATTGGTGTTTTATCCCGTTACTAGCTAGAAATGCATGATAAAATATACTCCCCCCTCCCCTTGCCCACAAAAAAAGTACACAAACTTTCGATCCACATGGACACATCAAGGTAGATTGGAGGAGGTGATGGAGGGCACAGACATGGTTGTTGATGGTATCATCTCCTTGTTAGGTCCTTTAGCCTACATCGACAAGTACTTTTTTTTTATGGTGTGCTCTTAGATGCCATAGGCCATTGGATGGGGGTTTGAACCTTACACCTTATGATTCTCTCTCTCTCTCTCTCTCTCTCACACACACACACACACACACACACATGCATGCACATGTGTGCACGCAACCAAGTAGCCACCCTCAATGATTACAGCACAAACAATTGGCCAACACATGAAATTTTTGAAAGGATCCACACGTTTGCCACATTGTAATATCACAAGAAATTGGTTGACACATGAAATTTTGAATGGATCCACGAGCAAACAATAATAGATGATTTTGTTTTGGCAAATGTGGGAAACAAACTTTAGAGAGTTGTAAAGTATGGAAGCTAAAAGATGCCAAAAGAGAGAGGTAACAAACTTAGGAGAACTTAGAGAAGAGAAGCGAAAGCCCAAAATTAACAACTTTAAGGGGACAAAAAATATATGTCAAAGAAACGAGGAATGGATAATGCATGGCTCCAGAGTCCACGCCTGCTGTCCAATCCCATGTGGAAACCTCAGCATTCCTTGTTTTACTTCCCTTAGCCTATAAAGCGAGGAAAAAACATGCAAATGCACATGTGCAGCCCTAGGCCTCTACCTTGGCTTTCAACATTTCAAATTTGGATACACATGGGCGTATATATTGAAATTTCAACAATTCTACACAACTGTCTAATTGTCTCTCTCTCTAGGCAACTTGATACATTGTCTTTTCAAACACTCTCTCTCTCTCTCTCTCTCTCTCTCTCTCTCTCTCTCTCTCTATATATATATATATATAAAACCGGGATTTTGTGTATTTGAATAGGTTGAAATTGCAAAATCTTGGCCAGATTCAGAGCTTGCCTTGAAGAAAATTGGTAAAATTTTATAAGTTTTAGCATGTATTTGGCAAGCTCTGTAGACAAACACACACATAAACTCTCTCTCTCTCTCTCTCTCTCTCTCTCTCTCTCACACACATTTATAGTGACACTCATTGTAATTTGTAACATTTATAGGCAAGACAATGAGTAGGCATACCTTTCTCTCTCTAGGGTCAAGGGCCATTCTCTTTCTTCAGACCAAGAATATTGTTGACTCACTTATAACTAGACACTTTTCTTTAGGGTATTCCAATGGCAATCTAGATTCCAACCCCACCATAGCACTATCTTACAAAGGCATGGGGGAGCCTCCCCTTTAAGTGTCATGGGGTCCCAAACCATGGGATCAATGGTCCCAATACAAAGGCGAGATGAAGATAGATTAGGAGCATTGATTGGTTAAATCTAAACTTGGGATCCCGAGTTTAGATTTCACAAAACTAATCTCGAGAGGTTAGCCACGTGGACCTCTGAGGGATCTAATCTTGAGATGCACTTGCTTCCCCAGTCGGGTTTTGAACCCTCACCATTAGCTTAAGGAGCACGCGCCTTGACCAACATGTCCGCGTGCGTCTCGTTAAAATAGATGTGATTTTACATCAACTTGAAGGTAAACTTGGGATCTCGACATAAAAACTAAAGTCGGGATCCCACCATGAAAACTAAACTTGGGATCTCGAGTTTAGTTTTTACGTGCCAACGGTCAAGATCTGTGAACGCCCTTGATTTTGCACAAGGGCCCTTGATCCCATGGTTGGGACCCCGTGGTACTTAAAGCTAAGGGTGGGGGAGGGGATCAATGGTTGAGAGCCTGAAAGCCGTCCAATCCACTTTTTGTAAATTCAAATTAAACTTGTAAACTCTGATTAAAATGTAAATTTGGGTCTACACCCCACCTCCCCACCCCTTGACACCGGAAGCAAAGACATTATCCTCGATAGTCCCATGCTCTGACTACTTCACCCATGTATACTTTTTGATATATATGGAAGTGGGCTTGATCTTGTAAATATAGACCGATGTAAATTTGGGGCGGCATTTTGTAAATTCAAGGTGACAAATCTACAATAGTGATCTTGCCTGCTGCTACCAAAAGCATGCTTGTTGTTGATCCCTCCTGCCATGCCCGTGCCACTTAGAAAGGAGGCCAACCCTTTGGTAATTTTAGGTTGAAACATTCAGTCTCAAATATTAGATCGTGTAAACTGTTGGCTATTAGGTTTAGTGTTATCTTTTGCAGGAGAGCCCCCTGACTATGCTAGAGTCAAAGACAGAGTAACGGGGCTATCACATGTGGAGGAATTTGTCCTTCTTTCACAATGATGGAAGTTTTGACTTTGCAATCATGGAATGTGAAAGGACTAAAGACCTAGAAGAAGCATAAACTTTTCTGGGAAGAAGTTAGGAAGGACAAGGATGTTAAATGATGGGCCATCCAAGAGCACCATTTGGATGTCCATAGCAAAATAAAACAGGCTATGGGGACGAAGTTAGCATTTTACAGAGAGGAGTAGACGGATTCAATGGCATCCTTTCTATTGTTGACAAGGACCTGGAGCCCAAAGTGGTCCTCAATCACCCCTCTGGGAGAGTTTTACGAGTGAGAGTTATCTGGGATGATCAACCGATCACCATTGTGAACATCTATGGTCCATGCAATGCTAAGGATAGGGCCAAATTGTGGATGCATCTTAGGGACTCCCCTATTGAAGGTGAGTGGCTTCTGATAAGAGACTTTAACATGGTGGAGAAGAGCAAGGATAGAACATGCTTTGCTAAGTTGTTGGCAGGTTTTGAAAAAAATAAATGGCTCGGTCTCTGCGAGAAATGGGCTTTGATGGAACTAAGGGAGGATTGGTCCTTGGAACAATACGCCATGCTTCACATACACAAGTCTCCAGTATGTTGGCATGATGTCCCGCCTCGACAGATGCAACTACTCTCACCAAGCAGACCGGATACCTTCGCTTCTTGAGATGAAGGTATTGACAACGAAGAGCCTCGCATACCATCTTCCCTTACACTTGGAACTTAGAAAAGCCAAGGAGGATGGGAAGACCCGTAGTGGGAGTAAGAAGCTGCTAGTTACAGGGGCACACTTATTCAAAGAGCCTTTGTTTAGAAGTCTCTCGCAGAAATCTTTGGGTAAACTTACTAAAGATATTCGACTAGAAAAACCTAAAGCTTGGGACCTCTTTTCTCGGAGTGTCCAGAAAGCGATCAAAAGCTCGGACCCTCCGGTGAAAAAGGCCCGAGAAGAGCATATCAAGCAGCTTGAAGAGGAGGTGGATCATCTCACTTCAAAAAAAGCCTTTAAGCTTGCCTCTGATGATGATCACAAAAGATGGCTAGAAACCAAAGCCAGGTCAGGAAGGCCAGATTGGTAACTTGGGAGACCTTTCTTCAGCCCGAGGCTGCTAACCAAGCACATTTCTTTAGGGCCTTGAAAATCAAGAAAATACGGGGCTATATCCACTCACTCATAGATGAGAAAGGGGATGCTACGCAAGATCAGGATGAAAGGCTAGAATGATGTTGGAGCATTTAATTCAGATCATTGGCCAGCCTGAGGCCCGCTCTCTAGAAGTGGAAGAGGCTAGAGTGAGCTTGCTAGTATCAATCGAAAAATACACCAACCATAAGCCAGTTGTCTTGAGCTGGCCTTCTCGGAAGATGAGTGCACTCTTGTGTTGCATGCTCTTGGCAAGGAGAAATCCCCTAGTTGGGATGGTCTGACCACTGAATTTTTAAAGGAATTTTGGGATGAGCTCAAGGACCCGATCACATATATGGATAATCAAGCCTTTATCAAGGGGTGGTTGGATCCTTTTGTGAAAAGAGGGCTCATTAATCCTATTCCCAAGCAGGTGTGTTTCTCGCATCTTAACCATTGGCGCCCTATAACTATGATGTCTGTGGCATATAAAGTCATTGCCAAAGCAGTTGCTCTTAGAATTTCTCCCCTTCTAGTCATGATAATTTCTCCCCATCAACAGGAGCTCATCAAAGGGAGGTCAATATATGATAATGTATTGGCAACAATGGTTGGCATTGAGTATGCGGCCTTCACGAAGCAGGAATGCATCTTGCTCCAGTTTATCTAGACAAGGCATATGATAGGGTTATGTGGTCCTTCATTGAAGATGTCATGAAAACTCTAGGCTTTGGGCCTCGACTTTGTCACCTCGTTCACTCTCTAGGCGCAGGCGGGAAATATGAGCTCTTATTCAATGAAAAAATTGTGGGCTTCTTTGAAGTTAAGAGATCGATCAAGCAAGGGTACCCACTAGCCCCTCTTATGTTTGCCATTGGATTGCACCCCCTAATTACGATGCTTGAAGTTACTGCTATGCGGGGAGAAATTCAAGGATTAACTCTACCTAGCAACGATCAACTCCTTGTCAAGATGTTCGCAGATGATTCCCTCCTCTTCTTAAAAGCCTGTCCTCACTTTCTTAGGACAACGCTAGAGATAGTACAAACATTCGCCATGGCTTTGGGATCAAAATGCAGTATCGAGAAGTCGAGACTAATCTCTCTTACAAAAAACGACTCATTTGACCCATCAGACTGGTCGGGGGAGATTATATCTAAAGGGAGGATCTTTCAACATCTGGGCGCACCCTTTGAGGTGGACGTCACTCACAAGCAAAGATTTCAGTGGGTTCTAGAAAAGATACATAAGAAAATGAGGAAGTGGGAGTTTGTATTGCTTCCATTCTCGAGTCAAATAAACGTGATCAACTCATTTATGCTTTCTTACATTGCCTTCAACTAGCCCTCTCCTTAAAATTTGCAAGTGTAATTGGAAGGAGTTTTTGAAACCTGTAAAAAGATTTTTATGGAAGAACATCACTAAAGCCTCGACGCTATGGCAGTGGGCAAAGTGGGAAAATATAGCTCGTCCAGTTACCCAAGGTGGCCTCGGAATCCTCAACCCTGCTATGCATGTTGAGGCTCGCTGCGCCAAGTTTTTGGTCTCTATAGCCAAACAAGAACAGCCCTCAGCTATCATGACCAAGGACATGATTAACAAGTCAAAGCTCTACTATGAAGGTTCAATGGAAAAGGATTGAGGTTCACGATAAATTATTAGTCCCAGGATGGTCTAGTCTGAAAATGGGTGGCACAACAGGGGAGCTGGTGCGAAAGTGAAACCGAGCAACACGGGTTCTGGAATGGGGAATTAATCAGGTACTTTCAAAACTCCACCTGGCATTGGTCCCTTTGGCTAACAAAAGCTATTGGAGTTAGCCTAAACTCGCACTGGAGAGAAATTGCTTGAAGGCTGAACAATAAAGGACTCCAACGACCGATCCATTTTTATGATGATAACAAGCGCTGAAAATATTCTAACTCTATAGCTGACCAGCTTCAACTGAAGGGATTGGAAAAGATACTTATATGCAGAGGGGTTGAAGACCTGGATAATAGTCTTATGCAGATTCGGCAATACACTTTTGAGTGGAGAGCTTGGAAATGGCCCAAGAGTAGCCCCTTTTTCCAACCTCACACCAAGAACATCTATCAAGAGCTCATGCACCAGGATGATTGGTTTGCCTCCTTGAACAAATAGTGGAAAAACCAATGGTCGGAAGCCCGATGGGCTTTGGTCACGATGAACATATGGGGGCCACAATGGTCCCAATATATGGAGGTGTTTATGTGGAAGGTGCTATGGGGAGCCTTGACAATGGCGTCAAGATTCAAGAAGGGGGCATTGGATCCGATAGGTGCTTAGGGTGTTGTGGGGTTAGCGAAGACCTAGCATAGCTTTTCATGGAGTGTCCGAGTATTAGAGGAATGGCGATGAAGGTGTGCAAGTGGATACAAAGAACATGGAAGATAGGGTTCTTCAAGAATGATCTGTGGCTAGGGGGGAAACAGTTCCAAAGTCTTGCCCTTCTTGTTTGTACCCAAATTGTTAGATTTTTCTTCTTTCAAAATATATGTAAGGTCAGGAAGTATTGCGTCTTTGATAATGACCTATCTGCGGCTAATTTCTCAGCGATTCTACAAGAAAGTGAGGAGCTTATATATGTGATAGGTAAAAGAAACAACTCGGATGACTGGCTCAAGGCAACCCGTGCCGTTCAAACTTGTTATGTAAGTTCAATTCCTCAAGGCTCGACATGAGCTTGAGGGTGGTTTGTAATTTTTCTCCGGCATTGTAATATAAGCACTCATGATTGTGAGTTTTGCAAAATAAAAAAGGAAAGGTTTAGTGTTATCTAGTTTAATGAGTGGGATTCTCAAACAAATCTCATTATTAATTTATTCACCCATGCCAACTTTTTTTTTTTTTTTTTGGGGAGGGGGGGGGGGGGGGGGGGGAGGGTTGTGCAATACACACAAATGTGACTCGAGAGAATATATCAGCATAACCAAACATTACAAAATAAGCTCCTCACAAAAATCGTCAAGAGAATAATAGGGTGAGGAGGCACGAACGTCTCCTAAAATAAGGGGAGGATGAGATTTATGGAGAGTAGTTGAAATGAGTGCATACAATCAAATGGAATTTTTGTTGTGTTTTAATATAAAATCATATTATCTATTATACATACGTAGTAAAAAATAATTTACATAGTATAAAAGGCCTCACTTAAATAATAAAGTGAAAGGTGTACATTACCGTTTGAAAAAAAAAACCATTGCACAATGCACTGTATCATTTGAAAACAAAACACAATGAAAAGAGAAAAAAATAAAATTATACATTATTATCTATTATACATAATCACGAACGGTTTATATATTAGCAAAAGTTCTATTTAAATAATAAGCAAAAGTTCTATTTAAATAATAAGGTGAAAGATACACATTGCACATTATCATTTGAAACCAAAACAAAATAAAAATTAAAATAAAAACTAAAACAAAAAGATATTTTAATGCATTAAAAAATTAGATTTAATAAACATAAAAAATAAAAAAATTAATAAAATAAATCCTTGTGAAATCTTTAAATGAAAGCACTCTTTACAAGTCAAAAAAAAAAAAAAAATATTGAATCTATACTTCACATCATGAATCAAATTCCTATGAATAATTTTGAAACTTTTGTTCTCGAAAGCTTTTTTAGCAAGCCAAAAAAATTTGTGTGCAGCTTTTAGAAATGTTCTCTAAAGCTTTTTTTAGCATGCCAACAAAAATTGTATACAGCTTTTAGAAATATCATTTGAAAAGACATGTTTTTTTTTCTCCTTAAGACTTTCAAGGCTTCTTGAGGGGCATACTTTAAAAAACTAGAATTGAACGACCTTCACCCATATGGATACTATGACATTTAGCAGGCCAATACATTTAGCAGGCCAATAAAGAATTATCGAGTTTATAGTATGACTAAAAATATCGTTTGAAAAGACATGTTTTTTTTCTCCTTAAGACTTTTAAGGCTTTTTTGAAGGACACACTTAAAAAAACTAGAATTGAACGACCTTCACCCATATGGATAATGAGGCCTTTAGCAGGCCAAAAAAGAATTATTGAGTTTACATCATGACTGGTTGACAAGGGAGCCACCCTAATTAACCTCTTTTTGAACTCTCAATCACCACCCTCAAATCTAGCCATCTCTCTCTCTCGAAAATGGGAGCTATATACTATGCAAAAAGACGTCTGGTGGTGCTGAATGGGCCCATCTCCTAGAGGAAGTACAAACTGAAGGAGTAGAGTACAAGTGCTAGCTATATATCATGTTGGCAAAACTTGGCATAAGAGGGCTTGAGTTCATGTGACATCAAATACGTTCCTTTGACATCAAATATCTCCCCCCCCCCCCCCCCCCCCTCTCTCTCTCTCTCTCTCTCTCTCAACAAGAAGCACCAATACCTCAATGCATGCAACACTAAGTCACACATGCATGAGAGGGTACCAAGGGCACTCGTCAATGTCGGGTGCAAATATCAATCATCCACCATGGATCTTTTTCTTAGAAGTAATATTGGGTTAATTTTATCGATAAAATTTTCTCGAACATTGTACTTGAGATTGCTTTTGTCTATGCAACACATTTAAACGTCAAAACATGGCACAATGTACATAGGCTAATGCAAGTGCTTAGGCTATGTGGTCAAGGCACGAACCTTTCAAATCCTATGTGGTGAGTTTAATCATGAAAGGTGCAAAAGGGTGCCCAAAATATCGAATACCTTTTGTAATCTCTCGAATGTGAGTTTACTTTGAGCTCTACCATCATAGCCTTTGAGTTCATCATTGATCCAACCCTACCATGTCTGTGTGAATTAATGTCAAACCCCGGATGCACTAGCTTTTGACCATTTATTTGCTCTTAATGGCCAACTTCCTCAAGCTCACCCACTTCATGCACATCATGACAAAGCCTACTCACGATGTTTTTATGGTCTGACCACTGAATTCTTAAGGAATTCTAGGATGACCTCAAGGACCCGATCACATATATGGATAATCAAGCCTTTATCAAGGGGTGGTTGGATCCTTCTGTGAAAAGAGGGTTCATTAAGCCTATCCCCAAGCAGGTGTGTTTCTCGCATCTTAAGCATTTGCGCCCTATAACTATGATGTCTGTGGCATATAAAGTCAATGCCAAAGCAATTCCTCTTAGAATTTCTCCCCTTCTAGTCATGATAATTTCTCCCCATCAACACGAGCTCATCAAAGGGAGGTCAATATATGATAATATATTGGCAACAATGGTTGGCATTGAGTATGCGGCCTTCATGAAGCAGGAGTGCATCTTGCTCCAACTTGATCTGTACAAGACATATGATAGGGTTATGTGGTCCTTCATTGAAGATGTCATGAAAGCTCTAAGCTTTGGGCCTCGACTTTGTCGCCTCGTTCACACTCTAGGCGCAGGTGGGCAATCTAAGATCTTTCAACATCTGGGCGCACCCTTTGAGGTGGACGTCCCTCACAAGCAAAGATTTCAGTGGGTTCTGGAGATGATACATAAGAGAATGAGGAAGTGGGAGTTTGTGTTGCTTCCCTTCCCGAGTCAGATAAAAGTGATCAACTCATTTATGCTCCCTTACATTGCCTTCACTAGCCCTCTCCTTAAAATTTGCAAGTGTAATTGGAAGGAGTTTTTGAAAGCTGTGAAAAGATTTTTATGGAAGAACGTCACTAAAGCCTCGACGCTATGGCAGTGGGCAAAGTGGGAAAATATAGCTCGTCTAGTTACCCAAGGTGGCCTCGTAATCCTCAACCCTGCTATCCATGTTGAGGCTCTCTGTGCCAAGTTTTTGGTCTCTATAGAAAAACAAGAACAGCCCTGGGCTATCATGACCAAGGACATGATTAACAAGTCAAAGCTCTACTATGAAGGTGGTCAATGGAAAAGGATTGAGGTTCACGACAAATTATTAGCCCTAGGATGGTCTAGTCTGAAAATGGGTGGCATAACAGGGGAGCTGGTGCGAAGTGCAACCGAGCAACACGAGTTCTGGAATGGGGAATTAATCAAGTACTTTCAAAACTCCACCTGGCATTGGTCCCTTTGGCTAACAAAAGCTGTTGGAGTTAGCCTAAACTCTTATTGGAGAGAAATTGCTTGAAGGCTGAACAATAAAGGACTCCAATGACCGATCCATTTTTATGATGTTAACAACAAGCGCTGGAAATATTCTGACTCTATAGCTGACCAGCTTCAACTGAAGGGATTGGAAAAGATACTTGTATGCAGAGCGGTTGAAGACCTGGACAACAGTCTTATGTCGATTCGGGAATCCACTTTTGAGTGGAAAGCTTGGAAGTGGCCCAAGAGTAGCCCCTTTTTCCAACTTCAGACCAAGAACATCTATCAAGAGCTCATGCACAAGGATGATTGGTTCACCTCCTTGAACAAATAGTGGAAAAACCAATGGTCGGAAGCCCGATGGGCTTTGGTCACGATGATCATCTGGGGTTCACAATATATGGAGGTGTTTATGTGGAAGGTGCTATGGGGAGCCCTGCCGATGGGCGTCAAGATTGAAGAAGGGGACATTGGATCTGATAGCGAAGAAGGTGCTCAAGGTGTTGAGGGGCTAGCGAAGACCAAGCACACCTTTTCATGGAGTGTCCGACTATTAGAGGAATGGCGGGGAAGGTGTGCAAGTGGATACAAAGGGTTCTGCAAGACCGATCTGTGGCTAGGGGGGAAACACTTCCAAAGTCTTGCCTTCTTGTTTGTACCCAAATTGTTAGATTTTTCTTTTTTAAAAATATCAAGAAGGTCAGGAACTGCCGCTTTTTTGATAACGACCTGTCTGCGGTTAATTTCTCAGCGATTCTACAAGAAAGTGCAGAGCTTATATATGTGATAGGTAAAAGATACAACTCGGATGTCTGGCTCAAGGCAACCCGTGCCGTTTAGACTTGTTATGTAAGTTCAATTCCTCAAGGCTCGACATGAGCTTGAGGGTGGTTTGTAATTTTTCTCCGGCATTCTAATATAAGCACTCATGATTGTGAGTTTTGCAAAATAAATAAATAAAGGTTTAGTGTTATCTAGTTTAATGAGTGGGATTCTTGAACAAATCTCATCATTAATTTATTCAGCCATGCCAACTTTTTTTTTTTGGGGGGGGGGGGGTTGGGCGGGGGGGGCAAATACAGACAAATGTGACTCGAGAGAATATAACAGTATAACCAAACATTACAAAATAAGCTCCTCACAAAAATCGTGCAAGAGAATAATAGGGTGAGGAGACACGAACGCCTCCTAAAATAAGGGGAGGATGAGATTTATGGAGAGTAGTTTAAACGAGTGCATACAATCAAATGGAATTTTTATTGTGTTTTAATTTAAAATTATATTATCTATTATACATACATAATAAAAAATAGTTTACATAGTATAAAAGGCCTCACTTAAATAATAAGGTAAAAGGTGTACATTATCGTTTGAAAAAAAAAACCATTGCACATTGCACCGTATCATTTGAAAACAAAACAACATGAAAAGAGAGAAAAAAAAAACATTATTATCTGTTATACATAATCACAAACGGTTTATATATTAGCAAAAACTCTATTTAAATAATAAGGTGAAAGATACACATTGCACATTATCATTTGAAACCAAAACAAAATAAAAAAATAAAATAAAAAAAATAAAATTAAAAATTAAAACAAAAAAATATATTAATGCATTAAAAATTTAAATTTAATAAATATAGAAAATAATAAAATAATTTAATAAAATAAATCCTTGTAAAATCTTTAAATGAAAGTACTCTTTACAAGTCAAAATATTAAAAAAATATTGAATCTATACTTCACATCATGAATCAAATTCAGATGAATAATTTTCAAACTTTTGTTCTCTAAAGCTTTTTTAGCATGCCAAAAAGAAAATGTACAGCAGCTTTAGCAGCTTTTAGAAATATCATTTGAAATGACATGTTTTTTTTCTCCTTAAGACTTTCGAGACTTTCTTGAGGAACATACTTTAAAAAACTAGAATTGAAGTACCTTCACCTATATGGATACCAAGGTCTTTAGCAGGCCACAAAAGAATTATTGAGTTTACATCATGACTAAAAATATCATTTGAAAAGATATGTTTTTTTTTTCTTAAGACTTTTAAGGTTTTCTTGAGGGACACTTTGAAAAACTGGAATTGAACGACCTTCACTCGTATGGCTATTAAAGCCTTTAGCAGGTCAAAAAAGAATTATTGAGTTTACATCATGACTGGTTGACAAGGGAGCCACCCTCATTTGACAAGGGAGCCACCCTCATTAGACAAGTGCAAATGACAAGCCCCAAGGGACTAGAAGAAGAGAACACTTTAAGCTTGTTTCCCAAGAAAACACTTTAAGCTTGTTTCCCTCACTCTTTTAGCTGGTACTACCACCTAGAGACCTTTCTCTCTTAGCCTCTTTTTGAACTCTCAATCACCACCATCAAATCTAGCCATCTCTCTCTTTCTCTCTCTCTCTCTCTCTCTCTCTCTCTAAAATGGGAGCTATATACTATGTACAAAAGACCTCAGGTGGTGCTCAATGGGCCCATCTCCTAGAGGAAGTACAAACTGAAGGAGTAGAGTACAAGTGCTAGCTATATATCATGTTGGCAAAACTTGGCATAAGAGGGCTTGAGTTCATGTGACATCAAATATATTCCTTGAGTTCCTTCGACATCAAATACTCTCTCTCTCTCTCTCTCTCTCTCTCTCTCTCTCTCTCGCTACTAACTAGTAATTGCTAATCTAACTATATGTAAATGTGGCACAACAGGAAGCACCAATACCTCAATGCATGCAACACTAAGTCACACACGCATGAGAGGGTATCAAGGGCACTCGTCAATCTTGGGTGCCAATATCAATCATCCACCATGGATCTTTTTCTTAGAAGTAATATTGGGTTACTTTTATCGATAAAATTATCTCGAACGTTGTACTTGAGATTGCTTTTGTCATTGCAACACATTTAAACGTCAAAACATGGCACAACGTACATAGGCTAATGCAAGTGTGTCGGCTTTTGACCATTTATTTGCTCCTAATGGCCAACTTCCTCAAGCTCACCCACTTCATGCACATCATGGAAAAGCCTACTCACGATGTGTTGCTAATGATGGTGCCCATTTCCATGGCTACCTCAAATTCTCTCCCAATATTGTTGGTGTGTGCAAGAGCACTAGAGCGCGCAAGGGCTACACTGAAAGGTTGTCACAACATAGGAGAGGAAAAGGAGAGAAGCTTTGATGTCTTGACATTTGTGTGTGTGTGTGTGTGTGTGTGTGTGTGTGTGTGTGTGAGAGAGAGAGAGAGAGAGAGAGAGAGAGAGAGAGAGAGAGAGAGATCCAACACCCCTAGTGTGATTAGTGGCTATCCGTGCTATCTGCTTTACACCATGCACTCTATCAATCATGTGTCAGACTCGCACGTAAGCAGACCCGGAGCTATGAGGAAAACTTTATGCGTCCTATCCACTGGGAGAGATTCACAATGGATGGCATGTGTTGAAGTTTAGAGAGAGGGCCATAGTGCTCACATAAACACACACATAGAGACACACACATGATTGCATATATATATATATATATATATATATATATATATATATATATATATATATATATATATATATATATATATATATATATAGAGAGAGAGAGAGAGAGAGAGAGAGAGAGAGAGAGAGTTAAGATACAAAACACAATTGATAGTAGGCAATTCATTATCATGGCATGGCTATAAAGGCCCAAACAACTGAGATGTGAAGAGGTGTAGATGAGTGATCGTGCCTCTTCAAAGCTAGTGCTAATGTGGAGTTCACAAGGCAATGAGTCTGAATTACAACACATCCCCTCAAAGACACTTGCAGAGAGAGGAGCATGTGGATTTTATTGAACCAATGTGATTAGGCTAACACACGTTTTTTTTTTTTTTTGTTTTGGTGGTTTTGGGGGGGGGGGGGGGGGGGGGGGGGGGGGGGCGCGTTGTGTGTGGGGTGTTTGCAGCCATGTTATGCATAAGCTAGTTATCTTGAATCAATCTTAAACTTTTACTCTTTCATATTCATTGTGGCTCTTTGTTTAGCATGCCTTTTCTTCACGTGCAACGATGACAATCACATCTTCATGGACTTGACATCCTTTCTTGCACTTTTATGATCGTCACCACTCTCCCCAGACTTTTGTGCCATGCCTTCCATGCTATGATTGTCATCAAAGAATTGACTCCACCATTTGCTAACAAATTTGTGATATTGTGATAGATTTGGTGTGGGAATAGGGGCCAAAAATTTCAAATTCACGCGATCATGTGTTTTTTTTTGTGATCACACTATTAATTAACAAAATTCTCAATTCACAAGTCGTCACATTCACAAAAACTAGGAGGGTGACTTGAAGAAGACCGGGAGGCTCGGTGAGATTTGCTCGTCGAAATACGTTTGTTGTCCGTTGGGACCTGGAGGGATACATAAGAAACCTGGAGGGTAGCGGCCCTGGCAGTCCCGCTTCGTTGCTTGGCGAGCTCCCAAGTACCTATATATAGGGCCCGTAGGGACCCCATTTTGTTCGCAATTCTATCTTCTGAGTTCTGACTTGCACAGGTATCCAACCAAAGAGTCCTCACAAGGAACAAAGAAAGCTACGGCTTAAAGTTTAGCTTAATTTCATAAGCTCTTTTACATTTTGTTTTAAGTTGGTACACCTTTTTTTAATATTGTTTTTTGTAGTTTTAAAAGTAGACTGATCTTGCTTTTCACGTCGGCATCGGTCCTAATATTGGACTAGAAGTGTCGTTGTGAAACGCTAGACCAGCCAGCACTGTTTTATAACATGTCGATTGTGTTCACTTTGGCATCGATTCTATTTTGGATCGGAAGTGTCGTTTTTGAACATAGTTGGTTATGTTCAATTTATAGGTAGTTCTATTAACCTTGTTTTCGGCATCAATTCTATTATTGGACTGGGAGTGTTGTTGTACAAGCTAATAGACTTTTTTCTGTGTTTTATGAGTGATGTACGTGCTAATAGGCTACTTCAATGTTTCTTTCGGTATCAATCCTACTACTGGACTGGAGGTGTCGTTAGATTCATCGAATGATGCCCTTGCTTTTTAGGATAGTTTGGTGTTTCTTTTGGCATCAGCTCTACCATTGGACTGGAGGTATCGTTAGATTCATCGAATGATGCATTGCTTTTTAGACTGATTGCAGTGTTGCTATCGGCATCAACCCTATCATTGGGTTAAAGGTGTTGTTAGTTGCATTGAATGATGCCCTTGCTTTTAGGCTAGTTTAGTGTTTCTTTTGGCATCAACTCTACCATTGGGCTAGAGGTGTCGTTAGTTTCATCAAACGATGCCCTGCTTTTTTTAGGCTTAGTTCGGTGTTGCTATCAGCATCAACCCTACTATTGGGTTGGAGGTGTTAGTTGCATTGAATGATGCCCTTTCTTGTTGGGTTAGTTTAGTGTTGGTCTCAGCATCAACCCTAATACTGGGTTGGAGGTGTCGTCACTCTCATTGAATGATTGCCTACTCTTTAAGCTAGTGTTGGTCGTCAATTTCAATGCATGATGCATATATTTGTTATAAAACCTAAAGTTATGTTGTCTTTAAAAATTATAAAATATGTGTTGATTTAGCAGACATGGATCCTGTGGAAATGAAGGAGTTAAAAACCAAGATCAGATCTCTGTTGGTCACGTGTATATGTACACTGACCATGGAGGAGATCACCTTTTTATTGGAGAGTGAGACACATAGAGATCGTTTCTTTGATATGATAATTGAAGCTGTTCAGGCACACTTCTCAGCTGTAGAAGCAAAGGCTATCCGTAGGCTAATAGATAGTATTGTGGGCAATATGGCACAATGCTTAAGAGACTTGGGTGTTGATGCACTAGCGGATGCAGATCTAGCCAAGCTACAACATTGGACTAATATATGGCATGTAGAGGGGTCAAAATCGAAAGAGCATGCAATATTGATGCTCAAGATGTGCATAGCCACAAAGCTAAAACCATTTTTTATTCAACAGCATCCTCTCAAGATACAATAGGTGCAAGATCAGATTCAGAAACTAGGACGGACCATTTATTATGCACCCGCTTTATGTCTTAGTGTGCCATTGGTGTTTACCTCACACCCGAAGCTATCAAACGTGGTCAAAAGCTTGGGAAAGGATGCTATGGAGTTGTGTCAAAGTGCACAATCGACGGAGTCACTTGGTTGCCACTAGAAGTGCAGTATATGGTCAAAGACTTCAAAGGAAATGCTGCAGAGAGCCGCCAATCTTTCGCTCTAGAGACATGCATGCAATTGTTCTAGAGGGGCATCGTTAGACGCATTGCACAAACACACCAAGAGCCAATCTCTTACAACACCTCATCAATATTGCTAAATTGTCAAAAAGCACTAGTCATCTCAATAAGAAGGTGAAAAAAGTAGTAGAATTTATAACTCAACCTCTTACAAGACCTCATCAATACTCCTTAATTGTCCACAAGCACTAGTCAGATCAATAAGAAGGTGAAAAAGGAAGTAGAATTTATACCTCTGTTCAATTATGTTGATTTGGGTTGATGTAAGGGTTGAAGGCTCCCTCTTAAAGCTTGTAAAAGCTAGAAAATGGTTGTCCATCTACTCTCATGCTTACTTGATCTTTCTTGTTTTCCTTAATACAATCATCCCACATAACGTTGGAATTGCCAAAAAAAAAAGACAAGATGCCTTAACACCAAGCATCAATTCAACTATGACTAGGGTAAAGGGCCCAATAGAAAGCAGTCCCTCGAAAGGAGGACACAACTTGCCCGTGCATAAGTACACATGTACCTAGAAAAGGACAAAAAAGCTCGAGTGGTTGGGTGGTTTACAATACATTTTGGCCGTCAAATGAAGGGTTCAAACCTCCACGGCGCAATGGTCGTCTTTTTGCTCCTTTGTGGTTCGCTTTCCACCTCAATTTTTGATAGAAGCAGTTCACGTTTTGAAGCCATTCTATGTCTATGTTTCTCTATCAACATTGAAATTTTTGCTATGTGTAGGTCTCGTGCTCTGTTTTCGAACGCACCTCTCTAAGTAGTCACCGCCAAAGAATTTGTCAGCATAAACCCACTTGGTTTCTTAGAGATTTTTTGAATTTTTTACTATAATATGGTAAAACTTGTGGGGTCTCTTCAAGACGAGCTAAAAGTAAGTGGGTTTTTTTAATTCATCACCGATGGAAGAAATCTAATTATATACTAGTACGGCCGGCCGCCTTCAGTGGCCTCTCTCTTTTTTTCTCTCTTCCTCTTTATCGCGTGCACATGGGCTTCTCTCAGTTTTGGAGTTTAGCCTTCATGTCGAAGATTTGACACGTGTAAACGGCTCCCCCTTCCGCCATATTATGTTAGTTTAGATGAAAGGGCTCTCTCTTCCTCTTCCAACATTGCCAAGGGGGTTTCCAACATGGCGCTTGGCACACTCACTTTGAGCAACAGACTTGTCGGACTACCAATCGGGCGCCCTTCAGTTGCAAGTGCACATGCAATTTTTGGGAAGCTCCTTGAAAAACAAGGGTCTTCCCACTACTCATAGCACAAATCGGCCTGTCAAGCAACATCAAAATTCAAGAGCCCTTAGGGGCTTTCACACTCTATCAATTGAACTACCGATGTCTGTTGTTATAGGTTTCTCTTCGTACGTGTTGCCGCTTGCAATTGTTGTTGATCTAGCCCACTATTAAACGACTTTCCTTGACGATGTTAATGCCCTCACATGCAACACGTTCCTTTCATAAAGGACCACAACTTGCAGCATTGGAGCTTGCTGAACATCCCTCCACTGTCATTTGATGGTCCTGCTGTTGTAATTCAAACTTATTGCCTCGTCAACTCCACGTGAGCAATAAGAGCTTCAAAGAGCCACAATCGCTTATCTGCACCTCTTCACAACTTAGGCACTTGGGACTTTAAAATAACCATGCAATGATAATCAATCGCTTGTAATTAATTACATTATGTATCTCAATGTCTTCTCTCTCTCTCTCTCTCTCTCTCTCTCTCTCTCTCTCTCTCTCTCTCTCTCTACACAATCATGTGTGTGTGTGTGTGTGTGTGTGAGCACCATGGACCTCTCTCTAAACTTCACATGGTATCACAGCCAAAATGGCCCTGCCACCACTGCGCTACCATAACTCCATTGCGCACTATCACAGTCATCACCTTTGTTTTCCACCTCTTGCTCAACAACACATCACTCACATTATGGAAGCCCCTATCAGGGATTTCATTCACGTCTTCATGTGAAGTGCAAAGTGGTAATAACTCATATTATTAACACTCCATGAGAGTGTTAATAACATCAAATTCACAAGCACCTCCTAAAACCGGCCCTTCCTGTTAGCCAGGCGATCTTTTAGGTTAACCCGACATGCAAGTTGTTAAGCTCGCCGGCGCGGGCTCGGCTATATCCTCCTCTTGCCCCCATTTCTGGAGGTGGCTATATAAACGATGTCTCATCCTTGCATCCGTCTATTTTGGCACACTTATTGGCTTATTTGAGGTCTTGGTTTTCATTCAAGTAGCTTTCCTATATTTTTTAACAACACAAATAGTTACAACTAACTTTCGCTTGGGTGTCTATCCGCCTCGAAACAGGTTTGGGTAGGGAGCATCCTTGCGGAGGGTATAGGTGATGCAAGTGCTTGGGACTCATTTCTATGGTGGAATGGAGCGCTCCTTATCACTACACCTACGTATTGTTTGTTACGTGTAGTTACCTCCCTTGTGTGTCTATCCACCTGGAAACAGGTTTGGGTAGGGAGCATCCTTGCGGAGGGTATAAGTGGTTGCAAGTTCTTGGGGCTCATTTTTGGCTTTATGTTTATATGTATATTATTTTACTTTATTATACAATTGTTTAATTAAATATTATTTCTCAAAATATTTTTACGATTGTATGAATGTATAGATGGCTTGTGAACTTGTCATGGATGCCAATGCTTGCTCTCAAAACATCAATGCAGCTACTTCTAGTTGCCCATCGACTGGTGGTGAAGTATCAAACAATGGAGCTTCCAATAAAGGGAAGCGCAAAGCCATCGGTGGTAAGGTGCCAGGGCCTGAGTGGCAATTTTCTAAGAATGTAAGATCATTTATAGATTGGCGTTGCGAATTATGTGGCAAGGAAAAATCAGGAGGTGCACCTCGTATTAAGGAACACTTCCTTGGATCAAGGAATGGAACAACTAATAGGTCTAATGGAGACATATGTAATGGTGTAGGTCATGAGAGCGCCACAAAACGTTTGAGAGAGTTGTTAGGAGGTGTATCCAATGCAAGGCGACCTAGAGTAACGACTCCAAGTCATTATGCTTCAAAGCACCAAGGCAGTGCTGCCTCAACACAAGGCGGACAAAATAGTGGTGCACCCTCCATGTCGACCAACACACACACACACACACACACACACACACACACACACACACAAAGAGTTAGCACTTAAGATGGATCGCTCGAGTACCGGTTTGAAATGCATAGAATGAGGCAAGTAAGTCTAGAGAAAATCTTTTGATCACCTGCTCTTGAAGAGGCACAATCTGCTCTTGCACAAGCTATCTATTTTACAGGGCGGTTCTATGTTGATGGTCGCACGAGAGTCATGGAAGCATGCATGGAAGAAGATTGGTGAGTATGGGGCTGGTTTTTCCCCTCCATCATATCATCAAATGCGGACAACATTCTTGGATAAATTCTTGGCGACACCTAAAAAGAAGTTGATAGATTGATCTTGAATCAGTTGATCAAACAGGATGCACTATAGTCAGTGATGGATGTTCAAATGTCCAACACAGGCCGCTGATTATTGTGATGATATTCAGTCCTCAAGGGGAGTGCTTTATTAGATCAGTTGATAGCTTGGGTGAGATAAAGTCAGGGAGCTATATAGCCGATATAATCACAGAAACAATTCATAAAGTTGGTGTCCAAAATGTAGTATAGGTAATAATGGACAATGCCAAAAATTGTAGAGCAGCAGTTTGTCTCTTGGAGGAGCGCTTTCCTAGCTTGTACACATTTGGTTGCAATGCACATAGCTTGAATCTTGCGTTGCAGGATTGGTATAAGAAAGAGGACATTGATTGGTTCAAAATCATTATAGATAATGCAAGGAAGGTGGCGAAGTTTGCTTATTGGCGGCAATTGCAAGGGAGAGAGACTCTATTTTGGATAGCTTGAATTTATCTTTGTAAATTGTAAACATCTTAGCTTGAAGTGGGTTGCAATGACTCTTATGATCCTTGTATAAATCTCCCTTGCAATGAACATTGAAGCCTTGTAAAACTTGTTGTGACTTTTGGAATGTTGGTAAATTGGTCCCTGAAGGTCTCATAGTCTTCCTTGGTGCATAAAGTAATGTTATAAATTCAAAGTGCATAAAGTTTTCCATTGGAATTGCAAACAAAATTTATGATACTTTTTTAATTCGTAAATGACAATGCTCAGACTACCATCTTAAATGGAAATAATATAAAAGTTGTGGTAAATCACTTGGTCCACGGGCCACAAGCCACAAAAAAAGGGTTTGCATTACATTCAATTGCTCTGCACCTCAATGAAGTGTTAACCTACAATGCTATCTGTGTTTATATCATTGCTCCGCAATACCCTTCGTTGCCCGAGTACGAGGAAAATCATCCACCTCAAGGTTCGCATTCAATTCAAGCAAAGAACATCAACCAAGATCACAGAACTCAAGTTCTTCGAATGTCACCTCTTCCCCTTGCTCCTGGTCATCTTCATTCATATCCACAGTCCAACGTGGTCTATCTTCTGCATACCTTTTTGATTGAATATTGCTAAGTAGCTTGTGATTTCAATATAGGTAAACCAATTTCTTGGCCCGGTCACTGAGAATCCGATTACGAATAGTCGAGTGTACATAACTGTACATACTTCAGTTTCTCTCGGAACTTGAATTGGCAGCACATTGTGAAAGAACCCTAACGGCCAATTGACAAAATGTAGGTGCCGAAGCACCATTCATGAGCCACCATCTCCATGTTGGTTGTTTCGATGCAAGGTATTGCACAACCTCCAAATTGAAAAGGCCATCCTTTACCGTGTACTTTGTCGGGTTGGTGACTGCTTGGGCTTGATCATCTGGATTGCTGTAGAAATTACTTACCACATCATATAAGTCTTCAATCACCTCCTCATCTAAATTATCACAATCCATGTTCCAGTACTCTGGATCAAGCAGAAAAGCAACACTATGTAGTGGGTTATGTGCACTAACCCATTGAGCATGTACATACTTATTTAAGATATCTCTTTTAGCCTTATTAAAAGGTGCTCTCTAGGGCTTGATCAAACAATTTTTTGGCTTTGAAGGAGAGTTCAAGCTCTCCTTAACATTATATCAGCCCATGTACACCTTCCCTATATTGGGTAACTTTAGATCAAACTGATGCAAAGATATCGTCAAAGGCCTCATCACCAAGTATGTGTCCCCAACATCAGACCAAAAGTGTTTATCATCAATAAGTACTTTCACGGATCAAACCTTTGTTTTTACTCGTACTGGTTGCTTTGCTTCCCACTCATAGAAGCCTGCACAAACAAATGTCTCCAAAACAACATTTTTATTTTGCAAAAGACTCTCCATAGTGTAGAAAGTGCAAAATCTGGTTTCATATGGAAACTTCAATATTGTGGACATACGTTGTCGGTACATGTCTAGCACACGTTGTCTCTTCAAAATGTTCTGCATGAGACATGGCAAATGATACATGTGGCCACAAGCTATTCTGTAGTGTCCACTCCAACTATGGAAAAAGTGTCCATAAAGTGAGCAAGGGCCAACTGCATCCTCAGTGTGAGCTGGAAGTAGCCGCAATGTGTTAGGATGCTCAATCATTGTCATGATCGATTTCTATTGAATCCGTTCCTCCATTTCATGGAGTTCATGCCTGAGCAGCTTGATATCTCTCTGTAACTCTTTTTTATTGCTTGAGTCCCCTTCCCCCGTCATCTGTGTAGAGGCACGAAGCTGTGTTTGCAATTCCTCCACAGCATCATGTGTTTGCATAGCAGAGCCAACCAATGCATATCTTAGCTCCTCTCGTGATATTGTGACTGTCTCACTACTTCGAATATCCACTATGCTCTATTGGGGGCTCTGCTGCTGAAATCTACTGGCTCATTCTGAACAAATTGGACGTACAACATCTTTGCAAACCACAAGGGACAATCTATGTGGTTTAGTGTACTCCCTGTGCATGCAAGGTATATAGCTTCGGCATGTGTGCATATGGCTGGCACAACACACTTATCCAATTCCATCTTCCTTTGTGGATAGAGAAGTCAGACACATTTGGCCATGCTTCCTTGACCATCTCTGTGGTGACGTCTTTGTTGATGTCTTTCGATTGTTTGCCATTCGCCAGCGCCCACTCACTCGTCCTTGCGGTAACTCTCGATTGGTCATTTGGGCCAGTTGCATCAGCAAATACTTGTCACAAACACATTTACACTATCTCAATGTGCAATAGAACTTAAGTTTGCATCAAAGATACAATTGCAAATCCACTAGTACACCTTGGTTTAAGTTATCACAGCACACCACATTCTGTATTAGTCACTTTGCACCATGACTTTATTTGCGAATACAGTGTCCAGATTTCAACTAAAACTATAACAACACACCACATTCTCCATCGATCGCTTTGCACCATGATGCCATTATTATAAGAAGAATTTACTTGCTAATAGATTGCCAGATTGCAATAGAAAATATTACAATACACCACATTATGTATTAATCACTTTGCTCCATCATTACAAAAAGACTTTACTTTTGAATACAGATTCACAAATTCAACAGAAAATATCACCACATTGTGTATTAATCGCTTTGCCCCATGACTACATCATTATAAAATGGTACAATTTAACTCAATGGTCCATGAATATACAAAAAGCTCCATTTACATATGTCAGATAATCCAAAAGAGACCACTGTTTACAAAGGTGATCGGAGTAAACTAAAATCTAGGCATCATCTCACTAAGCGGATGCAAACACATCTCCAAGTTGAGGTCTAACATATCTAAATGCTCACTTATATTCTACAACGTCTTTCTCTGCCTAGGTGGTTGTTGTAAGTAGTTTTCCCACATTATAGAGGCAATCATGCCGCAATCAATTTGCTTTTTCTTTTGCCATGGCACATTGTAATGCTCTAAAAAATCTTTGCACCAACCACATAGTTGCTCAATGCAGAAAGCAACTGCATAAATGTTTGTGGCTTTTGAATACGGACAAGTAGCTTTTGGGTTGCAAAGCTCGTGGGCCCTCCAAGGACGTAGGGCATGCTTTGTGGGGTCTTTGATGTCGGTTGCCCGCTTCTCAATGCCAACCCCCAATCAATGACACCCACACGTGGCACACCTTCCTTAGTGAAGTCAGTTATGATGTTCCATGGGTGAAAGTTAGTGTATAATTCCTTTGTTGTGTGCATGTGCCATGGTCTTCACCAGAGCATCCATAAAAAAAGGTGCCCAATTGAGCATATGCTTGCACATCTCTAACTCTTGCTCTGTGGTGGGAGGGCATCTAGGATCTTCTTTTTGAGCAATCAATATGTTAGAAAATTTTCCTTTGGGTGGTGGAACACACTCTAACATGTCATCCAAATCCATTCCATTGAAGTGAGGAAAAACAAGGGAGGTCTGTCCATGCCCCAAAAAATGCACAGCTTAATGTCCAAACTTGATCTCATTTGCTGTAGCCTGAGCATATAGAGCAGCTGGCCCAAGTTGGCGGCAATATATTGAATCCTATCATGCAGCCAGAGGGGGAGACTAATGAAAGTGGCCCACACTAGACATGAGCGCATAATCTCTTCATCGGGGAAAAACTCCAAGGTCCACAACATGACATATGCGAATGATGAGGCGTCCCAATCTCCTCATCTTATGACCATATCTTGAACCACTTGCTCCCAGAGACAGGAAGCAACATAGAACCCCTTGCCTAACATTGTAAAGTGTTGCACCTCATCCCTATTGTACAATATAGCTGCCCAATCCCAAAGACCTTGGGTTGTCAATTTTTTGCCCATGAAATAGGTCACGATAGATTTTGCACAGCATGCCTTCAAGCTTTGTAGAGCATCGTCAGAATTAAAGTCTATTTAAATCGAGGCGCCATCACCACCTTTGTTTTGATTGAACACATTAAGACCATGCAAAAGCTCTTCTACTAATGTTCACTCACCCAGCGGGGCCGGGTTGTTCATGGGTTCTTGCATAGGAACAGTGGTCAGTACCATGCTTTTTGCCCTCTGAAAGGAAGACAAAGTCCGCATTGGAGGAGTCTATTGCACCCAAGACTAGAAACGGCTCGTGGAGAATGGGTTTAGGGAAATGTCCTCTTGATATGGGGAGTTGATGAACTCCTTCAATGCTCGTAAACAATGTGTATGAGATTATGATCATGCCTCTTTAAGATACAAATGACCATTAACAACAAGTAAAAAACAAAAAATATGCCTAGAATTTGGGATAAATAGTGTAAAAATAATAAAAAGTAGAACAAGTATTTATATTTTCTTTTGGAAAAAACATAAATAGAAATTGTATATGGTTTAGAAATTGAATTTTTGCAAACACCAAAACTCTCTCTCTCTCTCTCTCTCTCTCTCTCTCTCTCTCTAACATGGTATGAGAGCGTTGCAGATTGTTTATGACTTATTAGGATTATTATTATCTAGTTGGCCTCATCATTAGTACTAATCCTCTATTTAAGCATCATCTTCACAAATTCTCTTCTCTACGTTATAAGTCATTCCATTTTATCATCATCATTGGAGATGATGATTGATGCTCCATGATGATGAAAGATGGTAGCTAGAAAGGTTTGTCAAGTTTGTGACAAATCCTTCTTTAACAATTTCATCTCCTTCATCGGTAGATAGCCAACCTCAACCACAATGAGTGGCAATTATTTGGCTACATAGGGTAAGTGTAGCAATGAAAAGACGGGTCCCTCTTTAGGGCCCGTCCTACCTTGAAAATGTATATAGCTCCAATTTTAGCACAAGAGCACGTGCTGGTAGCTTGATTTACAAGGGATGAGGTGAAATCCTACCAGCAGCACAGCTGATGGAATGTTCAAGTCTTGCTGGCCAAATTTTCTCTAAATACCCACGCCCCCTCCCCCCTTAGAGCTTGTTCCACATGAGGTACCTGTTTTTGTTACACAGAAATGCAAAAGATGTTGGTGGTTGTTGTTTCTAGCAAGCTCATTGCCAGAACAATAGACCAATATTGAAGCTGCCAACTCCTGAGCACTATTAGGTTGCCCCTTGGAAACTAGGTGACTGAGAAGTTCAACATCCAAATCTGTAGCACAAGAGAAAATTTTAACGCTTTCATTTTTGGTAACTCAGAGCTCCACAGTGCAGAGAACTCAATAGACTTGGCATCCTACATCACATACTAGTTGGCTACTTTTGGCCACGCTTCCTACTAGGCTATTTTTATAGGTCAATTACAATTCACCTTTTGTGTTGATTCACACCAAATGCATATTTGGATGAGTTGTTTTCATAAACTCACGCCTAAGAGTTTTTGAAAATAGAAAATGCATAGAGTTATGATTCATCTCATGCATAGTAACCATAATAACTAACCAAATTTGGGTAAGTGTATGCTAAAATTGTGCACATGCTATCTTGTATGTGGACAATTTTTGTGTGTCCTCTACCTTTATTCTTTTGCTCACAATGAATGGAATACATGAAGTGTGTTCACACCATCATGCTTACTTGCACTGGAATGTGTGGAGTTTGCTTGCTCCAAACTTCCGCCATTGCCACAACCATATTAGCATACTATTATTTTGAAGCAGCTCTTTTTAATTTTGGCCATACTCACAATTGTGAGTAGAGATGTTATATTAACAGCACAAAGAATGTACAAAGAACCTCAAGCACAACACGAGCCTTGAAGTGACAAGTTTTCCAGTAAGGGGTCGAATAATATTGTAGGAAACCTTGAATTTTCCTTAGCCTACTGCTTGTGCCATAGCCTCTAGTGCCGTAATATTCCCTATGGGCCAAGACCTCAGGAGGTGATACATCTTAAGGCATGCTGCCATTCTTTGGTTTGCATAGCGATGGGTGGTTGAATATTGGATTGTAATGTATGTTTTACATGAACCTGTGGTACTTAGCAAGTACATAAATTTATTTCAAATATACACCTTTACACATGCCTGCCTAGCAAAAGCATCCTTCCTTGTGCAACATCGAGTCTTTCTAAACACCATTCAGTAAAGAAGGGCCTATCGTGTAACTTGCCTAGAGCTACAAAATTTTTGCCATGCATCTACAAGGAAACATGAAAGGAAGGGTGGCAAGGGTTGCAATTTTCATCCTTGCATGTTGAAGGGCCTGCATGGAAACTTCTAGGATTGTGTGCAAGCAGATGCAATTATGTACACATAGGCATGTGCAGATGCACACATACACTTGGCAATATATATGTTGGTGGCTAGTACATAAATAAATGCTTGCTAGCAAATGATATAGAGACACACATATACATACGTACATACATATGGACTCATATATGCATAATTAGAGAGAGAGAGAGATAGAGAGAGAAGCTCATCACCATTGGTCAACCTGAACTTTCATTGTTTGTGTGAAAGGTGGCCTCAAGGCAATGCATTGAGCTCATGATTTGATAAGGACTTACATAAATCTTGGTGCAAAAGTATGGAACATTGCAAGAAAATAATAAAATAGATAGAACACTTAGCACAAGACCACATAGCAAGGGACAAATGTTGTTTTGAATCTTTAAATATGACAACACTCTCTAGAGAGATGCAAGGAATGCTTAAAATTACACATATACCAGTGTAGCAAACATGATCAAGATAAAGCTAAGCAAGAAGCTTGATTATTCCCAGTAATTATCATTTTATTATCCTCTTCTCCTTGCTTCCCTTTGAAAAGTTCACTCTGCACATCAAAAATGTCAACCTTTTTCTTTTTAATCCATTCTTATTTGTTATCAACCCAAGAGGACAGGCACCACTCACACATGCTATACTTCCTTTCAAGTTGGCATCAAATCTAGATAGCTGCAATGGTGCTCGAACGCTCGGGGTTGAGGATAGTAATCAATTTAGCTCTCTTTCAATGCCAAAAATTTCTTAATCGCACAGTTTTTCTTCTACCATCGTAGCAATACTCACAAATCCCTATATGTAAGTTTCCCGGTTAAAAATGACAAATTTTGATTACAGTTACCATTGCCATTTAGTTCTCAAGGTCAAAATTAGGGCACTGTAATTATAGTCTTGATAGCTAACTTAGTTTTTTGTGTAATCCAGGTTATTGGATGAGCTCGCCCTCAAAAATAATGGTTGACAATTTTCCTTATTTTTTGATTTTTTGGTGCCGGGCTTCTCCTTTATTTTTTTTGGTGGCAAAACTCACAATTGTGAGTAGATTATATTAATATAGCAAAACAATTACAAGTTCCTGGCCTGCTCGTATCGAGCCATGAGAGCTCCCTAGGGCCAAGAATCAATACCTTTTTTATTGCAACTCAAATGACTATACCACGGTGAAAAGCATTAGAAAACTCGCGATCATTGATCAGAACTAGCTCACACTCAAACAAAAGTTATGCACTTTCTATTTGGACACATATCCTTTTTTAAATGGGCACAATGTGGGGCACTAAAAAGGCACTATGGCCAACTCATACCAATGTCAAAGTCCAACCTGTCAATGTCCATTTGTGCTTGGCTTACCAAATGGAGCTTTCATTGCCTCCAAAGGCATACACACACACACACACACACACACACACACACACACACACACACTCTCTCTCTCTCTTGAGATAGTCATCCTATCGCAATACAAGCATGTTGTACTCCTCTTTTCGACAGCTACAATGTCCACTTCTCAATCCTCCAATGAGGTGCATGGTAAGAGGAGCACACTGATTTCACAAAAACAAGAGTGCAAAAAGCTAGAGATCAAGAGCAATCACCCACATCTAAATTCTTCATATATAGTGTTACAAGCTATGCTCAAGAGATGTTTGTTCTAAAACCTTTGAAAACCACTATATAGAGAATTTTAGAAAACCACCATATAGAGCATTTGTTATAAAACTTAGCAATCCTGAAGTCGCGGAGCGGAGCGTGGATCGACTCACACACACACACACAGATACACAGAGAGCTTACACAGTACACAGAGAATCATTTGAAGAGTTATCTCCCAAAACCTTTATTATCCATAAAAGTATAAGTGAGTATATACAAAGAGTTAGTGATAAGTGAGCTAGGCGAGTGGCCGACCATATTCGTATAAGAGACCACTTGGGATTAAATCTCAAGTGACCATATGCGTATAAGAGGCCACTTGGGCTCTGATACCAATTGAAGTTGCGGAGCGGAGCGTGGATCGACTCACACAGTACACAGAGAATCGTTTGAAGGGTTATCTCCCAAAACCTTTATTATCCACAAAAGTATAAGTGAGTATATACAAAGAGTTAGTGATAAGTGAGTTAGGCGGGCGGTCGGACATATCCGTATAAGCCACTTGGGCTTTAATCCCAACAAATCCACTATATTAAAACATTTAGAGTAGATTGCCTATATATGAGGAATATAAAATATTTTCTCTAATTATTGTAGTTTTTTGCACCTCTTAATTTGAAGATGGGATTACATTAGACCTAGGATTATTTTAACACTGGTCACAAGTACATTACTAATATTGTAGTAAACATTCATGGAAGAAATGCGCTTTGTTTTAGACTGCTAGGAGAACGCTACACATTTTCGTAGTAAACCCGACATCTCTTACACATCAAGGCACAAACTTCTCCATCTGTTTAGCTACTAATCTATCGATGCTCATCAGTAGAAGAGATGGTTTTACCACAAGTATCATTGGCCGCGCTTTCTTGATGAGGCTAGTACATGGCCCCCAACATTATTCTAGACTCCAGTCCTTGCATCTATATCCCCTCTTGGACCCTCCTCTCAATCAATGTGTCCCCATGCATTAAAGCAAAAGAAAAAGCAAAGAACTCTTTGTAGTTTTGTGCGTTGGGTGGCAAGGGAAACTTCTTTCTTAGAAAATTCATGGTATACATTGGAATCTTTATCTCTAGGCTTTAGAATACCTGTTGGCGAAAAAAGAACGAGGGCACATAGATTCGTGGGGAATATTCTCCTAAAGAATTTATAGCACAATCCCAAATGTGCCACAAGTACCTTAGGTGGAAGGAAACGGGCTTGTCTCAAAAGATGGAAAGGTATGCTCTTTTGATGCATTTCAAGGCTAAAGTAACTTTCAAAGTTTCAGAATACCTTTTTAAGCTTTTCTTTTTGGGGGAGGGATGGGTGTCACATGCAACTAGCTTTCTTTGTTTGTGAGTGTGTGTGAGTGTGTGTGTGTGTATATGTAGGTTAAGCGTGCATGCATGGGAAAACCATTTCCCATCACCCTATCATCCTCGATACGAACACACACACACACACACACACACACATGCCTTTGCCTTTCTCCAAAAGTCAAAATCCTAACCATTCTAACTTGATTTCACATTTCATTGGGTAGAATCACAGCAAATTCCCTCGTGATCTTTTGCATTGCTAAGAAATGAGATATAAACTCGCAACCGTGCGAGTAGAAGCCTATCACTGCGCTAACCATCCCAGAGCCACGAGCATGTTGTTAGCACTGTAACCTCTTCAATTAAAAAAAAAACCAGACACGTCACTCGATTGCTCAGCCACCCTCGATACCGTGTGTCCACACCTACCTCCCCTCCGGGCCTCATGCACTATATTGCTCATGCATGCCACTTGCCCCGCCATGTCCACCATCTGGCAACATATCCATTTTTGCTATTAAATCCCAAAATGAGTAACTTCTGAGATTCACTCTAATAAGTTGCAAAAATTCCCAAATTACCCCAAACGTTTTGTCATAAATTCCCAAAATGTCTTTAAAATTTTCCAAAATTTTCAAAATACCCCTGGTTGTGAGACATTTTGTCATAAATTCCCAAAATGACCATCAAATTTTCCAAAATTCCCTAAATATCCCTAGTTGTGAGATCGATTTCTGCAAAGATTAAAAAAAATTGTAGCTTTTCATAAGAAGATTGATTGTCTATCAATACAAGATGCTAAAACTAGAATTTGAGTTGGATGTGCAGGCTTTGGAGATGAGTCGCTTCAGCAGTTCCATATAGGTACCAACCATTAGCTACTATATGAACTATAAGGAAGTAACTTTCACCTAGCTACCAACTATGTGAAAGCTAGCTATAAGACCCCACCATATGGTAGCTACCACCCATCGTGTGATAGCAAGTGAGACCATCTATGAAGAAGCAATTATACATAGCTACTACTATATAACACAGCCATAGCAGACACTTCCATACCCACAAGTTCTTAGTAGCTAGCTAGCAGCTAGGCCTTGCTAAGTGGTAGCTACTAGATGAAGGTAGTTGTTCCACAGTGTACACTTCAAACATGGATTTGCATACAATTCAATAGCAGCATAAGAAATTCTCCATAGAAGCCCTGCTAACTATAAAATGTATTCCAACATGAAGCTAAATCTATGGCTGCCCACCTTAGGAGAAAAAATATATGAATCTATGAACAAGGAATTGCTAGAAAGGAAAAATGCAGTAAGATCAACGAGCAAAAGCTAAAGTGAAGCAATCGGCACAAGCCCTCACTGGTGAGTTGGCCTTTCTCATAAACATCGTCTGAATGAATAAATCCCTAGGCTCAAAGTCCAACGAAATATAGCTACACCCTGCTTTCAATTGGAGCACAAGACCAATAGAGAAATTCACTTGAACACTTTATAGCTGGTGCAAAAATAGGATACTTCATTCATCACATATAGTAGGTCAAGAAACTCTACATATCAAAGGGAGTGTTGCTGTAAACAACCTCATATACATCAGGGGACATCCTAAACCATTCACGATTAATTTTCTCCATGGGAAACTTGATAGCTTTCCCAAGGTGGGATAACAAGTAGACATCACTCTTTTTGCATAAGAGCTTGTATCCATGAGGATTTCATGTGTGTAGCTCATACCAAACTCCCTTCACCACATAAGTCCCTTGCCTGCATTGATTGGACCTTGTTATCATCTATGGGAGTCTCCACACGGGTTTTCTTTCCTATGAACCCCAACAAATAGAATTACACAAGCTCTTTATTGTCAAGAGGTGCCACAATAGCTAAATTGTCCTCAATATGTAGTACATTTGTTAGGTTCATAAGTTGAATTTTCTTTTTCTTCCTCATCGAATTCATTCGTAGGCTTGAGGGTTATGTACTCCCAAGATGCCACATGCGCTGAATTGGAGCACCTCCTCCACAATCCTTGCATGCATGCACTGCACAAGCATGATAGTGTCTTGCATTTTAGATCTCTCCCATTTGTTAACAAATAGCGTGACGTGCAATGGACGCTCCATGAATAGGGATAGCCTTAAAATCCTACCACTTGCTTTGATCAATATCATCTCTTTTTATCTCCCAAAAAACTCATGAAACTAGCGTGACCTTTGATGGATATGATGCTTCAACGCCTGTGGACATCGTCTCCCTCAAGAATGCCATGACTTTGCCTGCACGTCGGAGTTCAAATCCATTTGGCTTTAGTGGCTCATGAGTGAGATGATGTTTGATGATAGCCCCTGCTCCATCGTGCTCACCTTTTCCATGACCTAACCCTTAAAAATTCCAATTTATTTTGATACCGATCAATGTACCATACCTAGAAACAAAGTAAAATGGTCTCCTAGCTTTGAATTGGAAAGCCGCACCATCTCGTCACACCATTCATAATGTAGCATGAAATAATGCTGAACAAAAGGGTATCATGAGTCTTGTCATCTGATATATAAAAGTGATAGTATTTTAGACCACCTTTGCAGCACAAACATACGTAATTTGGGCAAATATTGTAATTTGGTTAGAGTACCAATGAATTTTTTGAATCTCATTCTACTCTTTGAACATGTAATTTTCTACAAAGTCCACTAGCAATAATACCATAGTTTCTAAAAAATTCAAAGGCTCTCTTTAAATTGCTTAGCCTGCCATCTGTACAAAAAAATATGGTGGATATATTTCTTCAAGTGACTCTAAAGAAAACCACAATCCTCTTTGTTGTTTATATTCTTCAAAGAAAAGACTTTCCTCTTCTTCTTTTTACCTGCATTTGTGTGCCCAACCTCAATGTCCTTAAATAGCTTGACTATCATGACACATTCCATCGTTGATTTGTCCCTCATGCATGTTGGTATCTTTGACACCCAGATCTTCTTAATATAATGACATAGAGTGGAAAAGTGATGAATCTTGAGACCAAACCACTCATGCTACTAGATTCCACAATTAGAGTAATCTCCCATTAAACATATAAATTTGTGATAGTTGGCACCTTCAAGCCTCGGACACACAATAGATTCCCATATAACCCATCCATCTGAGCACAACATAACCAAAAAATAAAAATGACACACCCAATTTCTGTCATGCACTTGAATTAACCTTCATCTACATGTATGTATAATACTTTTGGTACCCACCACACTTCAAAATAACATCACTTAAGTACACAAAGCTAGGAGTTTGCATGCACCTCATACAAATCATGAGCAACTACTTGATAGATAGCTACCCTTCTTCAAACTAGGCTGACTTAAAGCTCTTCTTCAAGTTGCTTCCCTATGAGGTGGCTAGGTGAAGGATTAGAGAAAGTATCGATGTTTGGTACCTAACACCATGTGTCACCCGACTCAATGCAAGTAAAGTGGTAACTACCCATCTAGTAGCTACCCTTTTTTTATGAGCCTATCTGATAACTACCTACATGGGAGACCTATCTATGTTATAGATCTGGTACTAACCTATGTGGTAGCTACCTTTCTGGTTGCTATATTTCTATTAGTTACCTATCCAGTAGCTACTTACACGGGAGACCTATCTGTAGGTACCTATCCGGCAGTTACCTATCTAGTAGCTACCTAGTAGTATTGGCATTCAAGGGTTGTTGATTATTTAGGGATTCATTATATGGTAGCCACCTCCTAGGGGTCCACTTGTAAGTGATTTTATTTCTTAGTGAGGTAGCTACCTATCTATTGGCTACATCACTTCAAATTACACTCGCTTACAAGTTGATCCATAGAGGAAGCTACCATACAAGAAAGCTAGCAAGTGATTGTAATTTAAATTGAGGTAGACACTGAATAGGTAGCTACCATATAAGGAAGCTACCAAGGGATTGGTTACATAACAAGCACGGAAGAAACTAGCCAAAAAGCTAGCTGCCTCACTTTAGACCAGGACCAATTACAAGTTCGACCCCAGGGGTAGCTACCATATAAAGAAGCCAGAAAAGGGTTACATACCATACAAGCAAGTAAGAAATCATCCAAAAGGCTAGCTACCCAAGTGATAGTTGTAGTGCTATGGAAAAGGGTATACATCCTTGTAATTTGGTGACACACGTGTATTGTCTCTCTAGAAGGAGATCATCAATTTCTTGATCTCATAAGTGATTGCATCGTTTGTGCAAGTTTGTCACTCCCATAAATCCAATGGTAAGGAATATTTTCTCAATTTCAGTCTAGCTACATAAAAAATTTCTCAATGCATCCCAAAAAATTTCAAAGCAGTATAAAGGTTTGGTTGAGGACTCTCATGGCCATCAAGATAGATTCCCTTTTCAAAAAAAATTCCTTCTTGTTTTGGGGTTTCTTGATGGTGGTAAGAGTGTCCCTCAAGCCCACCAGCACTGCATCATCCCATTTCTCAATGTTGAACCCATGCATCACATACCATTCAATACATCCTTGATGATGGATTCCTTTGTCTCCTTGTCAAGGTCTTTTGTGTGTTGTTTTAAGCATGTAACAATAAGCTTTGATATAGCTTGAACTCATGCAGGATGGACATAGGTTGTGAGCTTTCTTCAACTTGCCAGAAACACACTTTGTCATGAAGTAAAAAACGTCTTCTCTTTCAGAAACCTATATCTTTTTTTTTAAAATTACTTTTTTTAGCCCCTCTTGTACACATAATTTTGTAACTCTCTAAAAAAAAAATTATTAAAAAAAACTCCTTATGAACTCACATGATTACATATTTAGAGGTGAAACCCCTAGGGGTGGCCACAAAATGGGTAGAAGAAGTTTCCCTAAAAGATAAAAAAGTAGAAAGTGTAGCCAAGTTCTTATATTCTAATATCTTGACTAGAGATGTTTGAAAGTTGGTCTCTGATCACACTTCCTTAATCTAGTGGTAGCATAGCTGACGACCACATCATAGGAAATCTATTCCCTATCATTTGCAAGACGGATAGGCAAGTGAAAAGTTCAGACAAGGTCTTATTGTGGATTCTCATGAAAATAGTCTTAGAAAATAGAGATGATTGGGATGTCCCAAAGGAGTAGGTAATTCTAACTTTGTGGATTGTAGTAGTCCAACACAAGTCAATTCTTGAGAAACCCATCAAGCATAGGCAAGAGGAATTGCTTGAGCAAGAGAAAGATAGATTACAGAGTCCTTAAGTTGCTAAAGTTCTATAGAAGCATAGACAAGCTTGGGTGAATAGGCATATTAAGTTCAAGATTTTTAAGGAGGTGGAAAGTTTTATGATGATTTATATGATCGTAGCTTCTAATGATGCTAAAGATCCTGATCAAATGGATGACAGGTTCCAAGCCACAGGTTGTAGGACCTATGCTTGATGCATATAGATGTTGAAGATGATAGTAGTGTTGAAGTTGTGGCAAGTATTGATAAGTAAGATGTAATTTTTGGTGACTTGGTGGCCGCAATAAGTGTACGATTCGTGTGCTCTTCACTGCTTGCCTAATCTGCATGACTACATATGCTTCTAGCTGCTTTGCTATTGTGTTGCCGATAGTTGGAACAAGTCTTTGCTAAGTGCATTCACACATGAGTTTATGCAAGAGCTAATGAGGGAATTAAGAAAGGGACTAACCAAAATGCAACATGCAAAACACAATACACTTGCATATTAATCAAAGATATTAGGACATGCTCAAATAATAAGCCTATTGAAATGCTAATTACACAAATCAAACATAATTAATTGTCAACTAACTTGAGCAAGGGTAGTGGCACAAAGAATAACCCACAACTCAGAGTAACTGAGCAATACTTAAGTGGTTATTGAAGAGAGAGAATGTAAACACAAGGACTAATGTGACAATTAAGTATCTACTGGTGATTTCAAGGTAATAAGAACACTTAGGGCTCTAATACCAGTTGTAAGTTTAAGGGGGTTAGCAAGCATGGCATGGATGTTAGCATACTTAATTAGCACGCTAATTACTCAATGCAAGAGAGAGAGAGAGAGAGAGAGAGAGAGAGATATTGTGTAGACTCAATGATAACTTGATTATTAATAAACAAATAACATTTTTTTAGTGTACAAGAGAAAGCTACTTTATGTAGTAGCAGCAAGTGGCTAGGTGCACCTCTCAAGGGTTACATAGCATCTCTTTGAAAGGTCAAGGAATCAACCAAGTGGTCACATATAGCTCCTAGAAATATGAGAGGATATCTTGGACTCTTATGCAACTCACCATGCCAAGTGTACTAAAGATCTGCCCTCACATGCTCATATGATGACTGGATTGTTTTCTATAGAAGAGATGATTCCCACACGAACTGTCAATATAGGTCAAAGGCCACAATCCCAACATCCCTACTCAAAATGGAAGCTAGCACTCATGATCATGGAAGCTACCGCTCCTCCATTGGTGGCTATCCGGTAGCTACAAAGGCTGCACAAGATCTAGTCGCCACCTAAACCATGACCTACAAGAGCTAGAATCTACCAGCTTTGGTAGATACCAATTATGGTAGCAACTAGCTTTGCTATTAGCTCTAATAGCTACCACATTTAGTAGATAACATCTATAAAGAAACTAGAGCTAGTAGCTATCAAATTAAACCTAGTGGCTACCCGAGTTAAACCTAATACCTATTAGAGTCTAATTTTTAAGCTTTCAAACTTGAACCTTCAAGCTACCATGAACCTAGTGGCTGCCAAAACTAAAAATTATGTCTATCAAAGCTAAACCTACTAGCTCACCCTTTACCTTCAATTCAAATAGTGCTTGTTATTTGTGTTTACATGCTAACACACTATCTAAGCTCGAAGCTTAATAATGTTTCTTTCCAAGTTCATTGAATAATAAAAAACTTACTATGTAGGTAGAATTCTTCCTTGCTTTCAAAACAGAGTCATCCAGAGATTGAGATTCATCAAAGAGAGTTTGAGAAGCTAAAGCCTTATTTCATTCACAAACTTCAAGATTAATACACTTGTCATTGCATCGCTCATGTTCAAGTGTCTTTCTAAAAGGAAGCTATCAACCATATAAGCCATATATCTCAAGGTCTCCATTGGAAAGAGTGCATTAATCAATCTGCTATATGTGGTGCAGACGACATATGCAAAGCTCACACCAAAACATACTCAAGCTAATCAAACTATGGGAATCAATATAACACACATGATGATGGCAGTGTGACAAGGTACAAGGCAAGGTTTCTGACCAAGGGTTATGCACAAATGTATGGGATTGATTATGAGGAGACTTTCAACCTTATAGCTAAGATGTTTATCATTAGTGTTTTTAATGCATTGGTTGCAGCTTTAGGATGGGTGTTGAAACAAAATAGATATTATAAATGCTTTCTTGAATGGCGACTTGGATTGTCTTTATGGAGCAGCCATAGGGTTATGTGAATGTGAGGTTATGTGATCTTGTAGGTTAAAGAAAGCATTATATGGGCCGAATCAGCTTGGTATGAGAGGAAGGTGGAATTCCTCATCTCTTTGGGTTTTGAATGTCTGATGCAGATTATTAATTGTATGTGCAAAAGAATGAAGCAAGAATTGTGGTGATATGCATCTATGTGGATGAGTTGATTGTTGTTAATAATGTGGCTGAAGTAGAGGGTTTACATGCTCTATGTATGCAGGAGTTTGAAATGAAAGACTTGGGAGTCTTGTGGTATTTATTGGGCATTGAAATTGTTCACATGGAAGAGGGTGTATGGCTATCACAAAGACAATATGATCTGGACATGTTGAAAAGTATGGTATGGCTTATTGTAAGCAGATTGCGATGTCCTTATATCAGGATTTGAAGTTGGAATGATGCAAGTCAAGTGCTCAAGAGTGCTACCATGTACAGGAAGATAGTTGGTAGCTTGATCTACTTGACTATCTCATGTCCAAACTTGAGTTACACAATTGGATTGGTGAGTCAGTTTATGCAATCTCCCAGGAAACCATACTTGGATGTAGTGAGGAGCATATTATGCTATGTGAGTGCTACTCTTGATCATGCACTCTTTTAGAGGGCTGATGTTGAGTTGTAGCTCTATGGTTACAAGAATGCAGATTGGACTGGTAGCATGTATGATTGCAGGTCAATCGGTGGATTCATGTTTTCGCTTGGAAGTGTTCCTGTCACATGGAGCAGCAAGAAGAAAATTGCGGTTCCTCTATCAAGTACAGAAGCAGAGTACAAAGGTGCTACAATGGCGGCATATTAGGTAGCATGGTTCGGATTGCTACTTCAGGCCTTTGGAGCACAAGAACAGAGGCCGGTTGTCATCTATTGTGACAACCCTAGCGCATACAGTTGGCTTGGAATCTAGCGTTTCATGCAAGGAGGAAGCACATTGAGATGCATTACCACTTTATCAGAGAGAGGGTCTTGACATGCGACATCTACCTTGAGTACGTGACGACGAATGTACAAGTTGCAGATATCTTCCACAAAGGCCCTTGGAGTGCATAAGTTGCAACAATGTTGAGTGATGCGTGGCATACGAGAGATGACATTGAGCTTGATGGGGAGTGTTGAGATATTAAGCTCAACATTTACTACTTCTGGATGACTTTCACCAACAGTCATCATCACCAACGTGCCTTGGTGGATATGCTTATCTTCAACAGTGATACTACACTTGGACTATATTGACTTGGTCTACCTACCGGAGTGGTGGCATACTTGTCCATCCAGCTCCGTCACTAGCGGTTCACACTGGACCGTTCTACTAGTTTCCTCTTATGTTATATTTTTCCTTTTATTGTATTGTAGACCTTTTATCTTTACTCAGTGAAGAAGAAGAAAAAAAAGAAGTTTTTGTCTGCATCTATGTGTGTGTGTGTGCTTACAAGAGCTCAAGCTCTCTCCTTCTCTTTCTCGTAACACAAAATAAACAGTGTGGTAGTCTATGTTTGTAGTCTTTTTCAAACTCTAGTTGTGGCAGCACCTCTTCTTCCATTCTTGTATGGGGCATTCATTGTCGATGCATCCATCTCTTCTTGTCCCATGGCTTCAATTACCTTAGTTTTAGCATTCTCTTTAGGATTCTTGCACACCACTCTTGCATGAAAGCAATGATGATTTCATTCATTGGGTCAAATAGTGCTACCATCATTAAAAATTTAAAAATTAAAAAGAAAATCACTTGCTTGGTTCCTCTTTTCCTTCTTTTGCATCATCCTCATTGCTTGTAAGAGAGAGAGAGTCTTGATTCTTGAGCTTTCTCCACTACCGAAGGCTCCTCCTATGAAGAGCTTATTTCTCTAGTGAAGTCTCCTATTGTGGAGGAGCTTCCTTCTCATGAACATCTTTCTTTGCCACACTACATATCTCAATCTCTCTCACCTCGTCCATTTTTGCTTCCTTCTTAGTAGCTATCACATCCTCCACATTTGCTTCCTCAAGATTCATAGAGTTGAAAGCCACAATTTCTTCCTTTAACCCAGGATGCTCAACTTGTGCACAAAGAAATTATGTGTTGTTCATTATAGTCAAATTTTACAACAACACAAAACATGAAGTGCAAAATGTAAGTGAAGAGAAACCGATTAAACCTTCTTTGATCACTTCAACCCTAAAATTAAATCAAGTAGCAAGCTGGCATGATTACTTGCTTGGTATCAATGGGTGGCCTCTATGCAGGGATGGGCAGCTATCAAGCAATCATGGGCAACTACGAGGAAAGAGTAGGTGGCTACCAAGGCAAACTAGCTAGCTACCAGGAAATACATAAGGTTCCATAAAAATGGGGAGGTATCTTTAAAAATGATGTATAGCTACCACGAGAGATGGCTAGATACCATAACCACATTGGTAGCAACCAATTGGTACCATAACCACATTGGTAGCGACCAATTGTGTAGTCAAACTACCAAGAAAGATTGGTAGCCACCACTATGGGCCTACAAGTTGTGAGTAGAATGTTGGCTTACTACCAAGAGCGATCAAGCCGCATTGGAAAAGAGGCAGTCACCAAGTTATCCACCAAGCTAGACTAGTACAATAGCAGCCACCCGCATTAAAAATAGAAGAGATTAAGTTACTCAGTAGCCACTAGGATACTTTGATACACACAGCTATTTTGGTGGTGGCCACTAGGCTACGCTTAGAGCCATCAAGTTAATGTGGTAGCCACCATGCTAATTTGGTAGACATCCACAATGCTACTAGCTCTAGTAGCTACTCTGGTAACTGAGTAGCTAACCTATTGGCTACTTTGGTAGCAACCGACCATGCAACTAGGTCTGGAAGCTACCTGGATACTCTAGTATACACTAAATTACTATGGTCTTGGTAGCTATCTCTATGGGCCAGGTAGCTAGTAGGTTGTGTTTGGGAGCTACCTCTATGGACATGAGAGGTCAACACTGCAATTAAGTGGATAAGTAGCTATGACCTCGCTATCTAAGCTTGCCAAAGGCATCTACCCACTAATCTTGGGCAGTGAATCTACATGCAAATATCGCCTACATTAAATTTTCTATAAAAGATACTATTGCTCAATCTATGAGGCATTGAACAAGAGCGAAGTTCACAATGACTCTCGCAACATGCCTTTCAGATCTTTGTGTAATTTGGGTTGTCAAAAACAAATGCTTTCAAATCCTTCGGATCTATAAATACTTTGATCAGTACCATACACTCATTCAAAAGCTTAGGCTATGTCTTAAAGCACGCCCTTCTCCATAGTTCTTTCAAAATTGGCAAGCTTCCAAGCTCAAGGGACTTGGATAGAATCTGGGAGGAGGAAGAAAAGGAATGTTGAGAGAACTAGCTTCAATGTCCCACATAATTTTGGCTATCGTTATCTATTTGGGAGAGATGAGAGTACATTCCTGAGAGGGACGCAGGGAGAATTGGCTTCAACATCCCACTTGCTTTTGGTTGTCCTTGTCTATTTGGGAGAGGTAGGAGAGACATTGTTGCACACATAGGAATGATGGGTGAAACGGCTTCAATATCCCATCTAATTTTGGTTGTCCTTGCCTGTTTTTGGGAGAGGTGCGAGAGGAGGGGGCTTATTAGGCGCCTATTACAACATACACTATTGGGGGTGAGCAAGAGAGTGACTCTCCCAATTTTGAAGAGGAGTCTCATTATTAGCACTTGCATCAAGAACTTTTCTTTTGTTTCTCCCAAGCACTCACCTTACATGAACATGTACTTAAATTCCAAATTCCTCACTCAAAAAAGAGCATATACCAAAGGCTTTTCTCATTGGATTTTTTTGCTTTGGTCATTTAGGTTTTAGACCCTAGTCTATCAACACTTGTCAATGTCCTCTTCTACATATTCCTTCTACATATTACATTAGCAATAAGCGATTTTCTACCTATGCTCAATGGAAAAAGAATCCGAGTAAGGACGTACAAGTTTCAATTGTGCTTTGCCAATAGTAGATCTCATCTTCAAAGCATCTCACCAACATCTACTAGATTGTATCATCAAAATTAACACAAAATTTAAAACATAGATCGCAATCTATGTACCTCAAATAGGAGGAGAAAAGATTATCAGTAGATACGTCTAGTAATGCTTAGTGCAAAGCTATGAAGGGTTTGACATGATAAAGGAAAGAACCACAAATGGTGGTAAAAAATCCAAATTTAAACCAAAAAATGACTTAACATCCAAACTATGAAAAGTTGGTGTCAAGAGTCCCAACATCCCAAACTATGACATGGAGAATGCATAGTACAACATAGATGCAAAACTCTAGAATTGATGCATCATGATACATGTACCCCATGCCCAGTTTCATTTGCTAGTTTATACACTTCCCATAGGACTATTCTAGGTCTTATGGTAAAGTTTGACTAAATTTGGATTGAATTTACTTATGTTTAGTTTTGTTTTATGATCAAGTTATGGCCAACAACAAGAAAATGTGATTTCAGTCACCTGGCTAGTTTTGTGATATCTTACAAGATGCCTCGACAATAGAAGCCCATCATAATCACAACATATAAACTAACTTATGTGGAGAATAATGAAAATTTCTCGACCAACAAGAGCACACCAAGGCAAAAATCTTTAAAGGAGAGAAGGAAGATCTCAAATCATACGCCCCAAACAACACATATTGTCATGTCAAGGGATGACACGAGCTAAGGAGGAGGCGTTTGGAGATGTTGACTATGGATACCTTTGCAACCCTCAACTCAACATCTCCCAGCCACTCCTCTTTGAGGTGCCTATGGCAAGGGAGGAATATCGTTAGATCTTTTCTTGCTCCTCTTTGACTTTGGTTTTTGGTATTGATGATGGTTTCCTTTGTTCTTTTGTTCACATGCCTCATTTTCATGTTGATATTTATCAAGGGAAAAGGGGTGTATCACACAGAACATCACCTTTAACATTTTCACAACAAGAACTAGGTGACCTACCAAGGAACTTGTGAACCATGCTCCACTTGATGTCTTATGCTCTCCATAACATTATTGGCCTTCAAAAGTGGCTTTTATTCAAGTCTTGCTCAGTTGACCAAGTTGAATAGAACGAAGTCACCCACATTGCAATTGAACTACCTTCAAAAACATGATCAATTCTTTTGTACTTGAGAACTAGGTAACCCATCAAGGATTTTTTTGATAGGGCTACTTGTGCATCATCCTCCTCCAATTAATGCGTTACAATCTCCCACTGTTCCGAGAGGACGACGATGTGTATCTCTAAATCATGCCAAAATTTTCTCCCACGATTGGAAGCAATGCTGGAACCTTATTTCTGTTGTTGCCTTAGTGAAAACACACACCACTCTCTCCTCCGTAATAGACCTTTTTTATCAGATTTCAACAGCTAGAAAAATTTGTCACAACTGAAGTAAAAAAAAAAATACTGTTCACTCCGGCAATCCAAAACTGTGCATTTATGCCATTTTCTACAAATTGGCTGTTTGCACAACAAGGCACAGAAAAAACAGACTCGTTTTTCGGCGGGGAAGCCTTAATTTGAACACCTTCACAATAACCAGTAAAAGATATCATGATGACTTCAAGATATCACATGGCAAATACAAATACCTGCCAGTGTTCAATCCAATATTCTTATCCAAAGTACATGTCATACAAAAAGCACGTGACACTCATTAGCTGCATGAAGGAAAAGATGACATTAAAGCCCCGGAGGGTCCACACTTGAGTTCACCCATATATTTAAAAGAGTTACAAAATTACATGTACAAGAGGGGCTAAAAACAGAAAGTTTCAAAAAAAAAAGGGTCTTTTAATTCATGTTGGAGTGTGTGGAGGGGTTCTATAAATACGTCTTGAACACATAACCTAAAGGTATTTTTAAAGGTGGAACCCTCGATATTAAAGCATACAACAAGACCATCTCACAAATCCTTGAAACACACATTATACGATTTACTGTCTGGTTTCATTGTACTTCTGATGTGCTCTACAGAAATATTTATTAGGATCTCAATGTCAGCAACAGACACGTTGCCTTGGTATTTCTCCAACTCATGTTGACAATGGAATTGGCAAAGAATACAATACTGAACTCATTGAATGGGACCCACATGAAAACCAGTAACTTCTGCCTTACTCAAAATGATTACTGGCCATCGCGAATAGCATTCATAAAATTATTTGATAAAAACTCAAGCTATTGCAAACAGTTCTGCACTTTAGTCCCATAATGTAGCCTGACAACCACCGTTAAACCATGCAATTTAACTAGAACATCAAAACGTTGTGAAGAGAGCAATGAGAGGGCCTATAATTGTGACTCAAAAGCATTTGGTTGCGCATTCGAATCCTATGCTCATATCCCCTCAAACTTGCACGACATCGTACCCAACGTATTTCCTACACCTTCACAGAGTCGCAAGACAGGACGGTGTCCCTTGAACATTTGAGTAAGCTTTCCTCTGCCTGGAACGATTCAAACTTCATCCTTGATGGTCACTTTAGCATTCTCACTCTACTTGTCAATGATACTTGATATGAATCCTCGGGTGATGTTATCTCGCCCTTACCTGCCAGACCCTATTTACACGTGTTTAAAGAGTTCTAAAGGGACACCCCCCTTGTGGACTTTGAATATTAAGTGCAATTCAAAACCATTCAATAAATAGCTCTTCAATATGGTTGTTAATACAATCCCACAAGGAGGTGATGGGTAATGAGGAAGTGAAAATTTGCAGATGTTAACCTCGTAACACAGCCACAACTCTTAAAATCAGAATGCCCATCAGATAGACACTAACAGCCTTGAGAGATACTTCCCCCTTTTGTGCCCTGCCAAAAAATATGAACTTGCTCTAGATGGTATGGCTCAAGACTGATGAGTCGGAATACGATTGCAACGAAACTTTGCAGGGGCAGGGGGCTTACATCATCCTGGAGGGTATAAAATTATTTACAGAATAAGCTAAAGAACCATGAAGATGTATAAGCACCCTTTCATGCCTTACATGAAATTAGCCACTCAACACAGTTGCATCAGTAATGGACATAACAAAATCATAATTTTGTTGCATTGATATTCTCTCTTTATCTGAAACAGCTACTTATACAAGCTCTTTGAGTAGGTCCCATCTGTCTTCATGACAGGTAAATGGCCCGGTAAAAAGCCACACAAAGACCACATTTAAAAGCACAGGCATAGCTTACCTTTTTATTTGAAACACAAATGAGAAACATACAACGTGAATCCAAGGAAAATTTCAGAAACGCTAGGAAAAATTTTCTCAAACTCTTGATCTCGGCTAAAGAACGACCAAATCTGAAGGAACTCCTGAAGCTACCATGGCATTTCAGACTCACATTTGGAAGAATCTAGCTTGGACTTCAGCAAATAGATAAATTGAGAGAGAGAAAACCTCTACAGGACTACTTGGGGTAAGGCATCTTACAAGTGTGAGATCTCTATAAAGCTGATTTGGCTATGGTCATCAACCCAACCTACCCATATACCATCACATACCTTGAGCTATGTACAGTGCCGGATAATTCCGGCCTCAAATCCAAGCCAATGAGCTCCGATCAGTAGCACTATGAGGTCTGCCTCGCGTTGGTGTTGGTGGCCTTTGTGAGTTCAGCTCCTGCAAAGTTCAAGCAATGATAAGACCAATATTAAAACAGCAGCAGAGCTTACCCCCATATTGTAAAGTAGAAATGTAGAAGCAAGCATGGCAACACAAAATCCTGTATCAGGAGTTCTGAGGTTACCATTAGTATAAAGACAATGTGCAAGAACAGTGCACGTCTACTTTACCTGCATCCAAGTCTCCTCCATAAATCCATCCCCAGGCACTTCTTGAGATCCTACAACAGGAGGAAGAGGATGGATAAGCTTTGGCACCACGACCAAGTCTCTTCCCAAGACAAGAAGGGCTCCTGCATTATTCGCAGTTCCTGCAAGAATATTCTCAAAGTTACATAGAAGAAGTTTAGAGGAGAAGAATGGCGGAGCACAGCCACTTAAGCTTTTACTTACCACAGTAATTGGTGGCAGAGAAAAGGGTTATCAGATGGCCTTGGGCGAAGCGCTCAAAACCATCCATTACGCACTCGTGAGCCCTCACAATCAGCTGTAGATTGTTATTCTTACAAAAGGCGATGACACGATCTGGCTGCAACGAAATATACAATGCAACACGAAACATTTAAGCAATGTAGCATCTTTCACGAAAAAAGGTTCCTCGCATACACCACAACTGTGCACCATGCAACCTGAATCATTTAAGCAATCTAGCATATTTGACAACAAAAAGTTCCTAATACACACCCCAAATGTGACCAAGCCCGGCCCTCGAGCATTTGGACGGAGCCCTTCAACACTATCATTCTCCGTTGGGTCAGACCTGAGCACAAATATCCTTAGCATGTCACAAGAAAAGTTGACGTTATGTAGGACACCACAGGCAGTAAAATATTATACCACAGGAGATCCATTAGCACCACAGATCCAGCATCCATAGAAATTGGTCGTTGCAAGCTCTCAATTTGAGATACGTAGTTTATTGATCGACCAATCCCTCCATGCATGCAAATTATTCTATTTTCTATCAGTGCTGCTAGAGGAAGCCAGTTAAAGAGTTGATTGAAACGATGCCATGCCCATATACCATCCTTTTCACCCTGCATGCAACACACATGTGACACACATCTTAAAGAGCAGTAATATGATTTGCAACTGCTGATTCACAAAATATGCCCAGACAGTGGAATACCATTCTTTCAATACATTCAATGCGAAATCCAAAAAGAGCGTTGATGTCAGCTGCTTCATGATTGCCACGGATCAAATGGACGTGCTCAGGATATTCAATCTGGAGTTATAATAACATGATATAGTAGACCATTTTATAATCGGCAGTTAATAGAGCTCATAATGGACCATCTTACCTTCAGAGCTAAAAGTAGACAGATTGTTTCTAAGCTGTGTTGCCCCCTGTCCACATAGTCCCCTAGGAAAAGGTAATCTATATACCTGCATACATGATTGTTGATTGTAACTCTGGTACAGCAAGAAGTAAAGAAAATACAATTGCTGGAGTACTTACGTTATATCCCCAGCAGTAGAGGGATACCCATACTCATCAAACAGCCGCATCAAGTCTCCAAATTGACCATGTAGATCTCCAAATATTTTGAGAGGTGCTCTCAGCTTCAAAACTGTTGGCTCACGCTGAAAGATTTGTTCGACAGTATCACACAGCTCTGAAACATCATTGCCATCTAAGAAAAATTGCCGCCTGGTAGGAGGTTTCCAGCAGCGCGGTAACAACAATTGTGAAATGATCTGCAGATTTCAAGTTGCATCGTCCTCAATAGCCCTGTCATCCAAATCATGGGCATGATGAAGTATGTCAAAGAAAACCCACCTTCTTATGCAAACCTCTTGTAGACATCTGTCTGTCCAGTAATCTTCGTGCAGCGATGCTGCTGTCCACATTTCCATAACTCACTCGGCGACCCTCATTCTCAAATTGATCCAAAGAGAGTTGTCTGACAAGGCCCCCCAAGGCACCCCCAGGCTCTTGAGCAACCACCACCTGGCACAACAACCAATAAGTGAGTTTTTCTAGCAAGTTGAAACCCTACCTCTTCTCAAACCTTGAAAAGCATATACCGCTCTGTGGTGCAATCGCACAGGAAAGAATGGGTCGAGCATTGTGACCGTTGAAGCATCATTTCCATTGGTATCAGGCACTGGAGCCACTGGAGCTTCTTCACCCATGGACTCATCTGCGTTACTCAGTACCTCTGCTGCTCTCGCACTTTCATAAGCTGGCCGCATTGCTTCTGCCTCTGCCATGGATGCTTTTAACAGTTCCTCCTCTCCTTTCCTAAAACATAGCACATCAAAATTGCAGTTTGTGATTATGGAGGCACAATATAAAACCAGCACCTACCTTTGAGCTATGCCTTGCTCCATTGACATGACACCATTAGCAGGCCCTTCACCTGTTCCTGGCTTGTTTGTGCTGGAAACATTTCTTCCTTCTTGCACAGAAGCAGGCAAGAATTGTGAACTCTCCAGAGCTGGAGGGTCTTCAGCTTCTAGAAGATCATCTAAAATAAATTCTGAACACAGCAGCAACATCATTACCAAAAGTCAGTGAGGGGAAACACTGAGAAAACATCAAAGCAGAAACCTTTTGGCAAATGACATCCAGAAGACAAGCAGCTATTGTTCCCAGAGAAAATTACAATTTAGCATGTCATAGCCAAGATAAGATGGAGTGTACGCAGCACTTTAAGTAGGTGCAGCTTATCAAGATATGAAGCCAGAATGAACATGAGGGGAGGGGAGGGGAGGAGACAAGAAAAACTAAACTCAGCTAAGTATTCAAGAAACCAAAAATCTTGTATTACCTCCTCTGAGCCCACCATAGACATAAACTTTGCTACCAACAGCTGCTGCTGCATGGCGGCAACGACTTGTTGATTCAACAGTTCCTGTATCTTGACTTGGTCTACTTAAACGTGGGCTTGTGACCACTCCGTTACGATCAAGCCAAAGAGCAGCATTTGTATCCAAGACTGGAAATTAAAAAGGCTGTTTAATCGATTGTGCACTAATGAACTGTAGTAACATGCGACAATGTTAGCTTTAACAAAATGGAGGTTAACATGAATTATTACTAGAAGTTAATCTCCGTCAATAAACATCATAGGCATCACACATAAGGAAGTAGATTTGTATCGATTGGTGGAAGCTTTAATAACTGGAATTCCACCCACACAATGAAATATGATTAACATAGAAAACTGAAGCATGCCGCTAATGCAAGAACATGTACAACAGCTTCTTTATATAATTAGAGCCCTTGCTAGGAAGCACTGGTGCTTACGGTTGTAATGGCCTGATAAAACTATTAGATGCTGATCCTCTTAAATAAAGAGCAAAATCACCTTACCTGCAGCGCTTGCAGGTCCCTCAACCATCCTGCCCCCTCTAAGAGCACCACCAATAACATGAAGCCGCGAGTCCACAAAAACCTGATTCCAAGGACCAAATTTGTCCTTCAGATAAGCAACACGATCTTGCAACACACACAATCAAAACATGCACGAATATGCTTTGATTATCTACTTCTTGCACATCCAGTCATTAAAATCTTGGCACCTACAGCTGCATGCTGGTAACGTGGACAAGGAGCAACTCCAGGTGCGCGAGCCCATTCCCAACTCCCATCCCGGTGTTTGATCAGAGCATGCGCGCTGTCAAGAGGCTGCAAAAACAGGGTTTTAAAAAATAGCAGGACAGTGTAAATTAACGGCTTTCAAAACAAGATTTTTACAGATCTCCACTTGAAGTAGGGGACTGATTAAGTCATTTAAGTCTTGTAAATAAGCAAAAAAACCATGTAAAAGCTAACAAAATTTATCAACAGCAGCTATGCAGCTATAAACATACCATTCCACTGCCATCTCTACCACCACAAACCAGAAGTAAACCATCTGCCCGTGCACTTGCAGTCGCATACCTGAAACAGCTTGAATTGTTTCTTGCTAACAAAAGAACAGCCACGAACAGACACCAAACTCAAAAGCAGTAAAAGATCAAAGGTAAGTGATTACATGCATGATGGTAGGGTGTCCCCTACTGGTTCAAGTTTCTTCCATACATAAGGTTTGGTAGCAGTATCCAAACACCATGCGTCAGACATATATTTGTTTCCTACGTTAAACAGGTGCGAATATTCACTACCTTTCTTAAAGACTATCCTGCATCTGGATAAAACACAGATATAAACTCTCCACCTATACTTTTGCATATAACGTCATCACAACTGACCATCATTTCCGCCAACAGCAACAAGGAATCTTTGTTGAACCAGTGCCATCACATGGCCATACCTAGGACCTGGGCCCCGCCCCTGAACCACCACTCTGATATCATCAAAACAAGCACGAGATTTATAAGCAATCCTTATCCATAGAGCTCTTTCATCCTTCGTGCCAGTTAAAGCTTTGAATACCTGTGCCACTTCGGTTTCGAAGGAGTCAAGTCAAGAACGTATAGATCCTCTGTTGCATGTCCAGCGGGTCCAATGCCTCCCTGCAGCTTCCATTGGTCATAGTGAACTCCAAATAACATCCTTTGGACCAGGAAACCACAAATATCAATCTAATTCAAACCTGTGTGACAACCATTGTACCAACAGCAGTTGTGGCATGAGCTGCACGTGGTGAAGGCCGCTCTCCAGTAGGATGTAACCTTTAGGAAAGCTTAAATCAATAAGGGAACTTTCAAACATGGCAGAGACAACAGAAGCATCTCCAAACCATCTAATGAACTTCAACGAACAGTTGAGAAATTTATTTATAAAAGCAGAATGGGTGAGCTCATGAAGGGGACGAATGTTACAAAGGAGCAATTGCAGAAAAAGATAATTCACAAAAACCATTCCCACACTTGGGGGCTCTCTTCAGTGGTCCTTCCTCATCGGTCCTATTGTAAGGAAGGGCAGTGGATATTCGCGACACTTCTTCCCCAGTATGTGTTCATAGGTGCAACAGTTGTTCAAAAGACTATCCACATCCACAATACAAAATGCAACACCTTGTAACGCTGCACAAAAAGCTACTTAAATCTGTAATAATCTGATTCCTTTCATTCAACATAGCCACTGAGATTCAAAGGAGCACAATACAACAGAAAGAGCAAACAAAGATACTATTGTAATGAAGATGTCTAGTACCCAAATAGTACTTCAGATATCTCTCTCCGCATGCAGGGCATTGTTGAGAAGCACAGAGCAGATCCTACAAGGTTCTTTACAAAGGAGGAGATTGGCACCATGATGCAGCGGCCCATGAGAGTTTGAGAGTACTTACAGGGACAGCCCACTGAGGAGCCCAGGCTTTGGTTATCTCCCTATAATAAAGCAACCCTAGCGATGAAAAAAAGTAGAGGCAGGGGACTGTCCAGATGAAAAATCCTAGGGTTGAAGGGTATCGACTAGACCTGGCTGATGGGGCAGCTGGCAATGTTACATGCTTGGACACTCCAAGTGACAAATCAATAGCAGCACACAAACAGAAACTGCAAAATCACGGAACTTGATGAGAGAGAGAGAGAGAGAGAGAGAGAAATGAAATGAAATGAAATGTTATATTAACGTCTTCAAAAGGCCATAGTGACCTATGAGACCAGAAAGTTACAAGGTGGTGGATCTGATACAAAGTCAGAGTAACAAACTAACAACAGTACAAAACAAAGATATATACTATGGGATCCTAGACTGGTCGATGTGAACTAAGCAAAAAAGGGGCGGCTTGCTGGGATAGCTGAATCACAGGAGATCTAGCATCGATCGTTGGCGGATCTCATCAATCTCCTCCATGGTTGGTAGTTTGACCGGGCAGAGTGCTCCGAATCGTCTGATGTAGCCTCCGTCGATGTTGTGTGGTCCTCCGCAGTCGTAGGCGCCTAGATTTCCCCAATTCAGTCGCTCGGTCGATCAGTGTGCCTCTGGTGTGAGACGAGGGGGATCTCTGCTGTGGGAGTGGCTCTTGCGGCTGTCCCACGTCTGCTCTGAAGAAGTCTGTGATCCGTCTTTGAGACTGGCTAGCCTCGCCACTCATCAGGCTATCTCTGTGTCTGCGTAGCTCGAGCAAGAATAGACCCAGGCATCTCTGATCCTCGTATCCCATGACTCTTGAGAGTGGTCCAAAACCCACTCTGAACAAGCAATGGAAGCGGCCTCGTATCTCGTAGTAGACGGGGCAGCGGCATGTGTAGTGCAACTCTGTCTCAGGCTCCATGTCGCACAAGGGGCATGTCCTGGCCTCTGCTGGTACTCCGCTGTATCTCCCAGTCTCAATCCGCAGCTAGTGAGAAGATGTGCGTAACTGGCCAATAGCACATCGTATCCCATGGGACACGTGGGTGTCCATGTATCTGGGTCTCGTCACAAAACCATCCTCCGTAAGCTGGAGAAGGTGGTCTCTGTAGAAAGCCATCTTCGTGCCCAATTCCTAAGCTGGCTGTATCCATGTCCTCCTAGTGTCTAGCTGGGTCAGGTCTTGGCGGATGAGCTTGGTGATCTCTGACTGTGTAAGAGTGAGAGATGGTGCAGCCAATGAGTACTGGAATGGTGGCAGCCTGTCTGTGCTGAGCCCATGAGCCTGAAACCATGATGCCATCTCCCCGTACCAGCATGTTGTATCTCCTTGCATGGCTAACTATCGAGAGGACTCAAGTGCTATGCGAGCATATCTGTCTCTAGGAAGTTCCCATGTGCGGTTTATGAAGGAGACTGATCTAGTGAGCGCCTCCACCACTAGTGGGGGGGGCGCTAGCTCTGCTCGGATAATGGCCTGTGGTACTGATGCCTTGGCTCTAATGAGCCGCGAGATCATAGAGAAATGAAATGAAATGATATATTAACGTCTACAAAAGGCCAAAATGACCTATGAGACCAACTGATTACAATGATGAGTCTAGTACCAAGTCTGGGTACAAACAAAGAAAACTACAAACAAAGAAACTGATAGGAGTGCTACCGACTCCTATGGGTGGCTGGTAGGCTGATCAATGGTATCATGCCATAAAGGTACAAAGTGGGGATAAGTGTCACCATGATACAATATAGCAGTAGCATGAAGCCTATCCTGATCGACACTCTGGGTGTCGTCCTAGAATCCTGTGGATCCTCTGCCGCAATCTCCGCCGGTGCTGCGTGGCTCCCCTCCTCAGTCGCGGTCGTCTCGATCTCCCTAACTCTATAGCTCGATCAATGAGAGTACCGCTGGTGTGTGTATGGGTGGGAACCGAGCTCTGTGATGGTGGTGTCCCCTCTGCCTCTGTGGTACTCAGGCTGAAGAAATCTGAGATGCGTCTATGAGACTGTCTCTGTCTTTGCCCACTCAATAGAGCGTCTCTATGTCTCTGTATCTCAAGTAGGAATAATCCGAGACATCTTTGATCCTGATATCTCATGACTCTATCTAACAAGTCAAAACCATCTCTGAATAAACAATGAAAGCGTCCCCGTATCTCATAGTAGACTGTGCAGCGACATATGTAGTGAAACTCTATCTCTGGCTCTGCATGGCATAACTGACATATCCTACTGTCTGCTGGTGTGAAGATGTGCGAATCTGGCCTATAGCACATCGTAACCCATGAGATAGATGTGTGTCCATGTAACTGGGACGTGTGACAAATCCGTCTATCGTGAGTTGGAGAAGATGCTCTCTATAGAAAACCCTCTTCGTACCCAACTCCCGTGATGGCTCTATCCATGTTCTCTTGCTATCAAGCTGGATAAGATCCTGCCGAATGAGTCTAGTAGTCTCCATCCGTGTTAGAGCCAAAGATGGTGCATCAAGAGAATACTGGAAAGGGGGCAGCCTGTCCATGCTGAAACCATGCCTCTGAAACCATGAGCTCATCTGTGCATACCAACATGATGTATCTCCCTGTAATGCCAGCTGTCTAGATGACTCAAGAGCAAGCCTGGCATACCTGTCCCTGGTGGTGTCCCATAAGCTGTGTACAAATGATACTGATCTGGTGAGAGCCTCAACCTCCATAGGTGGGGCAGCCAGCTCCGCTCGTATGATGTCATGTGGGACTGAGGCCTTGGCTCTAATCAACCTAGAAATCATAGATATCAAGGGTCTCTTCATATTACTCCATCCAGCACTGTCAACAGACGGTCCCCAAACCTGAACCCCGTAGTGCATAACTGAAGCCACCAAAGTGTCGAAAAGCCAGAGCTTTGTTCGAGGTTCCTGGAACTGAACCTGCGAACAAATCCTCTCTAAACCACCTAGGGCTGCATAGGCACGAGTCAATCTAGTGTCTGCTGCCACTTTCAGTGTGAACCTCGGTCCACTAAAGACCACCCCAAGATATGTGTATGCATCAGTATACTCCATATTGTCCTGCCCATATGTGAAAGTAGGTGTTGATCTCCTAACCCACTGTGGCGTGGTATTAAATACCATGACCTTGGTTTTACCAAGGTTGACACACAATCCACTATCCTCCGCAAAACTACGCAATGCGTCCAAATGTCTCTGCATACCATCTGGTGAGTCTGATATCAACACAATATCGTCCGCATATAATAAAAGAGGGATCCATGTCCCCGCAAGCTGAGCACCTCTATCTCCACCTCTGTCAATATAATCAGAGACCTCATCAACCTACGTACCAAATAAAGTAGAGGACAGTGGGCATCCCTGTTTCACTCCGATAGTGGAGTGAACTATGTCAAATATCCCCTTTGACGTGCGTACATGACCCATCACTGAACTGTACAATGCCATAATCCCCCATATCAGCTCTGTGGGTACCCCCAATTCTATAAGCCGGCGCATCAATCTGGCCCTCGGTACTGTGTCAAAAGCTTTGCGGAAATCCACAAAGCTGCAGTATATCTGTCTACCATGTGCTCGACCCTCCTCGATGATAGCTCTGAGTGTAAGGACATGATCTAGTGTGGAGAAACCCCTCCTGAAACCAGCCTGCCCAGGTGCCCGTATGCCCATAATCTCGGCCATCTCGGCCCAACTGCTCAGCCTATGCTCAAGGATGGATGCATATAACCGTGCCAATGTGTGTCCTACCATGATAGTACGGTAATTCCCCGGTACTGTGGGGTCTCCTGTCTTGAAGATAGGTACAATCGTAGATAATCTCCAAGACTCAGGGAAGCCCTCACACATGACACGGTTGAATAACCGTGCAAGCATCTCTGCCAACAAATCCCCAGCATGTATAATGTGCTCTGCTACCAAACTCTCATGATCCTGTGCCCGTCTGGTCTTCATCCTGTCGATGGCCTCCTTTACCATCTTAGTGGTAAAGAAGGTGCTCGTAGCCGGACATGGCTGTGGTGGATCTGGTAGTGGTGGTTGTCCAGGTACAGTGTATAAAGATGCTACATACTGCCCCCATATCTCTGTAGAAGTAATCACTGGTGGAGTAGACTGCTCATGGAATAGACGCCAAGCCTCTCCTGAATCTCTACTAAGGAAGAGCTGATATAAATCTTGCTCCATCTGGACCAAGAAAGCTCGCTTCTTCCGTCGCACTAGTCGTCGTGTAGCAATACGAGACTGTCTTGCTCCATCTGGACCAAGAAAGCTTGCTTCTTCCGTCGCACTAGTCGTCGTGTAGCAATACCAGCTGTTCTGAGGTATGTGCCCAGAACGACGTCTCTGACCAGGCTGAGTGTGTGGGTGTGCCTCTGTCCGCTGCCCCATGTAATGTCACTGTCAGCATAGATGTGATCTCCTCCACTGTGTATACTGGCTCTGATGTGCATAAAAGCCTACGTATCTCCTCTGCATAGATTGAGTCAATCTCTGTTGTAAAAGTATAGCGTGGATGTCTACCACCCCGTGAGGCCTGAGATGTACTGTACTCAAAGGAGACTGATAATGTCAAAAGTGCATGATCTACTGCTATCCCTACAGGCCTGGGCCCCACCGTGAGAGAGTCGACCCGGCACAACGGAGTTCCGAGCCTAGACGCACTGGTGCCCCTTTCGGTATATCTTTATTATTAGTCGCAACAGTACAGCTCCCAAGGTCCTTTGCTCTCAGATTCTGCATCCAAATGCTGTACAAAGTGAGAGGCACAAGGGTGCTTATAAACAGTACAAGGTTTACCGAAAAGCAAAGCCCCAAAAGCATCTGGCCCCAAAAGCACTCATCCCCAAAAGCTCTGCTCTCCAAACACCACTCATGAAAAGTAGCAAATCTGTCAGCCCAATCTATGGAAATCCGTACAATCCTGCCACGTCAGCACAACAACGCAAAACTCGGAATTCCGTACAGTCTTGCCACGTCAGCATGTCAACGCATTTTACGGGATTCTGCCTCAGAGTCCAAGCTTTTAAATTTTAGGGTTAGGCCCCTCGGTCGGTCCTCCATAAGTTGGGTGGAAACTAGGATTTTAAAAACCCCTGATTCTTCCTGGTTTCAAACTTCATCTTGTCCTCTCGGCCATTTCTTTCAAGTTGGGCACGCCACATTATCACTTTGTGACATCCCCCCTCTGAAAAGAATTGTCAAAGACATGGTCAGGCACATTTGTGTGGAGGGTCTCAAATACAAATCATGACCATTGTTACTTTAGCAACCACATCCAGACTGCACTAATCTTTTCACAGATGTCTCATTGTCTTGATCTACTAAATCTTGTTACCATCAATCCATATCCTTTCTTTTCACATTTCAATCAAGAAACCATGCCCATGACCATCCCCACAAGACAATACATCCGCATAGCATGCAACTCACAAAATCAGCCATCTCATTCCGTCCAGAACTCTTAATGCACCTAGATCAATGTGCATTTTATTCAATTCACTTTCAATTCTCATGTACTTAGCCATCACATCTAGATCTCGCTGATCTCTAACGGATATCTAGATGCTGTCACAAATTGTTGACGTGTCAAGCCATTGAAGAACGGAGCCAACTTGCAGATCCCGATCGAGGTGCCTAAACCCTAAGAAGAAGAAAAAAAGCAACAAAAGATGTCACAAACTAGTGACATGGCTAACCCCGGACACACCGAAAAGGCTGACACGTGGCACAGTATGGAACCCCCCCGTAGAATGCGTTGACACGTTGATGTGGCCTACTGTACGGAATTCCGGATTTTGCGGCGGGATTTGCGACGCTGCTGACGTGGCACTGCGTACGAATTTTGCTAAAATTCTTGTAACAGACTTGGACACTCCAAGTCAAGAATCAACCGCGACAGCACCAAAATACCACTTCAAAACAAGTCACAGATCACAATAGATGTACACTGGCCCGGCAGAGTTCCGTGCCTAGAGATATTGGCCCCAAAGACTGGCGCCCCTTTCGGTATTTCTTTTTATATTAATCAAATCAAAGTACAAGAGAGAGATTAGGGTTTCACTCTCAGACTCTGCGTCCAGATGCTCTGAGAAGTGAGGCCCTCACCACTAATTTAAAGGTTACAAGGGATGCCCAAAAGCAGAGCCCCAAAAGCTTTTAAAATAAAAAGCATCAGTTCTCTCTCTCTTAGAGAGTCTTTTTCTCTTTTTTTTATTAAAAAAAAGCAAAATTCGCGTCGCTCATTATTTTCTCAAAAAAAAAAAAAAACCTCCGCTATTTCCGGAAATTAGGGTTTCTAGCAGAAATTAGGGTTTGCAGGAATTTTAGGGTTTTTGGCAAAAATTAGGGTTTCTGTTGTCCGCCACGTCATCACTTTGTGACATACCCCCCTCTTCAAAGCATTGTAATCGACCGCGATTACGCCTGCAAAACCGACAAAAGCCATAAACCGTCTTAGCAGACACTGACTGTTAGTACCTACGTACTAGGAACACACATCTAGCACAGGTACAAAATCGACAGTCACATCACACGACATCACATGACATTCAACATTCATTCGGATCTTAGACAATGATTTATCGGCAATGTAGCTAGCAATCACATCTAGGTCCAATCGGGACCTCAACGATGTCCGATTTTTTAACCCCTATTGCAACCATGTCTATTCGAGATCAATCAGACTAAAATGCTACAGTCATTTCGTCTATCAGTTCCTGCACTCACAAGAAGTCAAGAACAAATCAGTATCATAATCAAGAATTCCATTTCATAAAGTCATCCAGCAGAATACTGTCAGCTATAACCGGCCCGTACCACGTAGAGGGCGGTACTATTTCAATTACCTGTTAACTTTACACAGAGCACTGAGAAGGGAAGAGAACACAGTTGCGTCCAGCGACTAGAATGTCACTGCGCACACGAGACCGACACCCTGTAGGCCCCAAAGACTGGCGCCCCTTTCAGTATTTCTTTATTCAAATTAAGGTAGACGATCGGACCACTTAGCACAAGCTTTCACAAAGCTGTCCAAACCTGGCGAGGGCTGAAAACGCAGGTTTTCGACCGGATTTCGACAACATAACGGCGCAAAAACCCCTGTAGGTCAAAAACACCTGTCTAGGACGGATTCCCTCGATATCTGGAAGCTTTCTGGTGAGCTGTCACAGAAATTCAGCGGGCTGTAATTCTCTGTTTTTCACTGCCAACAGCCCAAAAGCCTGTACACGCATCCCAAGGCTCTCACGAGGCTCCCCCGATGTTCCCTTGCAGTTTAGGTGCGAAACCCTAAACCTGCAAAAAAACACAGCAGGCTGTAATTCCCTGTTTCGGATCGTTTTTAGCGGAGCGAACACGCCTACGCGTGTCCCAAGGGCTCCCGCACGCAATGGGACAGTTCCCCTGCGAATTGGACGAGTTTTCACGCGAGAAAACTCTCCAAACTCGCAATCTTTCGTGATGGAACTGTGCGTACCTGTGGGGGATTAGCAATTAGCTAATCCGGTTCCTGTTCAGAAGGCTCTTGCCTTGGCAAACACGCATAAACCCCCAGATCTGTACATAGGTCAAATGAGAAGCCCACTAGTGGGGCATAACATACTGTACGTAGGGGAGAAAGAGAGCAGTATGTAGCGTGCGGGGCATCACTCCCGTCACCATACTGTGCATAGAGGGCCAGGTAAGCATTCCATAGCTTCTGTACCTGCTACAATCCACCTAAGGCTGAAAATGGCGCCCCCATTGTTGATATGCAGCTCGTTTTTGCCTCCCAGAGTGGCAGAATCGCTCACAGGCTGACACGTCGCCCAGTTTCCGAGTTTGGGCTTTCCCTGCTAAAAATATCTCAACTTGTGCGTCAGTTGACTTGGCAGCAAAGCAATAAAATGTTTCCCTTGTCATTCCAGAGCTAATGACGCGAACACATTTTCCGGTCAAAAATAGCAGTTCCCTAAATTTTAGGAGATGCTTCCATGGCGTCCCTATCGGTCTCCTGACCATCATTGAAGATTACCATTTGACCAACATCTACAATGTGGGTTAATTTACTGGCCCCTTTCAACTTATAAAGTTGCAGTGACTTGACGAGTGGCCCAAATTCCAGTTTGGCGCACACGAGCTTCCATACTCATCAGAATTCAGTGCTAACTGGCCCGAGCAGTCCCTGTCTGACCGACCTAGATCCCCGATGTGAGAAACCCATTTGGTTGCAGCCGTTTCACACTGGCCATGCAATGTCCACTTGCACCTTTTCAAGGGTTTTGGGACAAACAAGTAAAAATAAAATAAATATATCTAATACTTATTTACGGAAGACAACAGGAAAAATACACCTCCTGGTGACATCAGCTCTCAGTATCCTTCAAGCTCAAAGAGACATCAGTGACTTTAGTATCAAAATCGAGGCATCTGTTGACAAAGGAGCGGAGTAACTCCCCTCTTGTGCATCCCACTGCACCAGATCTTCGGCCTGTTACCATATACATGTGGTAGTGATGTGTGTGAACACACTAGGACCGCCGGGGTATTTTTTCCCTCTTTAGGAGGTTTTTTCCCCCGTGCATTGTATATACGCCCATCACTCTAGGGCTATCTATCTTTCCATTGCACACCAAGTTATACACTCTCTATTGTGTGCCTTGAGCTTCCTTCGTCTTCTCCAAGCTGTGTGTTTCTCTGCAACCCTAATTCCAACAATTGGTATCAGAGCAGGTCACGTCCTCCCGGGCTTAGTCGCCAGCTGCTCCAGCACACGCCTGCTCACTTTCTCCGATTTCAGTGAGCTTTGGAGAGCGTTCGCAGGTCGACAAAAATTTTGGGACGGCTCGAAGAGCTCGGTCTGCTCAGAATTTTGATTTGGGCTCATTTCGGCCTCCGTTTCCACTACAGGCAGTACTGCACAGGCTATTTCGTCATTTTGTGCAGAATTTCTGTCAGTGCCGTTTTCTGCATAACAGGTGCCTTATAGTCTTCTACGGTTTGTGCTATATAGCACAGGTTGTTCCCGCTCCATTTCTCCTATTTTTGGGCAGTTTTCACATCAGGTGCAGCATTTACCATGGCTGACAACAACAACACAGATGTGTTCAAGATGTTTGCTGCTGAGGACACGTTGGATGGGGACAACTACCCTATGTGGGCTTATATGATGCAACATGTTCTTGTGTCAAAAGGTGTCTGGAACATTGTACAGGGCATTGATGTACGTCCTGGTTCTGAGGATGTAGGCGATGTTGAGGATGTTGCAGGTCTTGCTGCAAGGATTGCAGCTGTTAGAGTTGTTTTGCCTACGGCAGAACAAGCTCGTTGGGATGTTAAGGATGCGCAGGCTCATGCATTGATTGCGTTGTCTGTGAAGCGCACCATTGTTCCTCACATCCGTTCAGCAAAATCTGCAAAACAGGCTTGGGATATTCTAGCAGGTCTTTATGCAAGCCGCAATGAGGCTAAAATTGCTTTGCTGCGTAAAGAGCTGGAGTCGAAGATTATGCATGAGGAGGATGATATGGACACTTTCCTTGCTAGTGTCAAGGATATCAATGAGCAGCTTATTTCTGCAGGTGAAGTCATTTCAGACAGTTCCCTTGTGCAGACTGTTCTTGATGCCTTACCAGATTCCTACCAGACTTTTGCTAGTACTTGGAGACTGATGACCCAAGGAAATCCAGAAGTTGTCAAGTTTGATGCATTATGCACATTGCTGTTGCAAGAGTCACTGTCCAGAAAAAACAGGACTAGACAGCGTGCAGTTGAACAGGCTTTTATTGCTTCTCAAAGAAAGGGTGGTAACAGTAATGCAGCCACTTCTTATGGTTCTGCTGCGAGTGGCAAAAATTATGTTCCTAATGCTTCTGCTGGCAGCACTTCGTCTGGTAATTCTGGTGATAAGGGCAAAAAGAAGATGCGTTGCCATTATTGTAAAGCCAATGATCACTTGATCAAGTCGTGTCCTAAGTTGAAGGACAAAGAGGCTAAGAAGAAAGAGGGTGGCTCCACTGCAAATGCTGGTTCCACTACAAATGCAGCCATTGTTGAGTCTTCTGTGAAAGGAGATTGTGTTGCTGATGTTGATGCAAAACGGGCTTTTAGCGCAGAGTGCACTTACAATCCTGTTGTCCATGATGCATGCTTGTCAGTTGCTGCAGATTCACATGTGTGGTATTTCGACAGTGGTGCTACAAAGCACATTACCTCACATCGTGAATTGTTTACCTCTCTCGAGTCTGTCCCTCATGGGAATTCAGTCACTTGTGCCAACAACGCCTCTTATCCAGTTCAGGGAGTTAGAAAGATTGTGCTCACTGCTGCTAATGGCAGTTCCTTCACACTTGTTGATGCACTGTATGTACCTGGGATCAAGAAGAATCTCTTGTCTGTATCCGCACTTGCTAGACTTGGACTTGAGGTCAAATTTGTGGATGACAGATGTACAGTTCATGATCTCAGTTTTGGTGATGAAATTGTTGCATCTGGCCTTTTGTGCCGTGGGCTATATAAGCTCACTTTGTATGACAAGTGTGGACAAAATTTTGCAAATGCTGTTGCAGATTCAAGGGCTATTTCAGATGCAAAACTTTGGCATGCACGTTTTGGTCATCTGAATTTTGCCAGTTTGCTGCGTTTGCAGAAATCTGATATGGTTGCTTCTTTGCCACCTCTTGAAGCACCTGTCAAACATGTTTGTGAAGGCTGTATTTTGGGTAAGATGTAGCGTTCTAAATTTCCAAAGGATGGTTCAGTTCGGGCCACATGCAGGTTGCAGCTTGTGCATAGTGATGTTTGTGGGCCCATGCAAACTCCGTCCTTGGGCAATTACCTGTACTTCGTGACTTTCATTGATGATTACTCGAGGCATGCATGGGTATTTCCGCTTAAAGCGAAGTCCGAAGTTTTTATGTGCTTCAAACAATTTCTGGCTATGGCTGAAAATGTCTCGAAATGTACTATGGGCACCTCCGTTCCGATCGAGGGGGGGAGTATATGTCTCATGAATTTAATGCATTTCTGGCTAGTCGTGGGATAAAACACCAATGTACAGTGCCTTATACGCCTCAGCAAAATGGTGTTGCTGAGAGGAAAAACAGGTCACTGACGGAAATGGCACGATGTATGGTCAAAAGTCAAGCTTTACCGCATTCTTTTTGGCTTGAGGCCATCATGTGTGCCACTTATGTACTTAACAGGTGTCCTACAAAAGCTTTGCAGTCTATTACTCCATATGAAGCATGGCATGATAGAAAGCCTTCTATTGAGCACATGCGTGTTTTTGGCTGTTTGGCATATGCTTTGGTGCCACAAGTGCAGCGCAGAAAATTGGATGATAAGGCTGTCAAATGTATTTTTGTTGGTTATAGTGTTGAAAGCAAAGGTTACAGGTTGTATCATCCGCAAACAAAACGTATTCTGGTTTCTCGGGATGTAGTGTTTGTGGAAGATTCTGTTCAGCCCTTGCTGTCATGTACTAGAGACAGTAATGTAAGCTCACAGGACATTTATGACACTTTGTAGCCTCTTTTCAGTGGTGGAAATACGAATGTAAGTTCCAATGAGGCAAATGTACAGCCTATGGGGGTTTCTGAAAATGTTTTAGATCAGCCTATTACTGATGCAGATGTACCTAATGTACTTGATGAGGAAAGGGCTGAAAATGAGCAGGCTAGAGGTCTCGCCATGCATCTTATGCATCAGATTGTTATGCTTTGGCTGTGTCTATTTTACATGATGTTGAGGAGCCTCTGTCTTTTGATGAAGCACAGAATCCAGAAAATTGGATGGCTGCCATGCAATCAGAATATGATGCACTTATAGAAAATGACACATGGACTTTATGTGATTTGCCTCCTGGCAAAAAGGCCATTGGTACGAAGTGGGTTTACAAGTTGAAACGCAAGCCGGATGGTGAGATCGATCGCCATAAGGCTCGACTTGTTGCAAAGGGTTATGCACAGCAAAAAGGCATAGATTATGAAGAGACTTTTGCTCCCACTTGTCGTATGACTACTGTGCATTTTCAATGTGCATTGGCAGCTCATTTTGGTTGGGATGTACATCAATCAGACATTGTTACTGCTTTCTTGAATGGTGACATATTTCAGGAAGTTTATGTAACGCAGCCTCGCGGTTTTGTCATAAAAGGACAAGAGGACAAAGTGTGCAAATGTAACAAGGCTTTGTAAGGGTTGAAGCAATCTCCTCGTGCTTGGTATGAGAAAGCTGATACTCATTTGGTCAAACAAGGCTTTCGTAACAGTCCAACAGAAAGCACATTGTATGTAAAGCGTGAGGGTGATGTACTTCTCATTGTGGTTCTTTATGTCGATGATTTGCTGATCACTGGACCAAATGAGAGACATATTGCTGAATTTAAGGCTGATTTGAATGCTACTTTCAAGATGAAAGATTTGGGGCTGTTGCATCATTACTTGGGTATACAGTTTAAGCAGTGTGATGGTGGTATTGCCTTGTGTCAGAAAAGTTACATAGAGACATTGCTATGTAAGTTTGGACTTGAGGATTGCAAACCTGTTGCCACTCCCATGGAAGTAGGTTTGAAGTTGAGTCTACATGATGCTGGTGATCCTGCTGATGTCACTCTTTACCAAAACTGCTGTTGGTTGCCTCATTTATGTATGCAACACGAGGCCGGATATTCAGTTTGCAGTCTCACAGGTCAGCAGATTTATGCATAGCCCAGGGTCTAAGCATTGGCAGGCTGTCAAGAGGATTTTCCGCTACCTTAGTGGCACTTTACATCTTGGCTTGTTTTATCCCAAGGGGGGATCATTGCCGCCAGACTTACATGCTTTTTCGGACTCAAATTGGGCTGGTTGTTTTGACACGAGAGTGTCCACAAGTGGTTTTTGTTTCATGCTTGGCAGTTCATGTATATCATGGTTGAGCAAGAAGCAACCTATTGTGGCCACTTCGAGTTGTGAGGCTGAGTACAGGGCAGTCTTCACAGCTACGGTTGAGTGTGTATGGCTCAGACGCCTTATGGCTGACTTGGGTGTTGGACACGACACTGCCAACACTATCTACACTGACAGTCAGAGCGCATTGGCAGTTGCGAGGAACCCAGTTTTTCATGCTCGCACAAAGCACATTGAGGTGCATTACCACTATGTCAGGGAGAGGCTCTCAACAGGAGAGATCAGCTTGGCTTATGTGCCAACACAGGACAACCTTGCAGATCTTTTCACAAAGGCATTGTCTCGTGAGAAGCTTGAAGCTTTCCGCAAAGCTTTGGGCTTACTCCCCTTTGTGGACTGATCCTGTCCTCAGGGCATGGCACTTCCCTTTACTCATGTGCCAGCTCTCGTTCACCGCATCACTCCAAGAGGGATTTGTTACCATATACATGTGGTAGTGATGTGTGTGAACACACTAGGACCGCCAGGGCATTTTTTCCCTCTTTAGGAGGTTTTTTCCCCCGTGCATTGTATATACGCCCATCACTCTAGGGCTATCTATATTTCCATTGCACACCAAGTTATACACTCTCTATTGTGTGCCTTGAGCTTCCTTCGTCTTCTCCAAGCTGTGTGTGTTTCTCTGCAACCCTAATTCCAACACGGCCAAGCTGAGTTTCTGGGTTCCGTTTGGAGTAGACTATGCTAAACCAAAACATCGAGGTAAAGTTTCACAATCCGAGGAGTATCTGCTAGGTCCTCCTCCTCCATCCACTTCGCATCAAATGCAAGAAAGTTCTTGAACTAAACCAAGAACCGCCTTCGGACTTTACCTTTCTTCGTATCGTTATGTGCCAAAATCTGTTCAGGAACAAGGATCTCCTCCTTTTCTTCCACTGCGGGTTGCTCATCAGGCTCCCCATCATCAGGCACATTACCCTTAACAGGTTTCAAGAGACTCACATGCAATGCATTGTGAATCCTCCAAATATCTGGCAGTTTCAATCAGAAGGAGACATCATTTATCTTTTCAGTTATCTGGAAAGGTCCGTAGTATCGCATACTAAGCTTTGGAAAAAGCCTCTCCTTTCCCTTTTTCTTTCTTAGGCGTGCCTTCTCAAAAGTAAGAGCACCCAATCATCCTCCTTCAATTTCAAGTCGCGACGATGGCGATCCGCTGCCTTTTTCTGTCGTTCTTGAGACTTCTGCAAAGTCTCGCGAACCTTGGCAAAAGCCGTATCCAAATCTCGCGAATATTCATCCGCTTCCAATATCTAATCTTTCGTGCTCAGGAAGGATGGAACCTTCGCAGCACTTTCAACAATCTCACATAGCGTCTTCCCTGTCGAAGAGTGTATCGTGTTACTGTAGGCAAATTCCACCAAAGGTAACTTCTTTTCCCATTGAGTCTTCTGATCCGAGATGCAAGACTTCAATAAATCTAAAATCACTGAATTGGCAATCTCAAATTGCCCGTCAGTCTGCAAGTGGAACGAGGACGAGAACTGCAACCGCGTGCCAATGTTCTCCCAAATTGCCTTCCAAAACAAACTCATAAATCTGGGGTCTCTGTCAGAGACAATCGTCTCATACGTGCCATGTAATCGGAAAATCATCGTGATCATTCTGTGTTCTCGGGAGATCAAAAATGAAATCCATTGCAATACTTTCCCAGGGGTGGGTGGGTATGGGTAAAGGCTGTAACAATCCCTGTGCCTTATGCCTGTCAAACTTGACCTTCTGGCATACCAAGCAACTGCGCACAAACTCTTCCACATCCTTTTTGAGTCTCGGCCCAAAGAAGTATCTCTCTACCCCTTTCATGGTGGTAGCAATGCCGCGGTGACCCGTAAAAAGGTGGACAGTGGCATTCAGTCATAACCTTTTCCCTCAACGGTTGTGTAACGCACAACATAGTCTTTCTCATCAAGTAGCCTTCCCGAAGGGAGTATCCAGCTATTGTCTCCCCATCCCGTATCCGTGTGAAAATATCTGCAAAATCTGTATCTGTGGCATACCGATTGACCATATCCTCGAAGCTCCTATGATGTATCGCGGAAATAGCCAGAACCAACGGTTTCTGAGACAAACCATCTGCTACCACATTCTTCTGTCCCTGCACATGGACAATCTGGAAGTGGAACTATGACAAGATGTTCGCCCACCGCATCTGCTTTTCCGAAAGCTGCTTCTGTGACAAGAAGTAGCGCAAACTCTGATGGTCTGTAAAGACAACTAAATCCGCTCCGAGTAGGTAATGCCGCCACTGAGTAAGAGCATGGATAACCGCCAAAAGCTCTTTCTCATAGATCTGTGCTGTCATCTCCGGCCTAGAGAACAAACGGCTCTCGTAAGCTATGACATGGCCTTCTTGCATCAAGACCGCACCCAGACTACGACCACAAGCATCACAAAATACTTCAAATGACTTCTGCAAGTCCGGCAAAGTCAAATCTGGTCCTGTAGTCAATTTCTCTTTCAATGTCCAAAAGGCAGTCACCTCTGTGGGTCCCCACGAAAAAGGTACTCCTTTCTGTGTCAAGGTATGCAAAGGGGAAGCAACCTCTGCAAACTTTCGTATGAACCGCATGTAGTACGAACACAATCCCAAGAAGCTTCTAACTTCAAGGACATTCCTCAAATCGGGCCAATCACGGATAGTCTCTATCTTGGCCAGGTCCATTTGCACTCCTCCTGCTGACACAATGTGTCCCAAAAAGTGTATCTCTGGTAGGAAAAATTCACTTTTCTTTGCATTAATCACTAACGTGTGATCTCGTAATGCTTGAAAGACTTGAAGCAGATAATCTCTGTGTTCTGCCTCATTCTTGGAGAAAACAATGATGTCGTCAAAGAAAGTGCCAACAAATAGCCTGTACTCTCGAAAAATCCTGTCCATCATCCGGTTAAATGTCGCAGGAGCATTGGTTAAGCCAAAAGGCATCACCAAAAACTCAAAAGTCGTCCGAAAAGCAGTCTTGTAGACATCTCTTGGCGCTATCCTAATCTAATGATATCCACTCTTCAAGTCAATCCTGCTAAAGCACGAGGATCCCTGTAACTTGTCGAGTATATCATCGATCCTAGGAATCGGAAATCTGTTCTTGATGGTGATTTCGTTGAGAGTGCTATAATCGATGCACATTCTCCAAGATCCGTCTTTCTTCAAAACCAACAACACTGGAGAGCAATACGGTGAAGTACTAGGCTGGACAAGACCCTTTTCCAAGAGGTCTTTCACTTGGTTCATAATCTCTTCATTCTGTGCTCGGCTCACACGATAAGGTGGCCGATTCGGTGGCGTGCTTCCAGGTATCAGATCAATGGTTTGATCTTCAAGCCCGCTGAAAAGCAATCGGCATGAGTGTGGAGAAAAATCTTGTCGTTCTTTTGATGAGGTCAAAACATATTCAACCTTTATCCATCGTTCAGTTCTCTTCCAAAAGAATGAGTAAGAAACTGAAGTTCATCAAGTACAATCTCTAAGCCCTTCATTTATCAAAGTTGCTTTCTCGGCCCAGTAGTCAACCACGGCGTAGTTCTTGTGGTACCAAGGGATCCCGAGTAGAACGTCACTCGCGTGCCCTGAACACCCCTGTCATTGCAAACAAAGTTTGCCAATGCTCGGTGTAATGGCAACATCCCATCCGGGTGCCAGTCGAACTACCTCCGCCTGTGGCGTCAGTCTGTCGAGCGTAATTCCAAATCGAGCTGCCAATTCCAAGTGAAAAGAAGTTGGTCTTGGCTCCTTCAAAAAGAGCTTCCTGATCCTTCACTTTGCCCCAAAAGCGGCAAAGTTTGTACTTTCATTCATTAGATTCGGTGCAGGTCCCACGCCATGTGGTACCAGTTTTGCTTTTCTATCTGCCTTTTCTGCCACATTCCTCAGCTGCTCTCGAACTCTCAGACTTGTCGTCCTCTTTATCATTCTGTTCTTTCTGTGCCTTTTTAGGGCACTTCGCGGAGATATGTCCATGTTCCCCGCATCCAAAGCACTTCCCCTCTCTGATGAAGCGAGCTCTCTCCTCAGGAGTAAGCTTGGGTCGTGCATCATTTTTCTCTGGGTTGCTCTTTTTCTTTCTACTTTCATTCCCAGAAGTATGTTCGGCTCGTTGTGTCATGGCCTCATCTGTGGGGTAGGTCAGACTGCCAGAGTGAATGGCAAAGCCCCGCTTCGCATGACTCATCAACTCCTGAATAGAAAATGACTTCTGTTCCAAGCAGTGATCTCGGATCTCTGTAGGTAGACCCAAGGTAAACTGCTCAATCGGTTCTCTGAACGAGATCTTCTTGAATGAAGAGGCGGGTAGAAAAGAGCTCCAGAATCTTTCACAATAAGCATTGATTGTATCTTTCTTGGTCATCCGAAGATGGTTCCAAGCAGCTCGTACATCTCGTTCATATTCTTGCGTCAACCAAGAAGAAATAAAAAGATTCTTAAATTTCAGCCATTTAACTGGCGCAGTCTTGTTTAAAAGAAGCGTGGACCACCAAGTAAGAGCATTCCCCTTAAGGTAAGAGGTAGCTCTCCGAATCTTGGAGTGCTCTGAATAGCGTCCTCCCGCGAAAGCGATGTCAAACTGCTGTAGAAAAGACAAAGCCTTCGAAGCATCTGAGTATCCTGAAAAAGTATCAAACTTGATCGAGTGGCCACCTTCCTTAAACTCTCGGACTTTCTTGCTTTTATCTTCGAGAAAGTCATACTAGTTGGCTTTGTAAAAATTCTTCTTGTTCGCATAAAACTTTCCGTCATCGGAATCTGAGCTGTCTGTAGACGAGTCCATAGTAGAACTGTCAGTCTCTGGGCGAGATTTAGCCTTCTTTGCCTTTTTCTTGCCCTTTCCGAAGCTTTGTTTCTTGCTTCGCTTTTTGCTTTTCCTGTCTTCTTCGCTCGAGTCTGAAGAGCTAGAAGAACTATCAGAAGAAGAAGAAGAAGAAGAAGAACTGGGTACTCCTTCAAATCGAACACGCTTCTTCTATTTCTTTGCCTTGTCAAAAGTCGACCGACGACCCAAATATCCCGGGAAGTCAGTGCCTTTCTTCTGATTTTTTAGCCATGCTTTTTGCCTTTCTTTTGCACGTCGAAAAGCTGAGCAATCCATGCATCAACCACGTTCTCCAGTTCCTTCTCCATATATTTTCTTGGAGGCACAAGGTTTCTTGAGAGCGGGTTTCGGGAGTGGTGTTGTGGTTCTCTGCCACTCCATCTGTACCTCTTCCAAAGAGGTTTGGTTCATATATTTTGCCATCTTCGGATCCTTGGCAAAATTGAGCATCATCTTTGTTGCATCGCCAATCAATTGACGACGCTCCATCTCTCTTTGCTCCGCCTGAGTAGGCCGAGGCGGGCCATACTCTCTGTCTGAATCTTCGTTGTGATCCCAGCCCGCATCTCCAGATGCAGAGGGAGTCGACTGATCATTGCCTAAAGCCATAGGTGCCGCGGAAAAAAAATTCGGGGATCGGATTTCCCGTAGAAGAGAAATCGGCCGTGCTCTGATACCATTGTAACAGACTTGGACACTCCAAGTCAAGAATCAACCGCGACAGCACCAAATAACCACTTCAAAACAAGTCACAGATCACAATAGATGTACACTGGCCCGGCGGAGTTCCGTGCCTAGAGATATTGGCCCCAAAGACTGGCGCCCCTTTTGGTATTTCTTTTTATATTAATCAAATCAAAGTACAAGAGAGCGGTTAGGGTTTCACTCTCAGACTCTGCGTCCAGATGCTCTGAGAAGTGAGGCCCTCACCACTAATTTAAAGGTTACAAGGGATGCCCAAAAGCAGAGCCCCAAAAGCTTTTAAAATAAAAAGCATCAGTTCTCTCTCTTAGAGAGTCTTTTTCTCTTTTTTTTTATAAAAAAAAAGCAAAATTCGCGTCGCTCATCATTTTCTCACAAAAAAAAAAAGAAAAAAGCCTCCGCGATTTCCGGAAATTAGGGTTTTTGGCAAAAATTAGGGTTTGCAAGAATTTTAGGGTTTCTGGCAGAAATTAGGGTTTCTGCTCTCCGCCACGTCATCACTTTGTGACAATTATGCTGGCTGATTATAGCAGCTTTTTGGGCCCAATTGCTTTTGAATATTAAAAGCTTTTGAGTGATTGCTTTTGGGCATCCCTTGTATCTTTAAATAAGTGGCAGGGCCTCACTTCTCAAGAGCATCTGGACGCAGAGTCCAGAGAGTGAGCACCTACCCACTCTCTTGTACTTTGAACACAGATTAATACAAAAAGAAATACCGAAACGGACGCCAATCTTTGGGCCAATACCTCTTGGCACGGAACTACGTCGGGCCGTGTCGACCTAATTGTAAATTGTGAACTATTTTGATGTGAATCTCTGTTGTGTCGCGGTAGAATCTTGACTTGGGGTGTCCAAGTTTGTTACAGTGGTATCAGAGCAGATGAAAGCAACTAGTACCACATTGCTGGGGCCCAAACCGAATCAGATGAACGAAAGTACAAAACTTTGCCGCACTTAGGGCAAAGTGAAAGATCAGGAAGCCCTCATTTTTCTTTGATGGAGGAGCCAAGGCCAACTTCTTGAATTGGCGGCTCGACTTGGAATTACGACGGACAGGCTGAGGCCATAGGCGAAGGCAGTTCTAGCCGCACTCGGACGGGATGTTGTCATTACACCGATCATTGGCAAACTTCGTTTGCAATGTCAGGGGTATTCAGGGCACAAGACTTCTACGTAATGCCCTTAGGAAGGTCGTGACGTCCTCCTCAAAATCCCTTGGTACCACAAGAACAATGCCGTGGTTGACTATCAGGCTGAGAAAGCGACTTTGACAAATGAAGGGCAAACAGATTATACTCGATGAAATTCAGTTTCTTTAGTCAATTTTCTGGAGAGAACTGAAATGAAAGTCAAATATGTTTTGACCTCGAAAAAGAACGCCAAGATTTTCTCCACACTCAAGTCGATTGATTTCTGAGGGCCTGCCAGGCGAGTTGCCACCATCTTGTCCTGAGGATCGTACTATTATCTGATACCTGGAAGCACACCATCGAACCGGCCACCTTACCGTGTGAGCCGAGCCCAGAATGAATAGATTATGAACAAAATGATGAGTCATGCGAAGCGTGGCTTTGCCATTCACTCTGGCAGTCTGACCTACCCCTCAGATGAGGCCATGATACAACAAGCCGAACAAACTTCTGGGAATGAAAGTAGAAAGAAAAAGAGCAACCTAGAGCAAAAGGATGCACGACCCAAGCTTACTCCTCAGGAGCGAGCTCGCTTCATCAAGGAGGGGAAGTGCTTTGGATGCGGGGAACAGGGACATATCTCCGTGAAGTGCCCTAAAAAGGCACAGAAAGAACAGAATGATAAGGACGACGTTAGGCCTGAGAGTTCGAGAGCAGCTGAGGAACGTGGACGAAACGGAACGATGAAAACAGGATTGGTTCCAGATTGTGTGGGTATCGCTCCCAACACCATGGACAAGAGTACAGAACTTTGCCGAGCTTGGGGCAAAGTGAAAGATCAAGAGGCCCTGATCTTCTTTGATGGAGGAGCCAAGGCCAACTTCATTTCGCCGGAATTGGCGGCGCGGCTCAAGATCACTCCCAATCGGATGGGACCACTTGCGGAGGCAGTTCTAGCGGCACCCGGCAGGGACGTAGCCATTACACCTGTCATTGGCAAACTCCGGTTGCATTGTCAGGGGTATTTGGGGCATGAGGAGTTCTTCATAATGCCTTTGGAGGGTTGTGATGTTCTCTTAGGGATTCCCTGATACCACAAGAACAACGCCGTGGTCGATTGTCGGGCGAGAAAAGCGACTTTGTGTCACAAGACGGGCACCACGTGCCAGTAGAAAAGAACAGATTGAATAAACTTTTAGCACTTCAATAACAACTCAACTGAGAGAGAGAGAGAGAGAGAGAGAGAGAGAGACGACACGCGACACGGAGTGGCAGAATTCCACCCCAGAAGTATTGGCCCCAAACCTTGGCGCCCCTTTCGGTATTTCTTTATATTGCAACAACACAGTACAAGCCGGTACTCAAGACTCTGCACCTCCGTACTGAAGCATGCCAGAGAATGAGCCCTAACCTCATATCTAAAGGCCCTTGGCCTAAAAAGCACTTTACAGTAAAAAGCCTTCAAACTTAAAAGCTTATGGTCCAAAAGCAAAGCCAAAAAGCCGCCAACGTAAATCACGGAAATCCGTACAGCCTGCCACGTCATCAACCAGCGCAAAACACGAAAAACTGCCACACTGCCCTTAGGGTTAGGTTTAGGGTTTCTGCTGTTTTTTTAGGGTTAGGGTTTTCAGAATTAGGGTTTGCAGGTTTTAGGGTTAGGATTTCCAAAATTAGGGTTTCAACAGTTAGGGTTTCTGGCAGAAATTAGGGTTTCCATTCTTTAGGTTTTGACATGTCAACAGTTTGTAACATCTCCCCTTCTTGAAAGAGAGTAATCGTCCGCGATTACAGCATATCTGCAAAACCACTCAAGTTAGCGCGAAAATTTCCGAGGGTCATTCCGAGGGACATTCCGAGGGACAATCAATTTGCTCTTTTTATTAAGGAGTTAGCTTCTCCTTTCGGCAGTTTTGATCAAGGAGTTAGCTTCTCCTTTCTGTTGTTTTGATCAAGGAGTTAGCTTCTCCTTTCTACTCTTTTGATCAAGGAGTTAGCTTCTCCTTTCGTCCATATCGGAACTCTTGATATTCCAGCATAGTAAAATTAGCCATCACACCCAGACCGTACTGATCTTCCACGGATGTCTTGATGTACTAAAATTACATACCCAGGCAATCTCATCCAATTAGGAATATACAGTAATTGACACATCACAATGCAACACAAATGCTCACATATGCATGTTACAAGACACAACAAACAGCGCCGCTGAGCACTCCCCCGAGACAAACGATCTGCGGTATGAAGCTACTCAACGACTACCTCGTCACTCCCCCCACAAATAACCTAAAAAGGTCCGGGCCATGAGCTCACAGGACTGTACAACCAAACGCTTCCGAGACCGCAGTCTGCGTCGCTCGGAGGTTCAAGCATACAACCAAACGCTCCCCAGGCATCGGCCTACGTCGTTCGGAGGTTTTCTAGCATACAACGAAACGCTCCCCAGGCATCGGCCTGCGTCGTTCCGAGGTTCAAACAATATCAAGACAGTATTTCTCACTTCTCCACTCGAGAGTAAAAATCACCAATCAATGAAACCAGTATTGAAATCAGAGTCAAACATTTCAAATCGGCACCAAGACAGGTTTAAAACAGATAGCATCCATTTCAAACAAGGTTCAAACAATACTTTCTCAAACAATGTTCAAAAGCATCTAAGTAGAAAACAACTAGAGAGGTCATTCGGGATTTTGTTCGGACAATCGAACTTTGAGGACAACGGGCTTGCCCTTCTGATTCACGGTGATGGTTCGGTTCCGGACCTGGAGAGTTGCATCATTTTTGTCGTGCCAGGGCATGCCCAAGAGAACGTCGCAATTGCCCAACTTCATAATGTGGAAATCGGCTTTTCCATGATAATCTTGTATAGTCACTGGAAGTGCACCAATGAGCGGTACCACTTTCTGAGTTTGCCTCGTGGCTAGCTCAGCTTCAATTTCTCCACCCTCTGCATCATATATATACCTTCATAAGTTCAGAATAGTCTGAACTCACGAATTATAAGAGGGAATAAAGCACTCATAAAACTATAAAAGCAAGGGACACACGAAAAGAAAAGAAAAACAAAAACAAACAAACTAACTAACTAAATCACTTTGATTGCTTCGAAACAAAACTAGATAAATTATTAACTTAAAAATGTTTTCAGAAAAGGCATGCGTAAAATAAGTTGACGCAACTTACTCCACCCTCTGCATCATAATCAATTTCTCCACCCTCTGCATCATAATCAAAGTGCATCTGCTTCAAGAATTATGGATGGATGAAGTTCTCCATAGCTCCGGGGTCAAAGAAAATAAGGGCTTTCCAACCGTTGACTTTTCCATAAGCTCTGCATAATTCATTAAAACTCTCGAGGTGTATACCATAAATATCGGGTACTAGTCCAATAGCAGGTCTAGGCTTCTTGGCCGGAGGTGGCCACGGGGATCTGTCTGTCGTGGGAGCAGAAGGTTGCACTGAGGACATCAAGGCTTGCTCAGGACATGTATTGAACGTATGCCCTATTTGGAAACATTGGAAGCATCGGCCTTCTTGTAACAAGGCGTCTCATTGAAGTTGTGTCAAACAAGGCCGTTGAGGTTGGTTTTCACGGGATTCTTGAGAATTTGTTCGTTGTTGCCGGGAGTTTTGGTTAGTGGCCGAAGGTTCTTCTGTGGTAAACTCCAACTTTCCTTTCATGAGCTTGTAGCCGACCGCGGCATGGTCCATAAGCTCTTGCATGGTAGAGACTTGCTTGGAGAGACAATATTCCTGCAATGGTGATGGTAGTCCAATGGTGTAGCGCTTGCACTGGTCCTCCAAGGGAATGAATTTAAAGGACACTGGCAGGTACACGTCGAGAAACCTTTGGTTATAGTCGTCCATGGTTTCGGTGGCAAACATTTTCAAGTTGCACACGTCGAGAAACCTTTGGTTATAGTCGTCCATGGTTTCGGTGGCAAGCATTTTCAAGTTGCACACGTCGAGAAACCTTTGGTTATAGTCGTCCATGGTTTCGGTGGCAAGCATTTTCAAGTTGCCCCACTCTGCCAAAATCCGGACTTCAAACATTGAAGTCATGTAACTAAGCACAAAAACTATCTTGAAAGCTTGCCAGGTCCTTGGAGCATGCAGTTGTGTCGCGATTGAACTCCACCATTACATAGCATTATCTTTAAGAAATCCCGCTACTCGAGAAATCTTGGATTCTTCTGTATAGTTCCCCAAAGCATAGATGTTGTCGAATTGCTGTAGGAACTGCAATGCTTTCTTGCGATCTTTCACCCCGGAAAAAGTGAAAAATTTGATTGTCGTGCCACCATCTTTGAAATCTTTGGGTTGGTTAGGCGCATGTCCCGGGTATGGATAATAAGGGTATCCATATGGGCTCCAAACATTGTAGCCTGGTGGCGGTGGTGGTGGAAGTGGGGGCAATGGCGGTGGCAAAGGCGGTTGCACTGGATCAAGGTCAAATGGTTGCACCATATTCCTGAAGACTCCCCCGATCGGAACAGACGGCTGAGAAGGTTGCCGATTGGAAGCTCTCGTACTTTCTGGTGCCGGAGGAGGGTACCACCTGGGGCATCAGAGGGGGTAACATGTAGTTCAAAAATTGTTGAAAACTTTGCAGCATCGAAAGATTCTGCTGAGGATGCCGCGAAAGAATGTCGTGAAGCTCGTTGAGCAGAAACTGCAAATATTCTGCTGAATCCATGAATTCCAAGTATTGAGTTCTTAATTGGCTTATGCCCTGTAAGACACTGCGGTGAAGACGGGAGCGCGCCCGATGCGCGATGAAGTAAGGGTGGGAGTGGCTAATAAGTCCGGGTTGGAGGGCCAAGATACCTCAAATAAATTCCAATAGCTCTGTCTGCTCTTTTGTAGGACCGGTATGCTTTCAGAAAAGCACACGCCTGATGCTCTGATACCACTGTCACAAGATGGGCACCACATGCCAGTAGAAAAGAATAGACTGAACAAACTTTTAGCACTTCAATAACAACTGAACTGAGAGAGAGAGACACGACACGCGACACTGAGTGGCGGAATTCCACCCCAGAGAGTATTGGCCCCAAACCTTGGCGCCCCTTTCGATATTTCTTTATATTGCAACAACACAGTACAAGCCGGTACTCAAGACTCTACACCTCCGTACTGAAGCATGCCAGAGAATGAGCCCTAACCTCATATTTAATGGCCCTTGGCCTAAAAAGCAATTTACAGTAAAAAGCCTTCAAACTTAAAACCTTCTGGTCCAAAAGCTACCAGCGTAAATCACGGAAATCCGTACAGCCTGCCACGTCATCAGCCAACGCAAAACGCGAAAAACTGCCACGATGCCCTTAGGGTTAGGTTTAGGGTTTCTGCTGTTTTTTTAGGGTTAGGGTTTTCAGAATTAGGGTTTGCAGGTTTTAGGGTTAGGGTTTCCAGAATTAGGGTTTCAGCAGTTAGGGTTTCTGGCAGAAATTAGGGTTTCCATTCTTTAGGCTTTCACACGTCAGCAGTTTGTTACACTTTGACTACAGAGAAGGGCAGGACCATTGTACTTGATATTAAACTGAAGGGCGAGTCTGTCCCTATTGTATCGGCTTCCGCCATTTCAAAATTAATGAAATCCAGTCTGTTTGTTTACTCGATCTTTATGAAAGTATTGAGCGATAAGGATAGGACAAATATGTCTAAACTTGATAAATAACGCCAAGATTTTCTCCACTCTCGCTTCTCAGAAGGCCTACCAGGTGAGTTACCACCTGCTCGTCCTGAAGATCATAACATTGATCTGATACCTGGAAGCACACCACCGAACCGGCCACCTTACCGTGTGAGCCGAGCATAGAATGAAGAGATTATGAACCAAGTGAAAGACCTCTTGGAAAAGGGTCTTGTCCAGCCTAGTACTTTACCGTATTGCTCTCCAGTGTTGTTGGTTTTGAAGAAAGACGGATTTGGAGAATGTGCATCGATTATAGAGCTCTCAACAAAATCACCATCAAGAACAGATTTTCGATTCCTAGCATCGATGACATACTCGACAGGTTACAGGGATCCTCGTGTATTAGCAAGATTGACTTGAAGAGTGGATATCATCAGATCAAGATCGGGCCGGGGGACGTCTACAAGACAGCTTTTCGGACGACTTTTGGGTTATTTGAGTTTCTTTGGTGATGCCTTTTGGCTTAACCAATGCTCCTGCGACATTTAACTGGATGATGGACAGGATTTTTCGAGAGTACGGGCTATTTGTTGGCACTTTCTTTGACAACATCATTGTTTTCTCCAAGAATGAGGTAGAACACAAGAGTTTCAGGCATTACGAGATCACAAGTTAGTGATTAATGCAAAGAAAAGTGAGTTGTTCCTACCAAAGATGCACTTTTTGGGACACATTGTCTCAGGAGCAGGAGTGCAAATGGATCCGGCCAAGATAGAGACTATACGTGATTGGCCCGATTTGAAGAATGTCCATGAAGTTAGAAGCTTCTTGGGCGGTGTTCATACCACATGCGGTTTATTCGATAGTTTGCAAAGGTTGCTTCCCCTTTGCATATCTTGACACAGAAAGGAGTCCCTTTCTCGTGGGGATCCGCAGAGGTGATTGTCTTTCAGACATTGAAAGAGAAATTGACTACAAGACTAGTTTTGACTTTGTCGGACTTGCAAAAGTCATTTGAAGTATATTGTGATGCTTGTGGTTGTAGTCTGGGTGCGGTCTTAATGCAAGAAGGCCATGTCATTGCTTACGAGATCCCATTGTTCTCAAGGCCGGAGATGACAGCACAGATTTATGAGAAAGAGCTTTTGGCGGTTATCCATGCTCTTACTCAATGGCAGCATTACCTACTCGGAGCGGATTTTACTGTCTTTACAGACCATCAGAGTTTGCGCTACTTCTTGTCACAGAAGCAGCTTTCAGAAAAGCAAATGCGGTGGGCGAACATCTTGTCACAGTTTCACTTCTAGATTGTCCATGTGCAGGGACAGAAGAATGTGGTGGCAGATGCTTTGTCTCGGAAGCCGTTGGTTCTGGCTATTTCCGCGATACATCATAGGAGCTTCGAGGATATGGTCGACCAATATGCCACAAATACAGATTTTGCAGACGTTTTCACATGGATACGGGATGGGGAGACAATAGCGGAATATTCCATTCGAAATGGCTACTTGATGAGAAAAACCATGTTGTACGTTACACAGCCGTTGAGGGAAAAGGTTATGATTGAATGCCATTGTCCACCTTTTACGGGTCACCGCGGCATTGCTACCACCATGAAAGGGGTAGAGAGATACTTCTTTTGGCCGAGACTCAAAAAGGATGTGGAAGAGTGTGCGCAGTTGGCTTAGTATGCCAGAAGGTCAAGTTTGACAGGCATAAAGCACAGGGATTGTTACAGCCTTTACCCATACCCACCCGCCCCTGGGAAAGTATTGCAATGGATTTCATTTTTGATCTCCCGAGAACACAGAGTGATCACAATGGTATCTGGACTGTTATTGACAGATTTAGCAAATAGGCTCATTTCATTCCAGTGAAGAAAACAGTCAAGCCGGATCACTTAGCGAGACTGTTTGTGGCCCAGATCTTCAGATTACATGGCATGCCTGAGACGATTGTCTTCCGACAGAGACCCCAGATTTACGAGTTTGTTTTGGAAGGCAATTTGGGAGAACATTGGCAGGCGGTTGCAGTTCTCGTGATCGTTCCACCCGCAGACTTATGGGCAATCTGAGATTGCAAATTCGGTGGTTCTAGATTTATTGAAGTCTTATATCTCAGATTAGAAGACTCGATGGGAAAAGTACCTACCTTAGGTGGAATTTGCCTACAATAACACGATACACTCTTCGACGGGGAAGGCGCCATTTGAGATTGTTGAAGGTGGCGAAGGTTCCACCCTTCCTAAGCACGAAAGATAAGATTTTTGAAGCGGATGAATATACGCGAGACTTGGATACGGCTTTTGCCAAGGTTCGCGAAACTTTGCATAAGTCTCAAGAACGACAGAAAAAGGCAGCGGATCGCCGTGACTTGAAATTCAAGGAGGATGATTGGGTGCTCTTAGTTTTGAGAAGGCGCGCCTAAGAAAGAAAAAGGGAAAGGAGAGGCTTTTTCCAAAGCTTAGTATGCGATACTACGGACCTTTCCAGATCACTGAAAAGATAAATGATGTCTCCTTCCGATTGAAACTGCCAGATACTTGGAGGATTCACAATGCATTTCATGTGAGTCTCTTGAAACCTTTTAAAGGTGATGTGCCTGATGATGGGGAGCCTGATGAGCAACCCGAAGTGGAAGAAAACAAGGAGATCCTTGTTCCTGAACAGATTTTGGCACATAAGGATACAAAGAATAAAGGCAAAGTTTGAAGGCGGTTCTTGGTTAAGTTCAAGAACTATCCTGCATTGGATGCGAAGTGGATGGAGGAGGAGGACCTAGGAGATACTCCTCAGATTGTGAAACTTTACCTCGATGCTTTTGGTTTAGCATAGTCTACTCCAAATGGAACCCAGAATTGAGCTTGGCCGGAGATCTGGTGGAGTGGGATGCACAAGAGGGGAGTCACTCCGCTCCTTTGTCAACAGATGCCTTGATTTTAGATACTAGAGTCACTGATGTCTCTTTGAGCTTCAGGGATACTGAAAGCTGACAGTATTCTGCTGTATGACTTTATGAAATGGAATTCCTGATTATGATACTAATTTTGTTCTTGACTTCTTTTAAGTGCAAGAACTGATAGACGAAATGACTGCAGCATTTTGGTCTGATTGATCTCGAATAGACATGGTTGCAATAGGGGTTCGTCAATCGGACATCGATGAGGTCCGGATTGGATCTAGATGCGATTGCTAGCTACATTGCTGATAAATCATGGTCTAAGATCCGAATAAATGTTGAATGTCTAGTGATGTCCTCTGATGTCGTGTGATGTGGCTGTCGATTGGTACATGTGCTAGATGTGTGTTCCTAGTACGTAGGTACTAACAGTCAGTGTCTGCTAAGACGGTTTATGGCTTCTGTCTATTTTGTAGGCATAATCGAGGGCGATTACAATGCTTTCAAGAGGGGGGTATGTCACAAAGTGATGACGTGGCTATCGAGAGCAGAAACCCTAATTCCTACAAAACCCTAATTTCTGCCAAAAACCCTAATTTCTGGAAACCCTAACCCTAACCCTAACGGCTGGCTGAAACCCTAAATGTGGTGGAAACCCTAACTTTGGCGGTAAAAGCCACGTGGCAACAGTAAGGACCTTTCCGGAAATTGCGGCGAGATTCACAGCGGAAATTGCGCTGCTTTCCAGTCTCCAAGCGACGCAATTGGCTTGCTTTTCTCCACGCATGGGCAAGGAGAGAGAGAGAGAGAGAGAGAGAGAGAGAGAGAGAGAGAGAGAGAGAGAGAGAGAGAGAGAGAATTTCTTTTGCTTTTGTTTTGAAAGCTTTTGGGGCTCTGCTTTTGGGCATCCCTTGTAAGTTTTAAATAAGTGGTTTAGGGCTCACTCTGCAGAGCATCTGGACGCAGAGTCCAAGAGTGAAACCCTAACCGCTCTCTTGTACTTTGACATTGATTTTAATACATAAAGAATATCGAAAGGGGCACCAATCTTTGGGGCCAATATCTCTAGGCACGGAACTCCGTCGGGCCAGTGCAAATCTATTGTGATCTGTGAATTGTTTTGAAGTGGTTATTTGGTGCTGTCGTGATTGATTCTTGACTTGGAGTGTCCAAGTCTGTTATACAGTATCTTACTTGAAAGGAAATGCACAGACATGGTGCTCTACTTTGCTGTTACGCAGAGAAGCACCTACGGTGTAGGTAAAATTCAAGAGAATTTTCACATCAACTTGGATATTAGACGAATATGAAGAAGATGTTAGCATCATTTGAGGGTGACTAAGAAAGACACGTTGGATGACTGTTGCCTGAGGTTTTGGGATACTTATTTGCCAGTGTCCTCTATTCAGAGACTTACAGAATGTACTAAGCAAGGATTTCAAATGCATGCCGACTCATTTGACTTATCCTACGAACATGACAATATCCACCTCAATAAGGCAAGAGTCTTTCAGTGCAGGGAATGAATCAGGGGAACCAGATGACAACTCATCCCAGGATTCCGAATCGATAAGGGAATTAGATGGTAGCGGATCCGAGGGTTCCGACGAACTAAGGGAACCGGATGCAAGTTAATTAGAGGATTCCAGAGAAGAAAGGGGATCAAGTGATAGTGCGTCTCAATTTTCAGACGATTGAGATTGACGTGCCAGCGGACAGGGAAGGCCGGCGAGGCTACCCATAGGTTCTAGGGCACAAGGAAAGAAAGTAAAGGGAATCAGCTGGTAGATCAAGGAATTTCACAAATCCATATTGAGGTGTCAAGGACAGGGAGGTCAGCAGGGCTATCGATAGTTGACAGGTCACAAGAAAAGAATACAAAGGTAAGCTAGATCCACCGGGTGATTTGGTCAAGGGTACTTCTTGGCCCTGTCACAAACTAGTGACGTGTCAAGCCACTAAAGAGCAGAGCCACTGTGCAGCTTACCGACCGAGGGGCCTGAACCCTAAGAAGAACAAGCAACAGCAGAAGAAGAAGTCCTACCAACTTATGGAACCCCGTCCGATGGGGCCCAAGTGACATAATGGCATTAAAATAAAGCACGACCCACACACACACGCGTGGACTGATGACGTGGCAGTTGTATGGAAAACCTGATTTTGCATTGACATGATGAGGTGGTAGATTGTACGGATTTCCATGTTTTGCGCTGACCGTTGAGGTGACAATTGTACGAATTTCCGTGATTTACGCTGGCAGCTTTTAGGCATTGTTATTGGACTAGATGCTTTTGAGTTTGAAGGCTTTTCATGTAAACTGCTTTTGGGGCCTAGGGCCTTTAAATATGGGGTTAGGGCTCATTCTCTGGCATGCTTCCTGGAGAAGGTGCAGAGTTTGGAGTACCGACTTGTACTGTGTTGATGCAATATAAAGAAATACCGAAAGGGGCGCCAAGGTTTGGGGCCAATACTCTCTGGGGTGGAATTCCACCACTCTCTCTCTCTCTCTCTCTCTCTCTCTCTCTCTCTCTCTCTCTCTCTCTCTCTCTCTCTTCAGATGTTATTGAAGTGCTAAAAGTCTGTTCTTTTCTATTGGCACGTGGTGCGCGTCTTGTGACAGTGGTATCAGAGCATCAGGCGTGTGCTTTTCTGAAAGCATACGATCCTACAAAAGAGTAGATTGAGCAAACTAGAGACTACTTATATTTGAAGTATATTCGTGTCTTGCCCCGGAATTTTATTTGAAGAATATTCGGGTCCCAACCCGAGACTTATTAGCCACTCCCACCCTTCATACATTGCGCATCAGGCGTTCTCCCGTCTTCACCGCTCATGTCTGACCAGGGCATAAGCGAAAAAGATCACTTGCAAGAGAAGGATCCAAGATTTGTTTCAAGTCAATGTTTTTCTCAAAAGCAGTGCCATGCAGATGTTGATGTCTATAGCTACCAAGCCGCACACTCCAAGGACTTGGCAAGCTTTCAAGAAATTTTTTGCCCGAAGTTATATAGTTTCTGACATCTTCCTTTGGAATGCAATTCTTGGCAGAGTGGGGTATCCTGAAATACTTGCCATGGAAACCCTAGCAGATTATGATTTGAAATTTCTAGACATCTCTCAGCAGGTGTCTCTTGTTGATAACCTCGGGGGTCCGATGTGACTGCTATGTCTTGGGACTACCATCACCGCCATAGGAACACTGTCTGTCCAAGAGCTTATGGACCATGGTGCGGTTAGCTACGACCTTCTGGAAGGAACCTAACCCTAATTTTTTTGGTGCAGGTTTCAGGATGGAAAGTCAATCGACTTTTCGAGCTCAACTGATGTCGAGATTGCTTTTTAAGTTTGAAATCTGTTTGAGAATTTGTTCGGTGATCCTGTTTGAAATTTGTTTGAAATGGATGGTATCTGTTTTGAACTCGTCTGGGTGCCGATTTGAATTGTTTAACTCTGGTTTTACAAGTGCTTTCAATGATTGGTGATTTTACTCCCGTGTGGAGTACAGAGAAATGATGTTTGAGAATGCTTGTTCATACTCATGGCCCGGACCCTTGTGGTTATTTGCGGGGTGAGTACTGAAATGTTTGAAATGTCACAAGGCGCGCACCTTGTGCCAATAGAAAAGAACAGACTGAACACGCTTTTAGCACTTCAATAACAACTGAATTGAAAGAGAGAGAGAGATGACACGGGAGTGGCAGAATTCCACCCTAGAGAGTATTGGCCCCAAACCTTGGCGCCCGTTTCGGTATTTCTTTATATTGCATCAACATAGTACAAGCCAGTACTCCAGACTCTGCACCTTCGCTAGGATTGTTACAAGAGTCACTTTCAAGGAAAAACACGGCTGCATTCAGTTGAACATGCTTTTATTGCTGCTCAGAGGAAAAGTGGTAACAACAATGTAGCCACTTCTCATGGTTCTTCGGCCAGTGACAAATCACATGTTTCCAATGCTTTTGCTGGCAACACCTCATCTGGGAATTTTGGTGAAAAGGGAAAAAAGAAGATGTGTTTCCATTATTGTAAAGCTTATATTCACTTGATCAAGCAGTGTCTAGCTCCAAAGAATGAGCCCTAGCCTCATATTTAAAGGCCCTTGGCCTAAAAAGCAATTACAATAAAAAACTTTTAAAACTCAAAAGCTTTTGGTCCAAAAGCAAAAGCTGCCAGCGTAAATCACAGAAATCCGTACAGCCTGCCACGTCATCAGCCAGTGCAAAACGCGGAAATCTGCCCTTAGGATTAGGGTTAGGGTTTTTGCAGTTTTAGGGTTTCTGGCAACAGAATTAGGGTTTGCAGGTTTTAGGGTTAGGATTTCCAGAATTAAGAATTCAGCAATTAGGGTTTTTGGCATAAATTAGGGTTTGCAGGTTTTAGGGTTAGGGTTTCCAAAATTAGGGTTTCAGCAGTTAGGGTTTCTGGCAGAAATTAGGGTTAGTGTTTCTGCTCTCGGGCAACCACGTCATCACTTTGTGACACTTCTTCTGTTACTTGTTCTTCTTAGGGTTTAGGCCCCTCGGCCGGTAGCTCCGTTCTTCAGTAGGTCGACACGTCAACAGTTTGTTACATGAAAAGTAATGTTTTTACTCATGGCCTGGACCCTTGTGGTTATTTACAGGGGGAGTATTAAGAAGTCTGAGCAGTGGTTACTCTCAGCAGCTCCAAACGATGCAGACTGCGGTCTGGGGGGTGTTTGGTTGTAAAAGGCCTCTATATCTCATGGCCCGGACCTTTTTAGGTTATTTACGGGAGGAGTGATGAGGGAGTCGTTGAACAGCTCATGGCCCGGACCTGGATGGTTATTTGCGGAGGAAGTGTTCATTGACGGCTCTATGTTTCAATGTCTTGTAACATGCATATGTGAGCATTTGTGTTGCATTGTGATGTGCCAACCACTGAATATTCCTAATTGGATGAGATTGCCTGGGTATGTATATTTAGTGCATCAAGACACCCGCGGAAGATCAGTGCGGTCTGGGTGTGATGGCTAATTTTACTACGCCGGAATGTCAAGAGTTCCGATCTAGACGAAAGGAGAAGCCAACTTCTTGACCAAAAGAGTTGAAAGGAGAAGCTAACTCCTTAACAAAAAAAAGAGCAAACTGATTGTCCCTCAGTCGGTCCCTCGGAAATTTTTGAGCTAACTTGAGTTGTTTTGTAGATATGTTGTAATCGCAGAGGATTACTCTCTTTCAAGAAGAGGGGATGTCACAAACTGGTGACGTGTCAATCTATTGAAGAACAGAGCCATTGTGCAAATTATCGGCTGAGGGGCCTAAACCTTAAGGAGAACAAGCAACAATAGAAGAAGAAGTCCTACCAACTTATGGGACCCCGTTCGATGGGGCCCAAGTGACATAATGGCATTAAAATAAAGCAAGACACACACACACACACACGCATGGATTGATGACGTGGCAGCTGTATGGAAAACCCTGATTTTGTGCTGATATGATGACGTGGTAAACTGTACGGATTTCCGCGTTTTGCGTTGACTGTTGACGTGGTAGTTGTACGGATTTTCGTGATTTATGCTGGCAGCTTTTAGGCATTGCTTTTGGACCAGATGCTTTTGAGTTTGAAGGCTTTTCATGTAAATTGCTTCTGGGGCCTAGGGCCTTTGAATATGAGGTTAGGGCTCATTCTTTGGCATGCTTCCCGGAGAAGGTGCAGAGTCTGGAGTACCGGCTTGTAATGTGTTGATGCAATATAAAGAAATAACGAAAGGGGCGCCAAGGTTTGGGGCCATTACTCTCTGGGGTGGAATTCCGCTACTCCGTGTTGCGTCTCTCTCTCTCTCTCTCTCTCTCTCTCTCTCTCTCTCTCTCTCTCTCTCTCTCTCTCTCTCAATTCAGTTGTTATTGAAGTGCTAAAAGTCTGTTCAGTCTCTTCTTTTCTATTGGCACGTGGTGCCCGTCTTGTGAGAGGTCCTCGATGCAAAGTGGATGGAGGAGGGGAACCTCGCAAATTCTCTTTAGAGAGAGCTATACCTTGAAGCTTTTGGGTCATCAACAGTGTTTATGCCAAAAATTACCGATGAATCGGGAGATTGAATTTGGTGCGGTGCAGACTGCACAAGAGGGGAGCCACTCCACTCCTTTGTCACAGATTGCCTAGATTGACTTATTTCTCTTTGAGATTTTAGCGATACTGACGGGCTGACAGTATTTTGCGGAATGACTATGAACAAATGTGCACTGAATTGGAAATTTCTTTGATTGAATTGAAAACATGTGCTCTTTCATGTACATATTGTTAGACATGTAGAGAAAGATAAAATGTCTACAACATTTTGTTTGATGAATGATTTAAAGTTAGTGCACCTATCACGAGGGTGGACACCACGTGCCAACAGAAAAGAACAGACTGAACAACTTTAAAGCACTTCAATCAACAACTGAACTGAAAGAGATGCACGACACACGAGACGGGAGTGGCGGAGTTCCACCCCAAGAGAGCATTGGCCCCAAACCCCGGTGTCCCTTTTGGTATTTCTTTATTATTGCTAATTCGCAAAGTACAACAGTTGGGGAGCACCTCCTCTACAATCTGCACGCTGAAGAGTGCCAGAAAGGGCCCCCAAGGCTCATATTTAAAGGCCCAAAACCTAAAAACATCAAATATGAAAAGCTGACCCCAAAAAAACAAGTTTCTAAAAATCAGCCGCGAATTCCAGGGTGTCCGTACAAGTGTCACCATCATCATATTTTGAGGTTATAAACTTGTTTGACTTCGTTTCGGCCACTTTTGGGCGCTTTAAACAAGTTTTCTTTGAGTTTTAGGGTTTTTAGGCCCCTTGGCCGCTGATTTGTGAGTTGGTCGAGGATTCCTTCTGTTTCTTCTTCTACTTCTAGGTTTTAGGCCCCTCGGCCGGGTGGTCGGAACTCTTCTTTAAAAACAGGCCACTCGGCAAGACTTTATAAGTTGATAAAACATCTTTTGTAACTAACTTGGACGCCCCAAGTCAAGATTTTACCGCGACACAACAGAGATTCACTTCAAAACAATTCACAATTCACAATTAGGTTTACACGGCCCGGCGTAGTTCCGCGCCAAGAGGTATTGGCCCCAAAGACTCGCGCCCCTTTCGGTATTTCTTTTTGTATTAATCTGTATTCAAAGTACAAGAGAGTGGGTAGGTGCTAACTTTAAGACTCTGCGTCCAGGTGCTCTGAGAAGTGATGCCCTGCCACTTATTTAAAGATACAAGGGATGCCCAAAAAAAAGAGCCCCAAAAGCAATCACTCAAAAGCTCTCAAAATTCAAAAGCAATTGGGCCCAAAAAGCTGCTATAATCAGCCAGCATAATTTCAGCAAAATCTGTACGCAGTGCCAAGTCAGCAGCGCTGCAAATCCTGTCGCAAAATTCGAAATTCCGTATGGTAGGCCACATCGGCCTGTCGGCGCATTCTGCGGGGGTTTCCGTACTGTGCCACGTGTTAGCCTTTTTGGTGTGTCCGGGGTTAGCCACGTCACCAGTTTGTGACATACCCCCCTCTTGAAAGCATTGTAATCGCCCTCGATTACACCTGCAAAAAAGACAGAGGCCATAAACTGTCTTAGTAGACACTGACTGTTAGTACAGACGCACTAGGAACAATACACATCACCAGTTTGTGACATACCCCCCTCTTGAAAGCATTGTAATCGCCCTCGATTACACCTGCAAAACAGACAGAGGCCATAAACTGTCTTAGTAGACACTGACTGTTAGTACCGACGCACTAGGAACAATACATCTAGCACATGTACCAATCGACAGTCACATCACGGGACATCATAGGACATCATTCGACATCACATGACAAATCACATTCACATTCATTCCAAATCTCAGACCATGATAAATCGGCAAACGTATTTAAAAATCGCATCTAGATCCAATCGAGACCTCACAGATGCCCGATTAACTAATCCTTATTGCAATCATGTCTATAGAGATTTATGAGACCGAAATGCTACAGTCATTTCATCTTTCAATTCCTGCACTCAAACAAGTCAAGTACAAATCAATCAATATCATATTTATTTTCGGGAATTCCAGTTCATAAAGTCATACAACAGAATACTGTCAGCCCAACAGTATCCCTGAAACCCAAAGGGACATCAGTGACTCTATATCAAAAACCGGGGTGATCCATTGACAAAAGAGCGGAGTGACTCCCCTCTTGTGCAAGCCCGCTGCACTAGATTCACCCATGCTGAAATCAGGGTTCTATCGGAGTAGACTATGCTAAACTGAATGCTTCAAGGTAAAGTTCCAAAATCTGAGGAGAATCTGCTAGGTCCTCCTCCTCCATCCACTTCGCATCCAATGCAAGATAGTTCTTAAATTTAACCAAGATGTGCCACTATCTGTTCTGGAACGAGTATCTCCTCGCTTTCCTCCACTTTGGGTTGCTCATCTGGCTCCCCATCATCGGGCACATCGCCTTTAAAAGGCTTCAAGAGACTCACATAAAAAGCATTGTGAGTTCTCCAAGTATCGGGCAACTTCAATCTGAAGGAGACATCATTTATCTTTTCTTTTATCTGGAAAGGTCCATAGTATCTGGAATTGGAGCTGATCTCTTGAGATAGCTAATTCCAGTGTTAGAAGATTTCAGCTACTGGTGATGTATTAGTTCAGACGGTAGACTGGACAAAGAATCAGAAACTGAACTGGAATTTATCTACTGGAATAAGAACCATACTATACTATGTACTGAGAATAATATCCAGATTCAGATTCAGAGTACTGAATACAGAGTAAGTGTAACTGGAATATCTGCCGTGATTGGAATTACAGATGAAAGATTACAGTGAATATGATGTGATTTACACATAGAGTACAGCCAACAACAACTGCCAATGATTGACAACTCAAGTACAAATGCCGCCAAAATGCTAACCCGACTATGCTCCAGATTATGCTAACCCAAATGCCAACCCGATTACAATGTAATGGGCCCTATTTATATGCCTTGGGTTTACCATGGTAATTACCATAGTAATTATTGGCTAATTCACTGCTCGTCTCATAAGAAAGCGTTCCCACTTAGTGAAACTGTTTAAGCCGTCTACATCCTTCCCTCCTTTCTTGAATTTGGCAAGATTCCAAAATTTCTGAAAAATTCTCCTATCTGATTTTGATTTGAAGCTGAAAAATCCACTGTCTGCTTCTGATGTTGGGGATTGGACTTGACCAATGACAGAATGGCCATACAAAGATTGCGAGAGGCAACTGAAAAGGCCAAGGTGGAGCTCTCATCATCAACACAGACGAATATCAACCTTCCAGCTGAGAAGGAAAAGGTCAATGTAGAGCTCTCATCGTCTACACAAACTGATATCAACCTTCCCGCTGAGGAAGAAAAGTCGCCACTGAATGCTGAGATGGAACTACCCAGTATCCTTCCATTGAACCAACTTCCGTTTACCCTTTGGCTTGGATGGCATCTGAGAAGTCCCAATGTCAACATTCTCCTTCTGAATGAGTCGGTAAATGGCCTCCTGCTCAAGCTGATCCCGCCTTTCTGTGGTCATCTCTACTTCATAAGGCGTAAGGGAATGATAGGTTTTGGTGTCAGGATCATAGAGCGTGCGTCTGCCTTTGGTGATCCTGGTTCTGGCCAGCTTGTGACAATGCGAAGCAGTATGGATCCATCCTACTAGAAGAGGCTGATTGGTTTTGACCCGAGCTTCAAAAAGAATCTCAGCCATCTCTCTATATTGTGGTGCTAGGCCCACCTTAGCTGCAATATCCTTTTCAGGCAATTTAGAGGTAAGTTGCAGCAATTGATTAGTGATCTTGGTCAGGCCCCTGATCTGAATCTTCCACTGACCCATACATATCCGGATCCTCTGCATCTCTTCTTTTAGCTCGTGAATATCATTGAGTTGGAGAGCATCAATGAACAGTGTTTGCCAAGTCTTCCATTCTACAGTCGATCGCTCATACAAATCCTGGAGCTCATCAATAATCTTGAAGTATGTAAGGCGATCAACTGGTTCTGGATGTTGAAGGTAAAGTGCTGGAAAAAATCTTGGCAGTTCAGTCTCTCTTGCTGGGAAGGCATACAAGAGAACTGAAGAATCGGGCACGAATTCTAAAAAATTGAGAACAGCCTGGTTCTCTTGCTGCATCATTTTTCTAGTGATTCTCACTAGCTGAAACAGTTTGCGGAGAGCAGTTGCCTGTTCTCCGACTGACATTCTAGTGTGAGGTCCTTTACTAGTGGCTGTCTGATCCTCAAGAATGGCCCTTACTCTTTGATCCAAGACTCCTCTGGCAATTTGCATCTGCATCAAAACCTCTTTCAACTGTTCCCTAACATCCTTCATACATTTATAGGTCGGTTTATTTCCCATCAGAAGTTCTAATTCAAGAGCGAGAGAGAGACGATCTGCAGTAGACTGTCTTTTCAAATGTGGGTTGGTCACTCTCTCTTCAGCAGTGATTATCCATTCAGGAACCCTTTCAAGCAACTGGACTGTGCTGGGATGCACAGGTAAACGGCAAGTTTCTTGATCATGAAAAGCCACTGATTTCCAATGCTCCACCATTTCCCTGGCCCCAACATACAGTCTCTGAAAACGTTCCAGATCAGACAGGAGATGATCATCCTCCAGATATTGTCTGGTTATGAAAGCCTGTTGATGTCTCAATTGCCTGTTAAGGATGATAAGCTGTAAGGAATATTGTTGATCAGCTGCTGGTCCCTCATCCTGAACTTTGCTTTTCCCTCTAACCTCCCTACTGAGCTGGGACTGATTTGCTGGTTGATTCTCAGTGTGATTGGGTTGCTGTTCTTCAGACTGCTGACTGCCCGACTTCTGCCCTTCATTCTGGCCTGGCTGGTCTGGCTGTGACTGACCTCCTTCAGTTGGCCTTATGCCACCAGTACCAGGTCTTGGAGGTGGAGGTGGGTCATCCTCCTCCTTATCAGCTCCTTCGTCCTTATCCTCTTCTTCTTCCTTTATCTTCTTCCTCTTCCTTATCTTCTTCTGCTTCATCCAGGGAATTCTGCTGCTCAATATAATTTAAGATTGCTTGATTCATCAAAGCATTATTGTATTTAGCCATTTTGTCCTACAAATCACTCTGCATATTCTCCATAAGAGACTTCAAGTTTTCCAGATCAAAGACAGGGTTGCCTGCGGGATTTAAAATTTCAGCCAGGCTATTATAAATATATCTGTCAGTGAGGGAAGCCTTCAGAGCTCTATGGCGAAGTAGCAAGGAGTTGAAGTCAACTCTCTTCATTTTCAGCATCGTTTCAACCCTAGCTGCAGCTCTCTGCGCTTCATTTCTTTCTTCCTTCACAATCTGCATATCAGACTCCATCTTAATTAACTTGCTTTTTAATAGCTCAATAGCCCTATCTGAATGAGCTTCAAGTAGCCTATGGCGCAAATTCTGCTCATCTCGTGTTGTCTTCAGCTTTTGAATTTGATCTTCAGCGTCCTTTAAGTCAGCTTTAGCCTTATTCAGATTATCTTCCGACCCTGCAGCATCCAGTATTTGTCCCATACAGTGGACAATAGTATTCCAGGAAGACTGGATGAGGACTGAACATCCATCCTTAACTGTAGCTGGGTCAGAATCAGTAGGCTCATACACTGTAACTGGAGCCATATAGGGTAATGCTGCATAATCAGCTTTCTGTAGAAAGACACCCTTTTAGTGGATGGGTCTGCATCTGTTGCAACCTGTCCTTCTTACCAGGTGCAAAGCTTCTTCATTATTTGAGATAGAGACACCACCCAGTAAAGTTGAAAATGTTGGACCTTTGCCTTTGTCCAGTTGACCTTTACCCTTGTCTAGTTGTTCTTTGTCCACAGCCGACTGTTCTGCTACCTTCTCAAAAGTCGATGCTTTTGCCTGATCTTTGCCAGTACCAGTAGAGACTGTACTATGTCCTACTGACTGGTTGACCTCAGCATTCTGAGCAGGTCGTTTATCAGGTTGACTAACTATAGCCTTTTCACTAGTCACAGTTTTGACCTGACTCTCTATCTGCTTCAGAAAAGCACTGCTCTTCGTCAGTGTAGTCTTCGATTTCTTCGAACTGCCAGCCTGATCTTCGGTGGCCTTCCTTTTCAAACCAGTTGGAGTGGTCTGACTGTCCGTGGCTTCTTTATCTGAAGACAGATCAATATTCTTCGATTCTGGAACTGGCTTCTCACTCCAAGCCATTTTTACTTGGCCATGAGCATCTGGAGTAGTAGCCCAATATAAAAATTGCCAAACATACCAAGCAAAAAAAACATTCTAGGATTTCAACGTGGCAGTTTGCTGAAGCACGTTGTGTGACAGGATCTGACAAAGGTTGATAGAGACCTTTGAATCCAATTTCTTGGCGAGCAGCATAGCAAAAACTTTCTCGGACACATATGTTGGATTATTTTTAAGACTCGCTGCTTCTGCCAAAAACCTGTAAGCAGTAAAAGCTTCCAGTCCTACCACTGGAATCCCTTGACTACTTGCTCTTCGCTTGTGCTTAGCAGCTTCATCCTCCTTTAGGACCATACTAATCTGTTGTGGGGTTGCCACAGATGGCTTGGGCTCAGTAGGCATCCGGAATGCAAAAGCTATGTCTTCTGGTGTAACAGACAACTTTTAACCATACACTATGGCACTGCCATCTTCAGCATCAAAGGAATCAAGAACCTGCTTTATGATGGCCGCATCGAAAGCGATTCTTGTGTCTTGCAGAACTACTCGTAGATCCCATAGTTACAGCAAAGCCATAGCTTGGTCGGTGAATACATAGCGCTGAATCTTGTTGTAAGGAATGATGGGAAGGCTTGCCTTTGCAACAGTGATGATGGCTTGGGTTTCCTCAAGAGATTCCTGCATCTTATCTGAACGCTTCTTCCTACCCATACACTGTGAAGACGAAGAAACCGGTGAGGAAGAGGAAGACTTACTTGATGCTTCAAAGCCGTACCCAGGTGTCGCTGGCAAAGCTAGTCGACAGTCGACTGTCTCCTCAGAAGACGAGGTCTGCGGCTGTAGCGAAGATACCTCAGAGCTTGGTGATGGCGAATGAACAACGGGAGGAAATCGTTGCGCAGAAGATTTGTGAGGAAAAATGCCAACTCCCTTGACTGTCATACGTGTTCGCGCCATAAAAGCTCCACCACTCGTCGTTCCTAGACTTGTGTGCATTGTTGCTGTCGTGGCAGACATGCATTGGACAAGACTTCCACCCATCCTTGAAATGATTACCACTGGCGTGCCATCTGACCGTTGGGCGCTTAAAAATTGAAAAGTGTGTTCCCACTGATACTCGACTGGTTCCCAGTTTGGTTTGATCACATTGGTACTAATTCTAAGATCAATCTGGTTTGGTTCTACTGGTACTGGTTCTGAAACTGGTTGCACATGAAAAAGCCCAAAAATATCTGATTCTGATATTTCTTGATCTTCAGTTCCTAATTCCCTAGTACCTTGTTCTTGGCCAGACTCTCTAGCTTCTGCATAGTAGAGCTTGATCTTCGCACCATTATATACTCCTGGCAACAATAATCCAGATAGATCTTTTAGTCTTACTATATACCATTGGAGAAGACCCAGTCTACCTCAAACGGTCCTGCCCAAGCAATCTTCAGGTTTGGCTTCTTCGGGCCCAGTCTAGACTGATAGAGAAGCACCAAATCTCCTTTCTGAAATTCCCGAACCTTAATTCGGCGATCATGCCAGTGCTTCCTTCATTGCTGAACAATTTCTTGTTCCAACATAGCCCGTTGCCTGAGTTCATCTAACTGCATAAGTTCATCTAGGCATTTTTTTCAAATTGTGGTTGAAGTTCAAGCCGTATTTCACAGCCATTCTCAGACTTGGGATAACAAACTCCATAGGAACCACAACTTCAATACCATACACCATTCTAAATGGTGTCAACCCAGTAGTGACCTTGTAAGCTGTCCTATACGCCCATAAAGCAGTCTGGAGTTTCAAATCCCACTGGTCTGGCTTCTTCTGCACAACCTTAGTGAGAATAGTCTTAATTGTCTTGTTACTACTTTCAGCCTATCCATTGCATCTGGGATAATAAGGAGTAGATTTCCAATGCTTAACGGAAAGCATATCCAATAGAATTTGCATGGTGTCATTGATCAAATGTGTTCCTTGGTCTGACACAATCTCTACCGGACATTCATATCGACAGACAATATTCTCAAATAGAAACCTTGCAGTGGACTTTGTTGTGTTGTCAGGAAGAGCCTTAGCTTCAACCCACTTAGTGACATAACAAGTAGCCATTACTATGTACTTGTTCTTCCTGGGGGTAACCTTCTTAAAAGGTCCCATAAAATCTAATCCCCATTTCATGAACACACCCAGTGGTTGTACTGGCATTAAAGGAGTCATATCTGCAGATGTAGGTCTACCCATTCTTTGGCATATGTCACAAGTCTTACAAAAACTTCTAACATCAGCAATTAGTGTTTGCCACCACAGGCCAGCTTGCAGAATCTTCTTGTAGGTAACTTCATTGGAAAAATGTCCACCAGATTCGCCATTATGTGCTTCTGAAATAACTTGCATTCTCCCTTCCATAGGTACACAACGCCGAAGTATAGCATCAACACCTAATCGATAGAGTGACCCTCCGATGATAGTAAACTTCAAGCTTTTGATGACCAAAGCTTTCTTATGGTTCTGCTTCCAGTCCTCTGGAAAAGCACCTTGAGAAAGAAACTAATAAACATCATACCATTCAGGATCAACTGATTCTCCGGCTTCCAGCTAAAATAAGTCAGCGTCCACTGGTTCATCCCTCAAGGGTACTTCTGAATAACCTTCCGTACTTCTTGACAGAAAATCAGCTGCATAGTGATTCTTGCCAGGCTTACGAAAAATTCTGAATTCAAACTCCATTAGGAACATCATCCACCATATCAGCCTGCCTTGAATAATGACTTTATTAATCAAGAACAGAAGAGCCTGATGGTCCACATAAAAATGGAACAACTTCCCTAACAAGTAATGCTTGAACTTTGTAGCACTGAAAACCATTCCAAGGGCTTCTCGCTCAGTGGTTGTATAACCTTGTTCAGCCTGACTGAATCTGCGACTGGCAAAATAAACAGAATAATCAGTCCTTCCGTCTAGCTAAGCCAATATCACACCCATTGCCAATCCCGAAGCGTCCACATGTACATGGACAATAACATCCCAGTTTGGTTGCCTAAGGACTGGTTTACTGATAATGGCCTTTTTCAGATTCTGAAAGCTCTCCTCACATTCAGTAGTCCAAATGAACTTACTGGTCTTCTTTGTGAGTTCGTATAATGATACTGCTTGAGAAGCAAACTTATGCACAAACCTTCTGGGCATTGAGCTGCGAAATGGCCGTACTTCCCAAAAGTGTAGCAATTCATACTCCGACTCTGGAAGTTGCCACGCCCTCTGTCTCGGCCCATACCCGTTTGGAATCGGCCGCGTCCTTGACTAGTACCACTGGTACTAGTACCTGGTCTCTCCTCTTGAGATGCTTTGGCGGGTTCTACTTTCACTGGTTCAGTATAGGCTACCACTGACAGGTCTTTGCCCTTCTTAAAGTGATGAATCCTAATACCACAATTGTTCCATAAATGACCAAAGGCCTTACAGTAAGTACATTGTGGGCACTCGTTGGAGATATGGTCCTTGGATCTGCATTTCGAACACCAAGTTTCCATCTTCCGAACTCGTTGTCTGGTGTGGCTAATCTCGGCAATCTGTCTAGCCATTTCTTCAATCTTCTTAGTCCAGGATCCCTTCTTTGACTTATCCTTGGACCGTTCATTAGAGCTGTTTCAGAGCTGCTGTACACTTCACTGGAATCAGAACTATCAGTAGCAGAGCTACTGCTACTGGATCTTCTCTTTTTATGGCTCTTTTCCTTCTTGGCCTGTTGTTCCAGCTTCAGTGCCCGTTATACCAGATCATTGAATTTCTTGGTTGGAGTTGGTACCTCCTGCTCCCTAAGCTTTTTGCTTCTAAAACCATTCAAAAACCATGCACGCAACCTCTTCTCGGATGGCGGTTCTTGTAACTGCCTGGTTAGCTCCTTGATTTTTTCCACATAACTTCGGACTGACAGATTCCGTTGCTTGATCTTATCCAGTTCACAGAGGATATCTTCATCACCTCAATTGTCGGAATACTCCAGTCTGAACAGGCGAGGTAATGGTAGTACCACTTTCTCGCTGCCTCCTTCAAGGTTTGCGGAAAGTATTCCCCCAATCATCTTCATCAATATTTTTCAGTTCAGCATACTTCTCAAAAGCCTGTATGTGAACGTCTAGATCATCCTTCTTACCTCCCTTGAATATTGGAAAAGAAATTTTCAGGGAAGATGTGTAATCATTCCGATTACCACTGATTCTGCCCGCTTCTCTTCTTAGATTCAGAACGGCGCTTGGGAGTCTTCTTACAGTTGTCAATATCGGCATCCCAATCAATATCTGTTTCTGTCTCTGTGTCAGTGTCCCCTCTGGCCTGTCTGCTAGAAGTGCGGTGACTACCTACTTCCCTTGGTACCCTCATCCCCCTGCCTGGACCGAGAACTCTTGGCTTTCCGTGCTTCCCTTTCTGCCCGTCTGCGTCGAGAATGACTGCAATGCTGTGAGTCCTACGTCTCATCAGCCTGACTATGCTCCTCCTGAGCCTTAGTGTCAGTCACCTTCTCTTGCTTAGGGCCAGACTCTCTTCCCGACTCCTCAAGAATAGGATCAACACGGATGGTGGATTTTCGGCCACGACTGGGTTTGGGTGCCATTGCTGAAAACTTCCAACTGGGAGCAGAGTATTTCAATCAACGAGCTTCAGCTCGAGCCACCGTGACCACCAAAATGGAATTGAAGCTGATCTCTTGAGATAGCTAATTCCAGTGTTAGAAGATTTCAGCTACTGGTGATGTATTAGTTCAAACAGTAGACTGGACAAAGAATCAGAAACTGAACTGGAATTTATCTACTCGAATAAGAACCAGACTGTGTACTGAGAATAATATCAAGATTCAGATTCAGAGTACTGAATACAAAGTAAGTGTAACTGGAATACCTGCCGTGATTGGAATTACAGATGAAAGATTACAGTGAATATGATGTGATTTACACATAGAGTACAGCCAACAACAACTGCCAATGATTGACAACTCAAGTACAAATGCCGCCAAAATGCTAACCCGACTATGCTCAAGATTATGCTAACCCAAATGCCAACCCGATTACAATGTAATGGGCCCTATTTATATACCTTGGGTTTACCATGGTAATTACCGTAGTAATTATTGCCTAATTCACTCCCGTCTCATAAGAGAGCGTTCCCACTTAGTGAAACTGTCTCAGCCGTCTACAGTATCTCATGCTAAGCTTTGGAAAAAGCCGCTCCTTTCCCTTTTTCTTGCTCAGGCCTGCCTTCTCAAAACGTAAGAGCACCCAATCGTCTTCCTTTAATTTCAAATCGCGACAGTATCAAACTGCTGCCTTCTTGTATCTTTCTTGAGATTTTGCTAAAGCCTCCCGAGACATTTGCCAAAAGCAATGTCCAAGTCCCTCATGTACTGGTCGGCTTCAAAAATCTTATCTTTCGTGCTTAGGACGGTGGAACCTTCGTAGCACCTTCAATAATCTCAAATGACGCCTTCCCTGTCGAAGAGTGGATCGTGTTATTGTAGGCAAATTCCACCAAGGGCAAAAACTTTTCCCGTTGAGTCTTCTGATCAGAAATGTAAGACTTCAATAAATCCAATACGACTGAATTTAAAATCTCACATTGCCCATCTGTCTGCGGGTGGAAAGATGACGAGAACCGCAACCGTGTGCCAATGTTCTCCCAAATAGCCTTCCAAAACAAACTCGTGAATCGGGGATCTCTGTCAGAGACTATTGTCTCAGGCATGCCATGTAAGTTGGATATCTGGGCAATGAACAGTCTCGCTAAATGATCCGGCTTGACTATTTTCTTCACTGAAATGAAATGAGCTTGCTTGCTAAATATGTCAATAACAGTCCAGATACCATCGTGCCCACTCTGTGTCTTCGGGAGATCAAAAATGAAATCCATAGCAATACTTTCCCAAGGGCGGGTGGAAATGGGTAAAGGCTGTAACAATCCCGGTGCTTTATGCCTGTCAAACTTGACCCCCCCCCCCCCCCCCCCCCCCCCCCCCCCCCCCCCCCCCCCCCCCCCCCCCCCCCCCCCACCCCCCCCCCCCCCCCCCCCCCCCCCCTCCCCCCCCCCCCCCCCCCCCCCACACCCCCCCCCCCCCCCCCCCCCCCCCCCCCCCCCCCCCCCCCCCCCCCCCCCCCCCCCTCCCCCCCCCCCTCCCCCCCCCTCCCCCCCCCCCCCCCCCCCCCCCCCCCCCCCCCACCCCCCCCCCCCCTGCTGCCTCCCGTCCCCTGCCTGCCCCTCGCAGTGCCGCCCTGCCTACCTGCCCGCCCGCTCTCGCGCGCCCCAGCCACTCCAGCCCGCCCCTCTGCCCCGCTTGCAGCCGCCTGTAGCCCGCCTCGCGCTGCCTCCCGCCAACCCGCAGCGCCCCCCTTCTCACGCCGCCATCCCCCCACCCCTCCCCCCACTGCCTCTTTTTCCTCGCTTTGCTGCCGTTTTTCTTCCCCCCCCCGGTCCGTCTTCGTCAATCTTGAAGGACCTGCACTTGGCTCTGCATCTCTGTTACTTCAAGCAGTGCTCGGCGTGCTCGGTTGCAGAGCGCCTTCACCGACCGCTTCTTCGCCACAGCAGTAGACACAGATGGAGGCTCCAGCTCCGCCACAGAGGGACTCATCCGAAGCCCCCTCGCCCGACCCCGCTGAGCCCACCATTCGACTTGCTCTTTCGCCGACAGAGCAAGCGAGCCTTGCCGCAGAGGTAGAGCGCTTGCAGGCGACTTTTGTCATCTGCAAGGTTCTCGGCACCCGTCCTAGCAGAGGAGAGCTGCGAGACCTTCTCCAGGCCCGCCTTCTCGCAGAGGTGGGCAAGATTTTGGATGTCTAGATCCTCGGACGGGGGTACTACCAGATCGAGTTCGAGACTTCCGAGATGGCCTCCAAGGTCATAGCTATGAGTCCACTGGCCATCCGAGCATCACGCGCCCACTTTCGACAGTGGCGACATGGTTTTGACCCAACTTCGGATGTGCTAGTAGAGGAGGCAGACATCCCCATCTCAGTCTGCTTTCCGGGTTTACGGAGGGAGTACCTTCCACTTCTCTCTAGGATTGGCTCCGCCATCGGGACTGTCCTGGAGACACCTCGTACGGCAGCATCATTAGCTGCCAAGGCGGCTGGCATCCCTTCAGTTCGAGTTTTGGTCAGAGATACCCACACGCTCCCGAAGGTCATCCTTCTGCCTCGAGTGAGTGGGGGTTGGTTTAGACAGAGTGTGGAGTACTCGGGTCTCCCGAACCAGTGCTTCATCTGCAAACAGATGGGCCATCTAGCGAAGGCCTGTCCACGGAGGAGGCCACGACCTGCACCTCAGCCTCAGCCCCAGCCTGCCAAGGCTAGGCCGCAGCCACAGCCAGCGGCACAGCGCACAGATTCTGAGCCACCCTCCAAGCCTAGGGCTCCAGCGGAGGAGGGATGGCAGCAGGCCCGTGGCCATCGACGCCAGGGGCCACAGCAGCAGCCTGGCACTCAGAGTGGCCATCAGGTGCCTACTCAGCAGCAGTGGGTTCCCACGGGGAACCGCTTTGGTCCTCTTGAGCAGGAGGAGCCCCCTACGCCAACCTCCACTTCCGCTTCACCCTCGCCAGCCACCCCACCTTCAGATTTCCCCTCTTCCTCCTCATCCCCTCCCCCGCCCTCTGCTCCCGCCCACTCCCCACCTCGTCCCCCTGTCTTTGTCACCCCACCCCGTTTCGCTTCTCCCCCGCCTCCCCCAGCTCCTTCTCCCCCTCCTCCTGCTTCAGTGCCACAGTCGACTCAGGAGAATGGTCCCTCGCCGGCAGCTAGGAGATCTCTTGGTAGCGTCTTTGCCACGAGTCGCCTAGCGAGAGAGGGTCAGCCCTTCTTGCGGCCCCCTCTGCAGATTCAGACATCTTCCCTTGCAGCTATCCCTCCTGGTCTGACGAGCATTGACCTCCGACGCCGCTGGGATTTCTTCGATTACGGCTTCACTCGCTTTCTCGACGATTCCGCACCAGACCACGAGGCAGCCTGCTTCAGGGTCCACGCTCTGTTCCTCGCCGCTAGGGGGACAAAGGCCTTGGACTCAGCAGTTGGTTTCTCCTTTCCCCTCTGTGGTCGGACCGAGACAGAGTGGTCCCTAGACTCAGTGGTGGGATGGTTGCATACACAGGTTCTCGAGTTCTCTCACCACATGGGAGAACTTGGAGTTACAGATTTGCTGCAGACTTTGTGGCCACTGGCCAAGTTTGCGATGACACCCCCAGACTCAGCAGGATGTAGGCACATTGTGGTGTACTTTTTTGCTGATGCGCAGTGTTTGCCTTGCTATGTATACATTCATGAGGACTCCTGGACAGAGGAGGTTGCTTTACGCACGGCTCGCTCTGCATGGGCTTGGGCCAAGCACTCACTACAGGCTCGCCTATCTAGCGGACGCTCGGATGCGGATTACTCCCCATCCAAGCCTGCCTCGAAGATAACCCGTCTTGCTGCTGTAGCAGCATCTGTTCTCTCTCGCTCCCCATGAGGATCGTCTCGTGGAATGTGCAGGGATTAGGTGGGCCCCAGTTTCAGCGACAACGGGGCCGATTGCGTCAGGAGCTTCAGCGTTGCCTTGTGGGAGGAGAGATTGATCTCCTTATGCTTCAGGAGCACCACTTGTCCGAGAGCCGCATTCGGCGATGTGGTCAGATTTTGCGGGGACGTTATGATACCTTTTGGTCAGCTGCTTTTGGACATGGAGGCATCCAGGGTGGGGTATGTATGACTATTGCAGACTCATTGCAGCAGGCCATTGTGGGCACAGGGATTATTGTGCCAGGCAGGGCTCAGTGGATTACTTTGCAGGTTCAGGGTGGCCTTGTGGGCTTCCTGAACATCTATGCGCCCAATGTGGCGAGTGCTCGTGCAGAGTTTTGGTCACAGATTGTTGAGTCTTTGCCACAGGTTGACCATTGGTGTGTAGGAGGGGACTTCAACATGTTGGAGGACCCCTCTGACAGGATCGGAGGCAGCCATGCTACTATACATGGAGTCGAGTTAGCAGCTTGGGAGAGGTTGTGTATGACTTTGAGGGTCTCGGATACATGGCAGCATTCTGGCTTTGTGAGGCCTCCAGAGAGTCTTGCCTTCTCCAGGTCGGACCGCAGAGTGGGAGGAGTGAATCTATCGCGGATAGATCGCTTCTACACTAGTGACCACTTCAGTGACTTGGGGGGATCAGTGGGCATCCTGGCAAGGACATCCTTCTCGGACCATGCACCAGTGATCCTCACAGTGGCAAACACGCAGAGGAGTGGGAGCACGATGCTTCGCATCCCACAGCGGGTCTTGTTGGACTCAGCACTCAGAGAGAGGGTAGAGGCTCTCTGGACAGAGGGCATGGACAGCCAGGCTCTACCTGCAGACAGAGTGGCCTTAGGCCCAGCTCAGCTTAGCCACTTTTTTCTCCAAGAGTCTTTGGCTCGACGGGCTGCAGCAAGAGAGGAGGAGCAGCGTCTCAGACGAGGCATTGCTTCACTACAGAGGATGCAGGAGCAGCATCCAGACAGTCCATGGTTGGAGGAGCAGTTACAGCAGGCTCGACAGGAGCTTGCTTGCACAGAGGAGAGGCGCCATGAGTTTGCCTTTCACCGACAGGCATCTCAGTGGACTCAGGTGGGTGACAGAGTGACAGGTGTTTTTTTTGAGACAGTGGGACCTCGGCACTCGCATACCAAGGTCAATCAGCTGAGGAGACCCGATGGGTCAATTGTTTGTGAGCCTGAGGATATGCGTGCAGTTGCTACTGACTTTTACCGTGAGCTACTGTCGGCTGAGCCCCAATCAGAGAGACAGGATGCATGCAGGGAGCAGGTTTGGGCGCAGATGCCTTGTCTTGTGACTGAGGAGATACACCAGAGGCTAGAGCTACCTCTTCAGCTTGAGGAGCTGTACACGGCTCTTAGGGCCCTCCCTCGTGGTAGCTGTCCAGGTGAGGATGGGTTTACTCCCAGCTTCTTCTTGGAGTACTGGGACCTGCTTGGCCCAGATCTTTGTAGTGCCTTTCAGTACATTCTGCACACAGGAGTGATGCCCGATAGCATGAGTGAGGGCCTGATTTACCTCATTCCGAAGGAGGGTGGCTCCTTGGATGAGATTCGACAGTGGCGCCCCATCACCATCCTCAACTCAGCCTACAAAATTCTTGTCAAGGCTCTGAGTTTGAGGATTTAGCCACTTTTAGAGAGCCTTATACATGGGACTCAGACAGGTTTTGTCAAGGAACGCAGTATCCTTGACAACATCTTCACTTTCTGGGAGGCTTCTGCCCTGGCACGTCTCCGTGGGAAGGACCTTGTGATTCTTCTTCTCGATTTTGAGAAGGCATACGACAGAGTTGACTGGGACTTTCTAGAGGGCACGCTTCGCAGGATGGGCTTCTCAGATGCTTGGATCAGAGGGGTGTCAGCTTTGTACAGGCAGGCTCACAGTCAGGTGCTTTTGGTAGGAGGTAGAGGTGAGCGCTTCATGCTCACACGATCGGTCAAACAGGGTTGTCCTCTTGCCCCCTTTCTCTTTCTGTTCTATGCGGAGGCGATGAGCAGATTTTTGGTGTCACAGCAGGTAGGTTTGAGGGGCTTAGCACTCCCTATACGGGGAGATGAGCTTCTGGACGCTAAGTTTGCCGACGACTCAGCCTTGTACTTAGAGGGCCAGGAGGCCAATTTACACAGATGTGGGCAGGCTTTGGAGACCTTCTGCTGTGCATCGGGCGCATTGATCAACTGGAGAAAGACAGTGGCTTTCTCGGTTGGTAGTGCTCCTGTGCCAGATTGGATGCCAGGAGAGGGTTTCAGGTGGATTCCTCCAAGGATTGCAGTTCGGTACTTGGGTTGTCAGGTTGGTTTGGATTTGTCCCCCGCGCAGCAGATTGCTCCTCTCCTCCTGTCCATCAGGAGAAAGCTGTTACATTGGAGCTCAGCACGACTTTCGCTGGCTGGTAGAGTAGTAGTTGCCAACCAGGTGTTGTTGGCGACTATGTGGTACATCACTTCTTGCTGGATCTTCTCGAGTTCTTGCATCAGCCAGGTAGAGAGGCTGATCAGGAACTTCCTTTGGTCAGGTCGCGACACTCAGATTGCCCGAGCCAAGGTGGCTTGGTCGGTCATCACACTTCCTTGTTCTCAAGGAGGGCTTGGGATCATTGATCCAGCACAGCAGAGCAGAGCCCTTTTTGGGAAGTTCGTCGTCAGAGGACTTCTTCCAGGCGAGGAGCCCTGGAAGGAGTTCTTGCTGCAGAGGCTTCGTGCCAGGGTCCATCAGTCAGGAGGCCCTTGGCAACCGTCGACCAGATGGATCTTTAAGGAGTTGCGCCGAGTTGGTTTGAGCAGGAGATTGGAGGACCGATTCGCTGTGAGTTTGCTTCGTTCTTGGGAGCTATTACGGCGTGGCCTAGAGCAGAGACAGCCGACGTGCACGGAGGAGCGCCTACGGCAGCCCCTCGTCTGGAACCCCATGGTTAGCACTCAGAGAGGCCACTTGGTTGGGAGTAGGCCTCATGTTTCTTGGGGTCCCATGGCAGCAGGTCCAGCGCGCTCTCTAGGTGACTGGCTAGAGTTCACAGGTTTGTCCGAGGAGGTGCAGGTTGTCCAGCTACAGGGCATGAGAGGGGTTCAGAGCATGTGTCAGGACATCTCAGAGTCAGTTCCAGCTGAGTGGCTCACGCCTCTCGAGCCAGTAGCACCCCGGTGGATGGGAGCCTTCACACGACTGGAGGTTCTCATTTCAGTCAGGGCTTGCTCAGAGACTGTCCCAGCCCTGTTCTTCGAGCTTCAGGGTGGGGGACGATTACAGCGAGTTCCAGTCGAGGCCCCGCAGGTAGCAGAGTGCTGTTTCCAGAGGATCCGAGTTGTGGGCATCTATGGGAGGACTTGCGTCATAGACCCTGACCCAGCAGCTCTTGAGACAGGACACTGGAGGCTATGGGCTTGGGAGTGCTGTCTGGCACGAGTACAGTGGGATCCTGTGAGTGGCTATGGAGGGACCCCCTCTCTTCTGCAGACCGCCCAGGAGTCCCTTTCTTTCAGTACACTGTTCGACTTGGACGTCATATACTTGCAGCACAGAGAGAGGCCCGCCCCGCTGCAGCACGTCATTGGCAAGAGGAGGGCCTCACAGTTGAGTTCTTGGCAGCTTTTTGGCAGAGGCTGTGGGACTCCAGACAGCCGAGGCGTGTCACTTTGTTCAGTGGTTGGTTGCACACAGAGCCACAACAGTAGGGAGCTGGCTTGTGCATAGTGGTCTCTCGGCCGCATGTACAGCCTGTGACCAGTTGGTGGAGAGTCAGCGACACTGTCTTTGGGACTGTCCCTCGGCCCAGCAGGTGTGGCTACGAGTTCTTCGGCTGATGCCTGCCCTCTCCACGGCTCGACAGTACACTTGGGGGACAGCGGCTTGGTCCACCCTCACGGGCCCGGCACTTCAGTTTGAGCTATCTTCCACCAGCAGGATGATAGTGATACAGGGGGGGCGACCTACACTCCAGCCTGCTACAGACCTTACTCCACAGGAGTGGTGCAGTGAGAGAGAGGAGTGTTGGGAGTTCATCAACGGCCTAGCTCTCTGGTTCATCTGGCGGGCCCGTTGTTTCCGCATCTTTGAGGCTCTCCCTGTGCCACAAGCAGAGATTGTTCGAGACTTTTGGCTAGAGCTGATCCATACTCTCAGAGGACAGCTTGAGGGACTACAGGGCAGCTCCGACCGCATGCGGGAGCGCCGCGAGGCTTTCCTTGCTTTCCTTCGACTCTGGCGCCCTGGGCCTTTCTACACCATGGTCCAGGGGGTGCTCAGATGGCACTACTGTCCACCTGTGTGGCTTTTCCCTCCTCCCATCTCTTGATTTAGCCCCATTGTATATATGCTGTTTTTTCATTGGGAGAGTCTCCCCATCATGCTTGTTGTAGCCCTCTCTTGCAGAGGTGGATGTAGCCCTATGGGCAGTTTTCATTAACTAATAGAAGGATCTTTTTCTCGAAGAAAAAAAAAAAAGGTGGTGCCAATGCCACGGTGACCCGCAAACGATGGACAATGGCATTCAGTGTTAGGTGCAACGGAAGTGAATGTTGAACTTTGCTCAAGATGAGTGCTCCAAACTGTGCTCAAGGGTTCCTTTTACTGGGAGAGCCTTCCGTTCCTTTAGTGAGAGAGTGCAATGGACACAAAGTGGTGAACACTGTGAATGAAGGTGCTGAGACTGAGAAATAGAGAGAGAAGAATACGACACCAGAATGTTGTCAAACCCTCCTCCGAAGGCCCCACTCTCTATGGCGAGAGCGGTCTACTATCGCACAAATCTCTACAATGCTTGGACTTGTCGACGATGTCGATGTCGATGACGATGAGGACGACGACAAGACGGGCTGAAATCTGCAAATCTTTATCTGCTGAATTCTGACTCTATGTCGGTGACGACGTTGATGGCGACAATGCGACGACGACGCGCTGAAAACGCAGATGCTGAAATCTGCGTTTTCTTGGCTGAAACTGCAACCTGTAGCTGATCTGACCGTGCGGCAAAGATCTGCTGCAGGATGCGAGGTTTGGGGGTTCTACTGCGGAGTCTTGATGCTGAAAACTGAAACGCTGATGCTATTCGGGGACTTGTCGCGATGAATCTGCAAAACGATAGTAGGTCATGCTGATGCAAAAACGCTAGGGCTGAATTCTGATCTTGTTGAGGAAATCTGCTAACGCTAGGGCGGATCTGCTATCCTGCTGTTGTCGGGGCTGATCTGCAATGCAAAACGCCAGGGCTGGTCTTGGTGGCAAAAACGCTAGGCTTTGCAGATGACTGAAAACGCTAGGTCTGTTCATGAAGGTGGTCTTGCTAAGAAGGTGCTTGTTGAACACGAAGTTCCTGCTGCCTCTTCTCTCCAGAAAGTGCTAGCGCTAGGGTTTCTTATATACTTGCATGGCTAAATTGCCCTACCCAGTTCCCATCAAAAGTCACTTAAAAATAATGAGTGAAAATTGGCTAAAATAGGGAAAATAGGTCTATGCATTGTAAAAATGCTCCTGATGGGTTTTGATGGAAATTGATGATCATGCTGTGTACCAGAGGATATGCATCTATTCTAAGTGTCTGGACATGCACGGTTTGCGAACAGACTCACAAAAGTGCCAGATCACTTCCTAAGCTGGCTAACTGAACTAAACTGAACCCATGTCATGAAGTAGCTTGTTCGCGTACACATAGGGTTAGATGTGCACGTGACATTCAGTTAGAACCTTTTCCCTCAACGGTTGTGTAACGCACAACATCGTTTTCTTCATCAAGTAGCCATCCCGTATGGAATATCCCATTGCTACCTCCCCTTTCTGTATTCGACTTAATACATGTGAAAAATCTGGATCCGTGGCGTACTGATCGACCATGTCCTCGAAGCTATGATGAATCGCAGAAATCGCTAAGACTAACGGCTTCCGGGACAAAACATCTGCCACCAAGTTCTTCTGTCCCTGCACATGGACAATCTGGAAGTGAAACTGTGACAAGATGTTAGCCCACCGCATTTGCTTTTCCGAAAGCTGCTTCTGTGACAAGAAGTAGCGTAAACTCTGATGATCAGTGAAGACTATAAAATCAGCTGCGAGTAGGTACTATCGCCACTGAGTAAGAGCATGGATAACCGCCAAAAGCTCTTTCTCATGAGTCTGTGCTGTCAATTCCGACCTTGAAAACAATCGGCTCTCATAGGCAATGACACGGCCTTCTCGCATTAAGACTGCACCCAGACTACCACCACAAGCATCGCAATATACTTCGAATGACTTTTGCAAATCCGGCAAAGTTAAAACTAGTCCCGTAGTCAATTTCTCTTTCAAAGTCTAAAAGGCAGTCACCTCTGTGGGTCCCCACGAAAAAGGGACTCCTTTCTGTGTCAGAATGTGCAAAGGGGAAGCAATCTGTGCAAACTTTCTAATGAACCGCCGGTAGTAAGAACATAAGCCCAAGAAGCTCCCAACTTCATCTACATTCTTAAAATCGGGCGAATCACGTATAGTCTCAATCTTGGCCGCGTTCATATGTACTGCTGCTGCTAAGACGATGTGTCTCAAAAAGTGTATTTCCGGTAAGAAAAATTCACTCTTCTAGGTGTTGATTACTAACTTGTGATCTCGTAATGCCTGAAAGACCTGTAGCAGATGGTGTCTATGTTTTGCTTCATAATGCCTGAAAGACCTGTAGCAGATGGTGTCTATGTTTTGCTTCATCCTTGGGGAAGACTATAATGTCATCAAAGAAAGTGCCAACAAAAGATCTGTACTCTCTGAAAATCCTATACATCATTCGGTTGAAAGTCACTCGAGCATTTGTAAGGCCAAAAGGCATCACCAAAAATTCATATAAACCGAAGCTCGTCCGAAAAGCTGACTTATAGACATCCCCCGGGCACCGGCGCGATTCGGAGCTGATGATATTTGCTTTTTAAATCGATCCTGATGAAACAAGAGGATCCCTGTAACTTGTCAAGAATATCATCGATCCTTAGAATCGGAAATCTGTTCTTGGTGGTGATTTTATTGAGAGCTCTATAATCAATGCACATTCTCCAAGATCCGTCTTTCTTTAAAACCAACAACACCGGAGAGCAGTAGGGTGAAGTACTCGGCTCGATAAGACCCTTTTCCAAGAGGTCTTTCTCTTGGAGTGAAAAATAAAGCAATCAATTTTTCTCTCTCCTTGCCCATGCGTGGAGAAAAGCAAGCCCATTGCGTCGCTGGGAGACTGGAAAGCAGCGCAATTTCCGCCGTGAATCCCGCCACAATTTCCGGAAAGGTCTGTACTGCTGCCACGTGTCATTTGCCGCCAAAGTTAGGGTTTCCACCACATTTAGGGCTTCAGACAGCAGTTAGGGTTAGGGTTTCCAGAAATTAGGGTTTCTGCAAATTAGGGTTTCTGGCAGAAATTAGGGTTTTGCAAAAATCAGTGTTTCTGCTCTCGGTAGCCACGTCATCACTTTGTGACATGCTGCCCTTCGCACCTTGGAGCGTTCCGAAAACCGTCCTCCAAAGAAGGCGACATCAAACTGTCGTATAAACTCAAGGCCTCAATGGGCGTCCTCGTAGCCTGAAAACTTGTCAAACCTGATGGCTTGATCCCCTTCCTCGAACTCATGGGTCTTCTTGCTCATGTGTTCAGTGTCAGAAGAGGACGAGCTTGTCAAAGGTGGCGGAAGATGCAATGAAGACAAGAACTAGCTCATGATCCGGTGGGCACCTCGACTCCGATCTAGAACACCTGCAATGCCAAACACATGAACAAGGCACACCTATGGAGAAGAGAGATCACTGAGGTAGAAAGAGCCAGGACATCTAAGATGTGAGAGAGAGAGAGAGAGAGAGAGAGAGAGAGAGAGAGAGAGGATTGGGAAAGGCTCTCCATGCTGATAACTGCTCATACAAATGACCAAGAGTGGTCGGGTACGGAACTCACATGCCAACTCGATAGACCCAAGGTGCACACAACTGCGACTGCTATTGACACTGCCGATTGCTACTGCACATGAGACCACTAACACGGTCTCCACATGGGCTGCCCTAGCCTCCTGAGAAAGCGAGGCTCTGGCGCGATCTCCTCCTAGCAAGAGAACTGATCTGGAGAGAAGAACATGTCTCACGTAGAGAACATGAAACAATGAACATGTCTCACGTAGAGAACATGGAACCTCCTCTCCAGTGTATGCATCTCTTGTTGATCACATCGTCTCCGTATAGATGCTCTGTGAGGAAAAACACAAGGAATGCCTCTACTGCCCATCACCTGCCTTACGTTGCTGCCATACTCATGGTGGAGAAAAACGCTTGGGATGGGAGCAGCCATCAAAAACGCTAGGCATGATCCGCCCCCCCCCCGGCCTCCATATTCCTAGGGCTGCCCAATGAGGGCGCCCTGTACCACAGGGACACTGCACACATGCCATCTCCTGGTGCCCTGCCCACACATATATACCCACCCACATCCAGGTCAGCCAACTGTCCACCAGCCCCCACGACCTGGGAAAATGAGCACCAGAGGCTATATAAGCAGAGGGAAAAATACTGCCAAGGCTCGGAAAAATACCCCCAGCCTGCAGGAACCTAATGGCCATGGAACCAAGCCAAAACCCGAGGCTAAAAATGGCTAGACACAACCCGACACGAGAAGCCTACCTCACACTGGCCAGGCACAACCACAAAACAGCCCTCAAGGCTCACTCCCCAGCACACCTCCCTAGGAGAAACTCAAACCGACTAGATGAACCAAGAGAGATGCATGAACACCCCCTCTCAGCTCTTGGAAAGGAAGTCGGACCAGGAAGATGGAGTGAACAATCTGCAGCTATAAAGAGAGGGTTTCGTGGACGAGGATATCTCCTACAAACTCCGAAGTGAAAAAGTATCTTGTAGTATACAATCGAGCTGCTACACCCAAAAGACGTCCGGGAAGTAAAACGTTGCCCGCCGCTGAAAGTATATCCAGCTCTACATAGAATCTCCTCAAGCCAATTGACTCACAAGTTGCACAACCAACATCTACAGAAGGTACTACTGTTGATCACTCACAGAGAATGCATCAAAACTGAGGGTAAAGGCATAAACTACTCGTATCCGGATCATTTCCCAACTCCACCCTCGAGGAAAGGGTCGAAAATCCGCACCTGCAGTCGTATACCACACGCCAGAAACGCCAAGCTACTACGGGAAGTCCAAAGAATGGGACAAACGAGGCTAATGAGGAATGAATTGTCCAATGACGAAGATCCAAAGAACTGCACCAACCACCATATAAAATGAGGAACTGCAAACTGTATCCAAAGGAACTGCATCGAAACTAAGAGTGAAACTACAACTGATCTTCATCTGTCTGAAACACCACCCGAGAGAATATCACCCCACTCTCAGAGTGAATCGAGAATAAACATCCAGCAAAAAAGGATCACACATCAATACTGAGACTGCAGAAAAGGAACACACATCAATATTGAGACTGCAGCTCATACTGCAAGATCAAAAGAAGATTCTACTCCCAAGCTCTGCAAGAGAAGGGCAAGGTGTTGTAGAAAGCCACCAGATAGACTTCAATCCTATCCGCTGCACATGGAACCACAAGAATTATATGGAAGTAATCTGTGGAAACTGACTCCCTCGCTGGCTCACATCCCCCTCTGAAGGGAGAACACCCGAACCATGGATAACTATCATAACTCTCCAACAATCTCTACTTGTGTAACTGGATCACCCAAGGGATAGACAAATCCCAAAGAATATACCTATGGAACCTGACACCAAATCTGGGAAAACCAAGAAGAGTGTCTCCCCACTATGAAGAATGAGGCTAACTGTAATTGGTTCCTAGTCCGAGAAGGACCACTATCCACCTGTACGAAATAACATGCCACTCTAAGAATAAGGGTGTTGCTTGAATGCTATAGTCTCCAAGGATCGATCTGGAGGACGAGGCATAGGAACTATTGCTCGGATGCACTGGGAAGGGCAACCGTCACACCACAAATCCGAAGACGAGGCAACCATCGAAGTGGCTAGAGAAGAACATCCTCCAAGATGCTAACTACATTGTGGGCTAAAGCACACCATCCAAAGCCGCAAGAAATGGGCAAGGGAAACCAAGGACTGGAAGACACCATGGATAGTACTCCGCTGAATGGAGCACCAGAAGTCAACCGAAGATAATAACCTAGAACTTCCCTCTGAAAGAGAAGCATCCTCAAAAGTACGCTCTGAGTTAACAATTGTCTCAATCCCACGTCAGAACATAGCAAACATTGTCACTGAAAGCTCAAGAGCTGAAGCTGAGAACTCTCCCCAAGATAGAAAGTTCCCCTTCCACTCAATCCTGGGAAAAGAGAATGAGTACCACCAAAAAGAAATCTGAGATAACCTGCACTAAAATTGCTTCCTCTGTAACTAAATAGCAAGACCTAAATCTCATGGAATTCGAGACTCAAAGAGAATCACACCGTTGGTAAACTCGGACTGCAAAGAACACGAAGACCTAAAAGGTCGTCACCTAAGGATCATGTTTGCCAAAGAAGCCGTCGAGGTCCAAAGCAAAACTCCATGACATCAAACCAAATGTCCGCCACCTCTCTACATCTGCCAAGATCGACCCTGTACATCGACGAGATACCAGATTACATTCTACGAGCAGGTGCAGCGGGATCAGACTTAGCAGGAATACCAGTCCATATTATGCTCTATGCTGATGATATCATTCTAGTTTCTAAGACACAGGAGGGACTACAGAGCCCCCTACGAGCCTTGGATGATTTTTGCACACATCGAGGGCTCACAGTGAACCTTGGCAAGACCAAGGTCATGATCTTCCACACATCCAGGACAGTTCGGAGCAAAGCAGTACTCACAGCAGCAGGCGTGTTAGGTGCAACAGAAGTGAATGTTGAACTTTGCTCAAGATGAGTGCTCCGAATTGTGCTTAAGGTTCCTTTTACTTACGAAAGGGAGAGCCTTCCATTCCTTTAGTGAGAGAGTGCAATGGACACAAACAAAGTGGATGAACACTGTGAATGGAAGTGCATGAGACTGAGAGATAGAGAGAAGAGAATACAATACCAGAATGTTGTCAAACCCTCCTCCAAAGGCCCCACTCTCTATGGCGAGAGCGGTCTACTATGATTGCACAAATCTCTACAATGCTTGGACTTGCCGACGATGAGGACGACGACGAGACGGGCTGAAATCTGAAAATGCTAATGGCTAAAATCTGCAAATCTTTATCTGCTGAATTCTGACTCTTATGTCGATGACGATGTCGATGGTGACCGTGCATCGAGGATCTGACCGTGCATCGAGGATCTGCTGCGGGAAGGTGAGATTTGCGAGGTTCGGGACTTCTTCTACGAGTGCTAACTACTGAAAACTGAAAACGCTGATGCTTGTGGGGATTCCGTCGCGAAGATCTGCAAAAACGCTGAGGTGTCTGCAAATGCAAAAACGCTAGGGCTGATCTTTGTCTTCTGCTGCTGCCGGTGGTTTGCAATGCAAAACGCTAGGCTGATCTGATAGTTTCTGTCGCCAGGATGATGCAGAAGCCAAAACGCTGGCTGCTCTAGTCCAAAAACGCTAGGTGTTGCAGTCTCTTGCAAAATGCTAGGCCTCAGTGGGGTTCTGCTGAGAAGTTGCCTATTGAGCGCGTGCTCCTGTTGCCTCTTCTGCCAGAAAGTGCTAGCGCTAGGTTTCTACTTATACAAACTTAGTAAATTTGCCCTACCTAGTTCCCAACAAAAGTCACTTAAAAATAATAAGTGAAAAATGTCAAAAATAGGGAAAATAGGTTTAATGCACTGGAAAATGCTATTGATGGGTTCTGACAGTAATCTGATGATCATGCTGTGTGCAACCAGAGGATATGCACCTAATCTAAGTGTTTGGACATGCACGGTCTACGAACAGACTCACAAAGGTGCCAGATCACTTCCTATTCTAGACTGACTTGACTGACTGAACCCTGGTCATGCTGTAGCTTGTCCACGGACACACAGGGTTGGATGTGCACGTGACAAGGCGGGCAGGTCAATGTGGTTGATTCATATGTATACCTGGGGGTGACTTTCACTGGCACCACTGGCAGATTTTCCATAGCCCAGGCAACCCGAGACCGGCTTACACGAGGATATGCAGCGCTGTCCGCATCAGCATCTCTATGGTCACACATAGAGCGCCCACAGATCATCATGATCTCTCGTTTGCACCACAGCAAACCCTCAGTACCACATGACATCATCAGAGCAGAGCTAGTTGCACCCCCGATGCTAGTAGAGGCCCTCTTTCAGACAGTTTGTTTCATCCAGCGCATGTGAGAGCTCCCACCAGACACTCACCCGCAGAGCTTTTGAGACATTGATACAGCTGCATCAAGAGGGGGACACGAGGGCATGGTACTCAGGTCATAGAGTGGTTTACATCCCATGGCTTGGACATCACGGAGCTGCCATAGATCCTGTCGGAGAACTCGATTCCTCTCGATGTGTGAGAGGCGTATGTGAAGGGAGACATGGATCACACCCAGAGAGTCTCTTCCTACAAAGAGACAGTACTACAAAGACCACTTCCTGACCATTCTAGCAGATGGGTTCATCCAGAGACCGAGATACATGGATGTCTACATGCCACATAGAGTACGGGTCGCCATTGGACAACTCAGAGTATCATCACACCAGCTAGAGATTGAGGCAGGTAGAGCTGCACATGTTCCCAGAGCAGAGAGGATATGTTGACTTTGCATAGCAAAGGTTGAGAGCGAGGAGCATTATGTATGCAGATGTAGAGCATATGAGGAGATTAGAGGTAGATATCCAACCTTGTTTGCAGATCAGCCCACCCTACATCAGATTTTTGAGTCCAGAGACCAGCGGCAATTCGGCCGTTGCTTCATAGAGGCACAGCAGCATCGGGACTCCCTCCTCCAGGCGGCATCAAGTGTGAGAGATGAGAGCTAGACAGCTCACGGACTTTTTCCAGAGGCCCACAGCAGCACCATCACCTCCGACCATCCAGAGAGGAGTGACTCTACAGCAGGCTGAGAAGGTCCGAGCTCGCAAACGCCCACGTACCCATGGACGTAGGGCACCTCGCCTACACCAGAGAGAGATTCAGGAGATTGAGGAGCACTACTAAAGATCTTTGGAGGAGCGACGCATTCGAGCTTTCGCAGATCCAGCCGCCATCTTATTCGGATTGTTCACACCCTATCCGCCCATGCATTATGTATTACATCCTGACTATGGGACTGGATGGAGCTAGAGATAGGATAGCATCTCATGTTTGTATTTACCCCAGCATATAGGTTTGCATCTTTCCACAGTTTTGGAGCTCCCCCCCAACTCTTGTATCACTTACCTCCTCCCCCAATCATTACACAGGATAGCTTACTTTTACTTTTGTACCTTTTATCCTTTATGGATACATAGAGAACACCCACCTCATGTACTTTGATTTGTCTCATAGGCCGACTTCGGCCTTTTTATAGACATTAAAAATCTCAATCTCTCTCTCTCTCTCTCTCTCTCTCTCTCTCTCTCTCTCTCTCTCTCTCTCTTCTTCTTCTTCTTCTCTCTCAAGCCCCAAAAACTCTGCAAGCTGATTTCAAACATTCAGCCTCAGAAAATGTGCATATAGCTTGCATCAAAACAAGAACAGCTGCAACATGTATGGAAAGACACGACGCAACCCTCTGGCAACCAATTCATTTTTTCAGAAATTCTTGAGCAGAAACATACCTGGTCCATTTGTTTGAAAGTATATCATAACAATGCACATCATTGGTCACTCCTGCTAACCCTGTTTTGACCAAAAGGGAAACATGTTTCGCTAAGAAAGTTGAGTTTAGACCTGTCATTTAAACAATTTAAGTCGTGGAAACCTCAGCCTGAAAAAGATTTTTCAGGAGTAAAGAAAATTCTTACGAATGCCAGCTCCACCCCCGATGGACTGAGGACCTGCTGCCTGAGACCCATCCTCGATTGAATTGGCACCACCAAAGAGTATAATCCGTGGACCAATAAAATTAGGTGAGTTCTCATCCCCAACAGCCAGCACTGCAGTTAAAGTATGCCCACAGCGAGGACCTGGATGATCTGTCTCTGTATCAGAAAGGTATGCAATGGAATCATATGTTGGCGCCGGCCTTGGTCCCATGGGTAACCTAGATGGTGAGGTCCCTACATGCTGATGCTCATACTCATTCTTCTCAACCTCCTTGTGACCGTCATCTGTATTTTCCGATGTGGGAAGGTGAGATGAAGGTGGAAGTGGCGATGGTGGAGACGAGGGTGTTGAGGGAGGAAAACCCTGTTGTTCTTCTTGGTTTTCTTCCTTTTGTTTAAGCTCAGATGCAGCTGGATTGCTGAGTGTTCCATCATCTTCTTCCATGTTGATGTAAACGCAAAAGGCCAAGTGGCATGATCGTGCAGAGCAGAAAGACAACCTAAAATCCCTGCTTTAAATTTTGTTGGGCCGAAATGTATGGAGCACGGAAGAAAATTGATTTCGCCCAGGACAAGGCAGAAAACACCAAACCAAAGAAACAGAGATTGGAGCAAATTGTCTTAATTGAAGAGAAACCGCTCCAAGAATATAAAAACAATTCTAAAATCGGTGCTGAAGAACAAGAGAAAGGGTTTTTATAAATGTACAAGAGGCTGCATGTATCAGCAGCGCGAGGACCCAATTGATTTGCAAGCACGTGGTGGAGGCGGAAGAGCCAATGGGATCGGAGCTGGGATAAAAACCATAGCCATTCTACTTCTGCACGGCGTTTTTGACAGAATGACTCCTCTGCAATTCAGATTTCCACGACACACTCTTGTTCTTCTTCTTACATCAGCTGCTGCTACCTCTCGATTCTAGCAGGGAGACAGGTGACTCCTGATCTTTGCCTGCAGCTGGCGATGGAGATCGACGATGAGCACGAAAGAGAAAGGGAGACGACCTTTTCCTTCTTTTTGTTTGCCATTCACCCAAAAAAAACCTTTGCTTTTTATCCTCCTCCCCGCCGGGAGCTTTTCCCCTCCCACCTCTTGCCAGTTGTACTCATCATCTCCACTTGATTTCCTGCTTAACCTTTGGCAAACTTCTTCTTTATTGAATACCCTCCAGCACTGTGTCACACGCAAAATCCTTGCCTCTGCAAAAAAGGTTAAAATTGTGAGAGGAGGAGTTGTTCAATGATATGGCACCAAACTAAACGTACATCGCTTTTTCAGCTCAAAATGTTGATCTTGTTTTCGCCTCCATAGCCTACTTCGCTCAGTTGGAGACATTCCAAGAGGAAAAGCATGTATATGAGCCCGTGCTTCGTGTTTGAATCTCCAACCCAAAACCGAGAACAAGGAGTAATGTGATATACGAGGGACAGTAGGCGCACAGATTTGAACTCATCACGCACACCTCCAATGCTCGCCACGTAAACCAACTCACCGCTTTGCTTGACGTTGAGACGGAGGCAGCGTGCAACAATAATGGGGTAAGACATCACTTGAATTGGGGGCCGCCATTCTACTAGCCCCCTTACCTTAGTAGGAGTTTCAAGAGCAAATATGAATCAAGAAGCAAGTTGAAGCTGAAAGTGATACATAATAAGTTTATAGTAGGCATAAGATTCAAATGGATCATGAAAAAGAAGGTGGATAAAAATGGAGATGTGGGAAGGCAAATATGTGGAAACTTGCGTACATAAGATAACTTGTGCCGATACTATCCTGGTTTGTAATGTGGCTCCATTACTTTACACCCAAGGGGATCACGTGGACCTATTTCTCAAATTGTGTGTAGAGCATGCCGATGAGCATTGTTTAAGACAAAGCACTGTCACTCAATTTGGCTCTTAAAAATGTCCTTTTTTGAGACTAATAAGTTGTCTAAAACTCTCTCCTAACTTCACATTTGGGCAAATCTCCACCACCCAAATCTGCATTAATCTTAACATCTCTTTATGCACACCCAACCCAACCCATCGTTTGAGTACTCTTGCCTTTTTTTTTAAAGACAAAACAAGTTATCTCATTCACTCTCCTGATGAGTTTCTCTTCTAAGCTAGTAAATCTCCATAAGTGTGTGTGCAATGGACAGTCAAAACAGGGTAGTTGTCCTTACTCATAGTTTTCCTGGAAGCATGATTCAAAAGGTTGGTTGTGAAAGCTCTTTAAGGTACTTTGGCCTTTTTTAAGTAGTGCATGTAGCTCTATGTAGCTCGGTTTCTTGGAGTACATTAACAAATGATTCAACAATATGACTCCCTATGTGTCTTAATTGTCTTGGCCTATCAATACTTTTGTGTTTGAAGATCATCTAAGTTCTCATGCATTCAGTTTTGTTTGGTTGTCTATGGAACCTTCATGTGCACTGAAAGGGCATAAGAAAAACTAGAATAGTTTTTGCAATATAATTATCATCCATATGTCTAATGGTAGCAGTTTTGGTGACTAACAAGAAGTGCATAGAGAGAACTCTCTCTCTCTCTCTCTCTCTCTCTCTCTCTCTCTCTCTCTCTCTCTCTCTCTCTCTCTCTCTCTCTCTCTCTCTCTCTCTCTCTCTCTCTCTCTCTCTCTCTCTCTCTCGCATTGAGATATCAAGCTCAACACATGGCTCCTGGATGATGTTTCGCCTACATTTATCACTAGCACCACATAACGGACACGAGGGTCATTGGCATTGATACTGTTCTTAACTTCGCACATTGAGATATCAAGCTCAACACCACCATGGAGCTCCTATATGACTTCTCGCCTACAGTTATGGCACAACGTAACAGACACGAGGATCATTGGCATCGATACTATTCTTAATTGTGTCATCTTTTCCAAACACTTTCACAAAATTTGGATCTCATAATATACTAAACTCAATAAATCAATTATTCTACAATAAAAGTAAACACCAAACATGAAAGAAATAATTGAATTAACACAAAGTAAAGATTGCATCCGATATGACATTGGGTACCAACCATCCCCCTCAATCAATCAATTAAGTAATCACCTTCCACCTCGAACTAATTCACCTTACAAGAAGAAATAAGAGTATGTGTGGATAAATAGCCAGTATAGAGAAGATAAGAGAGTAGAGATGAAGATCGATAGAAGTAGAGAACAATCAAAGAGGCAAAAGTGTAAATTCTAATATGTTGCTTTGATGGAGCTTATGAGCACTTTGTTGTTGTTGTTTGAGTGGGGAAGCTTTAGGTCGCCTATGCAAGTCTCAAGTTACTCTTGAATCGCTTCTCTTTCTCAGGGAGTCTCCAGAGCATAATTGCTAGCATATAAGTAGCATGCATGATACACAATTTCGAGAGAGTTTCTTCTTGCGTGTTTGCTCCCAAAATACAAAAATTTGCTTCCTTCTATTTGAACTTAAAAAGTAGTAATTGAAGTGGACGTCTATTTGCATAAAGATTGTCCATCACATAATCACACTATTTCAATTATTTGTGAGAATCGAATGAATATTTACACGTGTGAAATAACAAATCATAGTCTAAATGTTTAAGATTGTCCAAAATAAGTAATTCAAGAAAGAAGTGTATGTTAATCAAAATATGTGTTGGAAAGAGGCGCCTGTAGAAATTAGGGTTGCAGGAAAACACACACAGCTTGGAGAAGACGAAGGAAGCTCAAGGCACACAATAGAGAGTGTATTGCTTAGTGTGCAAGGGAAAGATAAGTTACCCCTAGAGTGATGGGCGTATATACAATGCACGGGGGGAAACCCCTCCTACTGAGGGAAAAAATGCCCCGGCAATCCTAAGCGTGTTCACACACATCACTACCACATGTGTAGGGTAACAAATCCCCCCTAGAGCGATGCGGTGAACAAGAGATGTCACATAGAGTAAAGGGAAGTGCCATGCCTTTGAGGACATGATCAGTCCACAAAGGGGAGTAAGCCCAAAGCTTTGCGGAAAGCTTCGAACTTCTCACGAGACAATGCCTTTGTGAAAAGATATGCAAGGTTGTCATGTGTTGGCACATAAGCCAAGTTGGTCTCTCCTGCTGAGAGCCTCTCCCTGACATAGTGGTAATGCACCTCAATGTGCTTTGTGCGAGCATGAAAAATTGGGTTCCTCGCAACTGCCAATGCGCTCTTACTGCCAGTGTAGATAGTGTTGGCAGTGTCCTGTCCAACACCCAAATCATCCATAGGGTGTCTGAGCCATACACACTCAATTGTAGCTGTGTGGACTGCCATGTACTCAGTCTCACAACTGGAAGTGGCCATAGTAGGTTTCTTCTTGCTCAACTAGGATATGCACGAGCTACCAAGCATGAAACAAAAACCACTTGTGGACACTCGTGTGTCAAAACAACAAACCCAATCTAAGTCCAAAAACGCATGCAAATATGGCGGGAATGATCCCCCCTTGGGATAAAACAAGCCAAGATGTAAAGTGCTACTCAAGTAGTGAAAAATACTTTTGACAGTCTGCAAATGGTTAGACCCTGGGCTATGCATGAATCTACTGACTTGTGAGACTGCAAACTGAATATCTGGCCTCATGTTGCATACATAAATGAGGCATCCAACAACAGTTTGGTAAAGAGTGACATCTGCAGGATCACCATCATCATGAAGACTTGATTTCAAAATTGTTTCCATAGGAGTGACAATAGGTTTGCAATCCTCAAGTCCAAACTTACATAGAAACGTCTCTATGTAACTTTTTTGACACAAGGCAATACCATCATCACTCTGCTTAAACTATATACCGTAGTAATGATGCAATAGCCCCAAATATTTCATTTTGAAAGTAGCATTCAGATCAGCCTTAAATTCAATAATATGTCTCTCATTTGGTCCAACGATCAACAAATCATCCACAAAAAGAACCACAATGAGAAGTATATCACCCTCATACCAAGCACAAGGAGATTGCTTCAATCCATACAAAGCTTTCATACATTTGCCCACCTTATCCTCTTGTCCTTTCTCTGACAAAACTGCGAGGCTGCGTTACATAAACTTCCTCAAATATGTCACCATTCAAGAAAGCAGTAACAATGTCTGATTGATGTACATCCCAACCAAAATGAGCAGCCAATGCACATAGAAAACGCATAGTAGTCATACAACAAGTGGGAGAAAAAGTCTCTTCATAATCTATGCCCTTTTGTTGTGCATAACCCTTTGCAACAAGTTGAGCCTTATAGCAATCAATCTCACCATCCGGCTTGCGTTTCAACTTGTAAACCCACTTCGTACCAATGGCCTTTTTTCCAAGAGGCAAATCACACAAAGTCCATGTGTCATTTTCTATAAGTGCATCATATTCTGATTGCATGGCAGCCGTCCAATTTTTTGAATTTTGTGCTTCATCAAAAGACAGAGGTTCCTCAACATCATGTAAGCTAGACACAGCCAAATCATTACAATATGATGCATAAGATGCATGGTGAGAGCCTGAACAAGTGCGACTAGACAAAGGTGCATCCAATTTACTCTCACACGATGTATGCACCAACCATTTTGGCATACCTCTCGCTTGCTCATTTTCAGCCCTTTCCTCATCAAGTACATCATGTACATCTGCATCAGTAATAGGCTGATCTGTAACATTTTCAGAAACCCCCATAGGTTGTACATTTGCCTCATTGGAATTTACTTTCGAACTTCCACCACTAAAAAGAGGCAACAAAGTGTCATAAATGTGATGTGAGCTTACATTGCTTTCTCTAGTACATGACAACAAGGGCTGAACAGAATCTTCCACAAACACAACATCTCGTGAAACCAGAATACGCTTTGTTTGTGGATGATACAAGCTGTAACCTTTTCTTTCAGCACTATAACTAGCAAAAATACATTTGACAGCCTTATCATCCAATTTTCTGTGTTGTGTTTGTGGCACCAAAGCATATGCCAAACAGCCAAAAACACACATGTGCTCAATTCAAGGCTTTCTATTATGCCAAGCTTCATATGGATTCATAGACTGCAAAGCTTTCGTAGGACACCTGTTAAGTACATAAGTGGCGCACATGATGGCCTCAAGCCAAAACAAATGCGGCAAAGCTTGACTTTTGACCATATATCGTGCCATTTTCGTAAGTGAGCTATTTTTCCTCTCAACAACACCATTTTGTTGAGGCATATAAGGCACTGTACATTGGTGTTTTATCCGACAACTAGACAAAAATGCATTAAATTCATGAGACATATACTCCCCCCCCTCGATCGGAATGGAGGGTGCCCATAGTACATTTTGAGACATTTTCAGCCTCAACCAAAAATTGTTTGAAGCACATAAATACTTCGGACTTTTCTTTAAGCGGAAATACCCATGCATGCCTGTAGTAATCATCAATGAAAATCACAAAGTAAAGCTAATTGCCCAAGGATAGAGTTTGCATGGACCCACAACATCACTATGCACAAGCTACAACATGCATGTGGCCCTAACTCAACCATCTTTTGGAAACTTGGAACGCTACATCTTACCCAAAATACAATCTTCACAGACATGTTTGACAGGTGCTTCAAGAGGCAGCAAAGAAGCAACCATATCAGATTTTTGCAACCGCAATAAACTGGCAAAATTCAGATGACCAAAACTTGCATACCAAAGTTTTGCATCTGAAATAGTCTTTGAATGCACAACTGCATTTGCAAGATTCTGCCCACACTTGTCATACAAAGTGAGCTTATACAGCCCACGACATAAAATGCTAGATGCAACAATTTCATCACCAAAACTGAGATCATGTAGTGTACATCTGTCATCCACAAATTTGACTACAAGACCAAGTCTAACAAGTGTAGATATAAACAAAAGTTTCTTCTTGATCCCAGGTACATAAAGTGCATCAACAAGTGTGAAAGAACTGCCATTTACAACAGTAAGCACAATCTTTCCAACTCTCTGAACCGGAGAAGAGGCATTGTTAGCACTAGTAACCGAATTCCCATGAGGGATAGACTCAAGAGAGGTGAACAAATCATGATGTGAGGCAATGTGTTTTGTAGCACCACTGTCAAAATACCACACATGTGATTCTGCAGCGACAACTAGCATGCATGCATCATGGACAACAGGATTATAAGTGCACTCTACACTAAAAGCCCATTCTGCATCAACATCAGCATCACAATCTCCTTTCACAGAAGACTCAACATAGCTGCATTTGTAGTGGAACTAGCATTAGTAGTGGAATCAGCCTCTTTCTTCTTAGCCTCTTTGGCCTTCAACTTAGGGCACTGCTTGATCAAGTTATCATTAGCTTTACAATAATGGCAACGCATCTTCTTTTTGCCCTTATCACCAAAATTTTGAGACGAATTGCTGCCAACAGAAGCATTAGGAACATGTGATTTTCCACTCGTTCGCAGAAGAACCATGATAAGTGGTTGCATTATTGTTACCACCTTTTCTTTGAGCAGCAATAAAGGCCTATTCAACTACACGCTGTCTCAACAGGATTTTAAGTGCACTCTGCACTAAAAGCCCATTCTACATCAACATCAGCATCATAATCTCCTTTCATAGAAGAATCAACATTATCTGCATTTGTAGTGGAACTAGCATTAGTAGTGAAACCAGCCTCTTTGACCTTCAACTTATGACACGGCTTGATCAAGTGATCATTAGCTTTACAATAATGGCAACGCATCTTCTTTTTGCCCTTATCACCAGAATTTCCAGACGAATTGCTACCACCAGAAGCATTAGGAACATGTATTTTTCACTCGCAAAAGAACCATGATAAGTGGTTGTATTACTGTTACCACCTTTTCTTTGAGCAACAATAAAGGCATGTTCAATTGCAAAGCAACTCTTTTAACAACACTGTGCATAATGCATCAAACTTGACAACTTCATAATTTCTTTGGGTCATAAGTCTCCAGTACTAGCAAAAGTCTTGTAAGAATCTGGCAAGGCATCAAGGACAGTCTGCACAAGGGAACTGACTTCTCATGCAAAAATAAGATGCTCATTGATATCCTTGACACCAGCAAGGAAAGTGTCCATGTCATCTTCCTCATGCATAATCTTCGACTCCAGCTCTTTACGTAGCAATGCAATTTTTGCCTCATTGCGACTTGCATAAAGACCAGCCAAAATATCCCAAGCTTGTTTTGTAGATTTTGTTGAATGAATGTGAGGAGTAATAGTGTGCTTCACAGACAACGCAATCATTGCGCATCTTTTACATCCCAATGAGCTTGTTCTGTCGTAGGCAAAACAACTCTAACAGAACAAGACCTGCAACATCCTCAACATCACCTACATCCTTAGAACCAGGACATACATCAATGCCGTGCACAATATTCTAGACACCCTTTGACACAAGAACATGTTGCATCAGGTAAACCCACATAGGGTAACTATCCCCATCCAATTTGTCCTCAGCAACAAACATCTTGAACACATCTGTGTTGTTGTCGGCCATGGCGAATGCCTGCATTTGAAGTGAGAACTCCCCGAAAAGAGGAGAAACAAAGCAGGAACAACACGTGCTATATAGCACAAACCGTAGAAGATTGTAAGGAATCTCTTATGCAAAAAAAGGCACTAACAAAAGCTTTTGCACAAAATGACAAAATAGTCTACGCAGTACTACTTGTAGTGGAAACGGAGGCCGAAATGAGTCCGAATCAAAAATCTAAGCAGACTGAGCTGTTAGAGATCTCCCAGAATATTTGTTGACCTACAAATGCTCGCCAAAGCTCACTAAAATCGGAGAAACTGAGCAGGTGTGTGCTGGAGCTACTGGCGACTAAGTTCGAGAGGATGCAACCTGCTTTGATACCAATTGTTGGAATTAGGGTTGCAGGAAAACACACACAGCTTGGAGATGACAAAGGAATCTCAAGGCACACAATAGAGAGTGTATTACTTAGTGTGCAATGATAAGTTAGCAATGGGCGTATATACAACGCATGGGGGGGAAAACCTTGTAGTGAGGGAAAAAATGCCCCGGCTGTCCTAAATGTGTTCACACACATCACTACCACATGTAATATGGTAGCAACACCAACACAATGGAAGTTGAACCTGTAATGGAACTTGCATATGAACTTTGAGAGTAGTAGAATTAGGGAATTAGGAGAAGCATTTTTGAGAGATTCTTTGTGAGCATAGCGGGTGAACTTATTTGATGGTAGCAACATAAACATGGTACTTAGTTAACTTGGCATGAACAATACTTTTGCAAGAGAGAGAGTTTAGAGAACATGACAATAGTTGAGGACCGGATTCATATGGAGCCGGTCCCCCCTCCAATAGGCATTTGTATTATAGTTTCTCCCATCAAGAGAGACTTGGTACGATACAATCTTTATGCTCCTTGTGACCTACGCGATGCAATGAAGATGGAATGCTTCATGCATCACAAGCATAGCATAACTTAAAGAAAGCATTAACTATCCCAAGCCTCGGTCCCAAGGCCTCAAACACCTTCGAAGGTGGAGAGAGCTAGCGGGGAACGAGGATAGGGAAGAGGAAAAAGAAACATTCCATAGGAGAAAGAAGTAGTTCCTCACTTATCATTACTCTTCTTGCTGTGCGCTCCTTGCCGCACTGTCGAAGCAAGGGACTTGCCTAACACTGTGTGCGAGCCACAGACGGCTCCAAGCACACAACTAGCTTAACTAGTAAGCTCAAAAGAGGGCAATGGTGTGTCACTCACCGCTCTATGCTCCTGCCGTGGAGGATTCCTCGTCGCGAAGAAGAAGGAGACGCCGCTACGTCGCGCTCAACCGCTTCACCGCCGCCGTGCCGCCGCAATGCTCGATCACACACACACACACACTCTCTCTCAAGTACACACACACACACTAGTACACAAGGAGATGGAGCAAGAGCACTCTTCTTGCATTGCACAAATGAGAGAATGAGTGAATTTTAGGTTTAGTTGGCTTTTATATGAGCTCACCCCATTCACACTTAGGCGCCCATGCTTAGCCAACTAATCCCTTGAATGTCCCAGTTAGAGTGCGCCTCTCATCGGCGATCACTCTTACCCTTTTCCTATTGGACCGACAAGCCTGGTACCTGACTCTACCAAATAAATAATACAATGTCCACCGTAGGTTACAACGTCCGTCTCGTAGGTGATAGGGTGTCCGTGAGCCGTGAGGGTTAACACTTGCTAGCATACATAATAGCATAGTAATGGATATGGAGAAGATGGCAAGCTTCAGCATTGAAGCATGACTCTTGGTTGGATTTGCATTCCATAGCCAAGAGTGTTGGTGTAGGCTTTCGCTCTCACAAGCTTGGAGAAGGAGGTGGTGTTCCTCAACTTTCACCAAGTGAGAATGGTGTCTCAAATGAGTGTGTGTGATGGTGTATATCCCCCTAGCACCCCCCCCCCTCCTTGCTTTGGGTGAGTGGAGACTTTTCCACATGCTGCAGGCTCATTGGACCCCTCTCCCCCTGGCCACTCACATGCAGCATGCATTCAAGTACATGGGTAGTCTTTTGACAAGTGTCCCCCTTACCCCTTAGAGAGAGAGAGCTTGAAAATATCTAGATATTTGTTAGATGGAAGTAGAAGCTCATTGGACCCCTCTTTAGCGTCCCATGTGCTCTTTTAGAATTCCCTTACTTTGAGATTTTTGTGCATAGGAAGTTTCTCAAGCAACTTCCTCATTAAGTGAGTAGGTTCTCTTTTTCACTCAAGCATCTTACCCCCCGTGCATAGGAAGCTTCTCAAGCAACTTCCTCATTAAATGTGACAAGTACCTCAAGTACCTTAGTCATCAAGCATGACAAGCACCTTAGGTGGAGTTCCCACCTCAAGCACATCCCTAGCTTGCCTAAGTTTAGGTCGGGTTCCCACCTCAAGTACAACCCTAGCTTGCCTAAGTTTAGGTCGGGGTCCCACCTCAAGCATAGCCCTAGCTTGCCTAAGTTTAGGTCGGGTTCCCACCTCAAGCACAACCCTAGCTTGCTTAAGGTTCCCACCTCAAGCACAACCCTAGCTTGCCTAAGTTTAGGTCGGGTTCCCACCTCAAGCACAGCCCTAGCTTGCTTAAGGTTCCCACCTCAAGCACAACCCTAGCTTGCTTAATGTCAAAAGGACTTTTAACACTAATCATTGGAGGTCTTTAATGAAGCTAATCCTAAGGTCTTTTAAGCTTCATTAGTTAACCTTGCTCTTTGACATACCATCTCTCATTTGGGCCCCTTTACCATTGGCCCTGTGTTGAGATAGATCCGTAAGCACGTGTCTATATTCTAACCCTTGTTCCCGTTTATTATCCCATATTAAATGATCAATTTAATATGAGAAAATCATTTGGGTTGGTTAGATATTAGATATTTAATGACAAAATCAATGGAAGTAATCGGCAAGAATTTCCAACCACTCATCATAATATCTTCAAAAAATAGCACCAAGAAGGTAAGTGGAATCCACATGCCTTAATTACCAAAAGAACTAAAAGAGGTCTTTGAGAGTGGGCCCTCTCAACAAGGAGAAGCAAGAGCATGATAACATTGTGAGATTATTCAAAGTACCACATTGCTCAAAGGGCAAACCTCAGTTGAATGTTCCCCAAATGAGCAAACCTCATGTATAAATACCACAGACTGACAAAAATCAGTTAAATGTTCCCCAAATAATGCATTGAAAGATCAAACCTCATGTATAAATACCACAGATTGGCAATCGGAGGGCAAACCTCGGTATCTAATTACTAGAGACTAAATTGACAAAGGGAAAACCCCAAGTATAAAATATCATTGTAGATTAATCAAATACATCTTAAGCGACACTTTCATAATTGTGTATCATGAACTCAGCTTTTCTGGCAGCAATCACACTTTCAAAACTCCACGAGTAAGACAGAAGAGTAAGAGTAGAGATGAAGATTGATATAAGTAGAGAGCAATCAAAGAGCTAGATGTGTAACTTTTGAACCGTTACTCTAAAACCCAATGGGTCCACTATTAAGACGTTGTCGAATTGGAGGGGAGAAGACCACGTAACTAGAACAAAGGAGACTCTAGACACAATCAAGTATCAGTGTGATAGCATACTTAGATTTTCAAGATGATGACAAGATATGTAGCTTAAGCAGATAGAATAGAGGAAGGAGAAGAACCCCCAAAGTGCAACGCACAAATCTCTTTGAATTTTGCACTTGGTCTTTGATTTTATTAAATAGTTAACTTGTGCCAATGTAAAGCCCCTCTTTACAAGCATTTCATTCCTTGTCATTCTTATCCAGATATTTATGATGGGTGCTTCTAATGAGCATTATTTCTAACTACCTTATTCAAGATTAAGCTATGTACAAACTAGGCCATGACGACAAATATAAACAAGTCAAGCTTAACTACACCATCATCATGATTTAGTAGGCATCCCAAGTCAACCACTCGAGAGGGGAGACAAATCATAACATGCCTCCTGCTAGGGATAGCAATGGTCCTCAAATGCTCATAAAAGAAATCAAATGGCCACTTAATGATCAAAGGTGTACTAAAGATCAAAAGAAATTTTAGGCATCCAACGAGCATCTTCTCTAGGGTGACCTTTAAATGTTAAAAGGTATCTATTTTAAGTTATGCTAGTGCGATTAGTGGTGGTTTCATGGTCTACTATGGTGTCACGGACAAATCTTTCTTCTTGGTCAACAAGCAATGTGGTTCATGATAAACTGCATGAGATGGTATGGGTCCTTCAAATGGTCTCAATAAACTAATGTGAAATGCCTTGTGAAATGTGAAACAATCCATATAAGCAAAGAGCAATTTTAACAAAAGCATCAGTATCATACACTTTAAATCCTATGCTTTCGATTCTTAGCATAACATAATCTCCTTCTTTGAAACATGATTCTTGTAGTGTTTGTTTGCATGTTTGGTGTATTGTTCTTGTGAGTGTTTAATGGAAGCATGACCATTGACATAAATGGAATGAAAGTCATTTGCAAAAATAGAAGCAATTGGAATATAATTGTGTAGGCAATGAATATCCACAACTTCAAAAGGTGGTTTACCAATAAACAAAATGAGTAATTTTTTTATATGCAAATTAAAAAATGTGTAAGTAATCATCCCACTTTTTGTGTTGTGAATGCACATATGCTTAATGATTGTGCAATTAGTCACTTCAATCTAACCATTAGATTTAAGATGAGAAGATGATGTGAATCTTGATCGAAAATCATAATTTTTGGTAAACCATGATGTGGAAAAATATATTTCAAATACAACAGTGCACCTTGATGTGCAATGAGAGTTTTGTTAAACGGAATGAAATACAACTGTTTATTGAAACAATCAACTAGTGTCCAAATTATATCTGCTTAAGTGTAGTAAGAGAAAAGCCAATAATGAAATCCATCTAATCTCTTACATGTGCCCAATTTAATCATTTGAAAAACAAAACAAAAATCAACATACTTTTTATTATTAATGTGCATAATAGGCCAAATGAAATTATGATAAGTGGAATCAAAATCTAAATGATAAGCATATGTCGATTTATGCAATTCTTCAATGATCGTGGTTGTGTAACATAAAGCTTGTGTTTGAAATACAAAATGTAGTCTTGAATGGTGTACTCCAAAAATGAATGTGCGACATGCTCATTCATGTGTAGCCATGTAGTCTTAAAATCTTCATTTTGTGCATATGTATCAGGCATGGATGCAAATGATGCACTTTCAAAAAATGACAGACAAATTATAAATTAAGAGAAGGTCTTCTGCTCAAAGCATCAGCCATGACGTTTTCTTTACCAGGTTGGTATCGATAGTAGGCTAAAAACTCTAAATAAAAGAGGCCCACTTAATGTGTCTATTAGAAATTGAGGGCTGACAGAGAAGATAAATGATGCTTTCTTCATCAATTTTAATGATAAAGTTAGAAACCATTAAAAATGTTTCCAAGGTTTAAGTGTATGTATGGCAGGTATGAATCCTTTGTCATAAGTGTTATATCTGGTTTTAGAAGGTTTAAACTTTTGACATTCAAAAACAATTGCGTGATTGTCTTGCATAAGAGCAACATCTATGCCTTTACCACTAGCATCCATTACATTAACAAAGAATGAAGGAGAAAAATCAGGCAGTCTTAAAGCAGGTGCATTGATCCCTTATTGGTCAGTAATCCTTTCAAATCTTGAAAGGACCAATCATGTAATTCAGTCCAAACATAAGGTGTGGTTTTCTTCAATAGCAGTGTGAGGTTGTTAATAGCTAAGGTAATGCATGCCATTGAAAGCAAGACCACATGCGATTGAAGCAAGATTCACAAATTTAATTATTATTTTCACGGTTGCAAATGTAAGCCTTTATTGAGTAGATTGGGGTTGACGGCTTCTAGCTTATAACTTAATTACCCAAAGGTACTTAGTTGTCAATTTTATGAGCCATATTGGTGTGAGCAATTTATTTTGGCCATTGGCAAAGTATATAAGCGAAATTTTGTAGATTGAAGCTAAGGTTTTGGATAATGAAAGTGAGCACTCTACTATTTTGAGTACTCTATCTACCCTCTTGCTTCTCGTGCTTATATCTTACTCATGTGAATTGTTAGTGCAATCCGTTACTAGCATTGCAATCACAAGTGAAAGCTCTTCAATTCAACACAAGTCTCTCGTAAAGTTTCTATTTTTTTGGTGTGGCCATCATTTTGCAATTTTGCTTGATTTGTGCATCCGTTTGGAATTTGAAGCATAGGAGAGGCTAGAGCTCCCTTAGAGAAAGCTATCGAGTGTATTAGACGTTGAAATTGACTTGCTAAAAATAAACCTTTAAAAATAAGTGTATTTTTGTTCAAGTGCAAAATTGGAGATTTAAGACCGTAGAGAGGTTCCATTTGGTCTTGTCTTCCTTCCTAGCAAATTTGGTTCCATTTGCAACATTTAACCTCAGTGAAATACACATGTATGCTTGTGGCTAAAAGAGTAGCTTTTAGTGACTAACACTCCCTAGAGATTGACGCTTGAAATATCAAGTTGTGACTGGTTTTTTTGAGGGACTGACAACCACTCGTAGCCTCCATGCACTAGTCGGGTCAGCCACATCCCATAGATTGACATATTAGTGTCTGTGGTTTTTGTTCTACTACCATTAATATGGTGAGGTTTGGTAGTTGCTTACATTTTGATGTAGTTTTCAGGAACGAAGCAACCTAAACAAAGGTACTTTATTTCTTGGTTCAAAGCTTTCTCTAAATCACTTTAGAGCAGTCAAACTTTACTTTCTTGTAGCCCATGGTTGGGGAGCAGTTTCTATGAGCTGTGTTAGAGTAGTTATATCAAATTTGGGCTAGGGCTGGATGTTTGAGGCTCGTGGGTAAGTTTGAGAGATCTAGATTGAGTCGAGATTTGATTTGTTGATGTTTTTGTTATTTTTCACATTCTTTTTCCTTTCAGTTCTCAATAGGAGTAGAGTAAGTAAGAAAAGCTAGTCAAGCTTGCATCTTTGCTTAGAGTTTTTGAAGTGGATCAAAATCTAGCAAGTTGAGAAATAGGCACACCTATTTTCTAGCATACATATCTCAAATTGATTTTGCACATTTGACATCATCAACACACACCAAACATAACTCCAAATATGTATATGTGAAAAAAATGAGAATTTGACATTCACAGAGGTCATCTTCATATAGGCGCACCTATTTTCTAATATACATATATATATGGGACCTATCTATTAACCCTCATGCACATTCCTATCACCTAAGAGAGACGCCGTATTATTTACTTGGTAGAGTCAGGTATTGGGCTTGTCGGTCCAATAGGAAAAGGGTAGAAGTGATCGCCGATGAGAGGCGCACTCTAACTGGAATATTCAAGGGATTAGTTGGCTAAGCATGGGCTCCCAAGTGTGAATGGGGCGAGCTCATATAAAAGTCAATTAAACCTAAAATTCACTCATTCTTTCATTTGTGCAATTGAAGAGTGCTCTTGCTCCATCTCCATCTTCTTCTTCTTCATCTCCTTGTGTGTGTGTGTGTGTGTGTGTGTATGCGTGAGAGAGAGAGAGAGAGAGTGATCGAGCATTGCGACGGCGGCACGACGGCGGCGAGGCGGTTGAACACGAGTGACACACCATCATCGTCTTTGAACTTACTAGTTTAGGCTAGTTGCGTGCTTGGAGCCATTTGTGGCTCGCACACAGTGTATTAGCAAGTTCCTTGCATTGACATGTGCGATAGACGCACACATTTTTGGCACCGTTGCGGGGGAATGCCATACACTAAGCTTGAATGGCACTCTATGCTTCTTTGTGGTGCAATTTCAATTGTAGGAAAGGTAGAGAAGGAGGTGTGTGTGTTGAGAAGAAGGAGTTTGTTTTGCTGCTGTGTATTATTTTGTTAATAAGAAATTGAAAGGTACCGTGTTTTCTTTGTTAATAAGGTTTTGAAAGGTACTGTGTTTTCTCTATGATAAGGTGTTAGTATTAAGGTTGTAGATCCATAATGTTAGTTCTATGTAAAGTACAGTAAGTAGTTTTGTTAGACAGTGAGTTGATGTAGTAGTGTGTTAGTGTGTAACAGTAGTTGTATTAGTGGTAAGTAGGTAAGTTAGGCGTGTGTGTGCTCGCACGCACATTACGACCGCGGCGACCTTATCCCAAAAAAAAAATAAAAAAAAATTAAAGGTAGGACCGGGATCGAGAATATCCCCCAGACCCAAGCCCAAGCTCACGCTCAGGCTCAGGCCTCAGTCGCCCTTTAAAATAATGTATTTTAACCTCACACGTAGCTAAAAATCAACCTTTTTGAGGACCAACGGAGCTTTAGGTGACCGAACATTGTTTTGTAAAGCACACCACGACCCTCTGAGTGATATGCTCATTTCGAGCTATCACACACTTTAATAAAAAAACCGATCATTAACAAACATAAAAAAACAAGTGAAAATGGACGCCTAAAAAAGTAAGCGGTTAACCTTCGAGGTTATTCGCCGACGCTTGTAGGGTACCAAAGGTACATGCATCTGCACTCTGGTTGTGTGCTAGAGATGGAGCAACTAGAGAGAATTTTGACTTACGCGAGTTCTCGTTATCCACCTACCTTAGGTTCCGGGCCCTCGGCGGGGACCCAAGGTAGTACAAACCAAGACCCAAACATAGCAGCTAGTGACTCTTCCTTTGACTACGACGTCTTGGAGGGTTTCCCAATGCCTAATCCTAATAGCTCAAGCCAAGACGCGCATGCCATGGGTCCATGGTCTGGGCCGAGCATGCTTAGCCGCTTGAAGGAAACCTTTAGCAGAGCCACTCGCTCCGAACATGGAGCTAATGATGTAAATGAGGGGGGTGGGGAAGTAAATTCTCAATTCATGATCAACGTAGACCCTATTCTCTTAGAGAGTGTGCACGTGAATACTCCATGCACTGCACCCCCTGACTCTTCAGAGCTGTTCCCCTCCGAGGTTATATTACCCGATGGTAGAAGCCTTGCCGAAGTGCAAGACGTTGAGCGATATATCATTGCGGCTAGGGAAAAGGAAATTGAGAGCTTACGCAATGCGGAGCAACAAAGAGAGTTAAAGCAAAAGCCCCTATGTCAATATCCTTGCTAGGAGAGCAATCGAGTGCTCCTGACTTAGCAATCGCTAAGGGCCAACCCCTCGAAAGCAACATTGCATCTAGCTCAAAGGACACCCCTAGCACCTCAATCCTAGATGGATCGTTCTTAAATGAGAACTGGGAGTACGAACTACAAACGAAAACTCTAACCGACCTATACACAAGTCACACCTATCACGTGGGTTGGTTATATGTCCTACAATCCACAATGGGTGCTACTAGTGTGGAGGATCAACAACAAAGAGTGGCCAAGTGGCCTATTAGGCTACAAAAGAATGTCACACTAATGCAAACCAATGAAGCGAACATGTCTACAATGCCAATAATCATGTGTAATCGATGTGGCATAGATCATTTGATTTCCCAATGTCCAAATAATCCAAATGCACCGAAGATCACGCCATTAAACTTGATTGAGGTTACCGAGGATCCATCACATAGTACACATGTGGTACCAGTAAACGTACTCACACAATCGATGCTCCAAAAACAAAATTATATTCTTGAGGAAAGAGACACGGCATCAATTTCCCAATCTCGTAAAAAGAAGAAAACACGAAGGAAGAGATCGCAAGAAGCAGCGAAGTCAGAGCCCAGTTCAAAGACCAACATAGGGACTGGTGACGACCCCGTATATATGAACAACACTGAAGAGGATTTTGATTCAGGTGAAACCATGGAGACCAAAACAACCACTAAGATAGAAACCAACAAGGAAGATCTTCATGAGCCACAATGGCAGGGATCCAAGAAGAAGATAGGAACTTATCCAAACCCTACAGAGGAGATCGAGCGAGTCAAGCAATTAAGGAGTTTGGTAGAAGATACCCAAAGGGATCTAGAACCAGCACCTAGGTAGATCCAGATTACAAACATCATGTTCCCTATGCAACAACAACCTCACCAAGTCCATAGACCCTTAGCCATACCTAGTTTCATCCAAGAAGAAAGTGACTTAAAGTCATGGGAAAGTGGGCGTACTAACTTCTTGATAGAAAGAATGTTTATAGAGGGACTACCTGATCCTATCGAAGAAATGGAGATCCCATCTTCCCCACGTCAAGGGGCTGAAGCCCAAAAGGTGTCGTTAAACATTGCCAAATTGATGGATTCCATGTCTTCAGAAGTTAGAACCACCATCATGTCCAAACTATATAAAGACCCTGAGCTAGTCTCAGCTCTTCGAGCCTTCCTCAATGGAGAACTGAATTTTGGGCTACCACAATTTCCACAGATGGATGGAGCTGGGGGGATGCCAACAAAGGAGAAACACTTAGATCCACAACCCAAGCTAGATGAGAACCTTGTTATAGAAATACCCGTTAACAAGTTGGGACAATACTTTGAGGGTGATGAATCCAATGCGACCATACCAATCACTACTAAGGGATTAACTGTGAAGGGAATCCTTGATGGTGGCGCTAGGGTTAGCATTGTGACTAAAAATTGATGGGAAACTACGGGAAGACCTCACCTTGCGACCACAACCATAGTAGTGAAGATGGCCAATAAGTCTATTGTTAAACCTATTGGGATGCTAGAAGATCTCAAGATCAAGGTCTTTGAACATAAAATAAGGATTACCTTCATTGTTATGGATTTCTCCAAACACACTATGGCATCAGAGATGATCTTAGGACGTCCTTTCATGAGGGAAGCAAAAATGGTGCATGACTGTTCTAAAAACCATGTCTACTTGCAGTTCCAAGATAAGGAGTTCAAAAATTGAAAAAAATCCATCAAATTGATCCTTTCTAAAATAGGCACGCCTATTTTGGGAAGTTCCAAAAATTGAAAATCTTCTCAAAACTTGGGCATAGAATGTTTGTATATGTTGTTTAGAGTGTGCTTAGAAAGTTTGAACTCATTTGAAATTATGGGTCGCAAGAGAAACTAGGAAGTGTGTGTGAAACTACATTAGTATATGTCTAGTAGCAAACCTGACCAAAAACATACCTAGATTCATTTATGAATACATAAATGCATTCATTAAGACAAGGGCTACATGTGTCATAAATTTCGACAAATTCTAGGCCAAAAGAAAACAGACACATTTATTTTGGGAAGTACCTAAAATTGAATATTTTTTTCAAACCTTGGGTATAAGATGTTTGTACATGTTTTCTAAATTGTGCTTACAAAGTTTGAACTCATTTGAATTGGAATGAGGTGAAATCTAAAATAGGTTCACCTATTTTAGATTCCTCTCCTAGATTACCATTTTGGCTATTTTTTGTTACTAATAGTTTGTACTTAACAATTAAAGCCTACTTGTCAAATTTCGAGGGATTTGGATCACAAAATCCTGTTTGAACACTAGAACTGGGGTTTCAAAGCCTAAAACTATTTTGAGTGCTATTTTAAGGGCAGTTCACCACAAAATTGCTCTAAATTTTGATACCAAACTCCAAATTGAGTCAAATTTTGCTAAAATAAAAGCCAATTTTAACTAGATTCTAAAATCCAAACTTTTAGGGTGTCCAAAATAGGTGTCCTATGACCTGAGGGCCACCAATACATGACTTTCTAAATATTTGACCAAGGGGAAAAAAGGGGTTGTTTGCACTAAGCTAGGGGAGCCAGACAAGGGCTATCTTAAGAAGATTTGAGTTGGCTTTAACCATGCCAAATCACCCACCACCCAGCGTACAAATATGCTACACATGTAGAAAGAGAAATCTTGTAGACCTATGAGAGTGGGGTTGAGAGAAAACCAAGAGATGCATCCTACACATGAAGCCATACCTCAAAATTTGGCTTGTGCATCTTTAATGAGTGTTTATTCGTCTCATGAGGAGTCATCCCAACCGCTACACACATCTACATCGGATATTTTAACCCACAAGAATATTGGATCAATGGAGGAAACAACATTGCAAAACGGAATAGACACGATGACCAATAAACCAACAAGAGACCACATGGGACAAAAATAGACCCAACTTGGTTTGAGAATCCATAATTGGGGATGCCAACACCAACAAGAATGGGTTAGACCATGCAAGAGAGCTTAGGTGATCCTTATCATCATGTGGCAAGATTCCATCAAGTACTAAGAGTAGAAAGATGCTATGATTTTCACAAACAATATGAGGGTCTTGGAATGACACTAGAAGGCAAGGCCTTGGGTGACATGGTTTCAAAGTCTAGAATTCGGGAATATTCACGACCTTTAGACTCCATCACAAAGTTTTGTAGCTTCATTTACTAAAATGGGAATCAAAGACAATACATTGGCACAAATCTATAGCTTGAAACAAGAGAACTAGGAAACCATTCGAGATTGCGCTAGCAAGATGCGATTGTATGTAGCAAGATGTCAAGAGAGAGAACTTTCTAAACAAAAGAGACATGTTTTGCTCTTCTTAGAACGTTTGTCAAATATAGAATAACACACATGCTTGTATAGAATGAAAAATGCCACATTGAAGGCTTGTATACATGATGTTATTAAGCTAAGGAATAATTGTGAGATCGATGGGGAAGATGCCCAAGAAGTAGATATAGGGAGTGGCAAGACAGATGTTGCTATGCCTATGCAAGCGCGTTGTCGTGCTGTGACACGTACATAGTAGGAACGCATGCTACAAAATCTATCTTGTATTTTTTTTAGATACATAATTATATTTCCTATAATGTACATATGCATATGTAAGTATAAAAATAAGCTTTCTATCTCATCTTATTATTTATCTCAAGGGTAATGTATTCTTACTTTACCATCAAAAAAATACTATGGGAAAAGTGTCAATAGCTCCGCCTCTTTAACTTGGGGCAAAAAAGCATTGATTCTTTATTTCTACTATTTCATTATCATCTCACACCCTAGCTAGATCCTATATCTAGGGTAAACTCCAATATATATATATTCTATGTATTTTTTATACTTTTCTTATATTTCTTTTTAAATAGCTACTAGGAGAGAATCAAATCCTAGTGGGACACTAGGTGGCATGATTTCAAAGATACACTTATTTTAATGCATTATTGCAAGCATGATTACAAAACTTTGTCAAGGAGCAATGTCATGCTTTCATATGGCATGAGGTGTCCTTTGGAATCAAATGAAAGTCTAGGCTAAGGGGACCACATGAAGACTTTTGCTGCCAGAAATGGACCCTATTTTGATGAATTTTTTACACAAGGTTCCAATCCGAATTGGAAAATGATTTTAAAATGAAAATCGTAGCTAATGAGCTGAAGTTTCTGCCCATATTTTTACTTTTTTATTTGGAGCTACGGTTGAGGAGATATGATCAAAATACTGGACCCCAGTCTGCCCACATCATGCAAGGACAGCTCATTTCCAACTTTTCCAATTCCTGTTCACACTGGCTCCTCTCTTCTTGTGTAAACCCTTGTGGGTTCCCTTCACCTATAAAAGGGGACCTCTTCTTCCTTGGAAGGAACTCAAGCATTCAAGCCATTGATGAGAGAAATTCTTGAGGGAGTGAGTAGTAATGCCTAATTGTACTTAGCCCCATTAACATAAGCCCAAGCCTACACTTTCTCCTAGAGGAAAACTAGCCATTCTTGTACGCCATCCTTGGAGGATCAACTCTAATCAAAGAAGGTGTTGTACTTGGCGTATCAATCAACGTTGAATTCTCCCCTCTTCTTCTCTCTCCCATCAATAATGGTGCCGAAGGGTTTCAAGTAAGATGTGTTCTACATTGATGTTTTCTTGATTTCTTGTTGTTTTCATTTTCATCTCTAATCCAACATATATATATGTATCTAATCTCATCTCCTTAACCAAACCTATCTCTCTCATTCTTAGTAATTCATCCTCTCTAGGTTCTCTTTGCTACAGGTACATCTCTCCCCGCAGTATCCTTATTGCCTACGGGCAAGAATAGGGCTTGGGAGGGAAACTTCTCATCTCTTCACTTCTCTCGTATCTACATTTCTCACATACTATCCTAGATGAATAACCCACATGATGATCATTTCTATCGCTTTCACTCTGTACGATCTATTAGAATTAACGTATGGATTAGCCGTAAAATACACTTTCAACAACGTATAGTGTTTCTCTTCGGCCCTGAAAGGCTCAATGAAATACTTCTATCACCGGATCCCATCATACTACCTCTCATAGACTATAATTTTTCTTTTGATGTAAGCGTAGTTATCTTGCTATGAACCAAGAGGATTTGTACACACAATTAATCCCAATCACTAGGCAAAATATATATATCATGGTAAGCACAAAACTACAATTCCAAAGAACAATTCGTAGCCTATTTGGTCAGCCAAGATTGAATGCCATTAACTCATCCATTAACCCTTTCATATTACCCATGATACGATATGACCATAGCCTTGATGTTTTCATCTTCGTATTGTTTTGACATTCTCTTTTGCGTTCTTTCTTTGTGTGTGTGTGAGTGCAAGAGAGAAAGAGTGAGTCTTCTTTGATTGCACTTCTTTTCAAACCCTAGTCTTCATGGCATCCATGGTTTAACTCCTTCATATAGTTTTTGTTGAGTTCTCTCACAAACTCTCACAACCATAAGCCCGGTGCTTTCCTGGCAAGACCGCAAATTTCTCGACATATTTTTGGTGAACCCGACGCGAAACTGCTAGGGTGAGAGTTTGTGGGTAACCATGGGTGATCATGTTGAGCAACAGGGTATGCATTTTGACCCAGCAACAATGCAAATGTTTCGAGCATTTGCAATGTTCATGCAACAACAACATGCTACTCAAAGAAGGGAGATTTCAGCAACAAAGGCCATACAAGCGGTCGTCAACAGAATGGATCAGTTCAATGGCAAAGATGTAACCAAGTACTTACGCGAGTATGTGAAGGAGATGGAGCTGCATCGCGTGTCAGAAGGTGAGATGATTCAAAGCTTTGAGCTAGTTGTTGCTCCAGAAATTAGGGAGCATGTTAGAGCAATTAAAGATGGGCATGGGAGAAATTGGGAAGAACTCAAAGTAGCTTTAAAGGAGGAATATTTCATGGAGGACTCGGAGAGAGTGACCAAAAGGACATTCTTAGAATGGGTAGTCAAGCCAAAGCAAGGACTATCAATAACAGAGCTACTTAGGGAATTTGAGCGGCGCTATGCACAACTCACTAGGACAGAAAGGGCCACACTAGATGCAGAGAAGACAGATCTTTTCTTACAAGCTGCAGGTAAAGAGTTTCAAGAAAATTTGGAGCTTCTTCTTGAAGATAAAGATGCTGAGCAAGGACTAAAGACCGACTGGAATGAGGTTGAAGGTGCTGTCTCACTGCTTGCCAAACGACAAAGAAGAAGGGACAAGATGGTAGTAAACACTACAAGTCCTTCCACCTCAACTTCTGACAAAATGGTAAAGCCTACTTTTATCGCTCCTAAGTTTGATGAGTCCATGCTAGATGAGCTTGTGAAGGGAATGCGTGACTTGAAGGTGAAGTTTGCAAAGCTTGAAGAAAAAGGCCAACCATCAGGGCCACTTCCTAGGCAAAGACAACAACCCAAAGAAGGGTTTGTTAATAGATGTATTTGGTGTGATAGTACAAACCATGTAAGAAGGGATTGTGATGATTTTAGTGATGCTTTGTCAAAAGATGTTGTCTTTTTTAAGGATGGTAAAATCCACTTAAGAGAGACAGGTCTACCCTTGAGAACTAACTTTGGGAAGGGGGGAATGCAAACCTTAGTTGAAGATATGGCAACCAAGCATGCCACCTCTTCAGTTGAGGCAGCTACTTATGGAGTAAAAATTGAACATTTTTGTGATGAAGAGGTGAGTGACCATCATGGTCAAATTTGGCCAAATGTCATGCAATTAGCTAAAAAGGGAAAGCTTACAAAAGAGATTCTACATGAAGCAGGTGATTGCATACGTCTAGAAACGGGATGGAATGATCCAGTGGACTCATTGTCAGTGCATTCCTACATTACAAAATGCCAACAAAATGAGGCAATTGTAGAAGAGAAGCGCAGACGTGAGAATGCTGATGAAGAACCATCAAAAAGAGCTTCTAGAAGTGGGGGAAGAAGCGACTCAATGCCTTCTCAAACACCCTCAACACAAGGAGCATCTCCACCTGAAGTACTCATGGAGGAGTCTACAACAGGAAAGAAGAAAGAGCCAACGAAAGGTAAGACAAAAGGCCCAACTTATAAACTACAATCTGATATTGAGGTTGCTACAGATTTAAAGAAAGTCTTGGAGGAAAGGATCTTGAATAGCAAGATTGAGTTTACTTTGGGAGAAGTTCTTGGCATTGCAAAGCGTGAATTCCATGAGGAGATCATTGACATCATCAAGAGAAAGAGGCAAACCCTTGCTGAAGTTTCTCGTCCACAGGTTGAAGGGGAAACCTCAAAGACACAAGGGATGCAACTGCAAAATAAGGAGAATAATGGAGCTGTGGTAGGATGCTACCAATCTAGTGGGAGAGTGAAGCAAGTGCATTTCTCAAATGATGATGAAGAAGTTGAAGATATTCCTAGGAGTTACTATTCACGAAGTCATTGGGCAAGGGCTACTACAGAAACTTTGGTCAAGGTAGGTGATCTTGAAGAGCCATTTGTTGCCTTGATTGACCATGGTTCAGAAATAAACATAATGTCAAAGAGTCTCTACAACAAGTGCAAATGGCCAATGGACACAGATCATGGTTGGATGGTAAAAGTGGCAAACAATTCATCCGGTGAATTGTATGCAGCATGTCCAGGTGTGAAGGTGACAATAGGTGATGTAAAGATTGACCAAAACTTCTTTGTACAGGATACATCTTCATATCATCTCATCCTTGGACAGCCCTACATTGTGGGAGTTCGAATGGAAACAAAGGTAATGGACGATGGTTCAGCATATGCTAGGATACGTAGCAAAGATGGTAAACGTGCTGTCCAATTTCTCACAGTTTGTGTAAACCATGAAAGAAATCGTGACAACCTCAGAGAACATCCTCTACCAAAGGTGAGCAAAGAGTTTCATGATCATAGAGAAATGATGGGTTTTGGCCAAGTACCATTGTAAAGCGGGATTGCAGTGGTACAGAAAGAAAAAGGGTCTCGCCTGATCCAAAAATAGGTGAAGCATTTTCAAAGAGCTCCTTGGTAACAAAGAATGGATCAGTATGTTTTACAAAACTTGAAGATTTGAAGAGATGTGATAAGCAATATGTGCATAATGTACAAATGTGCATGAAAAAGAGTGGGTTGCTAGAGCCTACTGAAAATGTTTTGGGTTTGTGTGAACAAGTTTCTTTTGTAGATACTATGGGTGAGCTTGATGCTATAATGAGGTCTAGTTTGCATCTTGAAAATGAAGTTGTGGAAGTTTGCTCTATGGAAATGTATGAAGTAATAGAAGCCTTTAAAGAAAGCCAAACAGTAGGCCCAGAAGTCCATGTTGAAACTAAATACAAGAGTGTAGCAAAGAAGGTGAAACCAGTAGCTTCACCCTTACCACCCAACAACAGGGAAAAGATTGAACAGGCTTCTTTACAACCAAGTTTGCGGAATCCTAAAAAGATCGGGCATACCTTCACAAAGGAGTCTTTTCAAGAGTTGCAGATTGGTTGCGAGGAGTTTCTAACACAGGAGGAGACAAAGTGCTTCAAAGAAATGCTTTCAAAGCATGGTAAGGCTTTTGCATTTGAGCCACATGAGATAGGATGTGTTGATCCTTATATTGTAGCTCCTATGGTAATTTTCACAATACCTCATGTGCCTTGGAATCTGCGGCCTATTCCGGTTCCAAAGGCTCATTTGCCAAAGTTAGTAGAGCTACTGAATGAGAAAATCAAAATGGGAATCTTGGAGCCTTCTTGTGCTCCATACTCAAACAGGTGGTTCACAGTTCCAAAGAAGAATGGTTCTCTATGCTTCATCCAAGATATGCAACCAGTGAACAAGGTTACAATTAGAAATGTAGGAACAGGTCCAATTGTGGATGAATTTGCAGAGGCGTTTGCAGGGAGGGCAATCTACTCAATGGGGGATCTCTACTCAGGGTATGATCAATTTCAGCCTGCAATCGAAAGCAGAGACTTGACAACCATGAGGACACCTTTGGGTTTGGTAAGGATGTGTACCTTGCCACAGGGAGCAACCAACTCGGTTGCACATATGATGAATGGGATGAATAAGGTCTTACGTGACTTTATTCCTCAAATCACAATGCCTTTCATTGATGATTTGCCTATCAAAGGATGTGAAGAAAATGACAAAGATGAAGCTTTGGATCTCAAGGGATGTCGCAGGTTTGTGGTAAATCACATAAATGATTGTGATAAAATTTTGTCTAGGTTGGAAGAAGTGAATCTTACATTGTCAGGGAAAAAGTCTTATGTTTGGTGTCAAAGAAGTGCTCATTGTGGGGCACATGTGCGGGCCATATGGTAGGAAACCTTGTCCATCAAAGGTAGATGCCATCCAAAGAATGAAAGAAACATGCACTAGCATCATTGAGGTTAGAAGGTTTCTGGGAGCATGTGTCTTCTATGTTATTTGGATTCCACATTATGCACATGTAGCTGATCCTCTTTATCAGCTGCTTAGAAAGAATCAAAAGTTTAAATGGACAGAAGCACATGTAAAATCCATGAAAAAGCTAAAGGAGTTACTCCAGTCAGCAACGACTTTAAGAAAGGTAGACTATGAGTGTCAAAGGCCAGTGATTGTGACAGTAGATACCAGTCCTACAGGGATTGGATGGGCAATAGGGCAAGATGACAAAGAAGGACACAGGTATGTGGTAAGATTTGGAGCAAAGGTACTAAGTGCTCGCCAAAGAAACTATCCACAGATAAAGAGAGAGTTATGGGGTATGGTTACAGCCTTGAAAAGTGGGAAAGAGTACCTAATTGGTGCATGTGTGGTTGTAGAAACAGATTGTCTACCACTTCTTGGGATGATTACAAGCTGCTCAACACCAGACATTGCTATGTTGCGGTGGATTGCCTACATTAAGTCCTTAAATCCCGAGTTTAAGCACATTGCAGGTAAAGACAATACAGTGGCAGATATGCTATCAAGGGCAAGGTATGAAGATGAGTCACAAATGATTGATGAGGGAGATGATGTAGGCACAAAATTCTATTCTATCTCTCATGTCAAAGGTAACAATGTCTGCATGACTAATTCACTTGAATTGTTCTTGAAAGATCTTTATGAAGGTGATTGGCTTTCTATTGGAAGGTACTTGAGTACTCTAACAAAACAGGATGATTGGTCTGAACAAGAATTCAAGAGAATACGCAGGAAAGCATATGGGTACTTTTTAAGGGATGGTTACTTGTGGAAGCATCCTAAACAAAAGGGTGCTACACCACAACGGGTTATATGTAAAAAAGAGACTCAAGTAAAGCTCATGCAAGAGTTTCATGAGAGTCTATGGGCTGGACACAGGGGTGTGTGGGCAACCTTCTCCAAGTTGAAAGAAAAATACTGGTGGAAGGGTATGTATAAAGATGTATCTCAGTTTGTAGAGTCATGTGTAACTTGTCAAATGTATTCAAATGTTCGACATCGTGATGGATTGCACCCTACATATCCACTAGCCATGCACTATAAATGGGTTGTGGATCTAGTCACGATGCCTTTAGGACTCTGGCAGATGAGATACTTGGTTCTTGCACGAGAGGACCTAACTAACCAGGTTGAAGGAAGAGCATTAAGAGCTAAGACCACAGAAGCTGTGTGCAAATTCCTTCTTGATGAGGTGATTTGCCGTTATGGTTGTGTGGGAAAAATCACTGCAGATCGAGGTGAACTGGATGCCGAAGAAGCAAGGGAGTTCTTTTCTAGATTAGGGATCAAGCTTTCTCTTACTACAGCTTACAACCCTGAAGGCAATGGAAAGAGTGAAAGAGGGCATCCTCCTATCATCAAAGCTTTGGCCAAGGCTTGCGAAGGAAGAATTGGTGAGTGGCCAAAACTGTTACCATATGCTTTATGGGCTGATCGTACAACACATAGCTCAGTAACTGGCTACATGCCTGCGGAGCTAATGTATGGTCAAAAGCCAGTGATGCCGATTGAAGATACAATTCCTACATGGAATGTACTACCTTGGCAAGAGGGGCTTAGTAGGGAAGATCTCCTTGCACTGCGTATAAGGCAGCTAGAGAGAAGACCTCGAGACATTGAAGCTGCAAAAGAACGACTCAAAAATGCAAGGTTGAAAAACAAGGACTATTTTGATAAGCGACATCGACTCAGGAGCAAAGCAATTGACAAAGGTGACTGGGTTTTAGTGTATGATAGTAGCCTTGATAACCAGCATACAGTCATGCGTAAGTTCTCAAAAAGATGGTTTGGACCGTATGTTGTAAAGCATGTGCATGAAAATGCTACTTACAGCTTGTCTGAACTAGATGGTACAGAAGTAAAGATTCCCATTGCAGGAAAAAGGATTAAAATGTTTAAGAGAAGAGGAGACAATGATCTAGAAGATATGGATGAGGAAGAAGAGAAAAACACAGGTGAAGATCAAAGTGAACATGAAGCCCTGGAATCATCCAGTGAAGAAGAAGACAAGGAAGATGTACAAGAGGTCTAATCTTACAAAGAGACAATGTGGCACATACCGGAGGATGTGCAGGTTTAGAGGGGGTGGATGTCGTGCTGTGACACGTACATAGTAGGAACGCATGCTACAAAATCTATCTTGTATTTTTTTTAGATACATAATTATATTTCCTATAATGTACATATGCATATGTAAGTATAAAAATAAGCTTTCTATCTCATCTTATTATTTATCTCAAGGGTAATGTATTCTTACTTTACCATCAAAAAAATACTATGGGAAAAGTGTCAATAGCTCCGCCTCTTTAACTTGGGGCAAAAAAGCATTGATTCTTTATTTCTACTATTTCATTATCATCTCACACCCTAGCTAGATCCTATATATAGGGTAAACTCCAATATATATATATTCTATGTATTTTTTATACTTTTCTTATATTTCTTTTTAAATAGCTACTAGGAGAGAATCAAATCCTAGTGGGACACTAGGTGGCATGATTTCAAAGATACACTTATTTTAATGCATTATTGCAAGCATGATTACAAAACTTTGTCAAGGAGCAATGTCATGCTTTCATATGGCATGAGGTGTCCTTTGGAATCAAATGAAAGTCTAGGCTAAGGGGACCACATGAAGACTTTTGCTGCCAGAAATGGATCCTATTTTGATGAATTTTTTACACAAGGTTCCAATCCGAATTGGAAAATGATTTTAAAATGAAAATCGTAGCTAATGAGCTGAAGTTTCTGCCCATATTTTTACTTTTTTATTTGGAGCTACGGTTGAGGAGATATGATCAAAATACTGGACCCCAGTCTGCCCACATCATGCAAGGACAGCTCATTTCCAACTTTTCCAATTCCTGTTCACACTGGCTCCTCTCTTCTTGTGTAAACCCTTGTGGGTTCCCTTCACCTATAAAAGGGGACCTCTTCTTCCTTGGAAGGAACTCAAGCATTCAAGCCATTGATGAGAGAAATTCTTGAGGGAGTGAGTAGTAATGCCTAATTGTACTTAGCCCCATTAACATAAGCCCAAGCCTACACTTTCTCCTAGAGGAAAACTAGCCATTCTTGTACGCCATCCTTGGAGGATCAACTCTAATCAAAGAAGGTGTTGTACTTGGCGTATCAATCAACGTTGAATTCTCCCCTCTTCTTCTCTCTCCCATCAATAATGGTGCCGAAGGGTTTCAAGTAAGATGTGTTCTACATTGATGTTTTCTTGATTTCTTGTTGTTTTCATTTTCATCTCTAATCCAACATATATATATGTATCTAATCTCATCTCCTTAACCAAACCTATCTCTCTCATTCTTAGTAATTCATCCTCTCTAGGTTCTCTTTGCTACAGGTACATCTCTCCCCGCAGTATCCTTATTGCCTACGGGCAAGAATAGGGCTTGGGAGGGAAACTTCTCATCTCTTCACTTCTCTCGTATCTACATTTCTCACATACTATCCTAGATGAATAACCCACATGATGATCATTTCTATCGCTTTCACTCTGTACGATCTATTAGAATTAACGTATGGATTAGCCGTAAAATACACTTTCAACAACGTATAGTGTTTCTCTTCGGCCCTGAAAGGCTCAATGAAATACTTCTATCACCGGATCCCATCATACTACCTCTCATAGACTATAATTTTTCTTTTGATGTAAGCGTAGTTATCTTGCTATGAACCAAGAGGATTTGTACACACAATTAATCCCAATCACTAGGCAAAATATATATATCATGGTAAGCACAAAACTACAATTCCAAAGGACAATTCGTAGCCTATTTGGTCAGCCAAGATTGAATGCCATTAACTCATCCATTAACCCTTTCATATTACCCATGATACGATATGACCATAGCCTTGATGTTTTCATCTTCGTATTGTTTTGACATTCTCTTTTGCGTTCTTTCTTTGTGTGTGTGTGAGTGCAAGAGAGAAAGAGTGAGTCTTCTTTGATTGCACTTCTTTTCAAACCCTAGTCTTCATGGCATCCATGGTTTAACTCCTTCATATAGTTTTTGTTGAGTTCTCTCACAAACTCTCACAGCCATAAGCCCGGTGCTTTCCTGGCAAGACCGCAAATTTCTCGACAGCGTCCAATGAAAAATTCCACTATGGAAGAGTTCAAAGAAGCATTGAGGAAAATGATTCAATTGATCAATATTCTTCAAAGCCAAATTTTTAAAACAAGGACCCCCTCAAGAACAACTTATGGCTTTAAATGGGGTGACATAGAAGGCAAGTGGACAAACCATAAAACCCATGATTGTTTCTATAGGCCAAGCTACAATGGATATGTACAATATTTACCCATAGAGACAGACAAAAACAACACCTACATAGTGGGAATCCAAGTTCCCTTGAGTGGATGCACCCTAAAGAGCAAGCACGCAAGCAAGTCATGGTCCCTATCATGTCATATGGAGCAAGTACCTCTTCTATGCCAGTTAATGAAGATTGGTATATGCCACCACCTAGGGTAGAACCATCCCATCATATGCCTATCAAAGTGAAACCAATCTACTTGGGTGCAACTGGGCCTCAACTAGAACAAAGGATAGAGGGCTGCCATTATTGTGAAGGCCATGATCAATGGAAGAATGTGTAGAGAGACATGTCATAACTTGCTACCTACTATTGTATATTGTCACTTTCAAAGGACTGACAAGAAACCTAAACAACCATAACAAAATGGCATTGAACATGGTAGAGTCCATTCCATCAAACCTCATATGAGGGTGAACCAATAGTGCTTGTGAATGTTGTGATGAGAGCTCAAACAAAGCTCCAAAAATAAAATGATATTGAGGGAAGTAAGAAGGAATCACAAGCTATAAAAAGAGCAAGAAGGCAAAGAAACTCATCGAGAAAGCAGAAACAAAAGGCACAAATTAGTGAAATGGATAAAGAATTGTCTAAAACAAGAGCCAGTTCCACTTCTATCAAGATAGAGGAATTAAAAAAAAAAACTATAGGTAAAATATATGAGATGATCAATGCTACTTTAGAAGCATACCTAGTAGGATTACAAGTAGGGCGAAACATGGAGAACCAATGGAAACATTATCCACACCCAAAGCTTGAAGCTGCAAGATTGGAGAGTATGAGAGACTAGTTGAAATAACCCAAGAGCTCATGGAATATCAAAAACAACTTTCAAAAAAATGGAAAGAAAGGATACCATGGAGTCAAAGTTTGAGGATATTATTCATTCTAAACCTATTGAACCATTAAAAGAAACCATTCCAATAGAACCATATTTTGACGAGGGAATTGAAGGAATTGCACATGTAGATGAAGATTGGCAAGCACAAATTTGGGAAAAAGTTAGAGGAGCAAATTATGGAAATTTGGATAAACAATTAGCTCCATTTGAAGAGATCTATGTGGATCAATTTTCGCTAGAGGTACGTATGCAATATTTATATGGGGATTGTGGAATAGAACCTTTCGAAGCCTCCAAGGAAAACACCCTTAGAACCCTATCATTATATTTAAGAGACCATGGAGGAAAGTCGGTGGTATGCAAGACTATGAAACTGCACACAATGAAAAAGACCTTGGAGGTGAACAATTTGCATTGTATTTTGTCTTCACCCATTGATAGATGATCACAATGGGAGAATTGTTGAGGATTAAACCACATTTGTGGAGAGATCTACAAAACAGTCTTGAGAAAATGGGAATCAAAGGGCTGACAAAGAAACATGTTCAATACTTAAAGTAAGAAAATGAGCTTGAAAAGACAACCCTGTCGTGTAAATAAATTAGGGGATTATTGTGAAGGAGAAGAAGGTAATACTTCATTGCATGTCAAATAGCTAAAGTCAAATCTCTTGCCATACTAAATAGTGGATCAGAGATTGCAATAGCTACAAAACGGGTTTGAGAAGCATAGGGATATTTGACAATCAAGAAAACTCGAATGAAACTACAAGTAGCAGATGGACATGAAGAAAGACCCTTGGGATTTCTGGAAGGAGTGATAGTCACATCTTGTGGGATTGACTACAAACATACTTTTTCCATCGTGGACATTGGGGAAAAATCAAACTATGAAGTCATATTGGGGAGAAGAGATTTTTGTTGTAATTAGGGTTGCAGGAAAACACACACAGCTTGGAGAAGGTGAAGGAAGCTCAAGGCACACAACCGTGAGTGTTTTACTTAGTGTGCAATGGAAAGATAGATAGCCCTAGAATGATGGGCATATATACAATGCACGGAGGGAGAGAAAACATGCCCGAGCGGTCCTAAGTGCGTTCACACACGTCACTAGCACATGTAAATGGTAACAAATCCCCCCTGGAGTGATGCGGTGAACAAGAGCTGGCACATAGAGTAAAGGGAAGTGCCATGCCCTCAGGACATGATTGGTCCACAAAGGGGAGTAAGCCCAAAGCTTTGCGAAAAGCTTCGAACTCCTCACGAGACAATGCCTTTGTGAAAAAATATGCAAGGTTGTCCTGTGTTGGCACCTACACCAAGCTGGTCACTCCTGTTGAGAGCCTCTCCCTGACATAGTGGTAATGCACCTCAATGTGCTTTGTGCGAGCATGAAAAGTGGGCTCCTTGCAAGTACCAATGCGCTCTGACTGCAAGTGTAGATAGTGTTGGCAGTGTCCTGTCCAACACACAAATCATCCATAGGGCGTCTGAGCCATACACACTCAATTGTAGCTATGAAGATTGCCCTGTACTCAGCCTCACAACTAGAAGTGGCCACAATAGGTTTCTTCTTGCTCAACCAAGAAATGTACGAGCTACCAAGCATGAAACAAAAACCACTTGTGGACACCCGTGTGTCAAAACAACCAACCCAATTTGATTCCAAAAAAGCACGCGAATATGGCGGCAATGAACCCCCCTCAGGATAAAACAAGCCAAGATATAAAGTGCTACTCAAGTAGTGAAAAATCCTTTTGACAACGTGCCAATGCTTAGACCTTGGGCTATGCATGTCATTGTATCCACAAATGACATGCCCTGCTGCACAAAAATCTTCACAACTGGCTCAACATGCTCACAAACTGGAGCATCATGCAACCTATCCGCAAAGGAGACATGCCTCGTCTCTCTGCATGACTGCGTACTCACGAAGACTATACCATCTCGCACGTGACGTACTCCATCTCATGAATCATGCCAACAAGAGCACCTCTATCTATGACTAGTTGTCCACGATGCAATCTAAAACTGTGCTCATCCAGCACTACCTGGCATCCACTGTCTCGTAACTGACTCACAGAGATCAAGCTCTACGTCAAACTTGGCACATGGCGTACATCGCGCAACATGTATGATGTACCACTTGGCAACAATAGTCTGACATCTGCACCAACTATGTCATGCACTGAACCATCAGCTAGACACACACGTCCAAGCATACCACTAGCATATGTGCTAAACCACTCATGACTTGGTGTGACATGAAATCTAGCACTCACATCTAGTATCCAATGTGAAAGTAATGCGTCGTCAAAAACCGACATACGAAAGTCAAGAGTAAACAAGGAAGCAAAGGCGACATCCCCGTCATGTGTAGCCACATACGCTACATCTGCTCCCACATCATCCAAGGTAAAAGTATCCCTTCCCTACTGTCTCCTATGCTGTCTCATAAGTCGAAAACAACGCCTACGTACATGCCCTGTATGACCACAGTGCCAACACACGACATCTCTATGTCCGCAAGATCGTCCTTTGACTGTAGACATCTCTCTAGACTCATTTGTGCCAAAAGCATTGCACAATCTTTGCCATAACTCTCTAGCTGTACATGCATCCCAACCAATGCGATAGACATACTCACCAAGGTGTAGCATGATCGTCAAACGTGCAAGCTCATCCAAGTCCTCCCACTCATCATCATTCATAGACTTTGGCCTAGCATCCATGCCCTGCAGTGGCAACACTTCGCCCAACCAAGTCAATGCATCATGCATACCTTCTTTCCAATGCTCAAAATTTGAACCATCAAACTTCGTATGAAAAAGCATAAACCCTGACAATGATGTACATGTCAAATCCATGGCGATAACCTGTGACAAGACCAAGCACAAGTCGATCAATTGACAATAGCCAAAGCCTGGCTAACTCATACACCAAGTACTGTCAAAATACAACATAAGCTGGCATAAGTTGTCTAAGAGAAGTATCAGCAAATATGGCGATCAATGTAACAAACAAGTGAGCAAAACCGCTCAATATGATGCCAAAACACCAGCTCTAATCCAAGAGCACTATGTGATAATCGATGAAACTAGCATCAATAACTAGCATCAACAATCTCCCTCCTGAAGAGATTACCATATGTATGTCAAATGACATAATTCGGTGAGCAAACACTCTCACAATACGATGCCAAAACACAATGGCAAAGCAACCACTGAGTGCCAAATGCAATCAAAACACGATTGCAAACCATGCGCATAAACAAATAAACTTGCAAGAAAAATCCGACAGAGTTTTCGAAGTATTTGCTATCTAACCATATAACCATACATGCCATAAACATGCTCAAAACCATGAGTAAATCATGTGCAAAATCCGCACTCAAGCATACATGAGCTGGCCTAAAGTCTCAACTCCCTAAACTTGGAAAACAATCCTGTAATCCGAAACACAAAGTGCATCAACCGGACACTACAAGCGAGCATATACTACCATAAACTTGGATGCAAACCAACCAAAATATGACACAAATTGATGCTCAAAATAGCTGAAATCAACCCACATATGCCATTGCAAGGCGAAGAATACCATCCGCCGAAAAACGCACATCATGTGCACCCACATGGCAATATAATCGAGCATCAAGCATGTACCAAATGTCTAGCAAATGAGCATCCAAATCAGCTGAAAACTCAGCTCACAATCATCCTGGAAATGCTGGCAAAACTCTCTGCAAATATGTGCACCACACTTTTTGGAATCTGCTCAATCACATAAGTCAATGCACATAACCTGTGATGAAGCTACTCTTGAACCTGAGAGTCCACAAGAATGCATACATCCACGAAGTGTTCTCAATGTGTGCGCATAAATTTGTTGAAAATCTCAACATAGAAAAACATCAATGCACAAAACAAGAGAATGACAAAGCTCAATCCGAGCTCTCCGAATGTCGCAAATCATCACAATAGGCATACATCATCTTCAACTTTTTGAATACCCTGCAGTCGGTCAGCCCATATCTTTCAAACTGTTCAGAATTTGCATAAACTTTTTTTTGCAAAGTTGTAGACCACGCAAAAATGGTTGAGAGTTGTGGGAATGGACCTGAAATGTGTTGTTTTTATAGGTCAAAATAGACCTGTAAAAATATGCACCTGTGTACCCTAGACGTGCAGGCAGTCTAAGTGACGTATCTCAAAACTGGTGAAGATTTTGAAAAAACTTTCTTGTGCAAAGTTGAAGAGTATAAAAAACCAGTTAGAAATTTTGAGAATCGGCTTGAATGAAGACGTTTTGGTAGGATAAAACAGATCTGCAAAAACGTGTTGCAGTTTTTGCTGCTTCTCTGCCTGCCTCCCCGCTAAGCTCCAATGGTGCTCCCAACCCCTGAGCTCTGATACCAGTTGAAGTGCCTGAGCGAGAGAGTGTGTGAGTGTGTGCAGCAATGAAGAAGAGAGGAGAAGAGGAGACTTTGTGTTTGTAGGGGCTAAAACTCACTCTCTACATGTGAGCCAGCCCCCTTATTCTATTATGTACATAATGAATAAGTATAGTGGGCGGGCAACTGGCCTAACCAGCCACATGGGGCTTTATCCCAATAGAGACAACTCAGGTCAAGGTTGAAAATTCATGGAGCGGCTACGAGTTCTTCATTGCCAAGGCTCACCAGTACAAGAGAAGATGTTTTTAGTTCTTATGAACATCCTGAAAGACCAAAAGGTTGCAGCCAACATGGCTTGAAGGTTTCCATAGTAAGTAGAGCTCCATCTAAGAAGATCATGGCTACACAGATCAACCATCCTCAAATGCCAATGAAGTCTACAAAGGACAAGATAATGAATACTATCGAATCATCTTTATTTTATGTAGTTTTTGAAAGAGGTACAAATTACCTTTGATAAAGACTTGGAAAACAGAGAAGATGTAATTCGTGATGAGCAAGGAAACATTTATGATGAGTTCTTTTCACCAAGGGAAGAAGTTGATTCAACATCTTCACTTGTAGTTTCCACACTAAGAGAGATTTAGGTGGAGACAAGCACGTTGGGGGTAGAAGCTTCTATACACAACTCTATAACCAAATCTAGCACAACACATACAATCTCAACCTCTCCTACAATGTTTATGTTTCTCCACACAAAAAGCCATTCTATCAACCAAAGTACCCATTATTCAAAACATTAGAGAAGAGAAGGAAGAGCCAAGTATTCGTTCCCTTGGATGATATTTAAGCTGTAGATCTAGTTGGGGTACCAGCAAGTCAACTGCATCATGAAAATAGACTTAGATTCTATCAACCAAAGTACCCATTATTCAAAACATTAGAGAAGAGAAGGAAGAGCCAAGTGTTCGTTCCCTTGGATGATATTCAAGTTGTAGATCTAGTTGAGGTACCAACAAGTCAACTGCATCATGAAAATAGACCCACATCAACTGCATCATGTCAAGGCAAACATTGCAAGAACAAGGATACTTCAACGGACATGCAAACATATAGGTTCCCTCAAAAACATCAAAGGGATAGAACCTATTATCTAGTCAAATGCCTCAACGATCTGCCCTAAAAGAAACAACCAAAAGGAGGAAACAAAAAGAAAACTTGAAGTCTAAGAAGAATGTTGCTATGCATCGCCACCAACAACAAAAGGATAAACAGACTTAGGTTCCAAATTCTCAAGTGGCAACAATAAAGATGGAAATGAATCTTCTAGCTAGGGGTATAACAAATGGGCGTAATGTTTCTCTGTGGGCAACACAAATATTTGGCTATCCAAGCTTAACCGCCAACAATGCATAAAACTCCAACTACAAAGTCAAGCACATTGATGCATAAGTACATTTGGAGAGAAAGAAAAGGAGCTGCCATCTACGACAACCAAGTACCATGCCAAACAAACTTGAGAAGGCAAAACTAGTAACAACCAAAAGGTTATGGCAAACGAAATCAAAGATTCCAAATTGGTCTCTCTTCTTCCTTCTCTTGCATGTACAAGCTTGTAGTCGCATTAGAAATCATATACTTTTAACCTTTTCTATGTATTTTCTTCCAAGAGTTCAATTTTGAACTTATGAAATTTTTTTGGCAGTGTTAGAAAAACTGAAGATTGTCAAATCTTGGGGGTTTTCGATGGAATTTTGAAGAAACTGGCCAAATGTTTTTTTTTTCTCTTTTAGAGTGGGACTTCTTGGGGGGCCATCCCTTGTTTAAAAAAAAGTATGTAATGGAATTGGCCTGTGAACTTTGAGAATAGCGGAATTAAGAGAATTAGAGTGAGCATTTTTGTGATATTACTTTGAGAACATAGAGGGTGAACTTAATTAATGATAGCAACATAAACATAGTACTTAATTAACTTGGCATGAACAATACTTTTGCAAGAGAGAGACTATTAGAGAACATGACAACAGTAGTGGACCGGATTTACTTGGAGCCGGTCCCCCCTCCAAAAGGCGTTTGTATTATAGATTCTTCCGGGGCCGTGAAAATTTTGGTTTTTGGCCAGTGATTTTTCTTCACGCACGATGGCTTCTCCTCATAATGGGGGCCTTCAAAATGTGCATTTTTAATACAAAAAATTACAAGGGATAAATCAGGCTCCATACTTAAAAATCTCCCACTTGGAGACTGACCTCCAAACCAAACCTATGACGGCTTTCCATCCTGGCTTCTTATCCTTGAATGCCAATTGAAGATGAGCAAAAGCTCAAATTCTCCTTATTGACCAGCTTTGTAAACATGTATGGAGGATTTTCACTTGTATGCACCTTTCCTAGCTTTAGTTGTCCCTCTTCCAAAAGAGTGCGTATGAAGTGATATTTCACCTCAATGTGCTTTGTCCTTGAGTGAAAGGCTGAGTTCTTTGCAAGATGGATAGCACTTTGGCTATCACTGTACAAGACACAATTTCTTGTTTGAATCCAAGCTCTTCTAAGAATCTGTGAAGTCACATAATTTCTTTGCTTGCCTCCGTCATTGCTACATACTCTGCTTCCATGGTAGAAAGTGAGACCACTTTCTACAGCTTTGAAGCCCAACTTATTGCTGTGCCTCCAATTGTGAAGACATAGCCAGTAGTGCTCCTTCAGTATCTTTGTCACCTGCCATATCTGCATCAACATAACCTTCTAGAAAAATATAAGTTCCTCCAAAATACAAAGCATTTGTTGTTGTCCATTTTAGATACCTAAGTATCCACTTCACAACTTGCCAATGCTCTTTACCTGGGTTGTCCATGAACCTACTTACAACTCCCACTACATGTTCAATGTCTGGCCTTGTCCAATCCAAATCATACATAAGAGAACCTACCGCTGCATCATATGGAACTTCAGACATATAGGCTATCTCCTCCTGTGTCTTTGGACACATATCCTTGGTTAGTTTAAAGTGACCAGCCAAGGTGTAGAAATTGTTTTTGCATTTTGCATTGCAAACCTTTCTAGTACCTTCTTGATGTAATCCTCTTGAGATAGCTTTATTGTCTTCTTCGTCCTGTCCCTTGATATCTTCATACCAAGTATCCTCTTTGCAGCACCTAAATCTTTCATTGAAAAAGATTTAGACAACTCATCTTTTAGGTCTTTGATGTCCCATGTTAACAAATGCAATCAGCATGTCATCAACATACAACATTAGGATGATAAACTTCCCATCTCCCAAATTATTTTTGTAGACGTAGTGATCCGAGTTGCATCTTGTGAATCCATAATTCAACATCCATCAATCGAACTTCAAGTACCATTGTCTTTATGCTTGCTTTAAACCATACAAGCTCTTCTTTAATCCGCAAACCATTTTCTCCTTACCTTTTACTTCATACCCCTTTTGTTGAAACATGTAAATTTCCTCCTCTAAGTCACCGTGAGGGAATGCCATATTTACATCCATTTGCTCAAGATTATCATGAGCAGCCACAAGGCTTAAGAAAAGCCTAATTGAGTTCATTTTTACAAAGGGAGAAAATATTTCATTGAAGTCAATACCTTTCTTTTGAGAAAACCCTTTTACCACAAGCCTAAACTTGTACCTTTTCTTCCCACCTTCTTCCTCCTTTATCTTATACACCCATTTGTTCTGAAGTGCCCGCTTACCTTTAGGCAACTCAACCAACTCCCATGTTTGGTTGCGAGGTAATGAGTGTTGGGTATCCAAGCCCTGTGTCGACTCCTCTCTCTCTCTTTCTCGCTTCTACTATTGCTCATCATCTCACCATGAATCCCCTCCGGCTTCATCCTCCCTAGCCTCAATCCTCAACACTTGTATCAGAGCCTACCAGGCCTCGGCTCTCCTCTCAACCTCGCGGGTACAACCGCTTACACGGAGAACAAGGCGCAGGTCGACCTGCTGCAAACGCACAAAGGTGGCATCATTCATTTTTCCCTCGCCCTGTGGTGAAATTCTAATACACAAATGAGCCCTGGTTTGGTGGTTTTAGCCTACTGCTGCTGCAGAGCAAATTCGTCCTCTCGACGCTGATGCTACAAAAATCGACAATATTTTTTTTTCTTTGTTAATCTTTTCACACTACACTACCTATTTCTTGGCCACCCCCTTTGGAAGAGGTGCTTCTCACCTTCAAAGCTGACTTTGTGGAACACCAACGCATTGGACCACCATCTGGGGGGCAGGAGGCACAAAGCTATTGCTGAAGGAAATTGTGTCATTGCTGAAAGAAAATTAGCCAAGTCAAGTAAGACGTCGGTTGATGGAAAACCTAACCCTATTTTGATTTTCCAGCAAACGGGCATTCCCATCCTCGCAAAATCTTTCTGCTACAAGTCAAATCTGACCGAACTCTTCACCTTTATTTAAAGACCTCAACATGGCGTCGAAAGTCGACAAATACAACGGGACCGGTTTCCACACTTGGCAGATCAAAGTTAAAGGCTATTTGATGCAGAAAAACCTATGGAATGTGGTAAGGCCTCTCGCAGCCGACGAATCTGGCACATCCGCTGGAGTTACAAGGACATTATCTGTTGAGCTGCAAAGGAAAGACGAACAAGCTTTTGGTATCATTCTAACTTCCTTAGAAGACGATTTTATTCATTATTTGGATGATGTTGATTCTTCAAGTGCTGCCTGGATAGAATAAGAGAAGCTTTTTGGTGCCACAGCTAAGTATTCTAAAATAAGTTTAAAAATGGAGTTATATTCTTTTCGCATGCGTGAAGATGAAAATATTGTAGCCTTAGCTAATAGACTGAAGAGCATCAAAACACAACTAGTTTATGTTGAAGCCCCCGTGCCAGATGAAGACCTTATAGCCGTTTTTCTGAATAGTCTCTCTGCACAATTTTATCAAATTGTCACTATTTTGAAGGAGAAGGATCCTCTGCCTTCTTTGGATGGTATTGTTAACTCATTGCAGGAAGAAGAGAAGCGAGTACCACGAATTAGCTCTTTCGTACCAACTGCATATGTACCTCATGGTTGCACTTCAACTGCCAATTCTTGTTACCATATACATGTGGTAGTGATCTGTGTGAACACACTAGGACCGCCGTGGCATTTTTTCCCTCTTTAGGAGGCTTTTCCCCCCGAGCATTGTATATACACCCATCACTCTAGGGCTATCTATCTTTCCATTGTACACTAAGTAACATACTCTCTATTGTGTGCCTTGAGCTTCCTTCGTCTTCTCCAAGGTGTGTGTGTTTCTCTACAACCCTAATTACAACAATTGGTATCAGAGCAGGTTGCGTCCTCTCGGGCTTAGTCACCAGCTGCTCTAGCACATGCCTGCTCACTTTCTCCGATTTCAGTGAGCTTTGGCAAGCGTTCGCAGGTCGAAAAAAATTTCGAGTAAGCTTGTAGAGCTTAGTCTGCTCAGATTTTTGATTCGGGGTCATTTCGGCCTCCGTTTCCACTACAGGTAGTACTACGCAAGCTATTTCGTCATTTTGTGCAAAATTTTTGTCAGTGTCGTTTTTTGCATAACAGGTGCCTTATAGTCTTCTATGGTTTGTGCTATATAGCACGTGTTGTTCCCGCTCCGTTTCTCCTATTTTTGGGCAGTTTTCACATCAGGTGCATCATTTACCATGGCTGACAACAACAACACAGATGTGTTCAAGATGTTTGCTGCTGAGGACAGGTTGGATGGGGACAATTACCCTATGTGGGCTTATATGATGCAACACGTTCTTGTGTCAAAGGGCGTCTGGAATATTGTGCAGGACATTGATGTACGTCCTGGTTCTGAGGATGTAGGCGATGTTGAGGATGTTGCAGGTCTTGCTACAAGGATTGCTTCTATTAGAGTTGTTTTGCCTACGGCAGAACAAGCTCGTTGGGATGTAAAGGATGCGGAGGCTCATGCATTGATTGCATTGTCTATGAAGCGCACCATTGTTCCTCACATGCGTTCAACAAAATATGCAAAACAGGCTTGGGATATATTGGCTGGTCTTTATGCAAGTCGCAATGATGCTAAAATTGCTTTGCTACGTAAAGAGCTGGAGTCAAAGATTATGCATGAGGAAGATGATATGGACACTTTCCTTGCTAGTATCAAGGATATCCATGAGTAGCTTATTTCTGAAAGTGAAGTCATTTCAGACAGTTCCCTTGTGCAGACTGTTCTTGATGCCTTACCAAATTCTTACTAGACTTTTGCTAGTACTTGGAGACTTATGACCCAAGGAAATCCAGAAGTTGTCAAGTTTGATGCATTATGCACATTGCTGTTGCAAGAGTCACTTTCCAGAAAAAACAGGACTAGACAGCGTGCAGTTGAACATGCTTTTATTGCTTCTCAAAGAAAGGGTGGTAACAACAATACAACCACTTCTTATGGTTTTGCTGCGAGTGGCAAAACTTATGTTCCTAATGCTTCTGCTGGCAGCACTTCGTTTGGCAATTCTGGTGATAAGGGCAAAAAGAAGATGCGTTGCCATTATTGTAAAGCTAATGATCACTTGATCAAGCAGTATCCTAAGTTGAAGGCCAAAGAGGCTAAGAAGAAAGAGGGTGGTTCCACTACAAATGCAGCCATTGTTGAGTCTTCTATGAAAGGAGACTGTGCTGCTGATGTCGATGCAGAATGGGCTTTTAGTGCAGAGTGCACTTACAATCCTGCTGTCCATGATGCATGCTTGTCAATTGCTGCAGATTCACATGTGTGGTATTTCGATAGTGGTGCTACAAAGCACATTACCTCACATCGTGAATTGTTCACCTCTCTCGAGTCTGTCCCTCATGGGAATTCAGTCACTTGTGCCAACAATGCCTCTTATCCGGTTCAGGAAGTTGGAAAGATTGTGCTTATTGCTGCAAATGGTAGTTCGCTCACACTTGTTGATGCACTTTATGTACCTGGGATCAAGAAGAATCTCTTGTCTGTATCCGTACTTGCTAGACTTGGACTTGTAGTCAAATTTGTAGATGACAGATGTACAATTCATGATCTCAGTTTTGGTGATGAAATTGTTGCATCTGGCCTTTTGTGCCGTGGGCTGTATAAGTTCACTTTGTATGACAAGTGTGGACAAAATTTTGCAAATGATGTTGAAGATTCAAGGGCTATTTCAGATGCAAAACTTTGGCATGCACGTTTTGGTCATCTGAATTTTGCCAGTTTGCTGCGTTTGCAAAAATCTCATATGGTTGCTTCTTTGCCGCCTCTTGAAGCACCTGTCAAACATGTTTGTGAAGGCTGTATTTTCGGTAAGATGCAGCGTTCTAAGTTTTCAAAGGATGGTTCATCAGTTCGGGCCACATGTAGGTTGCAGCTTGTGCATAGTGATGTTTGTGGGCCCATGCAAACTCCGTCCTTGGGCAATTACCTTTACTTCGTGACTTTCATTGATGATTACTCCAAGCATGCATGGGTATTTTCGCTTAAAGCGAAGTCCGAAGTTTTTATGTGCTTCAAACAATTTCTGGCTATGGCTGAAAATGTCTCCAATTGTACTATGCGCACCCTCCTTTCCGATCGAGGGGGGGAGTATATGTCTTATGAATTTAATGCATTTTTGGCTAGTCGTGGGATAAAACACCAATGTACAGTGCCTTATACACCTCAACAAAATGGTGTTGCTGAGAGAAAAAACAGGTCACTTATGGAAATGGCATGATGTATGGTCAAAAGTCAAGCTTTGCCACAATCTTTTTGGCTTGAGGCCATCATGTGTTCCACTTATGTACTAAACAGGTTTCCTACAAAAGCTTTGCAGTCTATTGCTCCATATGAAGCATGGCATGATAGAAAGCCTTCTATTGAGCACATGCGTGTTTTTGGCTCTTTGGCATATGCTTTGGTGCCACAAACACAACGCAGAAAATAGGATGATAAGGCTGTCAAATGTATTTTTGTTGGTTATAGTGCTGAAAGCAAAGGTTACAGGTTATATCATCCGCAAACAAAGCGTATTCTGGTTTCACGGGATGTAGTGTTTGTGGAAGATTCTGTTCAGACCTTGCTGTCATGTACTAGAGACATTAATGTAAGCTCACAGGACATTTATGACATTTTGTTGCCTCTTTTCAGTGGTGGAAATACGAATGTAATTTCCAATGAGGCAAATGTACAGCCTATATATGCTTATCACTCTAGGGCTATCTATCTTTCCATTGCACACTAAGTAACATATTCTCTATTGTGTGCCTTGAGCTTCCTTCGTCTTCTCCAAGCTGTGTGTGTTTCTCTGCAACCCTAATTCCAACAATTCTACCAGGTCTACTACCAGCACTAGACCTTGTGCTATATGTGGACGCAGCAATCATTAAATCAAGGATTGTTTCAGCAAAAATCCTTGCACCCATTGTGGAAAGACTAATCATCCGTTGGACAAATGCTTTAAGAAGAACAAGCGACATATCAATATGGTTGAAGGTGATGAAGACGATGCAGCACCAATGTTTTTTGTAGAAAGTGATGTCTTGTAGTTTGTTTTGAGTCTGTCTTTATGCTCCATTATGTCAGTTATTTTTCAATAATTGTATGGGTTATAGACACTGCCATAAGATAAAATGGTAAGACCACACATACACACCTATGTTATTGTCAAGGGGGGGGACTTCTACTCATGGTTTCAGGTGAATGAACTCTGCCATGGTATGTCTTGAGTCCATTGTCAGTAGTTTGAGCTTGAGGTGGGGGTTGTTGGGTATCCAAGCCCTTTGCAGTAATGTCTTAGCCCATGGGAATATGGTCTTGTGGCATGCAGGTAATATTAGTGATTAGTGGACTTTGCATGAGTAAAGATGTGGTTGATATCACCTATTAAAACTATGTAAAGACTATCTAATTATGAGAAGTAGCATGTTTTGTGTTTTTCCAAGCAGAGTCGATCTCTCTCTTTCTCTCTTGCTCTCCCTGTTGTAGCACACCATGCCACCATAGCCCAAGACCCAACAATGAGTCCATCTCCACTTGCATGCTCTTCATCCATTCTTCTTTGGATTCGTGTTGCATAACTTCTTCGTATGATTCCGGCCCTCCAGTATCTGAGGTCAAGAGATGGTTGAAGGAAGGAAGGAACCTTTCTTGAGGTCTACTTGCTCTTGTAGATCTTCGGGGAATAGGTTGAGGCTCCTCATTTGGTTGACGTTGTTGCACATTGTTACCATTTGCAGTCCTTGAGTCTTCACCGTCCTCAAGCTCCATGTTCTCATCACCTGTTTCTTTTGTTTGTTTTCTTTCCAAGTAATCTTTGTACATATTTTGTTCGTTAAAAATTACATCCCTACTCCTAAAGATTTTACCATCTTCAGGATTCCATAGGCGATACCCAAAGTCACCTTCTCCATAGCCAATGAAGAAACACCTTTTGGACTTTGCATCTAGCTTTGATCTTAGGCTTCTATCTATGTGCATGAAAGCCTCACACCCAAAAACTTTGAGAAATGCATAATTCATCGGTTTACTTGTCCATGCCTCTTCTCGAACTCCCCCATCCAATGCCGTTGAGGGTGACCGGTTGATTAAGTATACAGGCGTACTTACAGCTTCCACCCAAAGCTCAAGCTATAGGCCTACATGTAGCCGCATGCTTTGTGCTCGCTCCATGATTGTCCTATTGATCCTTTATGAAATCCCATTTTTTTGAGGTGTCCTTGGGGTTGTCTTTTGCCTCCGGATGCCATTGTTAGCACAAAAGATTTCAACAGCTTGGCTGCAATATTCACCTCCATTGTCACATATGAGGGATTTAACCTTGGTACCTACTTCATTCTCCACAACGGCTTTCCACCTTTCAAATATGAAAAACACATCGAATTTATTCTTCATGACATAAACCCATGTTTTCCTAGTCGCATCGTCAATGAGCCACCAATTGATGGTGTGCTTGCAGGACCCCAAACATCAGAATGAACCAACTCAAGTTTTTTTTTTTAATTTCATTTTTTTTTGTTGAAATTTTACCCTCTTTTGTTTACCATAAACACAATCTTCACAGAACTCTAAGTCCACTTCTTTCAAACCTGGTAGAAGCTTCTCTGTTTGAAGGATTTACATTTCTTTGGCACTCATATGCCCAAGCCGATAGTGCCACACCGCACTGTAAACTTTTGTAGCTATTGCACAAGTTGAAGATTGCGCGCTAACAGTACACAAGTAAAGTGTACCAACCTTTTCTCCCTTGGCAAAATCACCAAAGATCCCTTTGAGATCTTCCACCGTTTGCTTCAGAATGCAATGTTGTGACCTTCATCGTCCAATTGTCATGTAGAGATCAATTTTTTGCAAAGAGAAAGAATATGCCTAACATCTTTAAGCTTCCATTCATTTCCGTTAGCAGTTTTGACACAAACTGTACCTTTACCGACAATTTCACAAGCTTGATCGTCTCCCAAGTATACATACCCAAAATTACCTTTGGTGTAATCTTGGAAATGTTGCTTGTGTGGTGTCGCAACTAAACCATTCTTTGCCATCTTTAGATTGAAAAAGTGCTTCATGAGAAATACCTTATTGGATGCCGAGGTTTCTCGTAGAAGTCATCAAGTGACTTCATCAAGTCCTCCGTGGTATTCATCTCCGAAACGTTGAAGGCCACCGTTGATGCCAAGCTCAACCGGATTGTTCCCAGTGCCTTTCGATCAAGGACAATCCATGGTTCATCTGCCATCGTTGCGGGCTTCTTTGCAAGACTGCCTAGTGACAAATAAAGGTCCTTCTGGTAGAGATAGTCTTCAATATGCATCTTCCAATGTTGGTAGTTTTTGCCGTTGAGCTTCTCGATCTTGACCTTCCCTTCCTCCGCCATTACTCCCACTCAATTCAAGGAATCCTTTCCTTGAGATAATTTAGCTATGAGCAAACCTTGCTCGGATACCAGTTGTTAGGAAATTTTACGTAGCTAAGTAGATAATTGAGTAGATTACTTAATGGAGAGAGATAATTCACACACAAGAGATTATAGAGTAGAGAGAGAGAGAGAGAGAGAGAGAGAGAGAGAGAGTACACACAATATACGTGGTTCACCTAGTGTGGGCTACATCCACGAGAAAGCAGCCACTTAATGGCTTTAGTACTTCAAACAAGAAGTAGGTTACAAAGGGATTATACCCTTAATAGAGCTCTCACCTTGCTTCACTCTCACCACCTCACACCCACCTTGTTGCATCAACTTCACACTGTGAAATGTGTGTAGAAATGGCCTCCTTTTTATAGGTCAAAAGGGCTACCCTCTCTCATGAGAGGCATCCATGTGTAGCCGCCCTTGTGTAGATAAGTCCAAATCGGACCCTCCAATCCTTCCATGTGTGGCTGTCCTTGAGAAGACAAGTCCTCCTTTGAAATTGGCCACCGGCCATTGAATGCAGCCACCGGCCACCGCCCATTGACTTTCGACCATGGGCCACCAGCCATTGACTACCGGCCATCGGCCAACCGGCCAAACGACTGGCCATTTTTTGACCACTTTCGGGCCGCCATGCAGCCATAATATTCCGGCGATGGCCGTAAAAGTTTTGCTTTTCGTTGAGTGATTTTGTTTTCTGGCGAGTGATTTTTCTTCACGCATGATGGCTTCTGCTCATAATGGGGGTCTTACAAATGTGCATTTTTTATACAAAAAATAACAAGGGGTAATCAGGCTCCATACTTAACAATAACAATAACAAAAATAATAATACACCTCATGAACAGAATCAACAACCTCCATATGCAGAGTTGTTTTTAGTTAAGGCGGCTGAGCAGCCAAGGGATTGGTATGATGATATGCTTTAGTTCTTGACTGAAAGTGTGTTACCTGAAGAAATGATGAAGGATTTGAGGAAAAGGATGGCATTAAGAAGTAAAACTTTTACAGTCATTGGAAGAGTTCTTTATAAAAGAGGAATTGATCAAGTCATCAAAATATGTGTTCTTGAGTTTGAACAAAGAGGAGTATTGGCAAAAGCCCATGCAAGAATTCAGGAGACATTTTTCGGGAGATGTAGCTGCAAGAAAAATATTTCAGGCAGGGCTTTGGTGGCCTTCTATTATAAAAGATGCTCGGGAGTTTGCTAAGAAGAGTCTACTATACCAAACGGAGGGCAAACCAGTGAACGTGGACAGAATGCCACTGCAACCTATTTTACCTTTGGATCCATTTCAAAAGTGGAGATTAGATTTTGTTGGTCCCATCATGCCACTTGCGAGGTACACACAGAACATGTACATCTTGGTTGCCACTGATTACCGTACAAAATGGGTGGAAGTTGTGGCTTTGAGGGATAACAAAGCACAAAGTGTGGCTAAATTTTTGTACCAGAATATCATGACCAGGTTTGGATGTCCTATTGAGTTAGTTTTTGATCAAGGAGGGCATTTCATCAATAGTAAACTGACAAAACTACACATGATACTGCACAATAAATCAATTGTGTATTATCCTCAGGCAAATGGACAAGCAGAGAGTACCAATAAGATCTTGATCAGGATAATCAAGAAGTTGGTGAACCAGAACATGATATATTGGGATGAGAAGTTGGATTCAACATTGTGGGCTTTTAAGATAGTATTTAAGGTGACTACTGGCATGACACCATTCAAGTTGGTGTATGGATTGAAAGTAGTAGCTCCTATGGAGTTTCTAGTACCAAGCCTTAGGGTTGCAATTCAGTAAAGATTATCTCCTAAAGAGTTGTAGAAAGGAAGCATTACTGAAACTGGAAGAAGATAGAATTCAAAGCATGTATAGTGCAGAGGCTATTTAGCAAATTAGGCAAGCTTGATTCAACATGAATATAAAGTTCAAGATTTTTACTACAAGAGATTGGGTGATGGTTTACAACAATAAATTGGGACCAAGACCTGGCAAACTAAAACTGAGGTTGATTCAAGTTCAGAGGATGAGCCAAAGTTGCTTACACATATCAAAGCATTACCACCTGCCAAGGAGGAAGTGTTCGCAGAGTACACCTTCCCGCACTTCAGATATGATTTGGTGGCAAATGAAGAGAATGTTCCATGGTTGAAGAAAATAGGGTTACTAAAATTTGCAAGGCTACCCTAGGTGAGTTGGAGGTAGAATTAGATTCCAATGGTATACTTAAAGTATTTGCACGCAAATGATGGACATATCTTTGCAGAGAACTATTTGACTGAACATTTGATTGCATAGGCGTTTGATGTACCTACTACAGAAGATAATGAGGTGAGTAAAGCAAATGAGAAGGACATGACAAAGGAATTTGGACATTTTCAGGGTGAGAGACACTATTATCAATTGTCAGGAACGAAGAATCAGGTGAAACCGTAGCATGTAAAATGGTTTATTAAGACGATATTTTTGCTAGTGAAGTTAGAGTATATTAGTAGGGAAAATTATGGTATATTGTTGGCACCTAAGAGTGGCAGACCTATTGGATGGGCAAACATCCTATTTGATAGGACTAAGTTTGAAATATACACAAAGCATAAAAGAAAGGATAAAGCAACAAAACTGGGACCATATTTGACATCAATTTTTTTAGTATATGAACAACAAGAGTATTTTGTAGGGAAAGAGTTTTCTATACCAAGTTAGTTAATTGAAGATTCAGGATCTGCACCAAGGAAAGAAAAAAGACAAAAAATGCAGCAAGAAGAGAAGACCTTGCAGATGACAAAGGATGTGGAAAATATGATGTCTGTAGGTTATTCAAAAAAAAGAATCTTTGGATGCAGTTAAGGTAAAGCTGGACAAGAAAAGAAAAAGAAAACACAGACTGAAGTGGAAGTTTTATAGAATAAATTTCAAGAGTTGACTAAAAGTCAAGAATTAATGCAAGAGGAGTTAGCCTCCTACAAGCAATTGGTAGTATATAGAGAAAAACGTTCAGTCAGAATTGCTTAGTGGAGAGATGAGTGGCTTAATGTGTTGTAGGGACAGTTAGCTGAAATGACTACTTTGAATGCTACTTTGGAAAGCAATAACAGGGTTTTGTTCAACAGAGTTACAACATGTAGAAAAGTGGAAGAGAAGATTAGACAAATGTCAGAGGAAGAGCTAGATGTGGAGGGCTGGTATTTGGCATCAAGTTATGTGGAGAAAATGAAGACTGAAATGATGGAGTATATGAAGGGTGTTTGGAAACAAATTAAAATCAGAATGTATAATGTGGTCAGTAAGCCATATTAGATCTTTGTAGAAGAATAAGCAAAGGAGAAGAACTTGTTAGTGCAGAGGCAGTACGATGAATTGAAGCAATAGTATGAGCAATTACAGAAGCAATTGGACCAGCAAAAACATCATCGATCTGAACAACTGCATGCTCAATGTGATACTGCGATGTTTGATAAAATTGAAATTGAAGTTCAGATACAGTCAACTGAAGATGCAATTACAGTTAGAGCTGTAGATAATGCAAGTGGACAACAACAACTTCAAGATCCAGTCTTGACTATTGTTGAGGATATACTTAGTAAGGAGAATCCTGAGGTTACAATGGAAGGAACTGAAGCTAAAGTGGATGCAGGAATTGGTGGAGATGGCAAGACAATTGTAATTGAAAGAGAAGATGCAAAGGAGCAGGAGATTGAACCAGAAGATCATTTTGATTTTAATGTTTCTAATCAAGGGATTGTGGGTCCTCACAATGTTTGTTAAACATTGCCTGTCAGGTGTGCCAGGTTTTAGTGCCTGATGTGTCAAGATACTTACCTTTTTTTATTATAAATAAGGTCTTAGTTTTAAACCTTAGGGGCATGTTTATACAGTGCCTAATGCCTTGGTAGTTTTAAATACCCGACTTGTCTCATGGCGTGTAGCAATTTTTGGTGTAACCAACAGGCAGTTTGCAATTGGGTTTCTTGCAATCATATTGATGTTTTGGGTCTTTAATCTGATGATAATGATGAATACACAGTGAAGCAGTACCTTCTTTCTCTCAACCATGGTGTTTATTGTTGATATACTTTGCAGTTCTATGGCTTAATATGCAGTCTCATGTAGTCGTTTTCCTTTATGTTGCATGTTTCTTGTATTGAATATCAGTTAGGGTTGTGAGCCCCTAACATGTTCCACTATGGAAGAATTTCAAGAAGCATTGAGATGAATGGATCAATTGATGGCTAGTTTCAAAGACAATGTCTCTGCAACTGCTTGGACAAGGGCCTCCTCAAGGATAACTTATGGCTCACAAAAAACAATCAAAGTGGTGTCTCACAGGAGGCAAATGGACAAACCCTGAAACACACAAGTGTTACCATAGGCCAAAGTATGTTGCGAATGTGGAATACATTCCCTTCGAACCACAATAGCAACCAACCTATATGTATCCACTGAATACTAATCAAATTCGAAAGACAAGAGTAGGATTGGAAAGACAACACTCTATTCTAGGACAACAATGTCCCTTATCGGGTGCAAATCTAGCTCATATTGAATAGATGCGACCTATAAAGCAACAACTACTACATGCAATGGTTCTTATCATGCACTATGGAGGGAAAAACTCTTCAATGCCAATTGATGAATGTTGTTCAACATACATGGCTATGGGAGAGACTCAAGTAATAACAACAAAAGTAGGCAATAATTCATTCTCAAGCAAGCCTTTACTTCTGAATTTCAAGATGACTAGCCACAGATGGGCAACAAGGTTGAAAAAATTCAAGTTCTTTTTTTTTTTTGCGTTTTAACCTTTAATTTGGAAAAGATTTCCTGTTTTGCAAAGCAAAATGCCTTGAAAGACTTAACAAGAAGCAAGGCTTCTAACCCATGCCAAGGTATTGCCCATTGCTTTTGGATCAAGGTCAATGGCACACATGTTTGCACAATTGGTAATAAATGGATGTATCCACATGGTATATGTAGCCCATGTATATGTCAATCAAAGTTTTAGTTTGTGGGTCATACTCCCAATTTTCATTATGAAATACCTCATCTAGGATTTTGGTGTGCTGGAGGTTTCCCTTGAAGTGGATGCATTGTGGCTCCCTATGGTTTGACTGGCTCTGCTAAATGTTTCCCTTAAGTGACTAAACACACTAGCACTAGGTTTTGGGCCAAAATAGGCACACTTTGATTTGAATTTTTAGGGTTTTGTAGAGGGTATACCTCCATCACATCATAATCAGATAAAGAGTTGCTTGCTGTTAGATGTGGGTCTTGAATTATGCTACCTTGGGTCTTGATAGAAGGTCCGGAACCTAACATAGGCTAATAGTTTGTGCTTGTGTAAATTGAACCACTCTCTAATCTCTTAGGCTCTAGCACCCATCCAAAGTATGAATACATGTGACTTTGGTGTCCTACAAGCATTGGAAAGCACTAGATGTTTGCCTTCCATTTTGTGTGTGTGTTTTGCCTTAGTTCTTGTTTTTGTCTTTTTTCTTGGTGATCGCAATGAGAACTAGGGCATGCAATAATGCAAAACAAGTTTGGGAGATCTTGGTGCAATTTATAGCACAAAATTTGGCCAACTGAGGTGCCCATGGTCTACAAGTTTCAGTCTCCATTTCCAAGTTGTCTGCACTGGTTGGGGTTGGTGGGTTTGTGTGTCCTTTGGAATCAAATGATACTTGGGTGGGGTTTTTATGGATTTTGACTGTCATTTTGGTTGCCACTACCAACACAAGTATAGTTGCTTTGAGGTTGCCGAGATTTTGTAGGAGTACTATACAATTTGATTTTGGTTGCCACTTTGTGAGCCATGGCCCTGGGTATCCATATCTACTTAGATTTGGTGGCCATAATAGATTTCTATATCCATACTTGCCTTGGTGATTGTTCGTTGAAATGTCATACACGTGTAGGTGTTATCACTTGTGCTGGATTGGGAACGATGGGTTGGAGTGACATAAGAGGTGCCATTAGTTATGAACTTGAATGCATCCTCTTGCCAATCTGGAGCTTCTTTGTATGTCTGCATCCAAGGAACATCTAGGATGATTGCCTCGTTGATATTTGTATCTAGCATGACATAAAACTATTGTGAGCATTGATGGCCTTCAATAGGATTGGCAGATTGATTTGGCCAGTAAGCTCACAATCTTCCCTCAATTTGCAGTCTTTAATTCTATTCACTTTTTCGATAGTGGTGCATTTGTCATCTTCTTATATGTAGAATAATTAATGACATTGGCTCTTTCTCCTATATCTACAAGTGCTTGATCTTTTGATCCATCTTAAAGCTGTATTTTGATGCGTATGGCTCCATGTGAATTTCTTTTATTTCAGGAGGTGCCATTTTTTGTTGTGTCTGAATTTACAAGTTTTTTCTTCATTCTTTGCTCTTTAAGATCCTCATCTAAGCTTCCTTCTGAATAGAGAATGTACGCATAAGTCATCCATGTAAATCTATAAGAAAATGGAGATGAACTAGGCCTGACCATCCCTTTTTCCACAAGTTCATTTACTTGATGGGTGACATATAGATGAGAGAGAGAGAGAGAGAGAGAGAGAGAGAGAGAGAGAGAGAGAGAGAGAGAGAGAGAGAGAGAGAGAGAGAGAGAGAGAAGGACAACAGTCAACATCGGACAATGGCATCAACCCAGCCGTCAAAAGTAACATGCTCAACAACATCAAGGACACATCCTCACCTTGCACAAAAATCTGAGTTCATATAGATCCCTAAACCCTAGCTCAAAAAACTCATCACCAATGCTTGTTGTTCCAAACAAGGGTGGCTGGAAAACTAGAGTCATTTGGCTCCACGTGAGCTCATACTTGCCGATGCACTTCAACAAAATGGGCTTGAGGGCATTCCACCATTGGAGTTTTTTGCCGATGGGTAAATATCATTGGTAGGTTAATATCCCGCTTGCTTGTCTCCAATTATTCAAGTTGGTGACGCGACTTGATTTTCAAAGGTGCTCTGCCAAGAGAAACAATTCCATAATACATTTGAATTTGTTTAAAGAATTAAGGGTGTATATCATCTTTCCTTGTTTTCCCTATATCCCATCTATTGGCCCGTTCCATATATGTTACCTCAGCATCCTCCATGACACTACTTCTTTTTATCTTTTGCAATAATGAGCATACACATTACTATCTATGGACCACAATGAGTGCAAAAGCTAGTTCTTCTTTTTGACAGTCGGTTACAAGAGACCAAGGTCGACACTTATACTACATTTTGATATTCAACATGGAGATTTTTTTTTACGTCCTCTAACATTTTTTGGAGAAAATATGAATCTTGAACATCGAGAAAACAATGTTGGTGACCAAATTTACATCCTTGATCACAAAGTCTCACAGTTCTACAAGATTGGTGTGATCTCCAGGTTGTTATCGGACATTATTGGCTCAAAATTTTTACCCATAGTGATCAAAGAGGGAACTAACGACTGCAGGCATCAATGGGAAAGTGTCATTGACATCATTAGAAACCTCCTATTGCAAAAAACCTTATGGTGGCCCTATCTCAAGTCCACAAGGTCGTGCAAGTCTTTGAGCTCCCAATGCAATATGATGGGTATGTTGCTTTTGAGTTGCCACCACAAGGTGAAAGCTCAAGTATGAATGGTATGGAACAACATTTTGATGGACACTCTTGAGTAGAGTATGCGCATTGCAGTAGTGCTTTGTTCAAAGGTGTGGTGCGGTTTAGCAGATAAGACAGTCATTTGCGGTGTGTGAATCTAGACCACAATTATCATTTAATACTTGGTCATTATAGCTTATGGGCGCCCTCATAGCCGGACACTGATTTCAGAGACACAGATTTTAGAGTCACATTTTTGATACGTTGTACTTTATTTTTTCCAAGAACCATGTAAATGAGCTGATTTAATTTTGATTCTAGAGCTACAAATTTCTAAGTTGTAAATGTCTTATTATTATGTCTATAGATCCTAGAGCTGATGTAATTTTGATCCTAGAGCTACAGACTTTTGAGTTGTAAATGTATTATTATGTATGTAAGGCCCAAAGTAGCCGGCCAATGGCCATTTTTTAAATCCCTAGGTATATAAGGCCAATAGCTCTAGTTTAAAAACATAGTGTTTTGGATAAAGAAAGAACTCTTGTTGTACGTGTTGTCAAGCTGCTTTCTAGCTCTACTTTTTGTAATCAACATAACTCTTGATTGGATAATCTATTTCAAATTTTGAAACTTGTATTGTGCTCCTCTTCTCTTGCTCTTTTTTTTCAAATGTAAGCATTTCAAGTTTTGTGACGATTCATGACTAAGTGTCAACGAGCTATATCTTTGGTTTTGTGTGCTTAAAACTTCATTTTATGTCATTTTGACTATAGGAGATTGTTATTACACCTTAGGGTGACATGTTTGGATGGTTCTATTGCAGTTTTGATGACCTAGTTCATGATTGATTGTGATTTTTGTACCATGTTGAAATGCTACCATACCTTGTAGACTTGTTCCCTTAGTCCTACTATAGCTTCCCTTGAAGTTTCATAGCTATCCAAACCCATTTAGTCATTGAAACAGAATGATGATTGAGAACGATGAGATATGACATCAACATATTTTTTGATTTGTGAGTTGTTGATTAGCTTAGAGGAACTGGCATCCTTAGTTGATAGGTTCACTTCTTGAGGTTGGCACTGTCAAATAGGCTTTGTTCCCCATTTGAGTCACTTTCATGAGTATTGACAAGGGTATGTTAGTGCCATAAGGCTATGCTATGGACGTCCATTGCGGAGACCCGCTAACATTGGGGCTATTTTTCAGGAATGATCCTTAGGTGGTCAATGACCTAGTGCATCTTTAGAGTTTTTGTTATCCAAAGAATTGCCATCCATTCCATACACATTAGCAACAAAGAAGCTAGATGAAGGTCTAGTGCTTGATAGAGTCTAGAGTCGAGGGATTGGCTAGATCTATTCTTGAGAGGTAAAGAGAGTTGTGAGTGAGATAGCCAAAGACATTTCATTCTTCATTATTGCTTTGAGAGTGCTTGTTGAGGAGAGACAGAAAGGAGGTAGTTAGAGAGAGGGCATGGGAGATGACGAGAGAGAGAGAGAGAGAGAGAGAGAGAGAGAGAGAGAGAGAGAGAGAGAGAGAGAGAGAGACGCATTGAGACAATGATTCAATCATTCCTTGATTCTCCAGATTACAATGTAAGAACTTTATTTCAAAACATCCCCATGCCCCTTGGTGCCTCCTTCTAGGCAACCCTTGAATGTTCCCCCAAAACCTTAGTTAAAGGCCTAGGGATTAGTGCATTGTATATATTACGGTTCAACACCTAGCACACCCGGTGGAATAATTTTTCCAAAATTAGGACTTGACACCCTCAAAATCCCTTGTTCAAAAAAACTACATGCTTGTAGAATACCATGACACAAAGTGTAGTGCATGAAGTCTACTCCAAGCTATACATATACACCATGATAGGCCATGAGACACCATCCTATTCCCCCGAAAGCATTTAGAAAATGCAAAGTACAATGCATGGAACTTAATCCTAGATGCACAAATACATTTCTTGAAGCTATATATTGGATTACAATCACCAAACTGGGTATAGTGTGCCTTCCCACCAAAAGTGTGAATACAAGTGCACCATTTATTATTTGGCAACATGCCAAATAAAGATACGTCCAAGCAAGGTCATACAACACAAACTTGTAGAACCATAAAGTAATGAGAAAATGTCCACTCCATTGAGTGGACTCCCATCTTTGAGCCAATGACATCCAAAATAAGCTTCATTGTTTGGCAAATAAGTATCAACATTCTTTCACAAAAACTACTTTGCTTTGACACATCCTTCTTCAAAAAGATTGTGAGATTTGGATTCAATTTGTAAAGGTGTGCATTTAGCAAGAACATTGTCATCCAAAAACACTAGTTCCATGTTATTTGTGCAAAGAAAAACTTCATTCCTTAGTGCAGTTTGGACTTTAAGACGTCACATTTGACAAACAAGATCTCATGCTAGGCTTACCATGAGAAAAAGCCAAAAGATGTTTGCATCATCATGCACAAAAATAAGGATAAGTTTTCTCAAAATCACAACATCATCACCTTTCCTAGCATAGATAAGTATACAAGGCCATTATGATTTATATAGGCACCAATAGTGTGGATAAATACACATATCCCATCACACAACATTGCCTCAAGCAAACATTCATTCAACATAGCATCAGTTTGTGAAATAGGTTTGTTTCACACACACCACATTTTGTTGCTTCATCAATTCATCAAGAAGAACATCATTTTGTTTAGTCACCATTTCAACATCATGTGAGACACAAGAATCTTTTTCCAATGCAAGAGAATTCACAAAAGCATTGATGACATCATTTTCTTTATCATTAAAAAGTGAGAGATCATTTTCATCATGATTTTTCTTCCATGTTTCATCACAAACCTCATCAAAGCATTCATTTACTTTAGAGTTGCAAACATTAATTTCTTGATCCATCACATGATAATCAACAAACAAATCCATGTCCTCGTCATCATTTAAAACATCTGAAATATGCAATTCGCCATAAAAAATAGAGCGAATTTGATCCACAAAGCTTTGATTGATAGTGCAAGATGTAAGTATGGGGCTACACAGGGTCTCTCCTTGGCTCTCTTGGCTCATAGGGTCCTCTCTCTTTACTCCAATCCCCATCACATTCCTACCATTCCCATGTTCATCATGGTGGTTATCATTTTCCTGACTAGAATAACCTTCACCCCCCTCTTCGGCTATACGATGCCATGCTCTCAACAATTTCTTAAGAATTTTTTTGATTGCTATTTTGCAACTCTCTACTGGGATTTAAATGCAAATATGATCTGTGTGTATTGCCTTCATGCTTGTAAAACCATACATATGCTTTTTCTACTGCATCAACAAAGTCGTCTACCCATGCCTTGGGCTTATGCAAACAATTATGTACTATGTCACATTCCAGAATGTAATATTGCTTCAAAATATTTAATGAGCAATGTCATGCTTTTTGATCTTCATGATCACACTCAGACAACGGTTTATTGCAACACGTCTCCCTTTTGTGATCATTTTTCTCGCAAAAGATGCAAAATTTCTTACATGTTGTCCCCATGATGCCTTCATTTTACGGAACATATCGTTCAAATTACATAACATGCACCTAAAAATATCCATCATCATGTCAATGATGAGATTGAAGCAAAAAAATATTGGGTGTAAGGTTTTTTAGCACATTCTATTGACCATTCGTACACACATAGCTTATCCCTTTGTCATTCATGAGCTTCATGTTAAGAGCGCGGAAAATGCAACTCAAAAGTCAAACAAATTAAGTTTTTTTTACCAACATTAAGCAATCAAAATCTGCTACATATGAGTTAAATGCAAAACTATGAGCATAAACTCAAAAATTGAATGATGGTTGATTACACCCCTTTCTCAACTTCAATGCTTGCTTGTTGCACTAATGCCTTGGTCAAGTGGAGGGGAATCAATGTATTGCCTCCCTGTAGAGCATCGTTATGCTGCTTGCATGCTATGGAAAAAAGTCACACAATATCATGATGCAAACACCATTATATAGTTGGCACACTCCTCTGCTCTTGCCACACTTAGATCCTCCACAATTCATTATTTTACCTATGTTCAACCTCACAGTGCTGCTATGCAGCCGACTACTTGCTTGGGCTGTTGCACAAAAATACAGACAATATATTATTAGGATTGCATTACTTTCACACAAGGTTTCTTACCCAAGTGGTTGCACCTATAAGTGTTAGCCACCCTTTGTCGGTTCAATCCTCATCACTGATGGTTGCCGAAGGCAATCGGTTTTGTCTACGCAGCAACAAGCAATTCATCAAAATATTTGATGACAACGGACTTGAACACACCCCGTACGAACAAAGAGTCGTCAAACCGCCGGTGTAACCACCACACTGTTTCTCCCAAGATGTCCAAGAAATGTTCCCATCTCTATAAAGGGACAAGAAACAGGATCCCCATGTGTTGAGGAAAGAGAGAAATGCGGTAGTTAGAGAGAGGGCATGGGAGAGATGATGTGTGTGTGTGTGTGTGTGTGTGTGTGTGTGAGAGAGAGAGAGAGAGAGAGAGAGAGAGAGAGAGAGAGAGAGAGAGAGAGAGAGAGAGAGAGACATGAAGTGACACAATGATTAGATCATTCATTTATTCTCTAGATTACACTATAAGAGCTTTCTTTTATAACATCCCCATGCCCCTTAGTGCCTCCTCCTAGGAAACCCTTGAATGCACCCCCAGAACCTTAGTTAAAGGCCTATGGATTAGTGCATTGTATATATCATTTCAGCTGACTTAAACCAATCCAAATCACATAAAATGCATATATTTGATATTAGGGTACCAAGGGGAAGCTTTGGACAAAATTTCATCACCTTTGGTCACTGAGGTACATGGATCTCGATCCATGTCCTCAGGAAAAAATTTGAAAAACATTTTATAGATTTTGATTGTTTTTTATTAGTTGTATATAGATATCATCATTTGAGTGTAAAAAGAGTAGAAAATAGTTCCCAAAACCAAGAGATAGTCCAACTTCAATGAAAAGGACTAAGTAGACTTTTTATTGTCCACATCCTAAGAGATTTTAGGGGATAGCCTATACATACCTACATCTATCGGTGGGTCAATTTTGGAGTCAAAAGCTCTCCAAACATGGATCATGATCCATGTCTCCCTGTATAACAAAATAAATGCAAAGTGATATCACAAATAGATATAATTATAAGGAGTACAAATATCTTCTTAAGATTGAATTGGGACATCATTAGGGAATTCTGCAAGCCAAGATAGGTTTTGTGCAAAAAGTGCAATTGTTTGATCAATTCAGGATTTTTTTGACTAACAGAGTAGCTATAAGCTCATAGCCATTAAGTGTTTATTGTACATATTGTGAAGGTTAGTGCATTGCAGCTTGAGCTGATTCCGAGTTGGAGAATTTTGAAGCGACCGTGTCGTAGGAGACCAAGTGAGCATTATCTCTACTGAAAAGAGTGTGAATCAGGGACCTTTGACTCCCTTAGAACCAATCATTGAGGAAAGTATGTTTGATACATCAGAGAGATCTTATACTGTCATGGCTTAGGGATTCACCAGAACGAGTTTTAAGGAGGGACCGAATGTGTAGACGAGACCATTGCAGCAAGCACCCAGAATGAAATTGTTGCACTTAAAGTATCAATTCAAAAAATAACAAAGTGCAAAGATTTACGAAGATGGTATGGATTGCTACTGTGTGAAATTAGAGGACATGCCTAGTGAGTTTCAGGACTTAGTGCCTATTGACTATAGTGGTGATCAATCTTGTAACGTTGGCATTCATCACACCCTTTTGCATAAAGTGATGCATCCTTGAATAAGGTAGGCCACCAATAGCCTGATTGCAACACCTTAGTTCCCCTGAAAAATGTCCTCCGGCTATACCCATGTCGGCTTCTTGCAGTATGTATAAATACTCATCCTCACGAGCACAATGTCTAAGAATATCGTCCCTCCCTAGCTTGTAGAGAGTTCCTGCAATTAGAGAATAAGGTTCACATTCCTTTAATAGTTTTTGAGCTATATCCTTACGAAGCTCTTTGGGTGGAAAACCATTAACTAAAAAGTTCACAATCTTCTCACTCCATTCAGGCATGGTCTCGATCTAGGAACAAGGAAGTATTGGGCAATTCATCATTGATTCCAGTAGGGGCTTCACCATTGGGTATGCAAGACAAATGATCTGCCATGACATGTCTTTTACCGGGTCTCACCACAACGGTAAAATAAAACTCAAGAATTAACAACCATCATGTAATTCTTCCGGTGGAACAAGGTTTATTCACTAGATACAACAACGCTTGATAATCAACTTAGAAAACAAACTTGTTAGCAAGAAGGTAGTAGCAAAATTTTTTTACTATGTAAATCATAGCTAAACCTTTCCGCTTTGTAGTGGTGTAGTTCCTCTCAGCATCATTTAGTTGACAATTTGCAAAGCTAATGGGGTAGTCCAATTTATGTTCTCCTGGTTGAGCTAGAACACACCCAATAGCAAAGTTTGATGCATCAATATGCACATGGAAAATTACATTCCAATCGGGAACTCGTAGGATGGGAGGGCTTCTCAAGGCCTTTTTCAATAACTCATAAGCATGGTCAAACTCTGCGGTCCAGTGGAACTCAATAAGAAGTACAATGGGCGAGCTATCTCGGCAAAGTTTAAAATAAACCGCCAGTAATAACCAACATAGCCCATGAACCCTTGAACTTCTTTATAGTTTGTAGGGGTGGAAAATTGGAAATGGATTTAATTTTTCTCTCATCTGTAAAAATCTCATTCTTGGACACAATATGCGCTAAAATCCATGTTTAACCCAAAATTAGCATCTGAAAGGGTTTAATGAGATGCGATACAATCTGCACTTTTCAAACATTTTCAGTAAACATGATAGATGTTCTTTCCAAGAAGAATAAACACAAAGGTCATCTAAGAAAGCTTCACAAAACTCCCTCAAATATTTCCTTAAAGCAGTGTTTATTAATCTTTGGAAGGTAGCAGGGGCATTGGTTAAGCCAAAATCCATAAAACGAAATGCGAACACTCCAAATTCGATTATCAAAGCACTTTTATCGGTGATTTGATTGTAGCCAGAGTACCCATCTAAAAAGCTACAAGCTTCCTTCCCTACAACTCTTTCAAGCACATGTTCCAAATATGGCACGGGGTAACGGTCTCTCCTGACCTTCTTGAGATCCACACACACTCTCAGTTTCTCATTATTTTTTGGCACAATAACTATTGGAGACACCCATTCTGAGTGCTCAATAGGGTATATAAATCCGTATTTGACAAGATTTTCAATCTCTTCTTTAACAATCTTTGCATACTTAGGATTCATTGGGTAGGGTCGCTGGGACTAGTTTAGCCATGTTATTCATGGGAATTGTGTATTGCACCACGAAAGGTGGAACACCTTTCATATCATGATATGTCCAAGCAAATATATCCTTAAATTCCTTGAGAAGCTCGTTAAGTACATATTCCTCAGTGTCTGTCAAATCTTGGGCAATGAAAACAGGCTTGGACTCCTCAACCTAGGTCTGCTAACTCTATTTCCTTAAGTATCACTGGACCATCATAGACTCCATTACTTCCATCGATAGGTGTTCTCTGGGCCTTTGTATACACAACCTTACACTCCTCCATGGTGTAGGATTTGAAATGCTCAGGTGGTGTGCAGGATGTAAATATGTGGGGTCTTGTTGTTCTGTGGACTGTGATTTCTCTTCCGCTTTCTTTTGTTGTTGAGCTAACTCTCCATTTTGTCGTCTCCTTACATTACGTCTCAACTTTGGCTTTTCTATAGCCTCTAGTTGTGTGATGTCAATGGGTTGTGGACTACACCACATGACGCTTTGAAGGTATTCACCCCAATTATCTACCAGCTTCCGATGAGCATCATATGCCCCCATATGACTGAGCCATTCTGCGGTAGATTTCTTTTCATTTATCCTAGCACGTACATTGGCTCGATATTGTCACCTCTTATATCCCTTACTCCTCTTGTCTAATTTTTTATTACGACCTTCCTCCAGTGAAGAGTCACTAAATGAATCGCTACTTGTGTCTTCTCTCCTCCATGATAGATTGTCATCTAGGGTACCACTGGGCCTTGAATGGTTTGTCCCCATATTTGCACCAATATATTTAACTTTGTGGGACGCATGTCTAACCTCACTATCCTATCTTATTGCAGTATTAGCAAGAACCACGATTAAATCGTCAATCCATGGAATGAAGCTGACTCGATTAGTGCATAGAGGCTACAAGAGGTTTTCAATCTCTCAGAAAACAACTAACAACTCGCATCTAACTCAAGCTACACTCAAGTGACTGAAATCACCAAAAGCCAATCGCTCATCGGCAAACAAATTACATCCATTACAGCATCAAATGACATCCAAACGTAACGAAACATCTAGGACATGTTTATAAGACCTAAACACACATGCTTATGGTCTCAAACCCCACTTTAGGTCAAGTTCCAAAATTGCGATTATTAACAGCAGTGGATTTTTGACCTAGTCGTTTTCGACCTAGAATGCATCTAAATGCTTAGCAATGGTACCCCAATACCCCGCCTATGCTTAGTTTTTCTAGTTATGATGAAATTTAGGCCTCAGGTCGGCGACGCCAAAAGCTACAAAATATCGTGATGTGTTTACGTCAATGCATAGATCTCTTACATGTGGTTGCAATGCAACAAACGCAACTGCAATGTGACAACCGGGGAGGGAGTAGGAAGCGCGAGAAGGAGAGGAGTGAGTGCCATTAGCTCACGCTATGTATTTCATTATCCAAAACTTAATAAAATCTTTACAAGGTTGGCTTATATACCTTAGCCAAGGTCTAAAATGTGTAATGTCCAATGCCCAAGACCTTTAAGGCTCCACACTTATTGTATCTACAACCCAGGTACACTAAGTGACCTATGCTCTACATCTTGGAACTCTTATTGAGCCCGTCACATGTTACAATTATCATAATGGCTAAATAAATCGGGAAATTACAATACATGGCAATTTTGGAAAAATGTGAAAAGTGTGTAACTCCAATCTTCACTGCTTCTTCATATTCATCTTCGATGTGCATTCATAAGGCTTTGATCTTTAGCAGCTCCTGTTAACTGACGTCGGCTCAGTTAACATTCCCCCCTTTTGATTTTAGTGCCCGTCCTCGGGCACTATTGGAAAGTGTCCTCGGAGGTTGTGGAAGGTTTTGATTGGTTGTTGATGGGCTGATCGTCTTCATTTGACTTTGAATTTGTTGATGAGGTTCAATTTGCTGCAACATCTTCATTGGTCCGAATATGTCGGATGTAAGAGATGATGTCGCATTTGTCCGTTGTAATAGCATAATGAGGAGGCTTCTATTTATTTACGAAAAGGATGTACAAGAGAAGTAGAATGATGAGGTTCTAAATTAGGGTCTATCACCTGGATGACCAAAGGGAACAAACCCATTGGAAAAAAAGTGCCTTTGGGATACACGCATTATTGGAGTACTTATTAGCATAGGAAATATTCAATAAGTACTCAAAGGATTTTTTGCTGATAGATATGGAAATAAAGAGATAGCAAATATGAAAGGGTAGCATGTGGAACATTTGTTGCCTGTTGTAGTCCACTCAAGGTGTATATGTGAAAGCAAAAAAGAGGGTCTAATGCATATGTCCAATGGTGGGACATCTTATTTATGCATACACAAAAATGCATAGAAAACAATATGCTGTGCCAAAAGGATTTTGAGGGGTATTCAAAAAGATGGTGTAGCTATAAAAGCATGTGACATGGCTTTGCAAGCTGGCACCTCTTTCAGAATGGTTTTCGTTGACAAGGATATGTGCTCTCATCTTACTGTGCACTACGCGTGCGTGTTGGACTCTACGACACTCCACCAATTGAAAGTTAATAGACTTCGACTCTTATGCTCATCTCATCCAACATGAGCAACACAACTTAGATATGCTCAACTTTTCCAGCTTGAGCGTAAACCTAATAACTACGACTCTTAGCACATAGTTTAATATGACTTGAAGCTTTGAGACTAATGCTTTGCTCATTTTATGGCTCAGCAGCCCGACTCTGACTATGCCAAAGAGTGTTTTTTGCACCCTAGCGACTTGACTTTTTACATTCTTGAGCTTACTACAAACGTTTCTTCAAGTAAAAGTAAGCTTGAATCCTCAAAAAGAGGATTAGTGAGGGACCAAGTTGGCATTGAAGGTTTCTTTTGCCATACTTGTTTTATCATCTTTGAATTTGCATTCGCGTTGGTTGGGTTGTCCTTCTTTGACTGTGAAGACTCCATTATCTATTTGATTCTCTAATTGGGCATGTTGATAGGAGTCTTTGATGTTGTTCTGTTGTATACCTGCTTCTTATGTATTCTAGGATATTGTCGAAGTTAATACCTTGTGGGCCTTCTTTCTTGGGAGGGACTTCAAGTTACTTCATATGCCCTAACCTGCGGTTTTGGCACCCATATCTGTCTGTTATCTTCATAGTAATCCTGTTCCTTTAAGCTCCGGTGTGATGCTATCCATCCCATGTGTTTGTCTTTTTGTGTTGATTTCCCGTCTTTAACCCAAATCGGATCATTGACTTTGACTAAACCGCTCGGAAGGAACACTTGCTTAACTTTTCTTTGCTTTCTTGAGTACTTTGGCTGATAAACCTTTGCTTTTTCGGGTGTCTCCATTGAGGTTTCAGTTGGGTTAGCAATTGACTTGAAGTTTTAAAAGCCTAACTTGCTTGAAGAAGTTGATCCATGAGGGTTCTTTGATGTAGAGGCATATGTTTCCACACCTTCTTTGCTAATTGGTGGAAGTTCCACTTTAGCTTTACCTTTGTTTGCACGATTTGTCTTTGATTCTAGTGACTCCTGCAAATCTAAATCTAGCATTAATGGTACCTATAATTGTTGCTGGCTACCTCTTGGAGAAGAGAGTATTAGCATTTTATTTTCTTTGTAGGCCTTGTGTTGGTCTAACCACTGATGTCCGAGGATGACATCTACAAGCATTTCCTTTGAAGGCTTCACTTGAAACTTCACCTGCTCTTCATGATTTTTATTGCTAAGGGTAGCAACCATTACTTATATGCAAACCTTGCATTGTTTTGCTATCATGTTTGCATGGAGTGATTTAGAGGATCCTTTGGATGTTCTCTGCAACCATATTGTATTTTGCTTCTTTATCTAGTAGAGCATTGCATCTGACACTTACTCCTTTTGTACTGCTGAGAACTATAGCTATTCTCATTGTTGGTTCTATTGAAAATCTTTGTATTTGTTTTGCTTTCTCCATGGTCTCATCTTGATCTGATTGTGTCTCTATGAAGAGTAGCTTGAGACTTTGTGTTCCAATCTAGCTTGCATTAGCTGATTCGACTGGCACTATCTGATTGATCTTTGGACTTCCTATTTCTTTGTGGTTGTTTGCAACCTCATTCTTCTTAACTGCTGGCTCTGATGGCATTCTTTGCTCAATAGCTATCGTGGTTGCTTTTTGTTCTGTTTGATCTGCACTTGCTATTGCCTGATTTGCTTTAAGGTATTTGAAGTTCTCAATGATGGAGATGAATCATCTTCAATAAGCTTTGCTTTGGCATCAGTCTCCATTTTAACTGTGTTTCAGGACTTTGTACTGTCGTCCGTGGGTGACCAGTCTTGGTCTTCATTCTTTGTTGTCTTTGAAGATTGCATCTTATTTACATCTTGTAACTAACATCTTCTGGGCCATTGGCATTCCCATTATGATGTCGTCTTCTGGCATATCCTTTGTTGTGATCACGTGGAATTGAGCTATGATGATCTCTGAACTTACTTCAATGGTGGTGGAGATGATTCCCCAACATTCTGCTCGTTTGTTTCCTGATATGGCACAAATTCAGGAGCATCTTCCAACTGTGGTTGGCCACATCTTTTCCAAGTGCTAAAAGACATGAGGTTCTTGTCTAAGTGAAAATCTAGCTTTACTTCACTTGACAGCTTTTCTTTGTTTTCACTGGTGATGTTGAACTTGATCTTCTCAGGATTTCTTTCTCTATCGATTGATTATTTTATGGCAGTGTCCTTGGGTTGAGCTTTTTCTACATTGGCTTTGTCTTGATCACTTGCTTCCGTTGATGTTGGCTCATTTTGATGTAATACTGCACTTTTTTTTGCAATTGTTGAGCATTGTCTGTATGCATTTGCGTAACTTTTCATCTTAGAAGATCCACTGTACTTTCTGGCAGAATATGTCTCATCGGACGAGATGATGGTGGTGACCTTTGGGTAGCTTTTTGGACTTTAATTTTCATTGATTTTGACTTTTCTGTCACCTGTTCTAGGAGCTTGAGGTTTTGCATCATCTTCAGATAGTTCTTGACTTTCGGTTTAGCATTCGTAGGGGCTTGTATAAGGTCATGAACCTGCTGAGAATCATTGCCATTTGCATCTCGATATGCATATGCGAGCTTGGTCTCATGCAACTGTTTGAACACTATGGGAGTTGTTGGCTTTTGACTTTGACTCGTGGAGATCAACTAAAACTTTTGTCCTTGATGATCTTCATAGAAGATTTTTTTTTGCAGATTTTGATGGGATTTGGGTTAGTGGGAAACTTCTAACAACCATATGATCTTTCAATGGTTTTTACTTTAAAGGGGTCTGCTGGCTAGAAGTTCTTGGGCTTCTAACTGGTGTAGCATTTTCTGGTACTAGAGCTGAGCTTGATGAATTTGTAGCTCCCCCCTTCTTAGGGTGATCACTATAGCCCGCTTCATTGTGAGAGCTCAAAAGTGTTCGGCTCTGGTTTAGTCTCACCTTTTGGGATTGTGAAGGTACACTTTGGGTAGTACTATTGACATCTGCAAACCTTCTGCATAGTTTCCTATGTATCTCTCTGAAACATGACAAATTATTTCCCAAGTCAAGCTGTAGATAGAATTATCTTTGGCTCGATATTGTCTATCCCATGGGTCTCCTATGGTATGAGCTTCTGTGGTTTCAGGACCCAAGGCATCATAGATGCTAGACTCTCGTTTATATCTACGACTATTTTGGTCAAAGTATATGCTCGTTTGGTCACAACATTGAAGCTTGATTTCTAATGGAGGAGAATTTGGCTCTGAACAGATTTATGGGTTCACTCGGGTAATATCCTTCAGCTCTAGAGAGGATGGGCTATAATATATTCTTTCCTCTGAAATGAACCATCCTTTTTGATCTATCACTAGATACACTTCTATGAGCTGGTATGGGGCCGTTCAAACACAGGTTGATCCTTTTTGTACAGTTTTTCTTTTTGGTCTACATAGTGTGCATATGAATTATATGTAGTATACAAACTAACATCATTTTGTTTGATGTGTCCCTTAGACTCGTGAATGATTGCACACTTGTGGCAGTGGATGCGGAATCATTTGCAAACCTAACAGTCTTTTGACCCTTTGGTGATATCTCGACACCTTTACTAAATTCATGCAAGAATTTGTTGTTCAAAGAATCAATTTTAAGATTTTTCAGGTGCCTGTGCATCTTTATGCTGATTTTGAACTTGCAGTGTTTTTGCTGGTGCTTCTAATGGTAATGCAGAATTATCTGATTGCATTAAAAGTGACGAGTTAAATGCACTTACATCGAGATTCACATTTCCAATTTGCTTTGTACCTTGCTTGGTGGTTGATGTGTCCCTGTTGTTTGGATTTCTCGGACAATCTTCAAAAAAATGTCCACCTTTCCGTGCACAATCGAGGCAATATGCCATGACTGGTGGTATTTCAATCGGCTCTATCGTGTCAAGCTCATGCTGAGAAGTTTTTGCTTCTATGCTTGCCAAGTTGTCGGCGTCTTCTTTTAAAACACTGAGCATCAAGCTGTAGATTGCTCCGTCTTGACCTTTGTACCGTCTTTGGCTTTGTTCTCTAATTAGAGTGGCTTCTATTGGTTGATATGTTGGATCTTCCATTTCTGGTTCTCAAATACAGTAATCCATGTACAATGACCCTGATTGCATTTGCACTAAATGTACGTTTTATGGACTTGTGCAAGTCTCTAGATAAACACTTGGGTTGAATTTTTGAACTTCTATCTGCACCTCATCTTTGAGCTTGCAATACCTGGCTCCACTGAAGTCTGTGACATATGGGAGTTCTCTAAATCTGGCTTTACTCTTATCAATAAGATCTTGGCTCCTGTGTTGCTTTTGCTGCTCATTAGATATCTATGGCCTTCTGAATGTGCATATAAGACTTTGTCTCCATTGTAGCCATATAATTATAAAATTTGCTCTGTTGCACTTGTACCTGTGTTACCACTGCTATCGACTTGCTCTATTGTACTTGAACTCTCAGCTCCATATGAGTCCATGTCGATTGGTTCTGTAAAAACTATCTCCTGCATATTAGATTGTTATTTGTTTTTTCCACTTGACTTGAATTCAGCTCTTGTCAAGCTCCCAATTGTTTGCCTGCAACCTGGTTCTTCAATCTGAGCTAAGTGAGTCAGCAAATGAGATTTCCAAATTCTATCCTTGCAAGGAGCTCAAGGCTTAATTTGTAACTTGAAACTGAGCTAACAAGTACCAATTTGGATCCGATGGAACCCAAAATTGGCCGGTGGCCTTGTATTATGTTGTTCTAACACTATACAAGCTCGAAAGTCCAAAATCTTGTTTCTGGGGCTCAAAAGTAAATAATCCCGATTATTTACTTTTCTCAGTTTCTACACTTTTTAGGTTTGTCTTGCCAAGTAATTACCTTGTTGTGGTCTCTGGACAAGTTTGGTTGAGTTTGATTAAGATTTGTCCAAGTTATCAACTGTTTAGTGTCTGCAGACTCTGATTCCAAGAATTTGGCTTAAGTCTCAATTTTGTGATCCAAATTTCACCAAATTTGATTTGTGGAGTCTACTTGATGTGCTTGACCCTGTGGTATATTATGTTGTGCAAAAGTTCTCAATTCTGGAGCAAATGTAAATAATCGCGATTATTTACTACTAGGTTTTTTTTGTTTTTTTGTTTATTTTTTTCTCAAAAGTAAATAATCGTGATTATTTACTTTTAGTAATTTTTTACATAATTTTGGTCAATTGAGCATGTACACTTGTTTAACACATCAATATAAGCCTATGAGTCAAGTTTCACTGAATTTGAACACGATTTACCAAGTCAGACTCAATTTCTCGACAATCAGTACAAATTTCAATTTTTGTCAAGTTTTTGGTCTGTTTTGTGATCCAAACTCTATGAGCCTTCACAAAAGATGTTTGTAATCATGCATAGAGTCTTTGGTATCAACCTTGATCAATTTTGAGCCAAAAGTAAATAATCATGATTATTTACTTTTGACTTAAAATGAACAATCTTTTCAACTTTTTCACTGAATAGTCTTTTTATGATCTATTTTGAGCCTCTGAGTCAAGTTAAAACTTAATATGAACAAGATTCATCAAGTCAGACTCAATTTCTCGATAATCAGTACAGATTTCCGTTTTTACCAAGTTTTTAGCATGTTTTGTGATCCAAACTCTATGAGCCTTCACAAAAGATGTTTATAATCATACATAGAGTCTCTGGTATCAACCTTGATCAATTTTGAGCCAAAAATAAATAATCGTGATTATTTACTTTTGACCTAAAATGAACAATTTTTTCAACTTTTTCACTGGACAGTCTTTTTATGACCTGTTTTAAGCCTGTGAGTTAAGTCAAAACTTAATTTGGACAATATTTATTCTAGTTCATCCAACTGTTTCATGTCCACAGACTCTGATTTCAAGAATCTGGCTTAAGTCTCACTTTTGTGATCCAAATTTCACCAAAATTGATTTGTGAGGCGTACTTGCTATGCTTGACCTTGTGGTATGCCCAAATATGCAAGATTGTCAATTTTTGGAGCAGATGTAAATAATCGCGATTATTTACTCTGGCTATTTTTTTGCAAGTTTTTGTCCCAATCTTGACACAGGTCTGTTAAGCACCTCAACTTAAGGTCTCTATCCAAGTTTCATCAAGTTTGGACTATTTTTAATCAAATGGTCATCAGTTTTCTATTCGCAGACTAACTTTGCAAATTTGGTCACAATTTTCAATCCAATAAACAAATCTTACCAAATTTGGTTTGTGGGCTTATTACAACATGGTAAAACAAGTGGTATGCTAACTTAGTCAAAAAAGTTAAAAAATGGGACAGATGTAAATAATCACGATTATTTACTACTGGCAACTTTTTGCATCTTTTGGGTCAACTGAGCATGTACACATGTTTATCACATCAATATAAGCCTATAAATCAAATTTTAACAAGTTTGGACAAATTTTCCCCAATTTACTCTCAAGTTTCAGAAAGTCAGTACAAACATTAGTTTTTACTCAGATTTTTGCCAGTTTGGTGATCCAAACCTTTTGTGCCTTTACAAAAGTTGTTTTTACACATGCAATGAGTCATGGTATGAACCTTGGTCAAATCTGAGCTAAAAGTTAATAATCGCAATTCTTAACTTCAGGCTTGAAATGAACACTTTTTTGCAATTTTTTCAAAGAACAGTCTTTACATGAACTATTTTAAGCTTATGAATCAAGTTAAAACTTAATTTGCCTAAAATGTCAAAAAAAAGTAAATAATTTCAGTTTTGGTCAACTCTTGAAATTTTTACCTCAATGTGTCCTTGAGCTTACAACTGGTTCAGACAACTTTTAAGCTTACTCTTCAGTCGAATTGAGTGGTTTCTAGTTTGTTTTTGCTATTTCTAGCCGTAGACCTGAAATTCTGCAACTTCCAATAACAACTCACAATGATTCTTTGAGAGAGAGCAATGTTCTGAATTCCACCTCGGATCCTACTTACTCTACTCCTAGATTCTCATGCAATGAAGTTGTGGAAAGTGTCCACAAACACTAGTTTTCTTGTTTTTTATGGTTTCTTGAGCATTTATCTTAAAACTTGTCTCGCCTTTCAATCGTTCTCCAAATTCTAACATAAATCTACAATCCTACAACCCTAAAGGCACTCAGCAAGTACGATTACTTCCAAGCTACCTCTACACAACAAAAGACCACAATTTTACGCTATGCGATTTCTAAAAGAAAGTTTTTGACTCTAGGTGAACCTAGAGGAAGTTAATGGACAACTACAGAAGACGCTCATGTTTTCCCTAGTTTAGGTCTATTCGATCCCCGACAACGGCGCCAAATGTGGGACGCATGTCTAACCTCACCGTCCTATCTTATTGCAGTATTAGCGAGAACCACGATTAAATTGTCAATCCATGGGATGAAGCTGACTTGACTAGTGCATAGAGGCTACAAGAGGTTGTCAATCTCTCAGAAAACAACTAACAACTCGCATCTAACTCAAGCTACACTGAAGTGACTGAAATCACCAAAAGTCAATCGCTCATCGACAAACAAATCACATCCGTTACAGCATTAAATGACATTTAAACGTAACGAAACTTTTAGGACATGTTTATAAGACCTAAGCACACATGCCTATGGTCTCAAACCCCACTTTATGTCAAGTTTCAAAATCGCGATTATTAACAGAAGTGGATTTTTGACCTAGTCGTTTTCGATCTAGAATGCATCAAAATGCTTAGCAATGATGCCCCAATACCCCGCCTATGCTTAGTTTTTCTAGTTATGATGAAATTAGGCCGCGGGTCGACGACGCCAAAAGCTACGAAATAATGTGATTTGTTTATGTCAATGCGTAGATCTCTTACCTACGGTTGCAATGCAACAAACGTAACTGCAATGTGACAACCGGGGAGGGAGTAGGAAGCGCGAGAAGGAGAGGAGTGAGCGCCATTAGCTCATGCTGTGTATTTCATTATCCAAAACTTAATAAAATCTTTACAAGGTTGGCTTTTATACCTTAGTCAAGGTCTAAAATGTGTAATGTCCAACGCCCAAGACCTTTGAGGCTCCACACTTATTGTATCTGCAACCCAGGTACACTAAGTGACCTATGCTCTACATCTTGGAACTCTTATTGAGCCCGTAACATGTTACAATTATCACAATGGCTAAATAAATCGAGAAATTACAATACATGGCCATTTTGGAAAAATGTGAAAAGTGTGTAATTCCAATCTTCACTGCTTCTTCGTATTCATCTTCGATGTGCATTCATAAAGCTTTGATGTTTAGCAGCTCTTGTTAACTGACGTCGGCTCAGTTAACAAACTCAGATTCTTTGTTCTCAGAGTCAATTTCAATTAATGATTTCGACTCTGAATCATGTGGGCTATAGTCTATTGAGACACTACTAGTTCAAATGTCAGTCAAGTTTTCATTTGGTAGGTCATCATAAGCTATATGCATTGCTCCTATCATATTTAAAAGGTACGAGTTATGGCATTTCATCCCCTCAGGTGTTACCTAGGTCGTCCCCCTATTTCCCCAAGTGTCTATGGTTACTGCTAGGTGGACCCAATCCACATTGTCAGACTCAGTCATCCCAAGTAGAGCATCCATATAAGGGGAATCTTTCCCAACATCAGTGTCCTTTTTACACGTATGATCAATTATAAATTTGTTTCCTATAGGACGTGCTCGACCAGTTACAAGATCAACTCGAATGACAGAGTCTTGGAACTGCAAGTAGACATGGTTCTTAGACCAATCATGCACCATTTTTGCTTCCCCCATGAAAGGATGTCCTAAGATCATCGCAGATGTCATAGTGTGCTTGAAAAAATCCATAACAATGAAGGTATGCCTTATTTGTGTCCAAAGACCTTGATCTTGAGATCTTGTAGCATCCCAATAGGTTTAACAATAGTCCCATTGGCTACCTTTACCACTATGTTGTATTCCCAAGGTGAGGTCTTCCCATAGATTCCCAACAATTTTTAGTTACAATGCTAACCCCAGCGCCACCATCAAGGATTCCCTTCACAGTTAATCCCTTGGTAGTGATTGGTATGGTCTCATTGGATTCATTGCCTTCAAAGTATTGTCCCAACTTGTTAACAAGTATTTCAACAACAGAGTTCTCATCTATGTTGGGTTGTGGATCTAAATGTTCCTCCTCTATTAGCACCTCCCTAGCTCCATTCATCTGTGCAAATTGTGGTAGCCCGACTTTCAGTTCTCCATTGAGGAAAGCTCGAAGAGCTAAGAATAGCTTGGGGTCTCCATATAGTTTAGACATGATGGTGGTTCTAACTTCTGAAGCCGTGAAATCTATCAAATTGGCAATATTTAACGATACTTTTTGGGCTTCAGTCCCTTGACATGGGAAAGATGGATCTACATTTCTTTAATAGGGTCAAGTAATCCCTCTGTAAACATTCTCTCCAACAACGAGTACGTCCACTTCCTAATGACTCAAAGTCACTTTCTTCTTGGATGACACTAGGTATGGCTAGTGGTCTTTGTGAGGTTGATTTCGCGCAGGGAACACTGTATCTGTAATCTGGATCTGCCTAGGTGCTGACTCTAGATCCCCTTGGGTATCTTCTACCAAACTCATTAATTGCTTGACTTGCTCAATCTCCTCCATAGGGTTTGAGTAAGTTCCTATCTTCTTCTTGGGTTCCTTGAGTCCTGGCCATTGTGGCTCATGATGATCTTCCTTGTTTGTTTCTTTTCTATTGGTCGTTTTAGTCTCCATGGTCTCACCTGAATCAGAATCCTCTTCAGCGTCATTCATATTCACAAGGTTGTTGACCAGTCCCTATATTGGTTCTTGAACTGGGGTCTAACTTCGCTGTTTTTTGCGATCTCGTCCTTTGTGTTTTCTTCTTCTTCAGAGATTGGGCAATTGATGATGTGTCTCTTTCTTCAAGAACATAATTTTGGTTTTGGAGCATTAATCGTGTGAGTACATTTACTGGTACCACAGGTGTACTTTGTGATCGCTCCTCGGTAACCTCAATTAAGTTCAATTGCGTGATCTTTGGCGCAGTTGGATCATTAGGACATTGGGCAATCAAATGATCTATGCCACATCAATTACACATGAGTATCGGCATTATAGATGTGCTCACTTGATTGGTTTACATTAGTGTGTCATTCTTTTGTAGTCTAATAGGACACTTGGCTACACGATGTGGACCCCCACACTCGTAGCATTGAAGAAATGGTCTATTAATAGTGAAATTGATATTTTGGCCTCTTGCCGCAAGAGCAGCTACTTGATAAACAGGTTTGACTTGTCCCCAATAGTCCTCCATATAGTATTGTAGACTTTCTTCAAGTGCATCAATCCCATAGGCAACATTAGGGTCTAACTCATCCTCGCAATCCACACAAGCAATAGAGGACTCACAACCCACTTGATTCACATAAGTGATTCTCATATGTGGGGGTTGCGGTCCTAGCACTGGAGGTGGTAAGGGTGTTGTTTGAACAACATTTTGGGCCCTAGGGACCATGTGTTGTGACGGTTGTTCAAGAGGTGGGGCCGACATCAATGCAAGCACTTGAAGTGTGTTTGTCCATGCTAAGGTCGGTCTATTGGCCATCGCGCATTTAAATGCTATGCAATCCTTGGCTTGATGACCATACCTCCCACATGCATTACAGTTCCCATTAAATTTTACTCTAAACGTAGGGCATTTACTAGTACTATGTGGACCATAGCAACTAAGCACCATTATTGCTTCCTTCTTGGATACATATGATTGTTTTGTGGAGCACAACTGTCTCTCAAATTTTCTTGAATGGCCTTAGTGAGATCTGCTAAAGTCATCTCAAATATCTTTGGCCCTTTAGCAATAGGCTTTATGGTCATTGGCTCATGCCCTGATGCTTGCGAGCTAGTAGATTTAGGCTCAACAGACACTCTTTCTCCTTGAATCATTACATTGTCTTCCAATTGGATCGCATTGGTGGTGACCGCTTCCCAAGTGGTGATACCTCTAATGACTTGGCCATTGTAGATATCCTCATGTCGTAATCCCCTAATGAATCTATAGAGCAATCGGTAATTATTGAAGCGCTCATTTGGATTACAACGAGAATTTAAATGCTTCAAGGGACTAATAAAGAGTCTCTCACGGACTCCCCTTCCTCTGGTTGGGCTTTTTGGAGCTGAGATGCTACACCCCAAAGCACTCCCTCTCGTATGTACTCTTTCAAGAACAGTCTCCTAAGAGTAGGGTAAATTGTTTTCTCTTCCACCGTTAGGGTTCTATACCAATCCCCAGCCTTCCCACTCAAGGTCAGGCTTAAAGCATTACTCTTATGCAGGTCATTGTGTTCTTCTAGGGAATCGCATATTTGTTCAAAGACTTCAATATGCTTCCTCACATCCCCGTCTCCACTAAATTTCTATGGGAGCTTGGCTATTTGTAATGACTTACTTCTAGGCTCTCTAGCAGGCGTGTTATGCATATTTTCAGCAATAGATCGACCGATAGCTTGAGCAAATGTTGCCAAGTCACCCAAGTGAGCAGGTATAGTGCGAATAGGCACTCTTGGGACTGCATGTGGAATGGGGGTTGGCATCAGGTTAGGCATACGGGTGATCCTCGGGTCCCAAGCTAGGTACAATGTTGTTCCATGCGGTGGCCCAAAGTTCATGTGTGGCCCTAGGCATAGCAGACGTGGGATGTGACATGCTAATGCTAGCTGGTATGGTCTCATTGAAATAAGGGCTTGGATGTTGTGGTTGTGGAGCATAAGTTGTTGAATCAATGGAAGGGGTAGGAGCTACATGAGCACGAGGGCCCATAGGTGCATATGATTGATACACACTTGTAGGTACTGTTGTAGGCATTTGGCCACCATGTAGAGGTGCTTTACTAATGAATAAGGTCCATGGAGTGTTTTTTGTCATGCTCTTCACTGGGGTAGGCATGGTAGCCATAGTGTCATCAAGAGAAAGATAAGATAAACTAGGAAAGGTAAAGCTATCGCTTTTGGGCTCAGATTGTACTGAGACCCCTGGCGAAACAACATATGGAGGATCCATCGGGCTTACCGAGGGAGTCTCCATTTGTGATAAAGTTGGTTGCTTAGCCTTACCTGTATCCAAGAATGTCATGAGACCCGTTGAAGGCATGTGGATCCCTTTGTTCTGCCTCTCCAGCTCAATAACCCTATGGATGACATCACAAACTCTTTGTTGTTGCTCCTCTACGCGAGTAGCACCCGTTGTGGATTGTAGGACATCTAACCAACCCACGTGATACGTGTGACCTCTGTATAGGTTGATCAAAGTCTCCGTTTGTAGTTCATACTCCCAATTTTCATTTAGAAATGCTCCATCTAGGATTGAGGTGCTAGGGGTGTCCTTTGAACTAGATGCAATGTGGCTCTCTATGGGTTGACCCTTAGTGGTTGCTAATTCAGAAGCACTCGATTGCACGACTAGCATGGATGTTGACATGGGGGCCTTTGCCTTTAGCTGTCTCCGTTGCTTTGCCTTGCGTAAGCTCTTGATTTCCTTTTCCCTAGCTGCAATGATATATCACTCGTCCTCTTGCACTTCGGCAATGCTTCTACCACCACCGGGTAATATAACCTCGAAGGGGAATAGCTCTGAAGAGTCAGGGAGTGCATTGAATGGAGTATCCACATGCACACTCTCCAGGAGCATGGGGTCTACATTGGTCATGAACTGTGAATTTACTTCCCCACCCCTTCATTCACATCGCTAGCTCTATGTTCGGAGCGAGTGGCTCTACTCAAAGTGTCTTTCAAGCGGCTAAACACGCTCGGTCCGGACCATGGACCCATGGCATGCATGTCTTGGCTTGAACTATCTAGATTGGGCATCGGGTAACCTTCCATGACGTCGTAGTCAGAGGAAGAGTCACTAGATGTAATATACGAGTTCTGAGTGGTGCTACCTTGGGTTCCCGCGGAGGGCCTAGAGCCTAATGTGAAGGAATAATGGGTTCCCACGTAAACGGAGAGAGTCTCTATGTGATCGTCGTCTAGCACACAACCAAAGCATAGGTGCATGTGACCTCAACACCCTAGAAGTGTTCATGAGTGCCTGCAAAGGCCGCTCACCTAGTTTTTTGGGTGTTTGCAACCCAAATTTACTCTCAAATTTATATTTATTTTTGGTCCTTTTCCTAACCAAGCCATGGAATATGGCGTGTGCACAGCTCAAAACGAGCGTCTTGGTTAGAGGAATGTGCCGTGCTTTACAAACCCTGATTCGATTACATAAAGCCCTCGGAATCCTAAAAACGATCTTTTTCTAATCGGGGAGAAGGCTAAAATTAGTAAGTTCAAGGGTGTAAGTGTGAAGGGAAGGGTGGAGGACTTGAAGGACTTGTCCCACATGCCCTCCCTTCACCTTGAGGGGGTAGTCTTTATAGATATAGTAGTGTATATACTATATCATAAGACTGAGGACTGGGGCTCGGGGCTCGGGCTCGGGCTCAGGGAATGATTCCGATCCTTCCTTTTACTATAAGATTTTTTTCTTTTTCCTTTTGTTTTTGAATTTTCTTTTTGGTCTCAGATTTTTTGAGCGTTTTTTTTGAAAAAAAACTTTTTTCGAAAAAAATTTCTGTGGATAAGGTAAGGTTGTGCTACGAGGGCACCGAGCTCACGTGCAGAGAGCCTATCTCATGCGTGCACAGATCTGCACCTTGCAGCCTTATCTAAGCTACCGACAACTAACAAAACTAATTAACACTAATTAGCACTACACACACACACTGCCTAAGACATCACATTGCACATTGATAGAATAATGAACCTGCTCATTGTGCACTGCACATTACAAAAGTATACTAGCTAACAAACCTGCTAAAACCTGAACCTTATAGAGCTTAACAGATCTATCAAAACCTGCACATTGTAGCCACATTGATAGAATAATGAACCTGCTCATTGTCTACTGCACATTACAAAACTATACTAGCTAACAAACTTGCTAAAACCTGAACCTTATAGAGCTTAACAAATCTATCAAAACTTGCACATTGCCGCCAGTAACAGATCTAACAAAACCTGCTAAAACCTGCACATTATAGCCACTACCAGATCTAATCCAAACTCATAAAAAACCAAAAACAAATGAAAAGAATGGCTTCAAGAGGCAGCACATAGTGCTCCTCAAGCTTAGTGCAAGGCAATCCCCGACAACGGCGCCAAAAATGTGCACTTTTATCGCACGTGTCGGACGCTAGGAACAATGTGTGCGAGCCTTGAAAGGCTACAAGCACACAACTAGACTATTCTAGTAAGCTCAAAGGGGCAATGGTGTGTCACTCACCGCTCAATGCTTGCCATCGTGAAGGATCCCGTGCCGCAAAGAAAAAGGAGCCGTCGCCACCACCTATGCTGCCAGAATGCTCTCTCTCTCTCTCTCTCTCTCTCTCTCTCTCTCTCTCTCAAGCATATACACACACAGACACTTGTGAGCACGCGATGGAGAAGAAGGTAGAGGTCGAGCAAGAGAACTTCTTTAGCATGCACCTCAAAGAATGAGGATTTTATGTCAAAATGGACCTTTTGTATGAATCCCAACCATTCACACATGGGCGCCGACTTTGGCCGGTCATAGCAAAATCATGTAAAAATGGAATAAGTGGTGCGCCTCTCATCGACGATCACCTGCGCACCTATAGGACCGACAAGCCCGGTCCATGACTCAAATAAGTGATAAGGCATCCGTCAAAGGTGATAGGGTGTCCATAAGTGGTTAACAACCATGGATAGCACTATGTGCCACTGATTGCCAATAGAGTCATGCTGAGCCCTTATGGATTTTGGATTGCCATGGAGAGGGCCTATATGGGAGAGCCATTCTTTTATGGCATGTTCTATTGAATTGTTGTGTTCTCTCAAGGGTTGTGCCTTGAGTTTGAGTCTCCCTCACCATAGTTAAGATGATGGTCATTAGTATGTTCTTTATTAATCCAAAGCTGATTATACTCTCTCTCTCTCTCTCTCTCTCTCTCTCTCTCTCTCTCTCTCTCTTTTCGCCGTCTTTAAAAAGCCCTCATAATCATATCTCCATAGCTCTCTTTCATGCAAAAGGGTGATAAACACAAGTTTTTGTAAAGGATTTGGGTATAAAGAGTGTTGTGATTTTGTCTCTCGGTGTATTGGTGGCTTCATGTGTGCTTCTACTTGTCTCTCCCCTCTACACGTGTGATAATCACCTCTTTGCTACTCTCTTTTACAAACACGTCATCTCTACAATACACACTTTCACAGCTAGACACCCCGTGTGTCCCAGCTACACAAAACCCACTCCGATATTGTGTGCTAGCGTTAAAAGATTTCATCGCAATCTTCTCCTACTTACTTATTGTGTTTCTTTTTTTGTTGCTAGCGTTACATTTTTTTCATGCCATCTGTTGTGTATCCTTGTGTTAAAGTATTGATGCCGAATTGCTTCAGCAATACCTTTTGTGTTTGATTTGCTTTGTTGCTTAGCTTGCGTTAACTTTTAACACTACCTATGAGGTGTAACAAATTCAAAAGCTCCTCTTTCTCAAGCTCTCTAAGATCCAATGCACTACTCATTGTGCATGGCTTGCAAAGCTCCCAATATGCATAAAAAAAGATTTGTTTCTTTGCCTTAGGCCTTCAATCTTAGCTTCTACAGAAGCTTGTGCACTTGATATTGGTGAATCCACTCCCCCCAAGCTCTAATACTAGTTGCAAGTGCATGTTGTGCTGTGGAGAAGAAGAAATGTGGGTAGAGTAGCCTCTTCTTGTATGGTAGTATAGAGAGCTCATTATTGCTTTATCTATAAAGAATAAGGTATGTACAATGGAGTGGGTATCTTGACACCAATGCATGTGTGGCCTAGGCAATGCATACCACCTTTATTTGTATAAGATATAGTAACAAAGGGGTAATTGAGTGTTTGTGGTGCAGTGGATTGTATGAGGCTTGAGATGAAATTGTGAATATAAAGGTAGCTCCTTGCTTTGAGCTTGAAATTTATTTCAAGTGCGTGGAGCTTGTTAAAATCTATGCATCACTTGTATGCATCTCAAGTGAGTGCCCAATCTGACCCTAGTTATTCATTTGTCTTTTAGGTATTTATTTTAGTTATTTGACAAGATTCTAGGTTGGGACAATTCCTTTGGATATTATATAAGCAACTCATGCCCCCATTTAAATAACTAATTCATTGCCAAGTTGGTTGGTTTAGAAACTCTCTCTCTCTTTCTCTCTTTCTTGTATTCTCTCCCCATTAAATCTCTTATACGCTTCCGCATCATCGACTTTGATATCAGAGCACAAGGCTTGTTGCTTGTTAACGAGAGCACAAACTGAAAAAGAAGAAAAACAACATTTTTGTTTTCAGCATGGAGCTAGGTTTCTTGCCTCGATCAACAACATTTTTAAACACTATTGGCGGTGTGTTGTGTAAGGTGCTTGCATTTTGTTTGCCGATGTAGAAGTAAGCATTTTGAAACACAACAAACAGTGGCTCTGGACTTACTGTAGCTATTTTTGAAATGCGAGCAGGTAGATATGGCCATTTTGATAGCATTTTGAGACTTAATGGTTGCATCCCCCCTTAGCAGTGCTTTTTCAATGAAAAGCCACCTAGGTTGTGCGCTACAACTTGGCACATTTTTGAGAGGGGCCTCATATTCCACCGTGAGTTTTGGATGCTTATTGGGGTGCCTTGGACACCTGACTTGTTTTGTAGGCAAAGGTATGACCTCAACAAAGGCATGACCTTAGCATCAATGGAAAAGGTATGGCCATCGCATTAACAACAACAAAGGTCTTTTTATCGACTTTCATCTATAAATATTAAATTGGCTAGTGCTCCGTTAGCTATCTCAGTACCCATGAGCTTCGAGAGCCATTGCTATAACGACAAAAAGTGGATCAACTTGTCTTGCGATTATAAATCCAAAATCAAAACGAAGGTTTGAGTTTTTAGAAAGGACAAAGGAAAGGGAAATCTTGATGAGGAAAATAGAGGTCGTGTTTTAACCAAGGAGATCGGCATGGCGCACGTGGCGGTGACTAGAGTGGCCTCAATGCTAGATTTCTACTTTAGCGGTGGTTGCCACAACATGCTTTACCCAGAGAGAGACTTGTGAGCAATAGGGAGGGGCAATTGGTGCTTCTTATACACCATGTGTGGGAGTTGAAGTTATCGGTGTTTGAACTCGTGTGTCAGAGCTCAAGGTGCTAAGTATGGAGCCTGATTTACCCCTTGTAATTTTTAGTCTTTAAATTGCACATTTGTAAGGCCCCCATTATGAGGAGAAGCCATCGTGTGTAAGAAAAATCACTCGTCGAAAAACCAAAAATTCACGCCCCAGTCTCAAGCTTCGCCAAAATATTATGGTCGGACGGAGACCGGAAAGTGGTCAAAAAACGGTTGGCCGGTTGGTCGTGGTTGGTGGCCGGTAGTCAATGGCCGGTGGCCGATTTCAAGGCGGACTTGTCTTCTCAAGGGCGGCCACACATGGACGCATTGGAGAGTCCATGGACTTGTCTACACAAGGGCGGCTACACACGGCTGCCTCTTATGAGAGAGGGCATCCCTTTTGGCCTATAAAAGAAGGCCTCTTCTACACACAAAACGGATTGTGGTGCATTGTGAAGTTATGTGAAGTGGTGAGACTGAAGCAAGGCGAGAGATCTTTTATGGGTATCATCCCTTTGTAAGCTACTTCTAGTTTGAAGGACCAAAGCCATTGCGTGGCTGCTTTCCCGTGGACATAGCCCACATTGGGTGAACCACGTATATCGTGTTCTCTCTCTCTCTCTACTCTATAATCTCTCTCGTGTGTGAAAATTGTCTCTCTCCATTAAGTAAACTACTCTAATATCTACTTAGCTACGCCCTATTTCCTAATACAAGGCACATGCATTTGGAAAGGAACGTTTACAATACACTATGGTTGAGCGCACAATCCATTGTTGTTAGGTGGATTATGGACAAGATGTGTTTCAAAGTTCCAAAGTTCATCATCTTGGAAAGTTCATACGTGATGTGTTCACAATTCATGAATGGGGATTCTTGAATGTAGTGTGGTTTGTAGTTCAACTTTCTATGAGGCAATTGGTGCTAAAGATGGCATCCAATGGAAGGTACTCTAGGCTATGTCCGGGTGCCATTGGTAGCTTCTTCATTGACTTACATATGTCCACTATGAGCTACAAAGAGGGTGTAAAACTTTATGCATCTCAAGTGAATGCCCAATGTGACCCTAATTATTTATTTGTATTTTAGGTATTTATTTTACTTATTTTGACAAGATTCTCTGTAGGGAAAATTTTGCTTGAGTAGTATATAAGCAAAACCATGCTCCCATTTTGAACAACTAATTCATTGCTAAGTTGGTTGTTTCGGAAACTGTCTCTCTCTTGCATTCTCTCCCCATTGCTCTAGGCCTTCGCTTTCACAAAGCATTGATGCTTTGTCACAAAACACCATAAAGAAGCCTTTGTAGTTATGTAAGTAGCTGCACATTTAATTCTTTCACACTCAAAAAGCCTTTTTGCTAGAGAAATTATCATCAAATTGACTAAGCAAAGCAAGAAAATTCTCACCCTTTTTTTATCATCATAATTCTTCAATGTAAAAGAGTGATGACCGGCCTTCAGTTCTTTGACAGTTTGTTGATGCTCAAAGCCTGCGCACAGAAAAATCTTTGCAATCCTTCGATCTTCATCATCATTGGTGGGAAGTGGGTTGCTTACCAAGAGCAGACTTCAAACTTTAGTGGATTCGTATCGACTGAGAATTGCGCTTTCAATATCTCCATAAGATATTTAGTGGGTGGATTTGAAAGTGGTGATTATGGTCCTTCTTCTAAAGAATTTGGGGCGATATCACTCGAAGAGTTGTTGTTTGAAGCATCCATGGTGTAGTGTTGAAGGTGGTGGAAAAGGGTCTTTGGTTTAAGAGGTGTTTCCTACGAACTAAGTTCTTAAATATACTAGTAGAGGCCACCCAAAGTAAATCAGTTTTGTAATCCACATATACTCATTTGCAAACACACATCAATCACACATTAGATCATATTTCTCAGCAATGAAATATTGGAGGTAAATTTAAAATGAAAATATTATATAGATTGAAGTGAACGTTTCAATGGTTGCTCTAATTTTAGACTTCTAAAGCATACTAATCTGTTAGGGTTTGCTTTTCTCTCATGGCAATGGTGAAGAAATCCAAATTCTACTGGATTTTTAACAGGCTAAAGTACCAAACGTGGGTAGATTTCAAGCTTGTCTTCAAGAAAATGTTTTTTTTTTTTGAACTTTGATACAATCATTGGTCGAAAAACGTTAAGTTTGGTGAAAGCTTTCTAAGGGTACATTGATAATCATCCACAACAAAGCATGAGTATTGTGAATGCTAATGTACCTTAAGATACAACCTCGAACGACTTCTTATACATACCGCTTGTGCACGGTGTGTTTTCAACACCAGGGTATTTTGTGTGACTTGCCCTTCGTTAGGAAGAGCTACAACAATTTTACCAAGCGTGTGGTTACAGATTTCACCCGTTAGGGTCTGAATTTTGACATTTGTAAGAGTATGTGCCTACGATTTTTAGAAAATCGTTTTAGAGGGGAATCATAACTGATGCGGCGGCATGCCCTTTCAGTCTGAAGGGAAGGCAAGGATGGTGGGCCGTGGCCATCACGTGTTGGGCATTGCCACCATGTGTGTTGGAGTGAAAAACGGACGCGCGAGCAGGCTGAGGCGATGACCTGAAGCAGATGGGCTGCGGGTGGTTTATTTTCTTATATTAAAATCGGGCGCGTTGCATCACCGACGCGACAGCTTGGTTTGATGGTTACCTCGTGCATTTCTATACTCCTGCTCAGGCTGCTAGAGTTTGAAACATGGTTCCTCATTTAACTTTTAATAGTTGGTTTGAGGTGATTAATGTGGGAATCCGAGAAGATTCTCCATAATAAAATCAGAAAGTCACCAAATATTTCTAAGAGAAGATACATGTCACATTTTCAAATGTTTGAAACTTTGATGTAGGCAGGACTTTCAAACGATGGCGGCGTCACCAAAACACTCCGTCGCCTTGCCCATTTCTTGGCTTTTCGTTTCTGCGTTTTCAAATTGCATCGTCTTCTTCACAACCAAGGCGTTGCCCTTTCGCAAACATATCTCTCTGTGTTTCAATACAACCTTCTGCGCACTTGTACGGCTTTCACTGAAGGAGAACGGCTGCTCAAACATGATTTTGTTCACTTAAGACATGGAAATGGCGGAGTTTCAGTAACAAAACTATCATTTGGTTTCTCTACAGTTGAAGAAAGCTGCACCAGAATTCTAGTATTTGGACATTAACAGAATGAAGAAGAAGGTAGACACACGTATTCCCGCGGTAAGCTCTTGCTGTTTACCAGTTAAATGTTACTTGTTGGAATGTGTTTACTCAAGTTGACCTGTTGAGGTATGACAGACTATTCTTCTTGAGCTCTTCCATGGGGATCCTGCATGACTTTCTGGTTGTTATTTGGAGTTGAGGGTCAGGCTATTGCAGAAATTCTGCTTTAAGCAGTAATGTGCTTATCTTTGATTACTTGTGAGATGCTATAAGAGACGTTGTTGAGTTTGTCGAATGGGCTGTGATTATTTAGGATCATGGTAGAATCAATATTGGCTGGCTGGTGCATGATTTAAGCATAACAAGCCCTTTTGTTTAATATTTCGGTAGGTGTTTGACCTTGGCCGAAGAACATAAACAAGCTGAATAATATCTTTGCTCTCGTGACATAAGAGTAACTTGGCACTAGACAAAATGGAGTACACTTTAGACATTTGATGACTATGTTCCATTTTTCCTGATGCATGGAGTAGCATCCTTCGATGTCATTAAGAGAGAACTGTAGAATCTTTCATTTTAGTCTGCATTTTTCAGGCTCTCATCTAACCAAAAGTTCTTGACAATGTAGGCAAGGATAAAGAAGATCATGCAAGCTGACGATGAAGTAGGAAAAATTGCCATGGCAACACCTGTCTTGATTTGTAAGTTTGTATTTCATATCTCTTGCTTGCAAATAGAATCATGCCATGTAATGCTTTTTTGTAAGTCCCGTTTGTGTTTCTCAAGGTCAAATCAAGACTTGTTATTCGTGATCGGCTTTGCTATTTTTGGTAACGCTTGAACATTTGTGGTTTAGAGAGTTAATAAGTTGTTTTCTTCAAGATTTTTGGTATTACAGAGTTCTATTCCAATTGTAATTGTCTGTGAGTTAAACAATTGTCGGGCTACTTTCTGCTTCATTTTTTTGGTAAAAAGATTTTAAAATGGAAGAATTTGTTGCTTATTCTTGGTTTGTAATTGAAAAAAAAGGTCCCGGCTTAAAGCTACAATTCTTAAAGATAAATCAAGATATCTAGATAAAGGTAGGTAGAAGAAGTTTAAGTGCATGTGAATGTTGAGGAAAAGGAGGGCAGCATGAAGTGCGTAGGTTTGCTGTGGTTTTTGTTCAAGCTATAAACGACTCTCAAAACTCACGGTCAAGCAAGCTTGTTTAAAAAAAAGTTTACTCTCAAAAAACATTAAATTGCAAGGGGCACTTCTAATTATATCTACAAAAACTTTATAGGATGGTCAACAACCTTGGACTATCTCTTGACCTTAGCTTTAGTGGCACTACTTAGTTTCTTGGTTTTTGGCTTTGTTGAGTTAGAGAGAGAGAGAGAGAGAGAGAGAGAGAGAGAGAGAGAGAGAGAGAGAGAGAGAGAGAGAGAGAGAGAGAGAGAGAGAGAGAGAGATGAGGAACTAATTAGTGCGCAATTGAGCAAGGAAAGGGTTTTTGGATTAGTGTGATATCTGATTTTGTGTCATGTTTATCATCCGTTGCGTTTGGTACAACTTCTGGTAGAATGGCGTAACTTGCCACGAAAACTATGGAAGACGATAACCAAAGGTTCCTCGATGTTTACATTCCTATGTCTTTCTTCAAACTGATAACCTTGGATGACCAGTGTGAACGCTTTACTGTTGGATTGCCATCGCCTCTATAAGAATACTGTTTGTCCAAACAAGTTTTTTCTATGAAAGCTTATGGACCATGCCGTGGTCGGCTCAAGCTTATGAAAGGAAGATTGGAGTTTGCTATGGAAGATCAAACGACAAACACTCGGTATTCTTGCGACAATTCGACTCAACTTGCAAGACCTTTTGTGACACTTCGTCAACGAGAAGCTCTATAGCAAGAAGGCAGATGCTTTGAATGTTTCTAGACGGGACATACCTCCTATGTATGTCCTATAAAAGGGATAAGCCTCTAGAGAAACCTGCGGCTAAGAAAGCCAAAATTGTAGCAGGACTCGTTCCCTACATATATGACATCTTTATTGATGATTCCAAAGAATTGTGCAGAGCATATGGAAAGATCAACGGCTTCAAGGCACTTATCTTCTTCGATCAAGGAGCCACCGAGAACTTCATCCATCTAGAGTTCCTCAAGCAGATGGACCTTGAATATGATCAGTTTGCTGGAGAACTTGAGGCCGAGCTAGCCACATGGAAAACTCATAAAGTTGTACCACTCATTGGTGCTCTTCCGGTCACCATCCAAGGGTACCATGGCAAGGCAGACTTTCATATCATGAAGTTAGGGCATTGAGACGCTCTTTTGGACATGCTGTGGCACGACAAGAATGATGCTGCCGTTCATATTTGGAACCAAACCATCACTTTGGTGTTGAATGACAAGCCAGTGGTACTTCGAGTTCGACTCACGGAGACCAACCCAAAATGATTTTTAGTTGATTTGTATTTAGATGCTTTTTGAACTCTGTTTGAGAATACTGTTTGTAATTGGTTTGAAATAGAATTCATTTGTTTTGAACTTGGCTTGGTGCCGATTGAGACTCCTTGATTTTGGTTTTGATGTTCGGTTCAATGGTATATTGACGTGTGAATAACTCATGGCTTGGACATTGGTCTGAGAGGAGTATGCAAAAGAAAATTGTGATAAAAAATATCTGAGTAACTCATGGCTCGGGTTTTGATCTTGGGGGGGGGGGTATTCATGAAAATGTTGTTATTGGAAACCTTTGACTGTGGTCTAGAAAGCGTTTAGTTGTACATGAAACCTCTGAACGACGTAGACTGCGGTTGGGGGGTGTTTGGTTGTATATAGCCTTTGAATCTCATGGCCCTGACATCGATTTTCGGGGGGAAGTATTCATGGGGAAGTGTGGCCTTTTATTTCTCATGGCTTGCGACCTCGGTTCTGGGGGGAGTATTCATTAAGGAGTAAATGTTTTTATGTCTCGTGATTGTATTTGTAATCATCTGTATTGCATTGTGATGTGCCAACCATATATGCTCCATATTGGAATTTGGGTGAGATTGCGTGGGTTTGTGATCTTAATGCATCGAGACACCCCTTTAAAGATCAACGCGGTGTGGGTGTGATGACTAACTTTGCTACTCTAGAATATCAAGAGCTCCGATATGAAATAAAAACACTGAATGACCCTCCGAACGACCCTTGGATTTTTGAACTAACTTGATTGAGTTTTGCAGGTCTAATCATGGAATTACTTTTCTTTCAAGAGGAAGGTATGTCACAAATTGCTAACGTGGCAACCATTGAAGATATGACCAACTTGCTAAAGACGGCCGAGGGGCCGAAAACCTCAACTGAAGACCAAAGGAGTTGGAATTAAAAATCCTAACCCTACCTGTCAGAAATTGCTAACGTGTCAAGCCACTAAAGATGTCACGTGTACATCTAACCCTATGTGTACGTGGACAAGCTACTTCATGACATGGGTTCAATTCAAATTAGTCAGCTTAGATTAGGATGTGTTTTGGCACTTTTGTGAGTCTGTTCGTAGACCGTGCATGTCTAGGCACTTAGAGTAGATGCATATCCTCTGGTTGCACATAGCATGATCATCAGACATCCATCAAACACAGGATCAAACAAACAATCCCTTTTTACCCGCATGATGATTTGCAGGAAGAAACTGTGATTGTTCACAAGGATGATGGTTTAGTTGATACTTTTCTAGTGAAGCTAACCTCATTGTAGATTCGATCAATCATGAAGAACCGATCTTGGCTCTGGAGTCAAGGTCCAAAGAACCCCCACAGGAAGTATTATGTGTACGAATTAGTCAGCACGCATTGTTCGAGTGTTTCATTCGTGATGCTTTCCTGTATTTTAGTCACCGTCCTTATGTGATCCCTTTTCATAGGCATGACATATTGTACGATGAGCACGATTCACTCATGAATGAGAACGGATGTATGCGGATTACTCATGAAAAGATGAAATGTTTGCACTCAAGGAATTCACATTCCATGTCTCTGCCTTGGCATGACACAGTATCAGAAAGAGCACAAGAAGGATTGAGCATCAAGCATCGGCATTTCCATCGTGTTTCGTCACAGTTGATTGATTTAGATAAGAAAGTCAAGATTCGACCCCATTGTTTGCGTGTGTTTGATGAATGGTTTGGCACTCCGTCTATATGTTCATCTACATTGTTGCATAGTCTTTAAAGAAGACTAGAATTTTTCCAGTCACTTTACATGGAATGGGTATGTTCATGTTTTTGTGTTGGAAGTGGTTTCAGGAATTTTCATCCTCGGAGATGCTCGAAGAAGGTAGACGCATGACTATAGACAAAGTTGAAGCATTGAAGGAGCCACAAATGACTTTGTGTCGCTTTCGGCGCGGCCCAAAGAAGCAAGCATTGCAGACCTTTATGAAGTTCAAGTATCGCATGACCCACACATCAGAGTGGGCCAACGAAGAGTCCTTTCCATGATTCATCCAGACGTTGTTGGCGATCTCCCTCGACGCCATACAGTTCGGTACCAGTACCTCACTTTGAAAAGGAGGGGATGTCACGTGCACATCTAACCCTATGTGTACGCGGACAAGCTACTTCATGACATGGGTTCAATTCAGTATAGTCAGTCCAATTTCAGCGCATAACCAGCGCTGAAAACGCATCTGTACGGTGAGGTAAACACCCTCACCGGTGCCTGCTTTTGGAGCAGCAGTTAGCTACTCCCGTTCCGGCTCAGAGAGGCTCTTGCCTTAGCAAAAACACATAAGACCTCACAGCTGTACATGAGTCAAATGAAGAGCCCTCTTGTGGGGCATCACATTACTGCACGTAGGGTAGAGGTAAGAGCAGTGTGAGGTGTGCAGGACATGACTTCTTGCACCACATTGTACATGAGAGGGAAAGCTTGCAGTCAATAGCTCTTAACCTGTGACAAAACTTGCAAATGAGCTCTTCCAGCTAGAAATTCAGCGCTACCTTCTTCTGCATGAGGAAAGTGCACGAAAAGGTGCCACTTGGCACATTTACAAGCAATTTCTCGTTTCAGGATTGCGGCGTAAAAATCTCCCAACTGGTTGCCCAGTTGACTTTGTAGTAGAGTTCTAAAATGTTTCCCTTGTCATTTCGGAGGTAATGACGCGAATAGATTTTATGGTCCAAAATAGAAGTTCCCTAAATTTTAGGAGATGCTTCCGTTGGACTCCCACTGGTCATTTGACCATCTATCCCCACTTGGACCCGCATCCAAAAATGCAATGTGGCCCAGCTGTCGGGTACTTTCCTTTGGTGACCGCACCTTGGCATTGTACCTTTATTGAGTTCACTTCCTAGTATCCACCAACTTGCTAAGTGCGACGGGGGGACCTACATGATCTTGAACTGAGCCTAGACATCCTCTTACTATACGAGTTCCAGTGCCGACCAACTTCCCGTCTCTGCGGGTGAAACTACCGTTCACATTGGCCATACAATGTTCGACCATTTGCAACTTCAAAAAGAGGGTCTCAAAAATCAAACAAAAATCATTGGAAAGAAACCAACAACTAAGGTTAGTAGTTGCCACGTTTTCGTGACATACCCCCCTCTTGAAATCGCAAGCATCCTCGATTGCATATCATAAATACACGCCATTGATGATCTTGTGTTGTTAGCACTCTTTTATCATCGCATGTATTTGCAAGAAAGGTCGTAAGACATAGATACAAAGGACTTAATGAGACTTTCATACTTTTGTCATTTCCATCTATTACACTGAATTCATATGTACATTTGATGTGCTAGCTCTATCATTACCCCTTCTTTGCACACGTTGGGTTGGGGCATACGTAGGCTGTAACCCAAAGGCTTCAAGGTAAAGCTGAAATACATTTGGTGACTCTGACAATTCATGCTCTTCCATTCACCTTGCATCCATAGGTGGATAGTTCTTGAACTTCACCAAGTATCGTCTTGCAACCTGTCCTTTAACTTTTTTGTCCTTATGTGCCAAAACTTGCTCAGGTACCAAGATCTCATCAAGTTCCTCAACTTTTGGCTGATGCTTATCTGGCATATCTTCTGGCACATCACCCATGAAGGGTCTTAGAAGACTCACGTGAAACGAATTGTGAATCTTACACGCATTAGGCACATCGCTGATCTTATCAAACACTTGAAAAGGCCCATAGTAGCGCATACTGAGCTTAGGAAAGAGCAGTTCCTTGCCCTTCATCTTCTTTAACCTTGTCTTTTTAAACCTTAACAAAACCCAATCACCAGGTGACAACAACAATTCACGACGATGACGATCAACAACCTTTTTCTGCTTTGCCCGAGTCTTCTCCAAGGCAACTTTAATTTTCTTGCACGTTCTCAACATATCGATCTGCCTCAAAGGTCTTGTCCTTTGTATGCAAAATGGGAGGAACTTTTTTGCCGCCTGCAACAATCTCAAAAGGTGCCTCTCCAGTCGAGGAATGCACCGTGTTGTTGTACGCATACTCAAGCAGGCAAATACTGTTCCCACTTTCCCTTATTATCTGACACATCATTTCAGCAGATCCAAGACAGTAGAATTAGCCTCTTCTGATCGTCCATCAGTTTGTGGATGAAACGAAGACGAGAAATTGAGCATAGTGTCCATGTTCTCAAACAATCCTCTCCAGAACAAACTTGTCATACGAGGATCACGGTCACTGACAATCGGTTGTGGCATACCATGGTACTTGAACACATTGTACATGAATAAACGTACCATCTGATCAGATTTTATCTTCTTCCTAACAAGGATAAAATGGGCCTGCTTGCTGAAACTGCAAATAATGGTCCATATACCATCATTTCTTGTTGGCGTTCTTGGAAGATCAAAGATAAAATCCACAGCAATGCTTTTCCATGGCTTATCCGGAATTGGCAGTGGTTGTAACAACCCTGTTGCCTTTTGCCTGTCAAGCTTGACCTTTTGGCAAATCCCGCATGCTCGCACAAAGGCATCCACATCTCTCCTCAAGGTAGGCCAATAGAAGAATGTCTCTACTGCTTTAACTGTCGCATCAATACCACGATGCCCTGCATACGGTGAGACATGACTTTCTACCATGACCTCATGTCGCAATGGCCTAGTGACACAAAGTCTGCCATGCATCATCATAAAATCATCTCTGAGGAGGTAGTGCTCATGATGTTATTGCTCTTGCAACTGTTCAAAAATCCTTGCAAAATCTTCATCAGTAGCATATTGTTCCTTCATGTCATCCAGCTCATGATGATAAGGAATTGACACAGTTAAAATTTGTGGCTTCCTTGATAATGCATCAGTCACAACATTCTTCTTGCCTTCCACATGCATAATCTGGAAGTGGAACATAGAAAGAATTCCCCTTTGAGCTTTACATCCAAAACATGAGTTTTGCCCCTATGCTGAAGGGTGATTGTCTTGCCGAAGGCATCCAACACCACATGTACTCTGAACATCCACGGAATTCCAAGTAGCGTATCGCACCCTTCCAATGGCATGATATAAAATTCTTATGTGTCTACATATGGTTGAATATGCAAACGTAGCTTTCTAATAATGGGAGTAACACACTCTGAGTGGCCAGGACATGCCAACCTTGCCTCTGCCGTGTACCCTATCCCTTCAGCTTTGATGCCCAACTTCATAGCCAACTCTGGAGAGAGAGAGTTTGCTTTGGCACTTGGATCAAAGAAGATGAGTGCCGTCTGATCTCTAACTTTACTCCATACTCTACATAACTCGCTAGTATCTGTATTCGGCCTGTCACCCACCATATCTGGCACCAAGCTTGCCTTGGGTTTAGGCTTCTTGCCTTTCTGGTCCTCTATATCATCAGAGTCGGCGGTCTTTTCCTTTGTGGACAATTGGTAGCAAAGTGACCAGGCTGCTCGCATATAAAGCATTTGTTTTCAGCCATTAAGATCTTCTTTTCCTCGAGCTATTTACGCAGAAAAGGCTTTCTTTTCTGTTTCTTTGCTTGCGCTTCAGAAGTCCCGACTGAGTCCTTATCTTTGTTGGCCTTTTCTGACCCCTGTGACGCTTCAGAGCTCGTTTTCACAAAGGGCTTCTTTGCTGAATTTTTCTTTTGCTGCCCTCCTTTTTCATTGCTCGGAAACCCACTGTCCTCTCCCTTCAACAAGGCAAGACCAGTGTTAGCAACTTCCATGAGCTGGGTGAGGGTAGCCACTCTGTTCTTGGTACAGTAGTCCCGAAGCCCTTTGGGTAGCCCACAACAGTACTTCTCTATTTGCTCTGTCAATGGCACAAATCTGTAGGAGGTTACTGAGAGTAACGCTTTTACAAAACCTCCAATTGTGCTTCAGCAAGCTCTTGCATGTAGCCGAAGTAAGCTGGTGCCAACCTATCATGATGTCGGCTTCAAATTCATTTGACAGCCAAGCAGATGCAAACATTTGCTTGAGGTAGACCCAAGTGGTTGGTGCCTGTCCTTGCATTAACAATGTCGTCCACCATGTAAGCGCATTGTCTTTCAAGAAAGTGGCAGCTTCCTTGACCGTAGAGGCCTCTGTAAAATTTTCTCCTGCATAAGCTGTCTCAAACTGCTGGAGGAAAGTAAGAGCCCTTGCCTTATGCTCGAAGCCGCTGAAAGTGCTAAACTTTACAGTTGCACCACCTTCTTTGTAAGCTTTCAACTTTTTTCAGTGTCCCCAAATTGTCATAAGGAATGGTCTGCAACATGGGCACTGTAGTAGGAATCATCGGCGCGTCTTGGCCATTGACATTTTGCATCATAGGTGCCATATCTGGCTGTTGTCCAGAAAAACCAGCCATGTCAAAATTACCCTGTGGCACCTCAAACCGGCCCTTGTTGCTCTAAAAACCTTGCTGCATGCCGATGGTGCCATACATGGGATTTGGCATCATGCCTTGGCACACCCCCGAACACTGTTCCTGGCATGTATGGCTGACTTCCAAGCGCATAACTAGCCATACTTTGGAACATAGATCCACCCCCAAAATACCTAAGATGTACCGTGGGTGGTGGAAAAACTTGATACATTGCCTGGTAACCAGTTCCCTGTCCATTCAAGACAACATGCGGGCTCTGAAAGGTGGCAGGCTGAACTGGCAAAGGCTGTGGAATAGGCGTCCTAACCACCTGTTTCAGGACGGGAGAAACCTGTTTTGGAGCCCCTGACTCCGCAGCATGCGAATGCTCCCTATCCTGCTGAGACGCATGAAGTACTTGGTCTTGAGCCTCAACAAGCTCTGTTCATGGTGTAGGTTGTCTATTTTGCTGTGGCATTGGTGGCGCTTGCAAGAACTCCATTAACCTTGGGTTCTGCACCAGTTGCGAAAACACGTTTGCCGCGGCAACTAACCGAGTCCTGAATGCATCATCCTCAAGTTTCCCAGTCATAAAGCCCTGTGCTGGAGGAACATTCACTTCAATAGGAGGTACGGACAGACATGGCCCTGAACTCTTGCCAATCTCGAACACCATAGGGGTTTCCTGTTTGTCCTTCGAAGAGGAACCCTCTTCCATAATGCCCTTCCCTTTGTCGGCCTTAGTGTAATCCCGCGTTTCTGTACTCTGTGTCTTTTCCCAAAACAATCGAGGCTCACTTCTTGAGGAAAAAGTGATTCTGTCCCGGCAACGAAACCATGAAACCGGCCCGTAGGGCGGTAGACGTAGGCTCACACTCAAAATTCTTTACTTTAGACACACATAGAGAACTTTGCAAAGGTAACCTGCGACGGGAATTAACACTTTAAACACACACACTGCTCGAGAGCTAGAATGCTTCGAGCAGACGTCGACAACCTGTAGGCCCCAAAATTGGCGCTCCTTTCGGTATTTCTTTTTTCTTTAAGAGGGTAAATTACAAAGAAGAGTCCTGGGAATTCTTTACCTGTATCCAGGTAGATAACACTTGTTTTGGCAAAATTTTGGCAGCATAACAGCCCCAAAACTTGTCCAAAACAAATTCTCCTGCTAGAACTCACTTCCACTGACATAAACTCTCTGATTTCTGCCCAACAGCAGTAAATTCAGCATGCTGTATTTACTCGTTTTTGCCCTCTTTTCAGTCCTAAATAGTCCCTAAACTGTCCTCTATTAGTGTGTTCCCAGTGGTTCTGGTATCCGTATGGCTGAAAAACAGTCCAAGTTCAGCGCATAACCAGCGCTGAAAATGCACGTGTATGGTGAGGTTATCACCTCATCGGTGCCTGCTTTTGGAGCAGCAGTTAGCTACTCCCGTTCCCGCTCAGAGAGGCTCTTGCCTCAGCAAAAAACGCATAAGACCTCACAATTGTACATGAGGCAAATGAAGAGCCCTCTTGTGGGGTATCACATTACTGCACGCAGGGTAGAGGTAGAGCAGTGTGAGGTGTGCAGGACATGACTTCTTGCACCACACTGTACATGAGAGGGAAAGCTTGCAGTCAATAGCTCTTAACCTGTGACGAAACTTGCAAATAAGCTCTCCCAGCTAGAAATTCAGTGCTACCTTCTTTTGCATGAGGAAAGTGCACGAAATGGTTCCACTTGGCACATTTACAAGCAATTTCCCGTTTCAAGGTTTCCGCTTAAAAATTCCCCAATTGGTTGCCCAATTGACTTGCAGTAGAGTTCTAAAATGTTCCCCTTGTCATTCCGGAGATAATGATGTGAACAGATTTTATGGTCCAAAATAGAAGTTCCCTAAATTTTAGGGGATGCTTCCGTTGGACTCCCACTGGTCATTTGACCATCTATCCCCACTTGGACCCGCATCCAAAAATGCAATGTGGCCCAGCTGTCGGGTACTTTCCTTTGGTGACTGCACCTTGGCATTGTACCTTTATTGAGTTCACTTCTTAGTATCCACCAACTTTCTAAGTGCGATGGGAGGACCTACATGATCTTGAGCTGAGCCAAGACATCCTCTTACTATACGAGTTCCAGTGCCGACCAACTTCCCGTCTCTGCGGGTGAAACTACCGTTCACATTGGCCATACAATGTCCGACCATTTGCAACTTCAAAAAGAGGGTCTCAAAAATCAAACAAAAATCATTGGAAAAAAACCAACAACTAAGGTTAGCAGTTGCCACGTCCTTGTGACACAGTTAACAGTTTCCACGTCCTCGTGACATGTAGTAACATCAATCTGTCCCTGAAAACTCTTGTGATGAGAAGATAGCAATGAAAGTACCCCTGCCAAGCAGATGACGTCCTCCACTGTGCCTTCACGAAGCGGCTAGACTGCACTTCCAACCACTATCGTAACTTGACCTGAGTGTAGGTGCATCCATATGGCCGGTGACGTCTCTCTGAGAGAGCGAGCCTCAATAAGGTCACCAATCTTGTGGTAAAGTTCCTTTGATATTACAAAAGATGGTGCCATAATACTTAGGAAAGGAGAGACTTGAGTATTTGCAAGTACCTAAACCTTACACTCACCAGCGACCCTTCCCCACCTTACCTCTTGAACCCTTGAGAGTATAAGATGCGAGTGTGTGTGGGGATGCATGTGTGTGCGCGTATGTGTTTAAACTGATTTGGGATTGTGTGGGTGTGGGTGTGGGGGGAGCGTGCAGGAGAGCAAGCGCTGGCGAAAAATGTCGATAAGGGGTAAAGGAGGCCTTGGGCAGCTGAGGTGGAGCTCAACAAAACAAGGCAGGCAGCGGAGTGTGTGTGTGTGTGTGAGACTGCGGAGTAGGAGGGCTGAAGAGGATGGCGGGTTAGGGTTTAGTGCAGCTGAGGCTGCTCAGATGCGCAAACACAATCACCGCCTTCCAACCTGTCAGCAACGTTTTTGTTGTTACTGCCTTATACGACGGACAGATTTATGCAACATTAAACCTTAATTCGATTGCCATGGCCCATGATAAATTATTGTAAACGTTAGTGGCGTAGCAGCGAGAACATCACTAAAAGGTGCACGCAACACCTAAGGCACGTTGCAGCCACGTAGGTGGGTTAGCAAATGCACTATACACAACAGGTGCTCTCTCTCTCTCTCTCTCTCTCTCTCTCTGCGCAAAGAAAAGGGACCGATTTTTGGTACTTGAAAATTCCTTAAAACGCCCAAATGGTGCCGAGGCCCGATTCTGAGGGCAAGTACAAATTTTTTGCAAAGCAGGCTGGAAGGCAACGACGGGAAAAAATGTATACAACTAGTTACATGGGCAAACTGTAAGAATTGAAGTCGGGGATAAAGAACATCTTCTAAAGGGAAAGTGCCTTGGTGGAGAGAGGATGACAGCAGCCTTTGAAAGATAGGCACTCCCACCAAAAGCTCTTCTAGAAATTGTGTACCAAAAGCCTCAACTACCAAAAAGCCACCAATGGTGATGTGGAGAAACATCTGCAATGGTAGAGCTCAATGGCGGACAAACGCCCTCCAACTGGTGCTGTCACAAACTAGTGACGTGGCATGGTGACACTCACACACTCTCTCTTGCAGGCCCGTGAAAGGGGCAATGGCGTTGCAGAATCCTCGGATTTCACGTTGAGTGCTGACGTGTCATGCTGTACGGAATTCTGTGATTCGCGGCATGATTCGCGGCGAGAAAAGCACCGACAGGCTTACGTGGCTGAGTTGTACGAAAAATGCTTTTTGGGGCTGTTGAAAATCCCACGCAAAAGCTTTTGGGGGAGCATTGCTTTATTTTTAAGAAGCTTTTGATTTTCAGCTTTTGGGGCTCTGCTTTTAGCATCCCTTGTAAACCTTTCTATACGTGGGTAGGGCTCCCACTCTGCAGAGCATCTGGACGCAGAGTCTGAGAGTGAGACCCTCCCACTCCCTTGTACTTTGAGCACAGATGTAATACAAAAAGAAATACCGAAAGGGGCGCCGGTCTTTGGGGCCAATATCTCTAGGCACGGAACTCCGCCGGGCCGTATCGAATCAATTGTGAACTGTTTTGAAGTGAATCTTTGCTGTGTTGCGGTAGAATCTGGACTTGGAGTGCCCAAGTTTGTTACAATGGTATCAGAGCACGGCCGATTTCTCTTCTACCGGGAAATCCGATCCTTTTTCTCGCGACACTTATGGATTCAAACAGACATCAATCGACATTCTCTGCATCTGGGGATGCGGGAAGAGATCACGAAGAAGATTCTCACAAGGAGTATGGCCCGCCTATCACAAACGGGAGCGCATAACAATATAAAATATACTCGGATAAATAGAATTTATCACTTAATATTGAAGCCAAAGGACATAGAGAGAGAGAGAGAGAGAGAGAGAGAGAGAGAGAGAGAGAGAGAGAGAGAGAGAGAGAGAGAGAGAGAGAGAGAGAGAGAGAGAGAGAGAGAGAGAGAGAGAGAGAGAGAGAGCGAGCTAAGCTCCGTAGACTAGTGCGGAACTTTTTATGGAGTGGCACAGATGGGACTACTGATACTCGTGCTCGAGTTCGCTGGTCCACGATTATTCGAACTCGGTCAGAGGGCGGCCTTGGCATTATTGATCCAGAATTACAGAGTCGCGCTCTTCTTACCAAGCTTATTGTTCGAGGTCTTTTTCCCGGCCAAGAACCTTGGAAGATGCTTCTTCAGGCCGCTATTTGCACAGCAACTCCACGCCTCGGCACTAGAGATGGTCATACTTGGCGTACAGGGTATCGTTTTCTCTTTACGGATGCCCCCTTGTCCACCAGCACTCTCTCACCCTTCATCCGATCACTACTTCAGATTTGGGTTTCCATGCGACGAGCTCTCATACGCTCACCTCCCTCATGTCGTGAGGAGATTGAGCGCCAGCCTCTCATTTGGAATGATGCAGTTCTTGATTCTTCGGTTAACCCACCCCGTCAGCTTGGAGAGAGGACTCACATTGATTGGGTTGCTGGGACACTGGCCCTGCTGCCTCTATGCGGTTGTTTCATGAGACGCGTATTCTGGATGCAGATTTTGTAGTAGAACATTATGACATTGGTCGCGGGGTGACAGGCAGACTTCTTGAGATTGACTCCGCCATTCCTTCACAGTGGGATGCAGTCATGCGAGGCACGGTTCAGATGCCTCCACATAGTGGTTGGGAAGGTCTCTTTGCTCAGAGCACTCTCTTATTAGTTCGTTTAGACACCATGCTGTTCACAGTTGATTCAGACTCCTCTCAGGGGATTCATGCTAGATTGACATTTGCTACCACCTCTCCGCACCTTGTCTACCCCGGCGCTCGATTGGAGGCCATACGAGTAGTTGGCTCTCGTGGAAAGCGTCGTTGTGTTGACTCCCGTTTCGCATCCGTTGATGCCACCCTTTGGAGGCTTTGGGTGTGGGAGGGTCGTGCCTTATCTCAGCTTTATTGGGACCCAGGAGAGTGGCATTGGCCTCACTCTAACCCCATTGGTACACATGTATCATTTTTTGAGTACACTGTCAGACTTGGAAGATTAGCATTGATGAGACAGCACCCAGAGCAGCCCACTCGTATGCGTTTCTGGTTACATTCAGGTCTCTCCCATGCCTATCTACAGCAGTTTTGGTCAGCCATCTGGGATTTACATGCGGCTCATCGTATTTCTTTTTTCATGTGGATGATTGCACATGCAGGACTTCCAGTTGGGACTTGGCTAGCTACTATGGGTCATGATCCGTTATGCACTCGATGTCCTTCGCGACTACATGAGTCACCAGCCCACTGTCTTTGGTCATGCTCCTCTTCTCATATAGTGTGGCTACCAGTTTGCTTTTTACTTAGCAGAGCAGGTGTTCAGGATGGATTTCTCACTTGGGGCTTTGTCTCATGGTTGATGCCGATGCCCGGACCGCATCTTTTCTATAAGGGCTCAGACACAGATCCAGCTCTTATGCTTACCTCGACTGGTTATCGACGAGGAACTTTGGCTATGTTACCACAGATCGCATGGCAGGGGGATCCTCAGACACGTGATGAAGTTTTTTTAGTCATCACTAGTATTACACCATGGAATATTTGGAGAGCTCGTTGTCTTCACATTCTCAGTGCGGCTCCACGGCTCCTTCAGGATATCCTTACTGCCATTTGGCTGGACATCATTCACACCTTGATTTGGCAGTGGGATTCTTCCTCAGGTACATCTAGAGCAGCCGAGGCTCGACGATTTGCCTTTCTTCGGCGTTGGGCCCGAGCTCCACTCTTTTTCACACTTACAGGTGGTCAGATTATATGGCATTATGCCCCCCCTCAGTGGTTTCTACTCCACTCATCACACAGACCACCATGAGATTGTACTAGCCAAGTTGTCACTATAGTGGCTCTCACCCTTACATTCAGTTTGTACACCCCACGTGACAGGCTATTTTGGTATCCGTTGGGGATCATATTGTACTCAGTAATATATAGCCCTGATTTTTCCCAAAAAAAAAAGAGAGAGAGAGAGAGAGAGAGAGAGAGAGAGAGAGAGAGAGAGAGAGAGAGAGAGAGGATCGACACAGTACTGGGGACTAGAAGAAGGGCTGCCCCCCCCCCCCCTAAAGAGAATTCTTTATTAGGAAGAATCTTTTTACAAGCACAAGAACCGGAGAAAACCCCTCCGTTCCAAATCTCTGACTCGATGGTCGTTCCTTCCCGTAAGGGAAATCCGAGAGACAAGCTCTCAATCCTTTTTCTGTCTGTACTCGGAGTTGAGACTCCGCAGACAATTTTCAAATTCCGTTTTCGAAATTCCCAAGCGTAGGCCGAAGCCTTCTCTCTTCTCCTTCGCGATGAAGTACCTGCAAACACACACGCAAACACACGACAACAAATCGTATGGCGAATCCACAATAGATACCTGTCGCTCTTGCGCGGGAAAAGCGACTTCCGTGCTTCGTAGTCTCGTGATCTCTCTCTCTTTCTCCCCTACGTACAGTATGTTATGCCCCACTAGTGGGCTTCTCATTTGACCTATGTACAATTCTGGGGGTTTATGCGCGTTTGCCAAGGCAAGAGCCTTCTGAATAGGAACCGGATTAGCTAATTGCTAATCCCCCACAGGTACGCACAGTTCCATCACGAAAGATTGCGAGTTTGGAGAGTTTTCTCGCGTGAAAACTCGTCCAATTCACAGGGGAACCGTCCCATTGCGTGCGGGAGCCCTTGGGACACGCGTAGGCGTGTTCGCTCCGCTAAAAACGATCCGAAACAGGGAATTACAGCCTGCTGTGTTTTTTTGCAGGTTTAGGGTTTCGAACCTAAACTGCAAGGGAACATCGGGGGAGTCTCGTGAGAGCCTTGGGATGCGTGTACAGGTTTTTGGGCACCCGGCAGTGAAAAACAGAGAATTACAGCCCGCTGAATTTCTGTGACAGCTCACCAGAAAGCTTCCAGATATCGAGGGAATCCGTCCTAGACAGGTGTTTTTGACCTACAGGGGTTTTTGCGCCGTTATGTTGTCGAAATCCGGTCGAAAACCTGCGTTTTCAGCCCTCGCCAGGTTTGGACAGCTTTGTGAAAGCTTGTGCTAAGTGGTCGGATCGTCTACCTTAATTTGAATAAAGAAATACCGAAAGGGGCGCCAGTCTTTGGGGCCTACAGGGTGTCGGTCTCGTGTGCGCAGTGACATTCTAGTCGCCGGACGCAACTGTGTTCTCTTCCCTTCTCAGTGCTCTGTGTAAAGTTAACAGGTAATTGAAATAGTACCGCCCTCTACGTTGTACGGGCCGGTTATATGGTTCCATCGACGGGATAGTCACTTTTTCTTCAAAAAGTGCAGCGTGGATTGTTGTGGGTGAAAGCAACACAGAGCTTGTCGATATGGCAGAGAAGAGAGACCAAGTACCTGAAGAGGGATCTTCCTCACATGGCACAGAGAAAATTCCTTCAACTCTTCAAGAAGAGGATAGGTTGTTTAGAACTCAACTGCGTTGCTGCATGGACATGTTTCAACAGTTGGTTAACAACCCAAGGATGCAAGAATTCTTACAGGCTCCGACACAGGGTTTTCAGCCTCCTACACAGGGCATGACTGAGCCGTTGCAAGAAAAGGAGATTTCCAATGCGCAGAGGACTCATGATGCTCGAGGGAAAGCCCATGTGGTTGAGCAACTAGCGGTGTCCAATGATCCAAAGCAACTTGCTTTAGCTGGACAGGAACCGTTTGTGAATGGTCAAGGGAGCAATGAACAGGCTATGCGTCAGACCCTTCCATTACCTAATACTTATCCTGGTTATTTTGGAGGTGGTTCAGTGTTTCAAGCTATGGCTGGACCTTCCACAGGTTATATGCCAGGGAATGTGTTCGGGACAATGCAAACAGGCATGGGTAACCCTATGTACGCGAACATGGGTGTCCAACCAGGTTTTCAGGGTGCCTATGGCCAGTTTCGAGTGCCTGGAACACAATTCGGTATGGCTGGTTTTTCGCAGCCATACGTACAAAATGCAGATATGACAGGGAAAACAATTGATGCGAGTGCTGGAATGAACACTCATGGAGCACCTTTGTTACAGGCACCTGTTTATGATAATGTGGCTCCTTTGAGTCAACCTAAGGATTACAAGGAAGGTGGGCAGGGAGTGAAGTTTGAAACTTTCAGAGGAACTGAGGACCAATTAAAGGCTTTGACCTTCATACAGCAGTTCGATGCAGCTTATGCTGGAGGCAACTTCACGGAATCTTCAAAGATACGCAAGGCTGCCACTTTCTTGAAAGGGAATGCGCTTCAATGGTGGACCGCATTGTTGAACCAAGGTCAAGCCCCAACAACGTGGGTCCAATTCAAACAGCTTTTTGCGCCTGCATGGTTGACAAACACTTTTGAAGTGGATGTGATGACAGAATGGCACGAGTTGAATGCTAAACAGTGTGCGAATTTGGAAGAGTACAATAAACAGTTTTGGGCCGCACTGTTGCCAGTCACCTCTTACAGGTTTGTGCCATTGTCAGAACAGATTGAGAAGTACTGTTGCAGATTGCCCAAGAAAATCAGGGACTACTGCACAAAGACTACTGTCATGAATATGTTTTAGTTGATAGAGAATGCAAGAGTGGCCAGCAATCTGTCGAAGGGAGATTCCGATGGATTTAATAGCCACAAGAAAGGGGCCCAGGGCAAACAGTTTTCAGCCAAGGGCAATGTTGCAGCAAAGCCTTCTGAGTCTCCTGCAAAGAAGCCCTCCACTCAAGAAGCTGATACGTCCAAGAAGCAGTCTAAATCTTCTTCGGGACGAGGACAAGGACAAAAGAGGCATTTTTCTGGCATAACTTTTGAAGAACAGAAAGCTCTTAGGGAGGCCAAGAAATGCTACATTTGTGAACAGGAAGGACACTTTGCAAATGAGTGCCCACAGAAGAAGTCACAGGATAAGGATGACAAGTCAGACCATAAAGGGAAGAAGCCAAAGCCGAGTGCAGGACTTGTTCCAGATTTGGTTGGAGATCAGCCAAACACAGAAGCCACGGAGCTGTGTAGAGCTTGGGGCAAAGTTAGAGACCAGACAGTGCTGGTTTTCTTTGATCCAGGAGCCCGTGCAAATTTCATATCACCAGAATTGGCATCAAAGTTGGGCATTCGTGCAGAGGAGATAGGTATGACAGGCGAAGCAGGTTTGGCATGCCCAGGACATTTAGAGCCTGTTACTCCCATTCTGGGAAAGCTTCGTCTGCACATTCAGAGCTATGTGGATGCGGAAGAATTTCATATTATGCCGCTTGAGGGCTGTGATGCGTTATTGGGTATCCCATGGTGTTACAGGTTGCATGCTATGGTGGATACTTACAACAAAAGATTACCCTTGCACATAGAGGAAAGACTCATGTCCTTGATGTAAAGCTTAAAGGCGAGTCTGTTCCAGTTGTTTCTGCTTCTGCTATTTCATCTGTAATAAAGAATCGTCTTTCTGCGTACTTGATCTTTGCAAAAGAAGTACCTCAAGTTGTATCTAATTTGTCTACCTTAGATAAAGACAGGTCAACTTTTTTGAGTGGTTTCAGTGATTGTTTTTCGGACTCTTTGCCAGGGGAGTTACCTCCTGAGAGACCTGAGGATCATACTATAGATCTTGTGCCAGGTTCTAGTCCACCGAATAGACCACCATACAGGGTTAGTGCAGCCCAGCAGAAAGAGATTATGGGTCAGGTCAACGAGCTTTTAGAGAAGGGGCTGATTCAGCCCAGTTCATCCCCTTTTTGTTCGCCTGTACTCTTAGTGCAGAAGAAGGATGGTTCATGGCGCATGTGCATTGACTATCGTACCTTGAATAAGAATACCATCAAGAACAGGTTCCCCATACCGAGGATAGATGACATTCTTGATCGGCTTGAGGGAGCGTCATTGTTTACAAGAATAAACCTAAAGAGCGGGTATCATCAAATACGCATCAGACCAGAAGATGTCCATAAGACTACGTTCAGGACAACATTTGGTCTCTATGAGTTTCTTGTCATGCCATTTGGTCTCACAAATGCTCCTGCCACGTTTAATAGAATCAGAGATGTCCGTTCCCGGATGGTCGGATACTTCTTACTGATGCTCCCTGTGACTCATCCGTTGTGACGCATCAGAAGTACCCGTTCCTGGTGGCCTTAACAGATATTCCCGTTCTCAATGCTCTCGTCATTACTTTAAACGACGCGCAAGGAATACTTTGTACTCGGATGTCTCCAGTGAGAAAAACCCTCTCACTTAAAATTCCAATAATTCAATTAGAATTATTTTTCTTGGTGTTCCAAGCGAGAAAACCCTCTCACTGATAAATCCAATAATTCATTCAGAATTATTTTTCTGTAAGATAAAGCCAATTTAGCAACACCACCTCGGCCTACTCAGGCGGAGATTGAAGAGATGAAGTGTCGACATTTGGTCGTCGATGTAACAAAGATGATGACCAACATTGCGAAGGATCCCAAATTTGCAAAATTTTTGACGCAGACATCCTTCGAAGTGCACTCTCAGTGGCGGAATTCCACAAAACCACCCCTCAAATTGACACTCAAGAAACCTCCTACTCCAAGTATGTTTACAGAGCAAGAATTAGAAGAGGTGGTTGATACACGGATTACCCAGCTTTTTGACGCAACCAACAAAGCCAAAAAGCACGACAAAAAAGCAGAAGAAAGGAACTGACTTCCCGGGGTATTTGGGTCGTCAATCTGCTTTTGCCTCGGCAAGAAAACAAAAGAGGTGTGTCAGATTTGAAGGAGTATCTAGTTCTTCTTCTTCTTCTTCTTTTTCTTCCTCTGACAGTTTTTTCTAGCTCTTCTTGAAGGAGTACGAGCGGAAGTGCGACGCGAGAGAGAGTGCAAGAAGAAGAGCACGACGATATGGTGAACTCGCTCTACTGTAATGTGTAGAGCATAGTGAGTTCTTATTAGGTTTTTACAAAAGAATATGTGTACATACCTGGCGGCCCGCCCACTTACCTGGGCGACCACATTGGGCTTTATACCCCAACAACCTCCTACTTAAAGTCCAATGTGGTACTCTTAAGTGTGAGAGAAGCTACTATACAAGCTAATATACAAGAGATGTAGAGAAGTGATGTACTATCCTACACCTAACTGCTTGCGAAAATGCGCAAAGCTCTCTGAGGGAAGTCCTTTTGTAAGTAGATCAGCAGGATTTTCTGTGGTGTGAACTTTGACAAGCTGAAGTTGCTTATCCTCGAGCATTTCCCTGATGAAATGATACTTCACATCCACATGCTTTGTCTTTGAGTGATAAACTGGATTGCGAGCCAATTGTATAGCACTTTGACTATCACAATATAACATAGGCATCTCTTCTTTGATTCCCAAATCTGTTACTAGTCGATTAAGCCAAATTGATTCTTTGCATGCCTCTGATGCTGCAACATATTCAGCCTCTGTAGTAGACTGAGTAACACAATCTTGTAATCTAGAACGCCATGATACTGCTCCACCAGCCAATGTAAAGACATACCCTGATGTAGACCTTCGGTTGTCTAAGTCACCTGCATAATCTGAGTCTGTGAAACCCTTTACACTTAGCTCCTGACTCCCATAGCATATACGCATACTCTTTGTAGCTTTCAGGTATCTCAATATTCCTTTCACTGCCTCCCAATGTTTCTTGCCTGGGTTTGACATGTATCGACTTACTACTCCCACTGCAAATGCAATGTCTGGGCGAGTAGCAATCATTGCATACATCAAACTACACACTGCAGACGCATATGGAATCTTATCCATTTTAGCCTGTTCTTCCTCAGATACAGGACAATCTTGTTTGCTAAGTTTCACATATGGTAGCAATGGAACACTCAATGCCTTTCCCTTCTCCATATTGAAACGTTGCAAAACCTTGTCAATATACTCTGTTTGAGACAACCAAATCAACTTCTTTGATTTGTCTCTTTCAATGCGCATACCAAGTATATGACTTGCCTCACCCATGTCTTTCATGTCAAACGATTTTGCCATCTTTGACTTCAAAGCTGAAATTTCTTCCAAGTGCTTGCCAGCAATCAACATGTCATCCACATACAAAATAAGGATCAGCCAACTACCATCCTTAGCCTTCTTTGTATATAGACAGTGATCGAACTCACTACGTTTGTAGTATTGAGAAAGCATAAACTTGTGGAATTTATGGTACCATGCCCTCGATGATTGTTTTAAGCCATAAAGACTCTTTAACAACTGGCATACCCAATCTTCCTTGCCTTTCTCAACAAACCCTTCTGGCTGTTGCATGTAAATTTCCACATCTAAATCACCATGCAAGAACGCTGTCTTGACATCCATTTGGTGCAACACCAAATCTAATATGGCAACCAATGCAAGAAAGCATCTCAATGTAGTCATCTTGACCACCGGAGAGAAGACTTCATCAAAGTCAATGCCTTGTTCTTGCTTAAAGCCCTTGGCAACAAGCCTTGCTTTGTACTTTGGCTGACTATCATGAGCGGTGATCTTATACCTGTAAACCCATTTACAAGGTAGAGCCTTTTTGCCCTGTGGTAATTTAACTAGCTTCCATGTCTTGTTTTTATGTAGAGCTGTCATCTCTGACTGCATGGCCAATTGCCAATTCCCGGAGTCCTTCATTTGCACTGCTTCCTTGTAACATGAAGGCTCATTGCAATCAGTCAACATGACATAGTTCATAGATGGAACTAACCTATCAGGAGGTCGCGTGACACGTCCAGATCTACGCGCAATAGGTGGCTCAGGCTCAGCCACAACCTGTGGTTCCACTCTATCCTGTCCTTGCTCCTCTTGAGCCCTGACATTTTGTCTTGCACGTGCAGGTCCATCTTCTTGGAAGACAACTCTTGTAATCTCCTCAACCCTCTTCTGGTTTAGAATGATATTTGGCTTCATTAAAGCGAACATCATTGCTGCGGATAACCTTTCTGGATTCGGGATCCCAAAGTCTGTACCCCATCTCACCAGAATTACCATAGCCTAGAAAGATGCACTTTCTACTCTTTGGCTCAAGTTTGTTCCTAAATTCCTTTGCAACATGAGTATATGCCTCACAGCCAAAGACTCTGAGATGCTTGTATGAAGGCACCTTGCCTGACCATACCATCTCTGGCACTAAATCCTTCTGCAAAACCTTGCTAGGAGATCTATTTATAAGATGAAGAGCTGTTGATACAGCTTCAGCCCAAAACCCATTTGGCAGCTGTGCATTAGACAACATACTTCTGACCTTCTCTTGTACGGTCCTATTCATCCTCTCAGCAACACCATTTTGAGGAGGATTGTAAGGAGCAGTAAGTTCACGTTTTATACCTTTTGACTCACAAAAGTCCTGAAAGGCCTTTGAAACATACTCTCCACCATTGTCAGTGCGTAAGCATTTAAGCTTCTTGCCACTCTGATTCTCCACACGTGTCACAAACGTTTTGAAAACACTAAACGCTTCATCCTTGTGCTTGAGAAAGTAAACCCATACTTTCCTCGAGTAATCATCTATAAATGTCATAAAGTAAGAAGCTCCCCCTAGAGATAGGTTAGGCATAGGTCCACACAAATCACTATGAACAAGTGCCAATTGTGTATCTCTTCTACTGCTTCTATGCTTATGTGGCTGCTGTGTTTGCTTACCATACAGACAATGTTCACAGAATTCAAAATCATTAAATGAAAAGCCAGGCAAATAACTAGAACGAGACAAGATTTCCATTCCCTTCTTGGACATATGTCCTAACCGGCTATGCCACAAAGAAACGTTCGGCTGTTCGGTTACATTGATTACATTTTTAGAGACATTTGATACATAAATCATGTAAAGTCCTCCAGACTTTACTCCATGTGCTACTGTCATAGAACCCTTGATATCTTCCACATGTTCTGTCCAAAAGTGGTGACGTAGCTAGCATCATCAAGTAAACCTGTGCTGATCAAGCTCTTTGTAATTGCGGGAACATGTCTCACATTCTTCAGCGTGAAAGAAGAGCCATTCTGAAACTTCAATTGAACATCTCCAACCCCTAAGATCTCACATGTATGCCCATTGCCTAGCCGAACATGATCTTTAGTGGTCACATAAGAGGTAAACCACTCCTTGTTTGGAGACACATGAAGTGATGCCCCTGAGTCTATAATCCAGTCACTCAGTGCATTTCCATTAGATGCTGTAAGAAGAGCTGAGTCCATTGTATTCTTCAAAAAGTAGATGTCTCCTGACACTAGACTGTCATCCTCTGCAACAGTGTTTGTCACATTTATTTCTTGAATCTTCACTGAGGACTTGTTCTTCTCACCATGGTCTTCAGCTTTCTCTTTGCCTTTTTCTGCTTTTCATTCTCTGCAGTCTCTTTTCATGTGACCCTTCTTGCCACAATGGTAGCATTCTATGTCACTCTTGCCTTTAGCACTAAGGGACTTGCTACGAGACTGATTCCTCTTTCCACCTTTGTACTTTTCTTTGGTCCTTCCCCTGACAAACAACTAAGGCTGTTCCTTTGCCTTTGTCCATTGTCTTTCTATTGGTTTCTTCAGTAAGCAGACTTCCTTCTACACCTGCTATGTTCAAACCATCCGGAGGTGCAGAATTACTCAAAGCTGTGCGAAAAGTGTCCCAACTTTCCGGCAATGTGATCAATAGGAACATAGCTCTAACAGGTTCATCAAACTTGACACCTTGAGCTGACAACTGACTATAGATTGTGTTGAATTCATTCAGATGATTGGACATAGGTGTCCCTTCTTTCATCTTCAAGTCAACAAGCTTCTTAAGCTAGTATACCTGTGAAGCTGCACTCTGCTTCTCATAAAGATCACTGAGCTTTAACCATGCTTGATAAGCCGACATCTCGTCTGCTACATTGAAGTAAACGCTTTCTGCCAAAGTCAGCATAATGGTAGAAAGTGCCAATTCATCCATTTCGCTCCATTCATCTTCGTCCATATCTTCTGGTTTTATCCCCTTGAGCTTTATAGGTTTTATCTGCTTCTTTTGTACCAACACGTGCCAAATCTGCTTCTTCCACAATGGGAATTGGTTCCATCCAGCTTCTTGATATTGTAAAGAGCAGTGTCCTGTGATCCACCAGCTATAGCTACGCTTCACAGTAGTTTACTTTCATGGGAAAAATTCGGCAGAGTTTCCCCTGTAAATTGACCTTTGAACCAATATCAACCTGATGAACTAGTGGATGTCGCCTACAGTCTGTGTGTAGATGCGCCCGTGTCGTATGTGACACGCCTCCAAGAACTGTGAGCCGTCCTTCGATGTGTAGACAGCCACAAATCAACACTCTGGGAGTGTCGATATACTCAGCACCTGCAGTCGTAGGCCGAAAACCCCAAATTTGCAGAGTCGGATCTGCACCCGCTGAGACCACGTAGTCGAAAATGGCCTGCGCAGAACTTTGTCGAAGCCGAACGGTGGCCGAGATGACCTGAGAATGAAATTCTAAGCACACCATGTCCTTTAAGATCTCCCACAAGATTTGGGGCCGTGTCTTTGCCTGTCGAATTTCACTCCAATCTGAGCTGGTGACTCTAGCCTCCTGTAGTGCTGCCCCGAGCCTCGATCTGAGCTCTGATACCAGTTGAAGGAGTACGAGCGGAAGTGCGACGCGAGAGAGAGTGCGAGAAGAAGAGCACGACGATATGGTGAACTCGCTCTAATGTAATGTGTAGAGCATAGTGAGTTCTTATTAGGTTTTTACAAAAGAATATGTGTACATACCTGGCGGCCCGCCCACTTACCTGGGCGACCACATTGGGCTTTATACCCCAACACTTCTGACTCGAGAGAAGAAGACAGAAAAGGGAAAAAGCGAAGCAAAAAGCAAAGTTTTGGAAAGGGCAAGAAAAAGGCAAAGAAGCCTAAGTTTCGCGTTTCTGACAGTTCTATAGAGGACTCGCGTCTTCAGATAGTTCGGACTCCGATGATCATAGATTCTATGCAAAGAAGAAGAATTTTTATAAAGCCAACCAGTATGACTTTCTGTGGAGGATAAAAGCAAGAAAGTTCGAGAATTTAAAGAAGGTGGACAATCAACTAAATTTGACACTTTTTCTGGATTTTGAGATGCTTCTTCGAGGGCTTTGGCCTTCATATAGCAGTTTGATATAGCTTTCTCTTGAGGACATTACTCAGAGCACTCCAAGATTCAGAGGGCTACCTCTTACTTCAAGGGAAATGCTCGAACATGGTGGTCTACCCTCCTATTGAACAAGAAAGCGCCAGTGAAATGGCTGAAATTTAAAAGGCTTTTTATTTCTTCTTGGTTGACTCGGGAGTACGAACGGGACATATGAACCGCTTGGAACCATCTTCGGATGACCAAGAAAGATACCGTGGATACATATTGCGAGAGATTTTGGAGCTCTTTTCTACCCGCTTCTTCATTTAAGAAGATCTTGTTTAAAGAACAGATTGAGCGGTTTACCTTGGGACTTCCTATGGAGATCCGAGATCACTGCTTAGAGCAAAAGTCAGATTCTATCCAAGAACTGATGAGTCATGCGAAACGGGGCTTTGCCATTCACTCAGGCAGCTTGACTTACCCCGCAGATGAGATCATGACGCAGAAAACAAAACAGACTTCTAAAAATGGAAGTAGAAAGAAGAAGAGCCCCCAGATTAAAAAGATAAGGATGCATGACCTCGGCTCACTCCGCGGGAGAGAGCCAACTACATTAAAGAAGGGAAGTGTTTTGGATGCGGTGAACAAGGACACATCTCCGCGAAGTGTCCTAAAAAGGCACAGAAAGAACAAGAGGAAGACAGGCCAGAGAGGTCAAAAGCAGCTGAGGAACGTGGACAGAAAGGCAAGATGAAAGAAGGACTGGTCCCAGATTGCATGGGTACTGACCCAAGCACGATTGATGAGAGTACAGAACTTTGCCGAGCTTGGGGCAAAGTGAAAGATCGAGAAGCCCTGATTTTCTTTTATGGAGGAGGCAAGGCCAACTTCATTTCACCTGAATTGGCGGCACGGCTCGAGATTACACTCGATCGGATGGGACCATTAGCAGAGGTAGTTCTAGCGGCACCCGGCAGGGACGTAGCCATTACACCGGTCATTGGCAAACTTCGGTTGCATTGTCAGGGGTATTTGGGGCACGAGGACTTTTACATAACGCCTTTGGAAGGTTGTGATGTCCTCTTGGGAATTCCCTGGTACCATAAGAACAACGTCGTGGTTGACTATCGGGCGAGAAAAGCGACTTTGACTACAGAAAAGGGCCGAACCATTGTACTTGATGTAAAACTATTGTATCGGCTTCGGCCGTTTCAAAATTAATGAAATCGAGTCTGTTTGTTTACTCGATCTTTTTGAAAGAGTTGAATCATGATCATAGGACTAATCTGTTTGATCTAGAAAAAGAACGCCAAGATTTTCTCCACACTCATGCCGATTGCTTTTTAGAGGGCCTGCCAAGTGAGTTGCCACCATACCATTGATTTGATGCCTGGAAGCACACCACCGAACCGGCCACCTTACCGTGTAAGCCGAGCTGAGAATGAAGAAATTATGAACCAAGTGAAAGACCTCTTGGAAAAGGGTCTTATCCAGTCGAGTACCTCACCTTACTGCTCTCCGGTGTTGTTGGTTTTGAAGAAATACGTATCTTGGAGAATGTGCATTGACTATAGAGCTCTCAACAAAATCAACATCAAGAACAAATTTCCGATTCCTAGGATCGATGATATTCTTGACCAACTACAAGGATCCTCGTGTTTCAGCAGGATTGATTTGGAGAGCGGATATCATCAGATCTGAATCGCGCCGGGAGATGTCTATAAGACAGCTCTTCGGACGACTTTTGGTTTATTTAAGTTTTTGGTGATTCCTTTTGGCCTAACCAATGCTCCAACGACATTTAACCGAATGATGGACATGATTTTTCGAGAGTACAGACTATTTGTTGGCACTTTCTTTGACGACATCATTGTTTTCTCCAAGGATGAGGCATAACATAGAGAACGTCTGCTACAAGTCTTTCAGGCTTTACGAGATCACAAGTTGGTGATTAATGCAAAGAAAAGTGAATTTTTTCTACCCGAGATACACTTTTTGGGACACATTGTCTCAGCAGTAGAAGTGCAGATGGACCCGGCCAAGATAGAGACTATCCGTGATTGGCCCGATTTGAAGAATGTCCATGAAGTTAGAAGCTTCTTGGGCTTATGTTCGTACTACCGGCGGTTCATTACAAAGTTTGCAGAGGTTGCTTCCCCTTTGGATATCTTGACACAGAAAGGAGTCCCTTTCTCGTGGGGACCCACAGAGGTGACTGCCTTTCGGACATTGAAAGAGAAATTGACTACATAACTAGTTTTGACTTTGCTGGATTTGCAGAAGTCATTCGAAGAATATTGTGATGCTTGTGGTCTTAATGCAAGAAGGCCATGTCATTGCCTACGAGAGCTGATTGTTCTCAAGGCCGGAATTGACAGCACAAATTTATGAGAGAGCTTTTGGCGGTTATCCATGCTCTTACTCAGTGGCTACATTACCTACTCGGAGTGGATTTACTGTCTTTACAGATTACCAGAGTTTACGCTACTTGTCACAGAAGCAGCTATCGTAAAAGCAGATGCGGTGGGCGAACATCTTGTCACAGTTTCACTTCCAGGTTGTCCATGTGCAGGGACAAAAGAACTTGGTGGCAGATGCTTTGTTTCGGAAGCCATTGGTTCTGGCTATTTCCGCGGTTCATCATAGGAGCTTCGAGGATATGGTTGATCAGTATGCCACAGATACAGATTTTGCAAATATTTTCACTCGGACACGGAATGGGGAGGTAGTAGCGGGATATTCCATTCGGGATGGCTACTTGATGAAGAAAACGATGTTGTGCGTTACACAACGGTTAAGGGAAAGTGTTCTAACCAAAAGTCATTGTCCACCATTTACGGGTCACCGCGGCATAGCTACCACCTTGAAAGGTGTAGAGAGATACTTCTTTTGGCCGGGAGTCAAGAAGGATGTGGACGATTTTGTACGCAATTGCTTGGTATGCTAGAAGGTCAAGTTTGACAGGCATAAAGCACAGGGATTGTTACAGCCTTTACCCATACCCACCCGCCACTGGGAAAGTATTGCAATGGATTTCATTTTTGATCTCCCGAGAACACAGAGTGGGCACGATGGTATCTGGACTGTTATTGACAGATTTAGCAAGCAAGCTCATTTCGTTCCAGTAAAGAAAACAGTTAAGCCGGATCACTTAGCGAGACTGTTTGTGGCCCAGATCTTCAGACTACATGGCATGCCTGAGATGATTGTCTCAGACAGAGACCCCGGATTCACGAGTTTGTTTTGGAAGGCTATTTGGGAGAACATTGGCACGCGGTTGTAGTTCTCGTCATCTTTCCACCCGCAGACTAATGGGCAATCAGAGATTGCTAATTCAATGGTACTAGATTTATTGAAGTCTTACAACTCGAATCAAAAGACTCAATGGGAAAAGTATTTAACTTTGGTGGAATTTGCCTACAATAACACGATACACTCTTCGACGGGGAAGGCGCAATTTGAGATTATTGAAGGTGCTACGAAGGTTCCACCCTTCCTAAGCACGAAAGATAAGATTTCTGAAGCCGACGAGTACACGCGGGACTTGGACACGGCTTTTGCCAAGGTCCGGGAGGCTTTGCAAAAATCTCAAGAAAGACACAAAAAGGCAGCAGATCGACATCGTCGCGATTTGAAATTAAAGGAGAACGATTGGGTGCTCTTACGTTTTGAGAAGGCACGCTTGAGAAAGAAAAAGGGAAAGGAGCGGCTTTTTCCAAAGCTTAGCATGAGATACTATGGACCTTTCCAGATTTTTGAAAAGATAAATGATGTCTCCTTTCGACTGAAGCTGCCCGATACTTGGAGGATTCACAATGCTTTTCATGTGAGTCTCCTGAAGGGTACTTAAACGCATTGTACATGAACAAGCGTGCCATGTGCATCGTGATCAGATTTTATCTTCTTCCTGATAGGGATAATATGGGCCTGCTTGCTGAACCTGCAGATAATGGTCCATATACCATCATTCCCTGTTGGCGTTCTTGGAAGATCAAAGATAAAGTCCATAGCAATGCTTTCCCATGGCTTATCCGGAATCGGTAGTTGTTGTAACAGCCCTGGTGCCTTTTGCCTGTCAAACTTGACCTTTTGGCAAATCACGCATGTCGCACAAAGGCATCCACATCTCTCCTCAACGTAGGCCAATAGAAGAATGTCTCTACTGCTTTAATTGTCGCATCAATACCACGATGCCTTGCATACGGTGGGACATGACTTTCTTCCATGACCTTATGTCGCAATGGCCTAGTGACATAAAGTGTGCCATGCATCATCATAAAACCATCTCTGAGGAGGTAGTGCTCATGATGTTGCCCCTCTTGTAACTGTTCAAAGATGCTTGCAAAATCTTCATCAGTAGCATACTGTTCCTTCATGTCATCCAGTTCATGATGATAAGGAATTGACACAGCTGAAATTTGTGGCTTCCTTGATAACGCATCAGCCACAACATTCTTCTTGCCTTCCACATGCATAATCTGGAAGTGGAACATAGAAAGAGTGTTTGCCCATCGCATATGCTTTTCGGATAACTTTGACTGTGTCAAGAGGCCTCACCTTGCTTACTTCTCTGTGGGTTTTTCTTGAGTTTTGATAAAGGTCTACATCAAGTATACTTCAGGTATTGGTGGCTACAACAAAGGTAAGTGTAAATGGATGTCGAACAGTCGCATGATAGTTGTATATGACTTGCCCTAGGTTTTGCCTCTGGCATCTACTGCTTGATATCATCTAAGGTATAAGGGCGGGTTTTTTTTGGCTGTTGGTAATGGGTTTTGTCCTACTGTCATTTTTTAAGAAAACAGTGCACAACATGATTCAACTATGCCTATAAATTGTTATATGGTCGTATGAGTACCATTGAACTTGGGATTTTCAAGCCTCTCCAGACAGTGGCTCGTCCCTGCAAAACTGGTTTTTTTCAAAAAAATGGGGTTTTTCTTGGCTTTTGTAGTATCAAAGGCACTAGGTGCTTTGAAATACTGCACATACTAAAATTCTGAGTAAAAATCATCATTTATACTTGGGAGTAAGTTGGCTAAAACCCGCAAGGTCTGATGGTCTGTTTGGACAACAAAATCAGCACCTAAGAGGTAGTGCTTCCAGCTAGAAAGCGCATGAATCACAGCCAAGAGCTCTCTCTCATAGACTTGCATAGTCTTCTCTGGCCCTTGCAAAATTCGGCTTTCATAAGCTACTACCCGTCCATCTTGCATTAGCACTGCTCCGATGCTACTGCCATACACGCCACACTGGACCACAAATGACTTCCTGAGATGTGGCAAAAGAATTGGATCAGAAGTCAACTTTTTCTTTAAGAGACTAAAAGCTGAAATCTCTTTTTGGGTCCATCTGAAAGTGACCTCTTTCTTTTGCAAAGCGTGAAGAGGTGATGCTATCTCTGCAAAATTCCTGATAAACCTTCTATAGTAGGAACACAATCCCAAGAAGCTTCTGATCATGCACAGTCTTCAAGTCTGACCATGTCTTAATAGCTTTGACCTTTGCGGGATCCATTCTGACACCATCCTTTGAGACTATGTGGCCAAGAAAGTGGATCTCTTCTAGGAAGAATTCACTTTTCTTAGGATTGACAAGTATCCTGTGACTGCGCAGCGCTTCGAACACAATGGTCAAGTGACGCCTATGCTCCTCTTCATTCTTCGAATAGACTATCATGTCATCGAAGAACGTCCCAACAAACTGTTGATGCGAGCGGAAAATCCGGTCCATTATTCTGTTGAATGTGGCAGGAGCATTTGTTAGCCCAAACGGCAACACTAGAAACTCATAAAGACCAAATGTCTTTCTAAACGCAGTCTTGTGCACATCCTCTGGCCTTATACGAATTTGATGGTACCCACTCTTAAGCTCTATCTTGCTAAAAATTGCAGCACCCTCTAAACGATCAAGAATATCATCAATCCTAGGAATAGGAAACCTATTCTTGATAGTATTCTTATTCAACGTACGGTAATCAATACACATGCGCCATGAGCCATCCTTTTTCTGCACTAGGTGCCTTGGGGAGCAAAAAGGTGAAGAACTAGGCTGAATCAGCCTTTTCTCTAATAACTCTTCAACTTGGCCCATAATCTCTTTCTGTTGTGCCGCACTAATCCTGTAGGGAGGTCTATTTGGTGGGCTACACCCTGGCACCAAATCTATCAGATGGTCCTCAAGTCTCTCTGGTGGCAATTGCGACGGTAATGAATTAGAAAAACAATCACTAAATTCTTGCAAAAATGCTGACCTTTCTTTATCTAACACATATAAATTTGGCTGACAATTATCTGAGACATCACGTGCAAAAATCAAGTACACAGAAAGATGATTATTTATTACAGAAGTGATAGCGGAAGCAGATACAATAGGGACAGACTCCCCTTTGAGCTTTACATGCAAAACATGAGTTTTTCCCCTATGCTGAAGGGTGATCGTCTTGCCTAAGGCATCCAACACACCATGTACTCTGAACATCCACGGAATTCCAAGCAGCACCCTTCCAATGGCATGATATAGAACTCTTTTGCGTCCACATACGACTGAATATGCAGACGCAACTTTCCAATAATGGGAGTAACAATAATGATGGCATTTAGCACTTAAGGCTCGCTCGCTGCTGCTTTCGCACCCTCCCTTGCACCTCCTCTCTCTCGCCATCGCTCTCCCCCCCCCCCCCCCCCCCCCCCCCCCCCTCTTTGCACTGCCCTGCCTTGCACAACCCGTTGCCTGCCAACGCGCAGCCAGCCTATAGCCGCCCGCCCTAGCCCCTTGTGCCTCAGCCCGGCTGCCCCTGCCTCGTGTTCCTGCCTGCATTTGTCCCCCCCTCCACCCCCAAATCCCATTTCTTAGCTTGCAGGAGTCTGTCTCTGCAGCCTTTTGGGAGTTTCGCGTCTCTTTCGTCTTCCTCAACTCAGCAGCAGACATAGAATGGCAGCTTCTGCTCCACCTCAGAGGGACTTCACTGAAGCCCCCTCGCCCGACATCGTGGAGCCGACCCTTCGACTTGCTCTTTCGCCAGAAGAGCAAGCGAGCTTGATGGCCAAAGTGGAGCGCTTGCAAGCCACTTCGGTATCTGTAAGATCAAATTTACTTGGCCCAATCGGGGCGAGGTTCGGGATTTACCACAGGCCAGTCTTGTGGGCAAGATCACCGATGTCCAGATCCTTGGGAGAGGGTACTATCAGGTAGAGTTCGAGTCTGCAGATATGACGGCCAAGGTGATTTCGATGAGCCCAATCGGCATCCGAGTAGCTCAAGCTTACTTCCGACGTTGGCATAATGGTTTTGACCCTACTACAGATGTGCTCGAGGAGGAGGCAGACTTGCCAATTTCGGTTTGTTTCCCAGGCCTGAGGCGAGAGTACCTCCCTCTCTTCCCCAGGATTGGTTCCATGTCTGGGACAGTTCTCGAGTCTCCGCGCACTGCAGTTGCAGTGGTGGCCAAGGCTGCAGGTTTACCTACTGTGCGGGTTCTTGTTCGTGACACACACTCCCTCTCCAAGGTGGTACTGTTGCCTCGCATGAGTGGGGAATGGATCATACAGAGTGTGGAGTATTCGGGTCTCCCGAACCATGTTTCATTTGCAGACAAATGGGCCATTTGGCAAAGGCCTGTCCTCGTAGGAGACCTCGACCAACAACGCATGCGCAGCCTCCCAAGGCTGAGCATGCCAAGCAGCCAGATACACAGGACGCACAGGCTAGTACCTCGATAGTGACCAGTGATCAGACAGCTGATGGTTAGCAACAGGTGCCTGGTCGCCGTCGACAGGGGTGGGCTCGCCCCACTGCTCCCCCTAATGTCGGACCTCTGCAACTTAGCAGCACTGGGTTCCGATTAGGAACCATTTTGACCCTCTTAAGCAGGACCAGCCTGAGGAGGCTCCGTCCACTTCAGTTCCTCCACCACTGCCACCTCCTCCCTCAGACGCTGCCGCTCCGCCTCTCCGCCTCCTCCCCACCTCCCCACCTCCACCTTTGCCTCCCGCCCCTCCTCTTTCCCCGATGGGGCCCACAGCCGCATCTCCTGACCCCTCCTCCACTCCTCCTCAGATGCAAGGTACTGGACTCGCTTCTGCCGCGAGGCGTTCTTGGTAGTGCTTTTGCTACGAGCCGTGTGGCTCAAAAGGGACAGCCCCACCTGAGGCTGCCTCTCTTGGTGCAGATTTCTCCCTTTGCAACAGTCTCTAGAGGTTTGACTAGTTTTGACATTCGCAGACGTTGGGACTTCTTCGACTACAGCTTCACTCGGTTTCTGGGCGACTCTTCTCCTGACTTGGAGGAGGCTAGCTTTCGAGTCCACGTCCTCTCTCTTGCAGCTAGAGGCATTGAGGCCCTGGACACAACGGTGGGTTTCTCCTTTCCGCTGTGTGGTAGGGATCTCACAGAGTGGACCTAGCATACAATCCTTGACTGGCTCCAGATTCAGGCTACTGAGTTCTCACACTACACAGGGGACTTAGTGGTGATAGATCTGGTGCAGACACTTTGGCCTCTTGCCAAGTTTAGTGTGACGCCTCCAGATGCAGCGGGTTGCAGACACATTGTGGTGCATTCGTTTGCTGACATTCAGTGCCCTCCTTGTTATGTATTTGTGCATGAGGATTCTTGGACAAGGGATGTAGCCCTTCGGGCTGCACGCTCGGCTTGGGCCTCGGCGAGAAAGTCACTTCTTTCGCGCTTGTCTGGAGGTCGTTCGGATGTGGATTACTCTCCATCCAAACCGGCCTCAAAGATAGCGAGATTGGCTGCTGCGGCAACATCTGTTTTCTCTCACTGACTCCATGAGGATCATCTCATGGAATGTGCAGGGATTAGGAGGGCCCCAGTTTCAGTGTCAGAGGGGTCGACTGCGTCAAGAGCTGCAGAGATGCCTTGTGGGTGGTGAGATTGACATTCTTATGTTATAGGAGCATCACCTTTGTGAGAGCCGCATTCAACGATGTGGTCATATTTTGCGTGGTCGCTATGAGACGTTTTGGTCAGCTGCATTTTGAACCTGGAGGCATTCAGGGTGGGGTATGTATGACTATTGCGGACTCTTTGCAGCAGGCCATTGTGGCCAGAGGGATTATTGTGCCAGGCAGGGCTTAGTGGATTACTATGCAGGTTCAAGGTTGCCTCATGGGCTTCCTGAACATCTACGTGCCCAATGTGGCGAGCGCACTCGCAGAGTTTTGGGCTCAGATAGTAGAGTCTCTGCTGTGCAGGCAGAGCAATGGTGCATTGGGGGAGACTTCAACATGTTGGAGGACCCGCTGACAGGATTGGAGGTAGCCATACTACTGTGCATGGAGTTGAGTTGGTAGCTTGAGAGAGGTTATGTATGACTCTGTGGGTTTCAGGTGTGTGGCAGCATTCTAGCTTTGTGAGGCCACCTGACAGCCTGGCCTTCTCTCGTTCGGACCGTAGAGTGGGAGGAGTGAATCTATCTCGGATTGATCGCTTCTACACTAGTGACCACTTCTGTGACTTGGGTGGGATTTTTGGCATTCTGGCTGGGACTTCCTTTTCGGACCATGCACCTGTGATCCTCACAGTGATTGCTAGGCAGAGGAGGGGGAGCATGATGCTACGCATCCCTGAGAGGGTCTTGCTAGACTTTGCGCTTAGAGTGCGAGTGGAGGCTCTTTGGACAGAGAGCTTAGACATGTAGGATTCTCCTATTGACAGAGTGGCCTTAGGACTTGCTCAGCTTAATCGACTCTTTCTTCAGGAGTCTTCGGCTCGCTTGGCTGCAGCGAGAGAGGAGGAGTAGCGTTTCCGACAGGGCGTTGCTTCCTTGCAGAGGATGCAAGAGCATCATCCAAACAGTCCTTGGTTGGAGGAGCAGTTGCAGCAGCCTCGCCAGAAGCTTGTCAGCACAGAGGAGAGGCGCCACGAGTTTGCTTTCCATCGACAGGCATCTCAGTGGACTCAGGTGGGTGACAGAGTGACAGGCGCTTTCTTTGAGGCAATGGGACCCCGGCATACGCATGCCAAGGTCAGTCAGTTGAGGAGGCCCGACGGGTCAGTTGCTTTAGAGCCAGAGGACATGCGTGTAGTTGCTACTGACTTCTACCGTGATCTACTGTCTGCAGAGCCTCAATAAGAGCGTTAGGATGCATGCAGAGAGCAGGTGTGGGCACAGATGCCTTGTCTTGTCACTGAGGAGATGCGCAAGAGGCTTGAGCTACCTCTTCAGCTAGAGGAGCTTTACACGGCTCTTAGCGCACTTACCCGTGGTAGCTGTCCAGGTGAGGATGGTTTGACTCCCAGCTTTTTCTTGGAGTACTGAGACTTGCTTGGCTCAGGTCTCTGCAACGCTTTTCAGTACACCTTGCACACAGGAGAGATGCCTGACAACATGAGTGAGGGCATGATTTACCTCATTCCCAAGGAGGGTGGCTCCTTGGATGAGATTCGACAGTGGCGACTCATCACCATCCTCAACTCATCCTACAAAATTCTTGCCAAGGCTCTGAGTTTGAGGATTCAGCCACTTCTTGAGAGCATTATACATGGGACACAGACAGGTTTTGTCAAGGAGCGTAGTATCCTTGAGAACATCTTTACTTTTTGTCACGTGCCACATCCAACCCTTTGTGTCCGTGGACAAGCTACAACATAGCAAGGGTTCAGTCCGTCCAGTCAGTCTAGATTAGAAGTGATCTGGCACTTTTGTGAGTCTATTCATAGACCGTGCATGCCCAATCACGTAGTGTAGATGCATATCCTCTGGCTGCACACAGCATGATCATCAGTATTCCCACTAGAATTCCCACCAGAATCCATCAGATTCCATCAAGGGAATTTTCCAGTGCATTTAGCCTATTTTACCTATTTTTGGCATTTTTCACTTATTAATTTAAGTGACTTTCCAACAAAAGTAGGTAGGGCAATTTGGGTAAGAAAATATATCAGCAAACCAAAGTTAGCACTAAATGGCAGAAGAGGCAACAGGAGCCAAGCTCAGCAAGCAACTTCTCAGCAAGACAAAGACCTTGGCGGTTTCCCCCCAAGCAGCAGATCCCCCATCCTAGCGTTTCTTCATCAGCATTGCATGGCGTTTTTGCACCAGCATATCATCGCCATACCTCCCTCGGCATAGCGTTCGTCATCAACATCATCGCCAACAAACCCAAGCAGCTAGTGTTTTTGATAAACCCTAGCCTAGCATTTTTGAGAACATCAGCCCTAGCGTTTTGAATGACTAGCGCTTGCAGATCCCAGCCTTGGCGATTCCAAGCAAAGAAAGACCAGCAGATCCAGCCATAAAGAAGTAGCAGATTCAGCCGGTAAAGACCTTAGTTTTCAGCCCTAAACCTGCAGAATTTCAGTGACAAAGACCCACAGAAAAAGCCCCAAAATCCAGCGTTTTTGGACCCACAGCAGATTTCAGCCCATAGCGTTTTTGGACAGCAGTAGCAAGATTGCAGATTTCAGCCCTTAGGTCGACTTCGTCATCACCGTCGTCATCGTCGACATAGTCTAGACTTGCATCAGTCTCATGCATACCATTTGTACCAACTTGTGCAATCATAAGTAGACCACTCTCGCCGACGAGAGTGGGGCCTTCGGAGGAGGGTTTTACGTCTCTGGTGTCATATCTCTCTTCTCTCTCAGTCTCATACACTTGCACGCACAGTGTCCATTCACTTTGTTTGTGATCATAGCATTCTCTCATTAAGAACGGAAGGCTCTACCTTCCATAAGAACAAAAGGAACCTTGAGCACAGTTCGGAGCATTCATCTTGAGCAAAGCGCAAACAATTATTCCGCTGCACCTAACATTGGTATCAGAGCTTTGGCAGTGTTCTGTATCACTTAAGGAAAGAATCACAAGATTTTTTTTTTTGCTTGTTGAGGTCGCACGAACCCAAGTTCGCTTGGGCGTGTCGATTCCTAATTTTGTTTTTGAAGAGTGACAGGAATCCTAGGAAAGAAGGGCTTGTCCAGCCTCCCCTTGTGCCTCTTTTCACTCATTGAGAGCGGACCGTGCACTTAGCGGCCGGCCAATCGACGTGAGGTGGGAAAAAGCAACCTTGGTGTGAGCGCAAGGCCGCCAAGGGGTGCGCCCGCAGAAAGGAGTAGAACTCGGGTGAAGAGAAGATACTTCTCAAACACGGTTTGCAAGCGAAAGAAAACCTCACGAACCTCAAGAACCTCAAGAACCTCAAGAACCAAGACCCCCAAGAACCCAAGTTCCTCGTGAACTTAAGAACGCAAGACCCTCAAGAACCCAAGTTCCTCGTGAACTTAAGAACCGAAGACCACGAGAACCCACAAGAACCCTCGACTTTAGAATGGTCATCACTCGAAGCGGAATGGATACTTCGCTTGGAGGTGATGAGCATGAGAGAGGCGAAGAAGAATTTTCCCCACCAGGAGGTTTTTCGGACCCTCCCCCTTCCCCATCTACGACAAGGATTGCACTAACTCCTATGGAGGCTTCCGACAAGAGGATGATGGACAGGAAGTTAGAAAGCGAAGAAAGAACTGTAGCCATCGAGCATAAGTACCAAGAAAGAATTGCAGTCATCGCCCGTGCGAGCGAGCAAGCCTGCTTGGAAGCCAACGTAAGAAAAGCAGAAAGAAAGGCCGACTTGGAGCGTGAGCGTGAGCAAGAGCGCTGGGCGGCCGAACAGAGCGCTCGACACATGAAAGAGATGTTGCGACTCTTTTCTCAAGTGCAGGCGCACTTTGCACAGAATCAGGAAAAGAAGACTCTTTTAGTCTCTTCTTCTCCAAAGCATGACACACACGATTTGCATGATTGTGAGAAGCATGATGATTTGAATGACAATGATTTGCATGATGATTTGAATGACAATGCTTTGCATGATGATTTGGATGATAATGACAAGCATGATGATTTGCATGATCAAGATGTGATTTCTCACGAGCATGATGATTTGCATAATCAGGTTGTGATTTCTCACAAGCATGATGAGTTGCATGAAGATGATGTGATTGTTCACAAGGATGATGTGTTCGTGCATGTTTTTTCTAGCGAAGCTAACCTCGTTGTAGATTCGATCAATCACGAAGAATCGATCTTGGCTTTCGAGTCAAGGTCCAGAGATCCCCCACAAGAAGATTCGATAGATCTCGAAGAACCGATCTTGGCTCTCGAGCCAAGGTCCAAAGAACCCTAATAGGAAGTATTATGTGTTCGCATGATTGGTCAATACACATTGTACGAGTGTTTCCTTCGTGATCGTTTCTGGTATTTTACTCAGCGTCTTTATGTGATCCCTTTTCTTAGGCATGACATATTGTACGTTGAGCACGTTTCACTCATGAATGAGCACAAATGTATGCGGATTGTTCGTGAAAAGCTGAAAAGTATGTATGTAAGGAAGTCACATTCCATGTCTCTTCCTTGGCATGACACATTCATAGAACGAGCACATGAAAGTATGAGCACCAAGCATGGGCATTTCCGTTGTGAATTGCCAAAGTTGATTGCTCTAGATCATAAGAGAAAGATTAGATCTCATTGTTTGCGTGTATGTGGTGAATGGTTTAGCACTCTGTCTATTGGTTCATCTACATTGCATGCACAGTCTTTGAGGAAGATACGATTTTTTCCAGTCACTTTACATGGAATGGGTATGTTCATCGATTTGTGTTAGAAATGGTTTCAGGAATTTTCAGCCATGGAGATTCTTGAAGAAGAAGGAAGCATGACTAAAGACGAAGTTGAAGCATCGAAGGAGCCACAGAAGACTTTGTGTCACTTTCGGCGCGGCCCAAAGAAGCAAGCGTTGCAGACCTTTATGAAGTTCAAGTACCGCACAACCCACACATCAGAGTGGGCCGGCGAAGAGTCCCTTCCAGGATTCCGGATGCTATTGGCGATCTCCCTCGACGCCATAGAGTTCGGTACCAGTACCTCACTTTGAAAAGGAGGGGATGTTAGGTGCAACGGAATGATTGTTTGCGCTTTGCTCAAGATGAGTGCTGCGAACTGTGCTCAAGGTTCCTTTTGTTCTTATGGGAGAGCCTTCCGTTCTTAATGAGAGAATGCTATGATCACAAACAAAGTGAATGGACACTGTGCATGCAAGTGTATGAGACTGAGAGATAGAGAGAAGAGAGATACGACACCAGAGACGTAAAACCCTCCTTCGAAGGCCCCACTCTCATCGGCGAGAGTGGTCTACTTATTGATTGCACAAAGTGGTACAATGACGATGCAATGGACTGATGCAACCTGGGACTATGCCGGTGACGACGACGGGGATGATGACGACGACTTTAGGGCTGAAATCTGTGGTCTTCTATCTGCTGTCCAAAAACGCTATGGCTGAAAATCTGGGACTGTTTTGGGTGGCTGAAAAACGCTGTTTTGGCTGCGTTTTTGATGGCTGAAAATGACTGCTGCAAATTCTCTGCTATAGATTGAAAATGAAAACGCTGGTTCATCTGGGTAGCGCTAGCAAAAACGCTAGGGATCTGGAATGATGGCGATCACTGCAAAGCTGAAAACACCATGGCTAAGGAGACTGTGGGCGACACCAAAAACGCTAGGCTTAGGGTTGGGAAAAACGCCAAGTACTTGAAGGTGCTTAGGGGTTCTTGCTGAGAAGATGCCTGTTGAGCGGGAAGCTCTTGCTGCCTCTTCTGCCATTTAGTGCTAACTTGGGTTTGCTTATTTACAAACTTAGCAAAATTGCCCTACCTACTTTTGTTGGAAAGTCACTTAAAAATAATAAGTGAAAAATGTCAAAAATAGGTAAAATAGGCTAAATGCACTGGAAAATTCCCTTGATGGAATCTGATGGATTCTGGTGGGAATACTGATGATCATGCTGTGTGCAACCAGAGGATATGTATCTATGCTAAGTGACTGGGCATGCACGGTCTACGAATAGACTCACAAAAGTGCCGGATCACTTCTAAATCTAGACCGACTTGACTGAACTGAACCCTGATCATGCTATAGCTTGTCCACGGACACAAAGGGTTGGATATGTCACGTGATATCCCTTCCTTTTCAAAGTGAGGTACTGGTACCGAACTGTATGGTGTCGAGGGAGATCGCCAATAGCATCCGAAATCGTGGAAGGGACTCTTTGCCGGCCCACTCTGATGTGTGGGTCGTGCGGTACTTGAACTTCATAAAGGTCTGCAACGCTTGCTTCTTTGGGCCACGCCGAAAGCGACAAAGTCTTTTGTGGCTCCTTTGGTGCTTCAACTTCGTCGAGAGTCGTGCTTCTTCCATCTTCAAGTATCTCCATGGCTGAAAATTCCTGAAACCACTTCCAACACAAAAACATGAACATACCCATTCCATGTAAAGTGACTCGAAAAAATCTTGTCTTCGCTAAAGACTGTGTATGCAATGTAGATGAACGAGACGGAGTGACAACCCGTTCTTCAAACAAATGCAAACAATGAGATCGAATCTTTCTCTGATGGTAGAGAAATCAACTGTGGCAAAACACAATGGAAATGCCCACGCTTGGTGCTCATACTTCCATGTGCTCGTTTGGAAATTGTGTCATGCCAAGGAAGAGACATGGAGTGTGACTTCCGTGAATGCATACTTTTTAGCTTTTCATGAAAAATCCGTATACATTCGTGCTCATCCATGAGAGAAACGTACTCAATATACAATATGTCATGCCTAGGAAAAGGGATCACATAACGATGCTGACTAAAATACAGGAAACAATCACAAATGAAAAACTCGAACAATGCGTGCGTATCAATCATGCGAACACAAAATACTTACTGTAAGGGTTCTTGAGACCTAGGCTCGAGAGCCAAGATCGATCCTTCGTGATTGATCGAATCTGCAACGAGGTTAGCTTCGCTAGAAAAAGCATCCACTAACACATCATCCTTGTGAACAATGACATCATCTTCATGCAACTCATCATGCTTGTGAGAAATCACATCTTGATCATGCAAATCATCATGCTTATCATTATCATTCAATTCAGCATGCTTCTTATAATCATGCAAATCTTGTGTGTCGTGCTTTGGAGAAAAAGAGACTGAGAGAGTCTCCTTCTCTTGAATCCTTTCAATCTTGTCCTGCATATTAGCAATGAGAGATGGAGAATGAACAATGTCCTCTCCATAAATGACAATGGGAGAATCACTTTTGGCATTGAGAGTGAAAGTGTTGGCCTCAAAATCAATGAGAGGGTTATTATCACGAAACCATCGAATGCCCAAAATCATATCACATCCTGAGAGAGGAGAAACAACAAATCTTCTAGTGAAGGCAGCTTTTTGAATTGCAAACAACACATCAAGGCATTCCTCCATGATGAGAGCATCCATACCGGAAAGAAAGCCAGAGACCTCCATAGGAGATCTCAGACTAACTTCGAGGCAGGCTCTCTCAACAAGAAAGGGACTGATCACATCATGCATACTACCTGGGTCAAACAATATGACAAAATGCTGCCCCGACGTACGACCATAACATTTAATGAGAGAATCATCAATGGGAGGGTCCTGAGAAACTTGGGGCATACTCATGTTATCATTAATTGCATTTACAAAGGAAGTGGGTTCTGTGGATTCTTTAGATTCATTCGATTCAAGCTTAGGACATGGTCTTTTTATGTGATCCTTAATGTGACAATGAAAACAACGACCTTCCTTAGAATAAGTGCTTTGCTCTTCCGGCGTAATGTATCCTCCTACAATTCCTTGTGCTACCTTTTCATCTGGAGTAAGCTTAGGTTTAGCAATTGTGTTAGCCTGACCCTTAGATTCATTGGAAGAATTCTTTTCTGAGACTGTTGGAAGATTGGTTAGAAGAGTTACCATTCTTACCATTCTTACCGTTCTTACCGTTCTGAAGGTTCTGAGAAGTCTGCGAGGTACTTGTGGAAGGCTTGTTCTCCATAGGCTTTCCCTTGTTGTGCTTCATCTCCTGTGCGAGAGCAATCGCTACCGCCTTGTTGAGATCGATTGGATTGAGTACCTCGATATCGTACTTGATATACTCGTCCAATCCAAAGAGAAAAGCCTCTTTGCGCTCATCGTCCGATTTTCGTAATTGAGTGCCTAGTTGCAAAACACGATTAGAAAAAGACATGACTGGCAAACCATTTTGCTTGAGAGCACGCCAATCGTCCTTCAATCGTGCGAGGTATTGAGGTGGCATAAACCGCGCCTTGAGCTTGTCTTGGAAATCAGCCCAATTGAAGGAAAGGGGCGTGAATTCGTCGGCTTCCTCTAGGTGCCCTGCTAATTGTGCCTCTTGCCATGCGTGGTACCAATTAATGGCATCACCGGCAAGGTACATAACTGCCGTCAAAACTTTGCTATTTCTTGCCTTCTTAGTTGTCGCAAAATAAGCATTAAATTGATGCAACCAAGAATGAATAACCGTAGCATCCATCTTACCATCGTACTTATTGAAAGTCAACTTCTCTGTGACTGGATGGTTGGCATCCGCATCGTGGCTTGCACCACTTGAAGAACTCCCACGATATTTGGGTGGTTCGGTTTTCGAGGCTAGCACTTGTCGAAACAATTCTTGAGTGCGTAGCTTTCTTTGAGCTGCACGCTCGGCCTCCCTTTCTGCTTTTCGTTCATTTCTTTCATCGCGCTCGCGTTCGAAAGCAAGGCGATTGGCTTCTTGTTGTGCCAACGCAACTTGATTTGCTTCTTGTTGTTGTATTGCATTTCTTTCATTTCGTTCTTGTTGTGCCAGCATCATGTCCATCATTGACTTGACCATCATCTCCATAGGAGTTAGTACAACTCGTGGCGTAGATGGCGAAGGGGGAGGATCGAAAAAATCTCTAGGTGGGGAAAAATCTTCGCCGCCTCTCTCATGCTCATCACCTGTATGCTAAGTATCCATTCCGCTTTGGGTGACGACCATGCACTATGATCTTTGGTTCTTAAGTTCACGAGGAACTTGGGTTCTTGAGGGTCTTGGGTTCTTGGGTTCTTTGGGTTCTTAAGGATCTTGAGGTTCTTGAGATTCTTGAGGTTTTCTTTCGCTTGTAAATCGTGTTCGAGAAGGATCTTCTCTTCACCCGAGTTCTACTCCTTTCTGCGGGCGCACCCCTTGGCGGCCTTGCGCTCACACCAAGGTTGCTTTTCCCCCCCTCACGTCGATTGGCCGGCCGCTAAGTGCACGGTCCGCTCTCAAGGAGTGAAAATAGTCACAAGGGGAGGTTGGACAAGCCCTTCTTTCTCGGGATTCGTGTCACTCTTCAAAAAACACGATTAGGAATCGACATGCCCAAGCGAACTTGGGTTCGTGCGACCGCAACAAGAACAAAAAATTCTTGTGATTCTTGTGGTTCTTTCCTTGAGTGATACAGAACATTGCCAAAGCTCTGATACCAATGTTAGGTGCAGCGGAATGATTGTTTGCGCTTTGCTCAAGATGAGTGCTCCGAACTGTGCTCAAGGTTCCTTTTGTTCTTATGGAAGGGAGAGCCTTCCGTTCTTAATGAGAGAATGCTATGATCACAAACAAAGTGAATGGACACTGTGTGTGCAAGTGTATGAGACTGAGAGATAGAGAGAAGAGAGATACGACACCAGAGACGTTGTAAAACCCTCCTCCGAAGGCCCCACTCTCGTCGGCGAGAGTGGTCTACTTATTGATTGCACAAAGTGGTACAATGACGATGCAATGGACTCATGCAACCTGGGACTATGCCGGTGACGACGACGGGGATGATGACGACGACTTTAGGGCTGAAATCTGTGGTCTTCTATCTGTTGTCCAAAAACGCTATGGCTGAAAATCTGGGACTGTTCTGGGTGGCTGAAAAACTCTGTTTTGGCTGCGTTTTTGATGGCTGAAAATGACTGCTGCAAATTCTCTGCTATAGGCTGAAAATGAAAACGCTGGTTCATCTGGGTAGCGCTAGCAAAAACGCTAGGGATCTGGAATGATGGCGATCACTGCAAAGCTGAAAACACCATGGCTAAGGAGACTGTGGGCGACACCAAAAACGCTAGGCTTAGGGCTGGGAAAAACGCCAAGTAATTGAAGGTGCTTAGGGGTTCTTGCTGAGAAGATGCCTGTTGAGCGGGAAGCTTCTGCTGCCTCTTCTGCCTTTTGGTGCTAACTTGGGTTTGCTTATATACAAACTTAGCAAAATTGCCCTACCTACTTTTGTTGGAAAGTCACTTAAAAATAATAAGTGAAAAATGTCAAAAATAGGGAAAATAGGCTAAATGCATTGGAAAATTCCCCTGATGGAATCTGATGGATTCTGGTGGGAATACTGATGATCATGCTGTGTGCAACCAGAGGATATGCATCTACGCTAGGTGACTAGGCATGCACGGTCTACGAATAGACTCCAGATCACTTCTAAATCTAGACCGACTTGACTGAACTGAACCCTGATCATGCTATAGCTTGTCCACGGACACATAGGGTTGGATGTGTCACGTGACAGGGGAAGTTCATCGTCAGAGAACTTCTTCCAGGAGAGGAGCCCTGGAAGGATTTCTTGCTTCAGCGGCTTAGTGCTAGAGTGCCTCAGGTTGGATGCCCCAAGTGATCTTCGACCATATGGATTTTCAGAGAGATGCGCAGAGTTGGCTTGAGCAGGAGACTGGAGGACCGCTTCGCTGTGAGCCTGCTCCGATCCCCTGGGAGCAGCTGTAGAGAGGCCTGGAGCAGCGTTAGCCTACTTGCATGGAGGAGCGCTTGAGACAGTCCCTTGTTTGGACCCCCATGGTTAGCACTCAAAGAGGCCACTTGGTTGGTAGTAGGTCTCATGTTTCCTGGGGTCCCATGGCAGAGGGTCCAGCACGCACTTTAGGTGACTGGCTACAGTTTTCAGGCTTGTTAGAGGAGCTTCAGGGTATCCAGCTACTACAGGGCATGAGAGGGGTGCAGAGCATGCGGCAGGAGATCTCAGAGGCAGTACCAGTTGAGTGGCTCACACCTCTCGAGTCAGCAATGCCCAGATGGATTGGGGCCTTCGTGCGACTGGAGGTTCTCATCTTAGTTCGGGCTTGCTGAGAGACTGTACCCTCCTTGTATTTCGAGCTACAGGGTGAGGGACGCTTACACCGATTTGTAGTAGAGGCCCCACCGATGGCAGAGTGCTGTTTTCAGAGGATCTGAGTGGTGGGCATATGCTGAAGGACTTGTGTCATAGATCCTGACCCAGCAGCTTGCGACTGGCCATTGGAGACTGTGGGCTTGGGAGAGTTGTCCACTAGCATGAGTATAGTGGGATCCTGGAGAGTGGTTTTAGAGAGACCCTTTCTCCTCAGCAGACCATCCGGGTGTCCCTTTCTTTCAGTACACTCTTCGACTGGGACGTCACATAATGGCAGTGCAGAGAGAGGCTTGTCCTGCTGTAGCACCGCATTGGCAGGAGGAGGGTCTCACAGCTGAGTTCTTGGCAGCTTTTTGGGAGAGGTTGTGGGACTCTAGATAACCGAGGCGAGTCACTTTGTTCCAGTGGGTGGTTGCACACCGAGCTACAACAGTTGGAGCTGGCTTGTACACAGTGGTCTCTCGGTAGCATGTGTAGCTTGTGACCATCTTGTGGAGAGTCAACGTCACTGTCTTTGGGACTGTCCTTTGGCACAACAGGTTTGGCTTCGTGTTCTTTGGCTGATGCCAACTCTTTCCACTGCTCGGTAGTACACTTGGGGGGTAGCTGCTTGGTCCACCCTCACGGGCCCGACACTTCAGTTTGAGCTATCCTCCACCAACACAATGATTGTGATGCAGGGTACACTCCAGCCTGCTATAGAGCTTACTCCACAGGAGTGGTGCAGTGAGAGAGAGGAGTGTTGGGAGCTCATCTGCGGCCTGGACACTCTGGTTCATTTGGCGGGCCCGTTGCTTCTACATCTTCGAGGCTCGCCCTGTACCACCATCATAGATCTTTGGCTAGAGTTGATCCATACTCTCAGAGGACAGCTCAAGAGACTCCACGGTAGCTCTGACTGCATGCAGGAGCACAGAGAGGCTTTCCTTCGACTCTGGTGCCCTGGGCCTTTTTTCACCATGGTGCAGGGTGTGCTCAGATGGCACTAGCGTCCACCTGTGTGGCTTTTCTCTCCTCCCATCTCTTGATTTAGCCTCATTATACATATGCTGTTTTGTCATTGGGAGACTCTCCCCATCATGATTGTTATAGCCCTCTCTTGTAGAGGTGGTTGTAGCCCTATGGGCAGTGAAACCGGCCTGTTCAATCCAAAAAGGGCGGTAGACTTTACTTCAAACCTTGATTTAGCTTTCACCCATTATTAGTCGTCTATTATACCTGCGCTATAGTGACACAAGAGAGGGGAATGGGATACAGATGCTAGAATGCACCTGTATGAGAAGACCGACACCAGATTGGCCCCTAACTTAGGCGCCCCTTTCGGTATTTCTTTATTGTTTAAAAGAGGGAATAAACGCTGTGGTTCTTTCCAAGCTGCCCCGCACAACCTTGGCTGAATTTTGACTTTTCTGGCTTGATTTCGGCAGCATAACTGTACTAGAACCCTTCACGGTCAGTATTCCCACGCATTAAATGACTTTCCCGACGCATACGGGCACTTTGCAAAACCTGGCGAGAATCTGCAGCACGCTGAATTCTCTGTTTTCAGCCCCGAAAATGCGCCAGATCACCTGTACAGCGGTCCCCTTGCGTCCCCGAACCTCCTGGGGGTATTAGGGTCCGTTTAGGGCCAAAACCCTAAACCTGCAAAAATACACAGCAGGCTGTAATTCACTGTTTCGGGCTCCGTTTCGCGTGCCGGTCGCATCCGTAGCCAGTCCTCGAGCTCCCGCACCTGTAGGGCTACTTGCCCTTTGAATTGGACGAGATTTCTGGCGTGAAACCTCTCCGAATTCACCTGTACTTGCGGGGGGAATTAGCTGCTAGCTAATCCAGTACCTGTGCAAGAGGCTCTTGCCTCGGCAATCGCGCATGAACCCACACAACTGTACATTGGTCAAATGAAGAGCCCACTAGAGGGGCATAGCATACTGCCAAAGGGGAGAGAGAGGGCAGTGCGTAGCGTGCAGGGCATCACTCCTGGCACCGCACTGTACATAGGAGGGCAAGCACTCCATAGCTCTTAACCTGTGACAAAAGCTGCAAATGAGGCTCTCCCCCTCCTAAATTCAGCGCCAACTCTTGTTGCATGAGGCAAGTGCACCAGAAGGTGCCACTTGGCACATTTATAAGCATTTTCCCGTTTCGGGGTTGCCGTCTAAAAATATCCCAACCGGTTGCCCAGTTGACTTCACGGCAGAGTAAGAAAATGTTCCCCTTGTCATTCCGGAGGTAATGACGTCAACACATTTTCAGGTCCCAAAATAGCAGTTCCCTAAAATTTAGGAGATGCTGCCATTGTATCTTTCTAGGTCATCTGACCCTCTTTGTACACTGCGGCCACACCCAGAACTGAAATGTAGCCTCTGTAGCAAAGGATTCAACTTTGGCTAGTCAATGACCCCACCTTGGCTAACCATAGTCCTTGTCCAACCTTAGTGCTCTCTTGCCCTCAGGCCTGGACTCCCTCTGGACAGTTCCACACTAGCTATGCAATGCAGGGCAGTTAGATTTCCCGAGGGGTGTTTCCAAAAAGTGAAAGTAAATAGATAATAAGAAAGAAATCAACAAAAAGGATAGATAGTAGTCACACGCTGGTGACAGGCAGTTTCATTAACTAATAGAAGGATCTTTTTCTCGGAAAAAAAAAATGGGAGTAACACACTCTGAGTGGCCAGGACATGCCAACCTTGCCCTTGTTGTGTACCCCATCTCTTCAGCTCTGATGCCTAGCTTCATAGCTAACTCGGGTGAGATAAAGTTTGCTTTGGCACTTGGATCAAAGAAGACGAGTGCCGTCTGATCTCTAACTTTACCCCATGCTCTGCATAACTCACTGGCATCTGTACTGGCCCTGTTACCCACCATGTCTGGCACCAAACCTGGCGTGGGTTTAGGCTTCTTGCCTTTCTGGTCCTCTTTATCATCTGAGTCAGCTGGTCTTTTCCTTTGTGGACAATTGGTAGCAAAGTGACTAGGCTGCTCGCATATAAAGCATATATTTTCAGCCATTAGGACCTTCTTTTCCTCGAGCGACTTGCGCACAAAAGGCTTCCTTTTCTATTTCTTTGCTTGCGCTCCAAAAGTCCCGGCTGAATCCTTATCTTTGGTGGCCTTTTCTGACCCCTGTGACGCTTCAGGAGCCGTTTTCACAAAGGGCTTTTTCGCTGAATTTTTCTTCTGCTGCCCTCCTTTGTCGTTGCTCGGAAAGCCACCGTCCTTTCCTTTCAACAAGGCAAGACCAGTGTTAGCAACTTCCATGAGCTGGGTGAGGGTAGCTACTTTGTTCTTGGCATGTACGGCTGACTTCCAGGCTCATAACCAACCATACTTTGGAACATAGATCCTCCCTCAAGATACACAGGATGTACCGTGGGTGGTGGGAAAACTGGGTGCATTGCCTGGTAACCAGTTCCGTGTCCATTCAAGATAGCATGCGGGCTTTGAAAGGTGGCGGGCTGAATTGGCATAGCCTGTAAAACAAGCGTTCTAACCACCTGTTCAAGGACGGGAGGAACCTGTTTGGGAGCCCCTGACTCCGCAACATGCAAGTGTTCCCTATCCTGTTGAGACGCATGAAGTACTTGGGCTTGAGCCTCAACAAGCTGTGTAGGCGGTGTAGGTTGCCTATTTTGCTGTGGCACTGGTGGCGCTTGCAAGAAGTCCATAAACCTTGGGTTCTGCATCAGCTGCCAAAACACATTCACCGCGGCAACTAACTAAGTCCTGAACGCATTATCCTCAAGTTGCCCAGTCATAAAGCCTTGTACTACTGTAGGGACATTCACATCAACAGGAGGTACAGACTGACGTGGCCGTGAGCTCTCGCCAATCTCGAACACCATAGGGGTTTCCTGTCTATCCTTCGAAGAGGAATCCTCTTCCAAAATTCCCTTCCCTTTGTCGGCCATAGTGTAGTCCTGCGTTCGTGTACTCTGTGTCTTTACCCAAAACAACCGAGGCTCACTCTTTAAGGAAAAAGTATTGATGTCCCGGCAACGGAACCTTGAAACCGGCCTGTAGGGCGGTAGGCTTTGGCTTTCACCCGAAATTCTTTACTTTAGACACACATAGATGGCTCGGAAGCTAGAATGCTCCGAGCGTACGCCGACAACCTGTAGGCCCCAAAATTGGCGCCCCTTTCGGTATTTCTTTATTCTTTAGGAGGGTAAATTACAAAGAAGAGTCCTGGGAATCCTTTAACTGTATCCCGCTAGACACCACCTGTTCTGGCAAAATTTCGGCAGCATAACAGCCGCAAAACTTGCCCGAAACCAATTCTCTACTGGCATAAACCCTCTATTGGAACTCGCTTCTACTCGCATAAACCCTCTGATTCTTGTCCAAAAACAGTAAATTCAGCATGCTGTATTTACTGGTTTTTCATCAGTTTTCAGCCCTAAACAGCCCCCGAACTGTCGTCTAACAGTGGGGCACAATTCCCAATGCTTTTGGCGTCATTGTAGCTGCAAAACAGTCCAAAAACAGCACGCACACAGCACTGAAAACGCACTGTTTGGTGAGGTTATGACCGTTACCGGTGCCTGCTTTGGAGTAGCAATTAGCTACTCCTGTTCCTGCTTAAGGAGGCTCTTCCCTTGGCACAAAAGCATGAAACCACACAGCTGTATATCAGTCAAATGAAGAGCCCTCTTGTGGGGCATCACATAACTGCATGTAGGGGAGAGAGAGAGCAGTGTGTAGTGTGCAGGTCATCACTCCTAACACCACACTCTACATAGAGATGAAAGCATGCACTCCATAGCTTTTAACCCGAGGCAGAAGATTGCAAATGAGCCTCCCAGTTATACAAATCAGTGCCCGTTTTTCTGCAAGAGGAAAGTGCACCATTTTGTGCCACTTGGTGCGATTACAAGCATTTTCCCGTTTCGGGGTTGCCGCCTAAAAATCTCCCGACTGGTTGCTGTTGACTTTGCGGCAGAGTTCTAAAATGTTCCCCTTGCCATTCCGAAGGTAATGACGCGAACACATTTTATGGCCCAAAATAGCAGTTCCCTAATTGTTAGGAGATGCTTCCGTTGGGCTCCCACTTGTCTTCTGACCATCTATCCCCATTGGGACCGCATCCAAAAATGCAATGTGGCCCAACTGTCGGGTACTTTCCTTTGGTGACCCACCTTGGCTTTATGCCTTTATTGAGTTCACTTCCTAGGATCCACTAACTTGCTAAGTGCGACGGGGGGACCTATATGATCTTAAACTGAGCCTAGACATCCTCTTACTATACGAATTCCGGTGCCGACCAACTTCCTGTCTGCGGGTGAAACTACCGTTCACATTGGCCATACATTGTCCGACCATTCGCAACTTCAAAAAGAGGGCCTCAAAAATAAAACAAAAATCATTGGAAAGAAATCAACAACTAAGGTTAGCAGCTGCCACGTTCTCGTGACAGCTAGACCAATTTGTCTGCGCCGTCTTGCATGTATCTCCTGCCTCCAATCCTCCGGTGTCAACCCGCGCCAACAACGCCACCAAACTGCATCTCGGTGTGGCTCTCAATGTGAATGAGCTGGGAGTGGTCTACTGCCCAGGTCGGGGAATGAGTCTGCTGGAAGGTTACCGAGAGTGAGTGTAAGCAACTCTGAAGGTAGCAATTTAAATGACCAGGAGTGTAGAAGAGCAATTGCACTACCATCCAAGCCAAGCTCCGGGTGACTCCAAATGTACTTGTGTAATGTCCGATCTCCCGCATCTCGCGGGTAAGCTCTCCAAGAGAGTCCAAAGCATTGAAGTCCCACTCAAGTCTGTAGATCCTAGCAGTGAACTTGTCGAAGAAGAGATCCAAACCTCTCCCTAAGTCCATGTAGATTGTTGCTAAATTGGCTTTATTTGACAGAAAAATAATTCTAAATGAATTATTGGATTTATAAGTGAGAGGGTTTTCTTGCTTGGAACACCAAGAAAAATAATTCTAAATGAATTATTGGAATTTTAAGTGAGAGGGTTTTTTTCACTGGAGACATCCAAGTACAGAGTATTCCTAGTGCGTCATTCAAAGTAACGACGGGAGCATTGTGAACGGGAATATCTGTAAGCCCACCAGGAACGGATACTTTTGATGCGTCACGTCGGATGGGTGACAGGGAGCATCGATAAGAAGTATTCGACCATCCGGGAATGGACATCTCTGATGCGTCATAGGATGGGTGACATAGAGCATCATGAAGGAGATTGTATCGTAAGTTCGGTAGGAAGTGACTAGGTGATGGGTATTCCTGATGCGTCACAAGGTGGGTGACAGGTGCATCTGAAAGGGAATATCCATAGTCAGGAGGAAATTCCGAATTGTGTTAGAATTCTGCACAAGGAAGAGCAAGCACTTGAGTGAAGATGGGTTCAGAGGAAACTTTGAGGAAAAACGGATGCTTTCTGAGAAAGTGGGATTGCTTTTCGGAAAAGCAGATGCTTTCCCGCGAGGAAGTCTATGTCTACACTCCAACTGTGTATGTGATTGCATCCAGGGACGCCTGGGAAGTGCTGTGAAAGCATTGTTTTTAACTTATAAGGTTTTATTGAGTTTTTGGGCAGATTCAGACTATTTTTAAAAATACGCCGGCCGCCCACTTAATAAGTGGACAGCCATCTGATAAATAAGGCAACAAATCAGCCAGCGTTTTCTCTCTCTCTTTTTCTGGCAGAACATCGCCACAAAAAAAAGAAAAAGAAAAAACGGCCACGATCTCTACGCGAGCAGCTATTCGTGCTGTGGCCAGAAGCTATAAAAGCATCACATGCCCTCACTCAAAGGAAGAGATCAGTTTTTGTAAGAAGAAGATGTTGCTGCAAATTTCATATGCAAAGAAGACGTTGTCGGTGATACCCATGGCTGCCCCAAGTGTACCACAGGTAGCTGGAGTACAGTGGTATACTAGCAGTGAATTCACTTGCAGTTGCCGTGGGTATGCATCATTGGGCGCTTGCTTGAGCGCATTGTTTGTTGGTATTGTACGTTACTTGTGGAAACTGCCAATTGTACGCCTTTGTGGAGCCATACTTGTTTTTATTTGGTTGTCGCAGCCATTTCTGAGACTTGGTCTGGAAGATAGTCATTTCTGAGATTTGACTATACGCGATTTGCATTAGCCTTCGTGTGAGGGTCTATAGCGTGAGGTTTTATTGAGCTGGGAGATTCTCAAATGTGGAGATCCTTTCGGTGATACAGGTAGCTGGAGAACCCTTTTCGTGACCTCGCCATAGGCTATGTACTAGTGATTCTTATTTGATGCTCGGGTTCTATTGTTGGCAGTTTATGCATACATATACAGTCTATATTTTGGGTTCTCACTGCTCTACTTCTGGGGAAACTCTGTCAAAATTTTTCCAAATTATGATGGCTGGTATTTTGATCTTTTGAGCCATTTATGCTGTTATGTTGTTGAAATTTTGGCAAAATCAGAGGATAAGACAGGTGTGCCTGCTTGGGAGCTTCATGGTTGGCTTTCATGGATGATCAAAATGGCCCTCAATTCACTCCTTTTCATTTAACTCAGAGAATCCAGATAAATGTTCATGTGTCCAGGAAGATTTTTTTCCAGCAGCGCATAGTCTTTATGTTCGGGCCAAGAAGATTAAGAGAGATCCTGGAATGTCCTTTGCCTGTTGTAATTCCGATGATCAACTATGAAAACTCATTTGATGTACATGTGTTTGTCCTTATCTAAAGTTGAGCTCCATTGAAGTTTCTGGGAATTGAGTCAGTCAAAAGTTTTGGGTTCTTGCACGTGTGTTCGAAGGGGTTCTCAAAGCATTAAACTTGGGTAGCCATGGCTTTCTCTTATCCGGAATTTCATGGAAGAAGTGATGAAGATGTGGAAGACTTTCTGGAAAAGATGGAGGTTGCCTGCATTAGCAACCAGATTCATGACCCTGCGCAGATGTTACGTGTTCTCCAAATTTGTTTGAAGAGTGATGCACGAGTTTGGTCCAAAGCATTTGAAGAGGAGTTGCGTGTAGCGGATCCACCTGTAAGATTGAGTTGGGACAATCTACGACATGGGTTGGAAGTGGAGTTTGTGAAGATAGAAGATCCTGACAAAGTGTGGCAAGAAGTACAGGCTTTGGTGCAAAAGGAAGGTGAGCCAGTAGATGCGTACATACGTAAGTTTTCATTGGCATGGGAGCGAATGTGCAAGGCCTTAGCACCACAGGTACCCCCGCCTGACATGATGAAGAAGGACAGGTTCTTGGCTGGTCTTTGGGAGAATATATGTTGGAGAGTGGAGCTAAAGAAGCCTAGGACATATGAAGATGCACTAGAGGTAGCAAGGAACAAAGAGTGGAAGCTGAGGAAAATGAGCCAGTTAGGGGTGGAGTCTTTGCCAATGAGGTCTGAATTTCAGCCTATGGACTCTTTACAAGGTCGCATGCCAGCGGTTCATCATGAACCAGTGGTTCTTGTTACTACTCAGGTTATGCCAGCAGTGGTCACTACATCGGTGCAAGATG